>NW_027191405.1:1200000-1800000 GCF_041146345.1 Neodothiora populina | reverse complement strand
TTCCGCTGGCACTTCCTCGCCAAGTCGCATGTCGAGCAGGACAGAGTGAGCAATGAGCGGTATGCTTATCAGTGCATGTTCTGTATGTTCATGGGCCAGAAATCGGCCGTGTTTCATGGCGTCGATGTCCTCATGCAGCATGTCGCTGCTGAGCACCGTGGGAGGCTGCTGGCCCCTGAGGTGCTGCATCGTACTAGGTGTATCACTGATAGGCTTGCGGCTGACGACGAGGATTTCGACATTAATCTGAGGCCGCTGAGCAAGGGAAGCGCGCAGCCTAGAGATGTCTTTGAGCTCGAGGGTGATTCGAATCCTTGGCGGTGATGTGATTTTGGACGTTTGTTTGGTGTTTTTTTTTGCCTGAGCAGTACGAAGCGTTGAACTGTACCATCACTTGCGGGATATGGTATGTACCAGACGCGACTTTTGTGGATGAAGCAGTAAACTAAAATGGTGGTCGTACGATGGCGGGC
Organism: Neodothiora populina; assembly: GCF_041146345.1. Taxonomy (NCBI): domain Eukaryota; kingdom Fungi; phylum Ascomycota; class Dothideomycetes; order Dothideales; family Dothioraceae; genus Neodothiora; species Neodothiora populina. The sequence goes on along the minus strand of NW_027191405.1, from coordinate 1,799,527 downwards.
TGAGCACCAAATCCGATCATCATCACCCTTTCACGTGAAGGGTATATGATGGTCGTATGAGTAGTATGCTGTGCGATATCTGTCATGTTCGACTTGACAAACCTCTTCAACTCTATTGATATACTTTTGACATGGTTGACTTGCCAAAGGACTAAAGCGTGAATCTCATAAACAACCAAGGTATCGTATTGCGAAGTTAGGAATATCCCAGAATAAAAAACGTATGTACCATCGTGACCGTTGGCAAACGCAGACGACGTAGCCTGCCGATAATTAAACGACATATTTGTTGGCGACAACCCTGTGCCAGTATTCATTCCAGCCCTTGATGCCGCTTGGAAAACACCCATCGAAAAGAAGAAGAAACGCTCTAACGCGCAATATTAAAATCAAACCAATAGACAATCTTGGTTCATCTCTGAGCTTTAGACCTTGCTCATGAAGGGGAGCCCTTAAAGGGACCCACCGGAAAGTTGGGTGTAGTGTTCACGGCTTGTGACGGTGGGTGATCGTCCGTTTGCTCCATAGGATCCTCCAAGACAACGGGATCCCTAGACTTGGTGTCTGGGTGAAAATCTATTCCATTTTCACGGTTCAGCTCACTCCTTGACCGCGCATGTGAGTATCTTGGACTCTCGTCACCATGACTACGATCGATTGGACTCCAACCGCCAATGGAGCCAGCCATAATGCCGGCGGCGGCTACACCAGCAAATGCCGAATTTGAACGCGATCGTCCACGGCGACGACTCGAAGGTGCATGAGACGGTGCAGGAGAAACTCCGCCATCGTGTTCACTGTGCTCGCCAATCGGCGTCTGCGGAAGCGACATGCTACTGCGAGACCGCGATGGACTTCGGGAATGAAGGAGAGCCTCGCGTGGATGTTGTACGGCAAACTTGAGCTGGTTGAGTCGACCGCCTTTGATCCTCTTGATGAATGTCAACTCGTCGCGGATCTCTTGAATCGCACGATTGAATTCATCAAACGGATTTGTCTCTTCGTCCGTGATGGCTACCTTGGGCTGGACCTTACGTCTGAGCCAATCCGGGATCATCGCGCGGATCCAGTTATCCGGAATCAGACGAATTATAACACCAACGGGGATCGATATAGCACCCAATCCGACCGATAGACCCCACTGCGCTCCGGTAAGCCTTGTCACGTTGAAGGCTCTGCCTCCCACAAAGATGATCATGACCTGTCCACCGATCATAATGATGTTGATTACGATGAAGAAGGAATTGCGGTGCACGCCTTCAAGGATGTTGAATTTGTTGTCCAAGCGACGATTGTTGAATTCGTTGAAGATCTGCATCCACACAAACGTGTTGAATACAAGCGCAGCTAGTCGTCTCTCCTCCAGCTCATTGTTGTAAGAGAGGATTCCATTACCACCCTTGTGTTTGGCGAAATTGAGGACGAAAGTGACAACGATCTGGAAAATTGCCTGACCAATGATCATCTTCCACATCCTCAGGGTGATGATAGATGCAGACTTTGGTGTAGGAGGACGATCGAGGATTTTGCGAGTTGGAGGATCGGTAGCTAGCGCCAACGCAGCAAATGTATCCATGATCAGATTGACCCACAACAACTGTACAGCCGTGAGGACAGATTCTTCATCATTACTGGCGACAGCTGAGACAAAGGCGAGTAAGACGGCAGTGATGTTCACAGTAATCTGGAATTGCAGGAATTTCTGGACTGCATCGTTGACGGCGCGACCCCACATGAGGGCCTTGATGATCGAGGCGAAGTTGTCATCCATAAGAATGATATCAGATGCCTCCTTTGCCACTTCTGTGCCAGCGATACCCATTGAAAAGCCAACGTCGGCAGCCTTGAGAGCAGGAGCGTCGTTGGTACCGTCACCGGTAACCGCTACTGTTTCTCCCATTTCCTTGAGACGTTTGACCAAGATTCTCTTGTCGTCTGGTGATGATCTGGCGAGGACTTGCAGTTTGGGAATGATCTCGAGCTGCTCCTTGCGGCTCATCTTCCTGAACACTGGACCTTCTAGAGCAACTCCACCAGCCGTGAAGATACCGCACTCTGTAGCAATGGCTTTTGCAGTCAGGATGTTGTCACCGGTAACCATACGAGGGAAGACACCAGCTTTGAGGCAATCTTGTACCGCCTCTGCGACACCTTCACGTACTGGATCCTGGATACCGACGATACCAAAGAGAGTCATGTCTTTCAGCACGTCTTCGAAGTTTGCTTGCGAGGGGTCGTCTTCGAGCTTCCGCACTCCGCGAGGTGGCCACTGTTCAAAGTCGCGGTAAATGAAGCCAATGGTACGAAGAGATCGGGACGCGTAGGTCTCAATCAGTTTGTTGAGCGTGTCAACATTGTCATTAGTAATGGAAACGCCATCAACACCCTTGCTTGGGTCCCTGATAACCTTGGTGCAGTGCTTAAGCATCATTTCTGATGCTCCTTTGACGTAAAGGCGGTATTTGTTGCCAATCTTCTGCACAATACCCATACACTTTCTTCCGGAGTCAAATGGCATCATCTGGACAACTTCTGCGTTGGATCGCTCTACGCTCACCGGACCCATGGCAAGAAAGTCACGGGCAAAGGCAAGTAGCGCTGTCTCGGTCTTTGACCCGATGAATGTCTGCTTGCCATCTTCTTCGCCTTCGAAAGCGGTGCTGTTCAGGGCAATGGAGTCTTTCCAGGTAGACTTAACCGAGTCGCTGATCGAATCCATAAACTGGGAAGCGCTTTGATCTCCCATAGCAGAGTCGACATTGCTAGTCTCGGCTTGATCCTCGCCGGCTTCGGTCCTGTTCGGATTTTGCTTGCTGAAGCGAGATGTGGTTCCCAGAGAGCCAGCAACGACCGTCATTACGTTCTGGGTCAGCGTGCCTGTCTTGTCGGAGCAGACTGTAGTTGCATTGCCCATGGTTTCACAAGATCGCAGCACACGCACCAAATTGTTGTCTTTGGTCATGCGTTTCGTTGCAAAGGCAAGAGCAAGCGTCACTGCAAGAGGCAAGCCCTCAGGAACGGCAACAACAACGATTGTAACGGCTACAATCAGAATGTTAAGGAATCGTTGGCCCTTCTCGGATGGTGTCAAGGGACTGTGAGGTAACGAAGCGCAGAATTTGATGAAGAGAACAATGAAAAGAAGTAAAGCGGCTGCTCCACCAAGCTTAGCGATGTACTCAGCGAGCGAGTTGAGCTTGAACTGGAGAGGCGTAACTTCGCTATCTTCGTGGAGAGACATCATAGTTCTGCCGTAGCCGGAGTTGACACCTGTAGCAACAACTAGGAACTTGCCAACGCCTTCCTGGACCTTGGCTCCAGAGAGGATAAATGGGTCGAGCTTCTTCAGGGGCTCATGGGCCTCCATGACGCGCCAAACCTCATCTGCGGCGGTCTTCTTCATGATATCAGACTCTCCAGTTGCCGAGGACTCGTCGCACTTAACGCCGTGGCCCTCGATAAGGATACCATCGACCGGAACCATGTCACCAGGCTCGAGCAACATAACGTCTCCAGCAAAGATGTCGTGAATGGATATTTCTTGGGTTTTGCCAGAGCGGATGAGCTTGACAGTTCTTTCATCCTTCTTTCTGTTGAGCTTGACGAATTGCTTCTCTTTCTGCCAGTCATTCAAGGACCCGACCAGGACAACGATGAGGATAGCAACGATAATCGCGACACCCTCTACCCACTCTACAGGTGGATTATCAGGGGTGTGGGGGGTACCGAAGGTTTGATAAAGGCCGAGAGCAAGAGAGATGATGGCAGCGGCAGTCAAAAGCAACAAAACCTTGTCCTTGTAGGCCTCCCATGCGATGGCAAAGAAGCCCTTTCCCTTTCGTTGAGGCAAGCGATTATCGCTGAAAATGCGTTTGCGGTCGGAAAATGAACCAGAATCGGACCTGGATTCACCTTTGTGATCTGTGTTAATGGGAGAACCGCCAGCAGCGGTCGTGCCAGATGAAGCAGAAGGACTGGAGACTTTGGTAGCATCCTCGAATGTGACTGAACCCTCGACCATTTCCTCATCCGAATTCAAACCACTTCGGCGATTCGATCGCAATCCCTTTTCGATACCTGCTAAACCGCCCAAAGCGTGGAAGGCTCCTAGGCTCTTGGGATTGAACATTTTGCCGAGCTGACCGGGAGTGAAGGCGAAAGGGTTATTTTCCCTGGTGAAATCGGCCTCGGTGCCAGGGTCAGGCGTCAAGGCATCCTCGTCGCCGATCACATCATTTGAATCATAAGAGGCATGAGAATCACCAGCAAATGCTTTTGGCGTGCGATCGTTGTCTGGCGATGAATTGATATACGTATGTGTCGATCCAGAAGATGATTGGCCATCATCAGTGTCAAAGGAATTCGTCCGCGATCGCGCATGTGGAACAGCCAAGAACGTGGACTTGTCTCCCAGGGTCTGCGTGGGCGAAGAGATGTTGTGTGGAGATGTAGGTCTACTGCTGTCTCTCTCGAACGAGTTGCTTGTCCTCGTCTCAGTCGGGACGCCATGCGCAGGACGTAGAGCTGATGTTGATGATGAGTCGTCCCCCTGTGTGTGGTTATGTGTATCAGACAGGGTCTCTAGGGGTTGAGGATGATGCAGTTCGGAGGATCTACGAACAGCGGAGGTATCTATGGTGATAGTAGGCGCGCGAGGTCTTCGTCCAGGTGCTGGGGAGGGAGAAGTGCCCCGACCAAGTGGTGGTGACGGAGACATGATGTGCGGCGAAGGCCTCCAGGCACTTGCGCTTTGCTTCGAAGCGATAGATTTGGAAAGATTGCTGGATTGACCTGATCACCATGGAGCAAAGTAGCAGAGATGTAAGAGAAAGCAATGCTGGTCGTTCTCCGGAGATGGAGGCAATGGCGAGCCTGCTGACTGCTTCTTGGCGAATGTCGGGCAGTGCTTGAAAGTGGTGCAACAAGAGGCGTAGACCAAGACTTCAGGTGGTCGGAAGAGGCTGAGTCAATGGGATCATGTGCTCAAGGCAAAACCGCAGTGTCCCGGAAGCTGATGATAGGGTTCAGCAAGAGGAGGCGACAAGACAGTAAGGATGATACAAGATGGGGAGGGACGGATGGATCTGGTTGGAGGCAGAGCAGCATCAGCCAAAGTCACCATCAGTGTGACACAATCGCTTGGATGGTCTAGAAAGCGTGCGGTACGGTATGCAAGGCAATTGAAGGTGGCGCAGCAGATGGATTCGGCGTTTGCAAAACTACCGTACCTTATACCCTAGGCCTGATTCGACGGGGAAGAAGCAAGGGAAGAGATGAGGCAAAAAGAGGAGCAAGAGACAGTCTGGAACTGGAGAATCGCATTGCAAGTGTATTGGGGGAAAGAATAGGTCTTACCGTCGTCGTCGTCGTCGTCGTCTCTCTCTCTCTCTCCTGGAAATTCACGGAGCTAGTTTAGTCCTTGGGGGACACCTGACTAGTTAAATGGCGGCGAGACGAAATTGAGAATTGATGAGAATCCGGATAGGTATACAATAGGTATAGAGGCAAAAGTACGACAGTGACCGGACATGAAAAGTAAAAGGTCTGATCAGAATCAATGGCATAAACCTGCTGTATGGCGCCTGGTCGGTTGGTCGATTGAGAACCTTCTCTCCTTTCGAAGGAGGCAAACGAACAAGCTTGATATAATCGCACGTCCAAGTCAACAAGCGGAAAACATCAACGGAGTCCAAGATGGCATAAACTCAAACTCTTGACAGCAACAAGCAAAGCACTTGCCAGACAAGACTTGCCAATGCGGAGGCCCGTTGTATTTGTTACTGTAATGTAATAATGTCGATTCCACGACCAGACCAAGATATGGGGATTGCTGGTGGAAAGAGCCAAGAGCACTGCCTCAAACAACTAACGACTAGTTCACGCTTCTATCCGCCCCTAAGTCCTCGGCTAGACCCTTCTACTCTTCCATGGACAATCCACCTGCTCTGCTTGACCTGGTGTCTCTTCTGATAGATCCACCTTGCATATGAAGCTTGTGCATTGTGATCCGTTTGGCTAGCCGCCGGCATGCCTCCATTGCCTGTCACGCCTATCACATCAGTCCTATTGCATTGCGGCTCTACCAAGGTACAAGCTACGAGACCGATAAAATTTCTGCCCCATCTTTTTCGCCGCTATCGACGTCTGCCGCAATGTGTCGTTGCAGACATTTTCGTCTTTGCACTCGCGATAGCAATTTCACTTATGGCTCGGCATCGAATCCTCAACATCTTTACCCGACCAACATCAAACACTGGTCGAGGGCCTCGCATTGTTTGTTGTTTGTCTGCAGATCTGCAAGTACAGTATGCATTGCCTTGTGATTGTCCTATATCCACAATTTCACTGCCTTATAAGCTGCTCATAATGATATGGACTACATGGATATGCTGTACGTTGGTGTGCTCTCATCTGCGCACCCCGGGTCGTTGCCAAGCTACGTGTTGCCCGGGCACAGCTGCGACGAGCGTTTGACAGTAAATACCGCTTATCTACCTTTCGCCTCAGCATCAGGTTGCGACCACACTAATGAAACAGTGAGGTGAGTGGAATGAGATGAGTAGACTGGTGAGATCGACCCTCAAAAATCTGAATTCGTCATGAATATCGTATTCCATATGTCTGAATACCGCCAAGATGAGACGGTGCAATCTCTACACCCTGAACACTCTTTCGAGCAAAAAAGGCGCAAAGAGCGCCGGGCCTGGAGAAGCCACGCATCTGCCTACCCTATTGCCAGAGTTGACACTGAGCCAGTTGCCTGTGTCACTCGGTATCTCACCTTCTACATCATCCGCGGGACGACGTCTGCGATTGCGCTTGTCAACAACACACATGCCTCTTGTCCATTGGCCAGTCGTCTCGATTCTGATATCCTCGTCCTTCGACACAGTCCACCCCGTACCACCTTGCGACAGCGCGTACCATATACATAGAGGATCATGAAGCTCAAGCCCAACCGCGTCACCTGAGACGCCTTCCTGCAACGATTCTACTTTCGCAAAAGTCGAGCTCAGGAAAGCCGAAGCCCACTCCGCAAGTGGCGAGCCAGCATCGAGCAGCGGAGCGATGGTTGCCTGAAATTGACCTCTTCTGATAACATGCAAGTGCGTGATGTCCAAGGGAAAGATCGTCAAGTTTAGCTGCCTGGAAAGCTTGTCGGGATATGGCGCTAGGTAAGAAGGCTGTGTGAGTGATTTCTGTCCGCCAGATGGTTCAGGAGGCGGTGGGGGTATAGTGGAGTTGGGCCGCGGCGAAGTGAGTGCATAGACTCTCGCGGCGGCGAAACTATCAGCATAGGTATTGAACTCCGCCACAGGTGTGATCTGTGCGTGTTGTGGCGACCATTAGTGAATGCTCTTCGTACGGATTCCAAAGGCACCGTGAGATAGATGGACTGAGTGCAAGGTGATAGATGTGGCCGCACTTACATTTCCAACCTCGCCAAGGGTGCTACCCATTACAATGACTTCCTTCACGCGGAGGAATGTTTCGGGATCCTTGGCAGCTGCAAGAGCAATGTTTGTAAGTGGGCCAACCGCCACGATCGTGATGGTGTCCTTCTCATTCTCACGGAGAAGCCTCAGGATCTCTTCGTGAGCAGGCACATTTGATGGCTGGAAAAGACGACCGGGATGATCCTGAACCTCGTTTTCTAAGCTATGTTCCTTCAGCTCAGAGTTCTGGGAGATGTTGAACAGGCTTTTCCACGTCTGTGCAGGGGTGAGATGTGGATGCTAGCAATCGTAAGTACCGTACAATCTGCAATAGGCCGTCATACATACAGTATTGTGAATACCGCCGAGTCCATCGATGCCATCTAGATCTATACGTCAGCAAGGGAACTGATCAGAAAAGTATCACATCACCAACGGAAGTAATCTGCCATCATGCGCTGGTCTGCTAGTGGTTCGTGGGCGCCCACGGCTACGATAGGTTTATGAGCAAGTAAAGCATCGAATCCAGAATCCTTCCCTTGCTCTCTTCGCCACGCAATCTCCCTTTCCACATGATAGAGCAGAGTCACAGTGTTGCGCAGACAGTTCTCAACATCAATGTTGCCAAAGGTCAGAGATATGAGTAAAACCTCCAACTCTTCTGGAGAGGCGGAGAATGCAAGGAGCAAGGCCAGGACATCATCCACTCCCTGTGTGACACATGTTGGTTGGTATGATCCGAGCAAACAACTACGAGAAATGCAAGCATACTGGGTCGGTATCAATTATGATTTTACGATTTGGAGACATCCTTCAAGCGATTTGAAAGACCAAAGTCACACTGGGATCAGTATTGATGCGATACAGTAGCAAGTTTAATATGAGAACGTGTTCATATGGTGAGGTTACTCAAGGATGAGATGTGTCGTGTAGGTACTAGTATCCACACTAGATAGGTGGATAGATAAACCAAGACTTTTGGCCAAGTTTGTCAGAACTAGCGCCGCACAGTCACACGGCTCAGATATCAAAACCTTCGCACATCAGCCGCCTGGAGGAATTTTTCTTTCTTCTTCAACAATGTCTATAGGCCATCAATAGAGTCTCGGTGCAACTTTTCAATGTTTGTCACAGGTCCATGAGGCCTCCTTGCGTGCTCCGATGACCTTATACCGAACAACGCCTTCTATATACTCTGTTCAGTTTTCCCCCGGGAAGATGATGAGAATCGAGACAACAAAGCTGGTGTAACAGATCTTCTATTTATTTGACAAGTTATATACAAATCGCTGGCAATGTGGTTTTCAAGAGCCTTGAGCGCGTTGCCGCATCTTCAGCCTGGATATAACGGTTCAGCGGCTCAGAGTGATGATTGATAGCACGGGGGTCGACGAACCTGAGCAGGCCTGCCTTTGGGCAGCTCACAGTCTTCACATCGTCTCCGTTTTTCTGGTAGAATGCGTTGCAGCATTCGTACAACGCATCGATCTTTCTTGTGTCAATACCGTGAAATATAAAAGCGTGAGTTTGTTGTTCTACTTGCCTGTTTCTGGCATTTTTCTTCATTGAAGTTGTTCTTCTGAATGCAATCTGCATGGCTATCAGCATGGAACATGAAACCTGCTCGCGCGGCTGTGAAGCACATTTGATGTGTACCTTGAATAGCGCAGGCTCTCGGATGACAAGGAGGATCGCATTTCACGTCGTCTTCGAGTTTACCCTGATATGCAACATTAGCCAAAGATGCTGTAGTGGTAAAGCAGATAGCCATGAGGCATGACATCACGTTGTACCATGTTTGCTTGCGATGCGTGTATTCAGTAAAGAAGTCAAGAACGCAATGAGTGCAGGGGAAGGCGTGAGAAGGCAACTTTGCACGCTTGATTCTGAGGTGATGATGATGAAACGATAGTGAAATGCAATTGGTCGTGGCAGAGGTAGTAATAGCAGCAAAGTTGGCGCAGGCTATGTGGAAGCGTGTGAACGATTACATCCGATTCGTGACGAAGACAAACAATTCCCATCCAGACCCCGCGCCACAACACCACATCAACTTCAACTTCACTCCTGCACACCTTTCCCCCACTACAAAACACTTACTTTCTCAAAAGCGGGAGAGATTGCGCTCTGTATTCATCTTGCTGTTGTTTTCTCCATAAATCGTGAGTCCGCTCCAGCGTTTGCGCCGACACCTGTGATCGGAGATCCATTCATCCATCATCCTGACCACAAACTGACGTATAAAAGGTTGGCCCACGTCCCCGGTGTCAGCTCCGATCTTCACTTACATTACATCCAAATAGCCTGACGTACGTAGTTCGGAGCATCGATCATCGTTCGCCGCGCAAAGCACTCACAACATCTTCGACAGTCCCCAATCAAAGCTCATTCGGCAGCAGCAGTCAACATGTCCGACAGCGGTAGTCCTTCGAACAAGCCCGAGGAGCAAGCGCCAAGCGAGCACCTCAACATCAAAGTGACGGACAACAACAACGAGGTCTTCTTCAAGATCAAGCGTACGACACAGCTCAAGAAGCTTATGGATGCTTTTTGTGAGCGCCAGGGCAAGACTCCCGCCAGCGTGCGATTCTTGTTCGACGGTCAGCGAGTGAACCCGACCGACAACCCCGATTCGGTGAGTGGAGCCGATATTTGTCACGAGATACATTGGCACAGCACAGCACGGCGGACAAAAGCTGACCGAACATGCGCCCAAACAGCTCGATATGCAAGACGGCGATACCCTCGAGGTCCATCAGGAACAGATCGGTGGCTGAGCGCTCGGTCACGTGCGCAAAAGGCATAGCAGAAGCACTCTTAGATGAACCCTCATGAACAACAGGGCGAGATGGACCTGTCTCTCTAGCTTTACAGCTTCTGAACAGCGTGAATCACTCTCCCTGACGATATATTTCCCTACCTGAAAGTTTGCGATGGCGTGAAGGGAAACACGGGCGTTGAATAACGGCTTCTCGGCTTTCCATTTCTTGTGGTCGCCTTGCGTGTGGAAAGAAAAGACCCTTGCGCCAGACGTGTAGTCCGAAAGAGATGGTGGCCATCGAGTAGAGGGCGCGGAATTGCCTACTTTTTATGGAAACGTGTTTTGATATGACAGTCACATGCCGCCCTCTGCTCCTGTTCAGTGTTTGATAAACGCAGTGTCCTACTGAATTGCCTCACGATCAGTCTTCCCAGATGGCCGCCTTTGCCTTTGCGGCCTCTTCTTCCCTGCGCTTTTGATCCTCCTTTTCCTTGTTTTTCCTCCTGATCTCTTGCTCCTTGATGGCACGATCGTATTTGCGCTGTTCTTCTGTTCTCTTCGGGGCTCTGACACCCAATGCTCCCGCTATCAGTCTGTTCGCTACCGCAGTCGACTTTTCCGGTCTCTTGCCAGAGTCATCCGAGGGCGAGTCGCTCCTCTTCGGTCGATTCGGTACATTTGAAAGAGAAGAAGGGAAGCGCTCGCGCTCTTGGTAGACAGTAGGCGACGAGGGCGTCGGAGGCGGAGCGAAAGGCACATCTGAGGCTTTGGGGACGGCTATGGCCGCAGAGCCCCCGTTAGCTGTAGAAGTAGACACAAGGTCAGCCTCGTCGGCCCCGGCCTCTTCTTCCCATGAATCCGCCAGTGACACTTCTGCTCCTGCTCGTTCTTCCTCCTCGCGAGCCTTTTTCGCCGACGCCGACACGGCCTTTGGTGGATCTGTGTTGATGGACAGGGTCTTGATCGTCTCTGCGAGCTCGGTCGCTTTGTCCATTTTCGGTCTTGTTTGCGACATGGTTGGGCCGAGGAGAGGTGGGGGGGTTGATTTCGAGATAGCTAAGGTAGGGCACTGCAAGAGCGATTTCTCTGCTGGCGGCGTGATGCAGCTCTGACGATCGGCAATCAAATGCAGTTTCGCTCTGGGCGTGATGTGCGCGCGGATTACAGTACGAGATGGTCTGACGGGCAAAGGTTGAGGAAGGATGTTCTCTGACCGGAATAGCAGCAGCTCTGTTCTTTTGTTCAGAGGCAGATTGAGTAGGTAGAGACTGCGTATAGATGGATGCTTTTATGTTTCTGCACAGATGATGACGATGATCCTCTTACAATACCTTGGTTGTTGTATATGTAAGGTATATACGTCCAGACTCGGGAAGAAGAGCAAGAGCTTACGATTTCCTGACCAAATATGAATCTCACAATTTCCTTACTCAAGCCACGCGAGATCTTTCGTAGAACGTCAGATGGCTGAGTTGACTGCGTAAGAGCTACTACTGTACCTCGTTCTGTGAATTACTACTCTGCATCTAAAATCTACCTCGTGGTTGCCAAAGAAAGGACAGGGCCCCGGTCTGATCAGGACGCCATGACAACGAGAATGACATCGACAGCGGATACGAACTGCGGCTGTTTGGGGCTCCACAAGAAATGGAGAGAGATGCGTGTCCCGACGCGAATACTCACGAGCAATGACTCTCCACGATTAGAACCCACGCCAGCCTTATTCGTGAAACCACTAACCATCTGGGCAATATCGCCGATGGATAACTGGCGACAATAATAATAACAATAATATATTTCTTATACGATGAGCACCGCCGCAGAAAACGACAGGGAAAGAGGCAGACACCCCCATAGTATCAATTTCCACATGTGGGGTTCATGGTGCAAGTTTACTCCACTGCAGCTACTGTACAGCTAAATCACTGCGTGTCTCCATACAGTGCTATTATTACTGTACAAAGTATGAGTGGATGTGCCTTTCTTGTGCACGCCATCCGCTCGTGACCGCCTGCGAGCCCTGCTTCATGTAGCTGGTTCCTCGACGAGGATCGATGGGTTATTCTGAAAATGCATCGATTGTGGTCCCTTAGCTCCATCGTCAATGGCTACGATTCAGACGTACTGTACGAGCCATTCACAAGCAGAGCCATCCATCGAGACTTGGGATGTCCTGTCGCTGCTCCTGGACCAAGAAGGCCTGACCAGAAGCCGACCTCGGCTTAGTCTCGAAGTGATGACGCTCTTCCCCATCTCCGACTCACCTCCGCATTCTCCAGAGTACCTTAGGTACCTAGGGTAGGTAAGGTACAGCACTTGTACTCCAAAAGTAAGTGAGAGATATCACGAATGGTAGCCATAACCCTACTTGTCCTTTTCATTCTGATCAAGGTAAATGGATATCCCGAGGACGGAGTAGAGAGTGGGATCAAGGGTCTGGTAAGACTTGGTCATTTGTCCAAGTACTGTATCTTGTGATTGTAAGAAGAGCACTGTACAACTACACTCTATCTACCCCTCCTGATATGTTCCCATCCAACGCTCTCGCGAGGACTCCTCGCTTACTGTTTCCGGCCGGAAAGCACTCCGTCAGGGCGTTCGCGACCACAAAACCTCTGGCTAGCAAGTCCTACGATGATACCATAACGAATCTAAAAATCGGAAAGCATACGCGAGTCATTTACCAAGGCTTCACCGGACGAGTCGCTACAAGTAATGCTCAAGAATCTTTGGCTTATGGCACGAACATCGTTGGTGGCGTCACTCCTGGAAGGGCTGGCGAACATCTAGGTCTGCCCGTGTTGCCCTCCGTTGAGCAAGCCAAAACGCAATTGCGACCAGATGCCACGGCCATCTTCGTCGCTGCTCAACATGCCGCAAAGGCGATCGAAGACGCCATTGAAGCGGAGATCCCCCTGATCGTTGCTGTTGCAGAGCACATTCCCCTCCACGACATGCTGCGGATCATGTCTGTTCTACAGACCCAGTCCAAAAGTCGACTCGTCGGCGCCAATGCCCCCGGCATCATCTCTCCCATCGGAAACTGCAGGATCGGCTTCCAACCTCTCCCAACCTTTTCCGCAGGTCACATCGGCATCGTCGCCAAGTCCGGCACCCTGAGCTACGAGACGGTTGCCTCGATCACGCGCGCCGGGCTGGGCCAGAGCCTCTGCATCGGCATGGGCGGAGACGTCGTGGCGGGCACCAACTTCATCGACGCTCTGCGCGTGTTCGAGTCTGATCCGGAGACTGAAGGAATCGTGCTTGTGGGAGAAGTCGGGGGCCGCGCCGAGGAAGACGCGGCGGAGTGGATCAGAGACTATCACCGTAGAACCACGAATCCAAAGTCAGTATCGCTTTCTTGAGAGTTTTTTGGGTACAAGTCACGTCTGCTAACACTGAGGATGTGAAAAGACCCATTGCAGCACTTGTTGGTGGCAGACGGGCACCTGCGGGACAGGTCATGGGCCACGCGGGTGCATGGGCAGCTCCTGGTGAAGCCACCGCGGATCAGAAGTACAAGGCTCTGCAAGACGCCGGTGTGACCATGGTCTCTCACCCCGAAAAGTTCGGCAATGTCATGAAGGGGCTGCTCAGCAAGGCAGGAGAGGACGTGGGCAAGATCGTGAGCATCAAGACATATATATATCGTTATTCTAAACTCACACTTTGCAGCGGCAATCCGCCACGGCCAATCAACGACGAGGAATGCATTACATGAGCAGACCACAGCTTTTGAGAAACAGAAGCCCTGTCACTGTACCCGTCAGCCGACAGCGTCGTACCTTGCACGTTGCAGGACAACAAGCAGTAGACTTGCTTTCCGAATTCATCAAGGACATGGCCATCACAGCAGAGGCACCCGAAGGAGTAGACACGCACTACCTGGGCATAAGTATAGACCGAACAGAGCGAAGCCCCTGCATCGTCGTCTCACCGAGCACTTCCCCAGCATCCCTCTCGCGCCGCATCAAAAAGCTACCATACAACTACTTCCAAGGACCCGACCAAACCGTCATCGAACAAGCCATCCGCCACCTCCAACTCGACGCCGCGCCGCCACTCGCCCACGCGCAAACAGCGAAACTGATCGACTCGCTAGCGAAGCTGCACACCTCCAAAGAAGCCATATCCCTGACCGTGACCCTCTCCATCTCCCCGACCGGCTCCCTAGCCATCTCCTCCCCGCTTGTGCACTTCGACTCCGCAGCCTACAAGTCGGCCGGCCGCCAAAAGCTAATCCACACCCTCCGCGACGCCGGCCTCGAAGTCGCCGTCGAAACCGAAGCCGAGTCCTCAGGCATTGTCTTCATAAAACTGCACACAGGCGACCCAGCCGCCGCCATCGGCACGCTAGTCAACGGCGCCGGCCTCGCGATGAACACAGTCGACAGCCTCTCCCTGCCGCCGCACAACGGCCTCTGCGCAAACTTCCTCGACACAGGCGGCAAAGCGACCTCGCAGACAGTCAAGACCTCCTTCGAGCTGATCCTGCGCGACGAGCGCGTGAAAGTCATATTCGTCAACATCTTCGGCGGACTGACGGATTGCGGCATGATCGCCGACGGCGTCATGTTAGCGTTCAAGGAGGTCGATATGCGGGGCGTGCCGGTTGTTGTTAGGCTTCGAGGCACGAATGAGAGGGTCGGGCAGGAGAAGATTGCGCAGAGTGGGTTGGCGCTTGAGGCGTTTGATGGGTTTGAGGAGGCTGCGAATAGGGTTTGTCAGTTGGCTGGAGAGCGGTGATGTTCTTTGGTTCTTTGGATTGTAGATGTTGTCTATTGACTAGACAGACGTTCGAGGATTTTGATATCATATTCGCGACGAAGACCGGATTGGCTGCTGTGAGTTCGTCGCGTATCTTCTATGCATAAGGACATGTACGAATTGGACTTGGAAGGTGTGATTGCAAACGAGAGTAGGAAGGTAGTGGTAGCGAGACGACTCTCTTTTCTTTTCTCTCCTGATTGGCTGCTGGCCAAACAAAAGTCCGAGTACAAGACTAAAGACGACCGCGACGCTGATATGTATATGTGTGTGTGCATGTTGAAGTGAGAGAGACAGACGGAGAAGCAAGATAACAACGAGGGGGTAAGAGGCTGCCAATATATGGTACCTCCGTGTGCTGCTATGCGTGTGCGCTCCGCTCCACGAATCCAATGCCGCTGCGCTTTCTAAAGACGAAAAACAAAAAAACCCTTCAACACACATGATATGCAGAGGCAGTGCAGACACAGGGTCTTTCCCCAATGACGGGGCAAAAGCAAAAAAAATAACACCCTTCCCACGCACCGTACAATCCAACTTCGAAAAGGAAAATCCCGCGCGCAAGGAAGATGAACTAAACGCCTATTTTCTGCCATGTGTGTGCCTGCACCCATGTGCTTGCTAGAGTACGTATGCAGGTGATGAACGGTTCCTGGTACCTCGCGGGAACAACAATGAGAAAGAGAAATGTTCACGTCGCTTACCCCACCAACGCCGTACAATGTCGAAATGTGTCTATGCCAATAAATAAGTCAAGGATACAGAATGGTGTGGCGAGAGACCGAGCTAGAAGTCGACACTCCACCTCGCTGACACGTCTCTCTTGGTCCTTTCGCTGACCCACTCGGGGAACAGAGCGATATCTCGGCTCTCGAACCAATTCTCAAAGGCCGCCTTTCCGCTGCCCAGGAGCTCTGTCTCGTCACTGTTTGGAGAGGGCAATTCTATCTTGGCTTCAAAGCTTGGTGACTTGGTCGAGTTGCGCATGTTGAACATGGATGCTGGAACCAGTTCTTGTAGAACATTGAGAGAGCTGTCTTGTCTGTCTTTCGAGCCGAGTGTCGGTCGAGTGGTGGAGCGTGCGGTCTCGTCGGGCTTGACTGCGACAGTACGGCGTTGACGTGCGTTGTCTCTTGATGGCTTGGACGAGGCGGTCAAATGCCGAGTGTTGCGGACGGCCGGGTCTTCGGAATAGTGAGGATCTGATTGGCCATTCGTGTCAAGAGCTTCGGCTGAATGTGAATGCGTCTTGTGACGGTCGGTACAGGATCGGTTAGAGTTCTGAGTGTCCTCGGACACGCTGATAGGAGGCGGACGTCGCTTCCGCCGTGAAGTTATGGTGCTGTCTGATGACAGCCTCTCTGTAGTGGGTGTATCCGGACTTAGAGCGGAGTCGACCGGTCGAGGTGTACGCTCGCCATCGATGTCCATGGCTGGTAACAGTTCGCGGCTTCTGAGTTTCTCGTCAATGATGCGGTGAGAGATCTGTCGTGATAGTGGTGATGAATCCGGACGCCTGCTGCTGACTTTGCTGGAGCCGCTGTTCGATCTGGCCACGCGCGTGACGGGCTTCTCTCTCCCACTCATGACTCGAGCGCTCGGCGGAGGCTGCAGCATCCACATTGCGTCTTCTCTGTTGTCAATGCGAGTAACAATAGCGGGATGTAAATCGTTTATGGGGGCATTTTGCACAGAGTAGTAGCTCGTACTGGTCTTGTCGGTCCTCGTGGTCCTTGCGGTGGGAGGGCGGCCAATGTCCATGACGGAAGCGCCCAAGGGACTCGTTCGAGATGTACTCGTACGCCATAGCTCCTCGTCTTCCCTCTGGTGTTTCCGTAGTGTGTAGTTACTGTCATTGCTCGCGCCCTTGGCCAGGGGTAGACTAGTACTGCTGGTGACGTTGCTCTCATTTCCGGTGTTGACGCGACCCTTCTTCTGTGAAGTCTTCTTCCCACGAGGTGGAAGCGGACTGGGACCAAGATCTATCTCGGTCTGCCAATTGGGGTTCGTTGCAAATGGGCTCGGGTGACGGTAGAGTCCAGGTTCCTCCATCTCCAATTGGTGTTTCTGTGCGCGGTCGCGGATTGCCTCTTTCCGTCTCTTCTTCCGATATGAGTAACCGGTACAAGGTGCGCATGACAGGTAGTAGAATATGGCGGATTGAATACCACGGTGTAATGCCATCGCCGATTACCGCAAAGGGGAAATGACGACGACGAAGACGGTGACGATGACGGCAGCCAGATGTATACAAGCAGCGACAAGGGATTCAATTCAAACAAAGGCACGCATCATGCAAGGTGGGGAATTGAAACGGTGGAGTGTGGAGGGCTGATTGCAGCACAGCAAGAGTCAAGAGTGCGTAGGGGGGTGGTGGTGATGGTGAGACAAGAGGTGCGAAGACGACGATTAATGTTTGACGGATCAACAGGTGAACGTCGGATCAGGCGATTGTGACTAGCAGATGGCTGGGTTGCAAACTGGTTGTGTATGGAGGAGTGGAGTTGAGAGGAGATGTCTATCTCAACGGGGGTAGGTTCCACGGTGAAAGTGGATTAGATGCGTTGCAGACTCGGCCAGAGCGATAAGAGATGGTGGATTAGGAGTGTATACCACTCGACAGGACGACAACGAGGAAATTGAAAGTGTGTTATTGAGAGAACACAGACAAGCTTCACTCGAGTACTGCGGCCCACTGGAGTCAAGTCGTCTCGAGGGTGCGGTTGGGTGGTGGTGACACGAGAGGAGGGTCGAATTGGTCGAATGTACAGTACCTGCGGCAGTCCGCTGTGGCTGGAACGCTAGAGTGGATCTCGCCCTTGATTGTGAACCCCTGGAAGATTCGACGTTGGTGCTGTGGTGAAGACGTTGATGTTCTTCCCGATAGCGGTATAATGGAATGATGGGATTAACTGTATCGTAATTTTGAGAGTGTGTCGAGTGTGTTTCAGCACGACTAAGGCGAGGCAGCAAGGTACGGTAAGGTGAAATTGATGTAAAAATGCGGAAACCGCGTGTACAATCAAGTCCGACAGCATCATCCTACAAGTACTTGTACCTTGACTTACCACCTCACTTTACTGCTGCGGCACTGGACAAGTACCTGTACAAGGCACTTACAGGGCACTTACAAGGGACTCTGACACCCCGAGACACTCTCGACAGCTCATGCACAGGGCGATACGCGGCAAGTGTGGCCGTGGCGGTGCGGGGTTCTGTGGCGCAGAGACCCAACTCCAGAGATTGTGAATTCTGTCGGCCAAAAAAAGAAAAGGTATACAGTAGTATTATACGACTATCTGTCCGTATTCGCTCTCTGCCTAGGGAGCGACGACAAGGACCTGCATGTGCAGTGCGTACACGAAATGTGGATTGTCTCTCACGCAATACACGGCTGCAACACGAACAGTCATGAAACGACAAGAGAAAAAGGGAGGTCCCCTGTCGAATTACGATGCACGCTGAACGGACGGGCAGCGAGACGAGCAATGTGCACACACGGAGTTAGTGATCAAAGAGTGGATCTGGTCCATGCGTTTTCGAGTCTTGTGGATGCTTGTCCTGTCCTGCCTCAAAGATAATGGTCCCACCGAGTCTCCCGTTGTAGGCTCCGTACAGTCACAGAATGGATAAGTACCTTACATTTACTGCGCAGGACGACTATGCACCCCACCCCGAGTCACAGTGGTTCATTGGCCAGTACAGGCAGCTTCCGGTACTCTGCATCCTGTGAACATCACTCGCGTATAGTGCACGCTTCTTCATGACAGACTCATACTCACGTGTTGTGACAGTGCAGTACCATACTAGAGGCAGGATTTAGGAATCAAATAGAGTGTTTAGATCGAGTCTTGTGAATACAGTACCGCGCTTGAGCCCGTGTCATGGTGAGAAATACAGTAGAACAATCAGAATCAAGAGGGGATCAATATGGGGCGAGCCTTTCTGGACGTTGATGATTTGAGGTACTGTACAGTAAAAGGGAGAAATTGCTGGATGAGGGAGTCTGGAAGGGTTTTGCAGGGGATTGAGAGCCATCATCTGCCGTATGGGGTAACTCCGGCGTCACGGAATCTCAGGGCTCGAATGCTCTAAGCGCACTTCTGGATTTGGCCTCCAGCAGAAATTCTGGTTATGGGCGAGAGAAGAGTGAGAAGAGCGGATTGACGACGTTACAGCCTTCATCACAGCCATTTTTCACCCACGACATCCAAACCACATCATGGCCGATGCTATGTACGTCTCTGTCGAAAGCCCTCGGAAAGATACGCCTGCTGACATGTCCGTAGCAAGGAAACGCCTCTGCGCGAGGTCCAGGTCGACGCTCTGGTATGCAGCCGCGCATCCCCCAGCGAACAGCCAAACCCGATATTCTGACACGATCCCAACAGGTGGTGATGCGCATCATCAAGCACAGCTCGCAGACTTTCCCTACTGTCGCTACCGGAGCCCTGGTGGGCATGGACATCAACGGCCAACTCCAAATCACCAACTCTTTCCCTTTCCCACACGCCGCCGACACCTCTTCAGGCGACAACAACTACAACAACCATGACAACCAGAACCTCGCTGCCGCCGCTCCCCGATCCAAGGCCAACCACGCATACCAGAACGAGATGGTCAAGTTCCTACGGGAAGTCAACGTCGATGCGCAGAACGTCGGCTGGTACCTGAGCACAAACATGGGCAACTTCATCAACATGAACACCATCGAGAACCAGTACTTCTACCAGAAGGAGTTGAACGAGCGCACAGTCACTCTCGTCCACGATGTCAGCCGCAGTTCGCAAGGCAGCCTGAGCCTCAGAGCCTACAGACTCTCGCCTCAGTTCATCGCCGCTTACAAGGAGAGCAAGTTCACCACCGAGAGGTAATGATATAATGCTCCATACTTGGTTATTGCTGTCTCTTGCTGACACAGCCCCGTTTTCAGTCTGCAAAAGAGCGGTCTCCGTCACCAGGACATCTTCACCGAGCTTCCCGTTCGCGTCCACAACTCACACCTCCTCACCTCATTCCTCCACCAGCTGCCTACCGCACCCCCGAAAAAGGCACAACTGAGCTTCCCTCCCAGTCTGGCAGCGCTCAACGTCGATCCTCAGCTGAACTCCGTGCCCCTCGTGCCAAACTTCGACTCTCTGGATCTCTCCATCGATCCCTTCCTGGAAAAGACTTGCGATCTTCTGCTCGACAGCATTGAGAACCACCACACCGAGCTCAACAACTACCAGTACTACCAGCGTTCGCTCCAGCGCGAGCAGGCCAAGATCACTCAGTGGCAGCAGAAGCGCAAGGCCGAGAACGCCCAGCGCACAGCCACCAAGCAGCCCCTTCTCCCCGAGGACGAATGGCAGAAGCTCTTCAAGCTTCCTCAGGAGCCAAACAGACTCGAGACTCTGCTGAACAGCAGACAGGTCGAGCAATACTCCAGACAGGTTGACGGCTTCACCGCGAGCGTGAGCAGCAAGATGTTTGCCGTCAGGTCCAACCTTTTGCCCGGAGACGAGTGAGTTACAGCATGGGATGCGGCGTTCGCTTTTCCATAGAGACATGTCCGCCTTTCCATTGTTGAGCACCAGGCGACGGGAGACAGAAACTTTACGGCATCAATGGATCCGGCGTTGAAGGGCGGAGAAATATAAAAATGGGGCCACTGCAATGATTTGATGCTTGAATTTTGTGTCAGATGCTTTTCTCTGACACCCGCTCCTGTTTGCCAGGCGGGACACGATGAGAGATACACGTTTGTTCAAAAGTTCGGAGAGGAGAAAGCTGGAGTGCTACATTACCAGCA
The DNA here is from genome assembly GCF_041146345.1 of Neodothiora populina. Taxonomy (NCBI): domain Eukaryota; kingdom Fungi; phylum Ascomycota; class Dothideomycetes; order Dothideales; family Dothioraceae; genus Neodothiora; species Neodothiora populina. Next base: position 1,778,769 of record NW_027191405.1, on the reverse strand, counting down.
GTCGATGAAGTTCTGATGAGCGAGACGCAATTGTCTGCTCCTCCATCTCTGCTGTAGATGCATTGACCTTGTTTGTCCTTGATGAATGAAGATAATTCCACCTTTCCCTTCGATCAATTTTTCTCGCTGTATCAAGTAGCACACAGCATCTTACTTAATAGCTCGTACTGCATTGCGGCAAGTACTATGAGGTGATTCCGATTGCGGGGCATCGCTTCTCTTGCTTGACCCTGTTTCGTCATCGAGGATACCATCATACTATGATGTATGGCATTTCAAAACACACGAATCATCAACTCAACTGCCTGCTCTCCTCCTGGAGCATCAACCAGACCGCGAAACGGTGAATTCGTAAACATCTGCTCTCGACTGAACCCACCGCATTCAAACTCACGGCGCACCGCCGGATCATACCAGAAATACTGGACTTGCATACGTGAATACACCTTGACCACTTCATTCACGATAGCCATTTTTCTTCTTGCATTATCAACGCCATGGACGCCAACCAGAACGGCGACCCTAACAAAAAGTCCTATCACAAGAAGGCAACAGGTGATGCACTGAAGACTGTCGAAGCCCACGCACAAGAGAATGACCTCAAGCTGTTCGGTAGTTGTTTCTGGTATGTTTGGTCCATGCTGACCAGTCTTGGGCCATCTGCACAATACCGACATGCGAGATTGGACTTACTGACTTTACATGTTGTTCAAGCCCCTTCGTGCAACGCGTATGGATCTCTCTCGAGCTGAAAGGCTTGCCATACCAGTACATCGAGGTCGACCCTTATGCGAAGCCAAAGTCTTTACTCGTCGTGAACCCTCGAGGTCTTGTGCCGGCTCTACGCCATGGCGACTGGGGATGCTATGAGAGTACTGTTCTGATGGAGTATCTGGAAGACTTGCACGCCGGAACTGCTTTGCTCCCAAATGACCCAAAAGTGAGAGCACATTCACGTCTGTGGTCAGACCACATAAATCGACACATCATTCCCAATTTCTACCGTTACCTCCAGGCTCAGGATCAAAAGTCTCAGGTCGAAGAAGGAGAAGAGCTCAAGACACAGATCTCGAAACTCGTAGACGCGAGTGACAAATCAGGGCCTTTTTTCTTGGGCGAAGGAATGTCATTCGTCGACGTTCAGATGGCACCATGGGTCATACGTTTGGCCAAGGTCTTGAAGCCCTATCGTGGCTGGCCAGAGCCTACCGAGGGCAGCAGATGGGCCAAGTGGGTCGAGTCAATAGAGAAACACCCCGCCGTTGCTGCCACAACGAGTACAGACGAGCTGTACCTGGACAGTTACGAGAGATATGCAGGTGAGGGCCGATCCCAGAGACATGAGATCTCGATATGTTGTTTCTCCGTCGTACATACACCAAAGCTGACAAGACACGATCAGAGAATCGACCCAACACAAGCGAGGTGGGACAATCAAAGTGTAATAATGCTGAACCCACACGGATGCTAACAATCTCCACAGGTCGCCAAAGCCATTAACTCCGGTCGAGGGCTGCCTTGATAGGCTTACAGAGTGGAACAGCTTGTGGGACTATCGTATTCAGAATCCTCTCGTTCCTGATAGTAAGCCGTGTGCTCGACCTGTTGTATATTGATGCTTTTATGATTTCCATGACGACTCATCCACTTTGTATATCCCGCCACAGATCCTGCCGGCATACGGTAATGGTCTAACGATCACTTTCTCGCGTATCAGCATCTGCGGTCCGTCTTCGCTGTGGTGCTGAGCCAATAGATGGACTGTGGATCACGCTGCTCGCGCGGAACGAGCAAGTCGTCTGCCAGAAGTGGATCACCATACAAAGTGACTTGCCTATCCCAATCACGATAATGCAAGAGACAAGATGTCTTGGTCCGCATGAAGGATGATTACACTAAAGCCGGGCAGTCCTCTCTCTCCGGGCCTTCAGCTCAGGTGGGGCAGTTCCACGTCCCACCATGACCGATGAACGAGAGCAAACGTGAATACAAGGTTGACAGAAAAGGCTATATCTATGTGGGAGCGACCAAAGGGCAATGCTAACCGCGAACGACCGTTGCATATATTTTATGTTTTTTATAGTCCGTATAACCGGCAGCAGTTCTCGCGCAATCGAACCCGCCACTAATGACTCGACGTCCACGAACAGGAAAGTTATAATCATTCGCTCCGGACTCTTTGTTATAGTATCATGTGCCGCGTGACCCGGGAACAGGAAGGGGTACGTTCTGTTTCCATAACACTCATAGAGTTCATTCGACGCATCGATGCAATAATGGATCAATCATCACCAGACATGTATGCACACGCCGTTGCTGACACTTCTCTCCTCGCCTGATACCGTCTGCGGACACCAAAAGCCTGGACTCTTTGCTTTGGCTGTAAGCATGCGTGGCGCAAGGCGCAAGGCGCAACAATCGCGCAAGCCCATGGAGCCATCACAGATTACTGCACTGCACTGTACCTTGACCCTTGGCACTTTGCTGACCGGGACTGCATGTAGAGTTGAGGGTTGTTTCACAGGCAGGGTCCATGCTGCCACCACCCTGCATGATGTATGTACAGTACATAATACATCAGTGGGCATGCCCGCTAGCAGGATCACTATGGTGGTTCGAAAAGAATGTCTCCGCGGTGATGATGGTGGTGGTGGTGTTACTACCGCAAAGAACTGCCAGTGCAGATCGCGCACCAAACGAAAGGGGAAAATAGTGGAGAGGGAGACTCTATTTTAGACTTCCCTGTACAACAAGTACGAGTACATTACCTTCAAGTCACAGAGCCGCTATCGAGACTTGAGTGAATCCTGTTCTCTCGCCTGCTTGGCCGCCGCCAGTGAGGTAGCTGCATGAGGTACCTTAAGCAGGGCAAAGAAAGTCAGAATCCAACTCCGCGCGCTTTTGATTGGTCGTCAGGAAGGGCTTCTACCGGTTTGGGAGATCGCGGGATCGGGGAATCGGACTGAACCTGGGTGCAGGTAGTGCTGCGGCCGCTGCGACCTGCCTCTTTCGATCCCCTGTTCGCCCGACTGATCACTCAATATTGATTTTCCCCTCATTAATGGTACATGTTTTGTCTTGGGGGGAGAGTCAAGGAGAGTCAAGAAGAAAAGATAGAGAGGCTCGTCAAACGTTGTTTGCACTCCGTATTCAGCCAAAATTGGAGGAGGCCTCGAGCTCTGTACTACAGCACAAGCTGCTCGAGGATCGCGCAAAAAAAATCGTCGACAAGACTTTTTTTCGTTCCTCATCGTACAGTTAAGTAGCATCGGGATCGATAGCGCCGATGCAAGCTCCAACCTGGCATCGGGCTCGCGGGTTTGTCTCCTCTCGCTTCTTTTACTCCGATTGCAGCTGTGGTTCACCACCACAGGGTCAGGAGAAGCATGTGTCTGTAGAGTGATGTTTAAGCGATGCACGGCTGTCTGCATGCCCTGGCACAATCATTTACTTGCGTTCTGTGCACCCAGACCGGGTCCCTGCAGATTTGATTGCGATGACATGGGATACGCACGCATACCGACGATTATGACAACACCAGCGGCGAGCGAGAGGCGTCAATCAATTAGATTATCCTACCCTACTCTTACGTAGAGAGTGTGGCCAAGCGAGCGACGACGCCATTCCTGTTTCGACATGTCATAACCCGACGATACTCGTACAGTAAAGTAGTGTGTAGCATCGATGAGGAAAGCCTGGCCCCCCGGGTGGAACCCCTCCCTGCATATCACATCACACTGATTCGAATCGTCGGACCCAGCACAGCATCTGCGGGGACGCTAAAGCTGCAAACACGGAAGTCCATCCGCAAGAGTGCCTATCTCCCTGTCCCTCTCTCGAAGAAAAAACGATCGTCCTCTAGCCAAAAAAAAAAATGGCACCGCGCCGCCGCCCATTATTACCTCTCTTTTACCTGGAACCCACCTTTTCTCATCGTGCCCACGACGTAATCTCACAGGATGACGATCCAGCGGACGGTGATCCCGGTTTCCAACTAGCGTCCGCCGTCAGGATATGGTTTCTTTCCGTCTCTCGCTCCTCTCCACGCGAAGGTAAAACGAATCGCTGGGTACAAAGACGACACACACAAAAGACCCTGTTTGGATCGTTGTACTACTGCACCCTCTTGATTGAAGGTCCTTGATCCGTTTATGCGCCGTGCATGTTACATCCGATATATACAAGTGCACAAAATATAGACTATTGATGTAAACGAGATGATGGAGAATTATGATGATGATGATGATGATGATGACAGTAGGAACAACAACATGTTCAATCTGTGATGATTTGAAATGCGACGAAACTCTGTATGCGCGCGTTAGTGACACGAAGAAGATGAAGCTTAATGCTCGGGAAGTCGTGCAGAGGCTGATTCAGCATGCATCAGCTTTGTTCTGTACGGAGTTGGTTAGAGTGACTCCAGGTATGATGTTATGATTAACTGTACATGTTCAGGCACTGCATGCTGTGGTGCTTTGGACAGGCAGACAGAGAGAGAGAGGGAGGGCAATGTGTATGGTGCGATATGTTCAGCAAGGCACTGTAGACAGCAAGAGGCAGATGACAGCATAGACAATTCCTCCGTTCCTGTTCCGGCTACTATTCCCGCTTCTCTCATAATGCTTCTCGTATGTGCATACCTTACCTTACCCAGGACATGTCTTCCATAAGAACCAACTCAGAAGGGGGACAGAAAGTCAGAACTCCAGATAGCAAGACCCAGCCCAGGTCGCGTCCTCGGAGAAAAAGCTCCTGTGTTCCTTGGATACACTATTAACCTGATCTAAATAAATGAATTGCAGTTCCACTTGGTGAAGTCCATGATTATTTGGGGATCGTACCGACAATTATGGCTTGTATGACATACGACTCATTCCACGAGCTTCCACGCTGTCCATGGCGACTGTTTTCCATATACTGTCTGCAAGTGATATTTTTCCATAGTGAATCATTTCCGCTGTATATAAACGCAAACAAATACACCAAGTGGGGAACCTCTTACTCCAAGGAAGGTGCTCTATATCCCGATATCGGTATGTCAGACCCGTCGAGTGTATTACGATGCCTCACGTAGTTAAGGTACGCATTATGTCTGCGTTGCGCTGCTCTGCTCTGCTCTGCATTACGTCCAGCGGACGCGTCCGCCTCACCCTGCTAGCTAGCAGCGCATTGACACCTCCCCAGCGAGTCCCCGTCAATCTGAAAAGGAAGACGCAAGCAGCGACGGGGAAATCGCCAGAACGCTTCTTTTCGGTTCATTTATTCTCTTCCTTTCCCGCAATGGAGTTGGGGGGGGGGGAGTTGGCCGAGAACTGGGAATTGAAACACGGGAATAAAAACGACTGGTTTTATTTGTATATATTTTCAGGGTAAAGCTGGAAAGTACGAATATCATCCGAGCTGGCCGAGGAAGGCAGGGACATGATCACCGGGTCCAGGTTTGTCGTTGTCGTGGTCGTCGTCGTTGATCATTTGTGCTGGCGCTGAGTGAGATGTGTTTTATGACGAAATAATGAAACCGTGTGGTGAACGTACCTACCCTTACCTGGCTTTCTCGTAATTGCTTACGGACGAATAAGCCCTCTTCTCGAGGACCGTAGCAAAGGGTCAGGTATGGAGAATACACGAGAAAGTGGTCATGCTAAACATCTTCACAAGACAGGCAAGTGTGGAAAAGAAAAAAGTGTGTGCAAAATGCGTGCGTTAACCATGTTATTGCTGTGGCTATCATACAGAAAGTTGTATATAATAACAAAAAAAGAAAAAGAAAAAGGGAGGCAGTCAAGCAACAATCCCTTCGCTTAGTTTTCCGATCGTTATTTGCGTTTTGCTCGTCGCCGAGCGGGTTTCCCGCCCTTCCGATTCCGTTCGTCCCTGATCTATGCTGTGCAGGCTACTTGGGCCTACGTCAAGATCAATGCGATGGGCGACGTGGTATATAGTGGACAGTGCCGCAGACTGTCGCCACACATTACATCATCCGCTCTGTTCAACGAGCGTGATGAGAGATATCGACGAACAGCGCGAGAAGGTGGTCCACCTGCGTCATCGTTGATCCGCAGAAATAAAATTGGGTATATGTGCATGAAGCAAGAGTCAATCCAGCCAGTGGTACAAAAAGAGGCAATTAAGCGGAAGCAGAGTTGAGCACAGGTGGACGTAAAAGGCCCCTGTGAGGGAGCGCGAGTCGCGCCAGTGTCGCATTGGAGATGCGTCACACTTGAGGCAGCAGGCGACGATGGGTAGATGTCTTCAAGACATGACCGAGGCTAGGCAATCTCTCATGACGAGTCTTCGTGGGACATGCGTCGGTGATCGCTTGCAGCAAGAGCCAGAGTGTCGAGACCGTTCGAGAGACCAGGCGAAGGGTAATTGTAGGCCTGGAGGTCCTGTTGGTCTGGCATCATGGGAGCAGTGGGCGGGATGAAGTCAAGAGTGTTGGTGAAGCCAGAGCGGTATAGCGAAGGGCGCGAAGGAAAGTCGGTGGTCACAGGCTGGGGCAGTGCCTGGACGGGGTCAGGGTTGATGAAGTAAGGCCCTTGCGGCATCATGGGCTGTTGCATCATGTTGTGTTGGTGATGTTGCTGTTGTTGTTGTTGTTGATGTTGTTGGGATTGTTGTTGTTGTGACTGGTGCTGCTGTTGCTGCTGCTGTTGTTGTTGTTGCTGTTGTTGCTGGCGTTGCTGCTGCTGTTGTTGCTGATGAAGTTCCCTGTCTTGTGACTGTTGTTGTTGTTGTTGTTGTTGTTGTTGTTGTTGTTGTTGTTGTTGTTGTTGCTGCTGCTGCTGCTGCTGCTGCTGTTGTTGTTGTTGCTCCTTGACTTGAGCCAGAGCGGCAGCCTCGAGCGACGGCGGTAACGGCTTGTCAACCTTGCGCGACGACGACTTGGCGGGCTTCTTGACTTTGTTGTGGCTGTTGTCGGTGACCGACTTGGCAGGACCGCGCACGTTCTGGTGGGTGCGACGGTGCTGCTCCATGTTGTCCTTGCGGGTGAAGGCCTTGTTGCACTCTGGACAGAAGGCATCCTTCTTGCCCGTGTGTTTCTTGGCATGACGTGCGGCGTGGCCGGAGGTGGTGAAAAAGTCGCTGCAGTTGAAGGCTTTGGCGAGCGGACACGGGTACTGGTTTTTCTTGGGAGCAGGCTTGGACGCGACAGTGGACGCGTTGTTGTTCGTCGCAAGACGTGATGACTCGGAGACGGGCGAGTTGGAGGTGCGGTAGAGGGCGGGCTGATTCGTCGTCGTTATCGTCGTGTTGGCGGCCGAAGACGCGCTGGAGGGCATGGAATAAGGCATAATTGCGGATGACTCCGGAACAGGCGGATACATGGAATGCACAGTCTGGTCGTCCATCTTGGTGCTGGTGTACGAGGAGTGACGACTGAGATGGAGCGGGTGATGCGCAGGGTTGTGATGGAAAATGTCAAAGGGAGGAAAGTGAGGTGTAAGAGGCGAAGGTGGCAGCCCGCGGGAGCTGGTCGACTCGCTTCTAACCAGTTGCGGCGTGTGTGGGGAAAGGCTCGGCGTCGACGAAGCTGAGGCACAGCTGGGAGAACGCGGATGTTGAGCGTTATGCTGCTGCTGCTGATGATGATGAAGCTGCTGCGATTGCGAATGCGATTGCGCTTGGCTTTGGTTCTGTGCTTGTGCTTTCGCCTGTTGTTGACGATAGAAAGACGGAGAGAAATAATGGCCAGCGCCAGCAGCTTCGTCGTTGAGCAAAGATACCTTCCGTCCGATGCTGTTTTTACCGTCCATTATGTGCAAGTGCGGTTCACGGAAATAAAACCACCGATCCCAAATCTCGGCCTCGGTGCCTTGTACAAAAGCACCCAGCGGAGGATAGTGTTGAAGATGATGGAAAAGAGACAAACACAGAGAGTACTCGAGCTGTCTATTGTATTGGAATCCAAGTCACTTTGTACTATGAACAGTAGGTGGACAGAGGCACTTGATGTGAGTCGGACTGCTTGCTTGCTTGCTTGCTTCGTCGTAGCGGTGTTTGTCTTCGACGGGGTAATCGTAGTATAGAAGAAGCAAAGAGCCATGCATGGGAACGAGGGCGTAGGGTAGCTTTATGGCGCGACAGAGCCGCCAGGGACGGCAGGGAGGGTGTGGATGCCGGAAACCAACTACCAGCTACTAAACTCACTACTGACTGATACTCGACCAGCACAGCACCACTTTCAACTGACCGTGACCGTGCCTGCCTCGATGAGCCGGGATATCTTATTAGCCAAGGAGGTAGACCCTGGTATGGAACCGAAGCCCACTATGGGTCTCTTACACCATGAAAGCGGGAGCATCATCTCAGACAAAGTCGAGTAGCGTCCGCGGCCAGGCAAATCATCTGCACCGGCACTCATGCGTGCGTGCAAGAGGCACAACCTTATCGGAGTAAGCGCCTGTTTGCTGAACCAGCCCTGTTTGCCCTGCCGACTGCGCTTACTCTCGACGAGGCTGTCAGGGAAAGCGGGGCGCTGACATGCAATCGTCGATACGGACACATTGGAACGATTCAAGGGTCCCGCTGCGGGCTGATCAGTCGGACCACCGCTCCGTCTCCCTGATTTTCCCAAATTCTTGTTCACCAACGGCCAATTGCCTAAGGTTGCGGCAGGGACCCCCTCCCCCTCCATTCTGTCTTAGCAGGCAAGGTCAGGCAGGTAAGGTACTTACTACTGTACTGTACCCTCTTACACTTACAGCATCTACATGTAGACAGGCCAGCATCCCCCTGACCTGGCCCATCCCGCTCCCCTGCCCTCTCATCCATGCATCTCACGTTTCCCAAAATCTTGCCTCTGCTCACCGTTTTCCGAGTCAAGCCTGGCATCAAATTCCCTGATGCAGCCGGCTAGCATCCTTAGCAGCATCTAAGTTTCGCTACAGGTCTGCTTGATCATTTCGACTCTGACCATGCAATCGTCGATCTGTGCAGCGAAGTTACAGCGACATCTGCCACAAATCCGCAGCGTTGTGACCTACCTTAGCGCATCGATCGATCGGACGACCTCTGTTTTTCTTAAGTCAGTACTGTAATTACAGTAATACGTGTTACCCTTTTTTCCCTTCCCATTTCCATTGGGACAACGCATGTGTACAACATAGCACCGGGCGGCGCTCACCGCGCTTCCTTTGCCTGGGTTGTCCGTTCTCGGACTGGCCCTCGTATAACAGGGTACGCGGTCAAAAAGTCTCGGGTTCATTATTTATCTTCCAATGCTCACACAATATCACTGTACAGTATTTTCATTTCCACACCACTGACTAGAAAACGTGAAAATAAATGCCTTGGTATGACTTGACGCTATCCGCAGCGCCTATTACGTCGTCTCGTCGCTTCATCATGTCCGACTCGCCGTGGTCATTTAATCGTATGCGTATACAAGTAGTGCCTGTGGAGAAACAACGGTGACAGATAGCCCACTATCCGTGTCCTTACGTCCTGACCTCGAGGGTCGGTGTCAGGAAGTCTCAGGATCGCGATCTCACCCTGCATTCGCGGCTCCGGCTAACACCGCTTGAGCAGTCGCACCTTAATCTCTCTCGTCTCCACGCAACCGCTGACCAAGGAAATCGATCACACCAAATTCTCTGATCGACCGATGCCTATCAACAAAAAAAATTCTCTCTCATTAAAGGGATTCGCCATTGCATCAGCGATTTTCAGCTCAATGCGGAAGAAACCCACTTCTGACAGTAGAAACAGTAGACCATTTACACACCCTGGCTGACCGATGCAGTAGGATCAGCGATCGTTAAGGGTCTAAAGGTATGATTTTACCACTACCATCTGTGATCACTCCCGTCCGGCAACGTGGGACATATTGTAGATGGAGGACCCTTTGCCCAGGCTGTGGGATCAGGCGGAGTTGCCCAGCTACCTGTACAGTACTGCACCCAGCCGTGTGCCATCTGGGATCCCACCGGAGTCCACCACGACCGTTCCTGATTGGCCATGCCCTCCTGGTTGCGATGGCTTTTCGCGGACAGGACTGGGTGACGTCAAGGTGACGGGAAGACAGACAGGTGGGCTGTGCGCCCTGACCTTCCTCTTCAGCACGGGGTCTGACACCAAGACGCGAGGAATCAGGAACCCGAGCAGCGAACTTGGGTTGCTGAACCCTGACGGGTGAAGTGCAGAGTACTGTACATCTTTGACAGAGGATCTGACAGATGCGCGGAGCAACGCCCCGAATACCTTTGTATAGTTGTACTATCGTTATTGGCATCCAACCCCTGGGTCCAGCAAGGGTCAGTTGAACGTACAAAGTATCGGAAGTATACCTACGCTGTAGACGTAATACACACAACTCAGGAAGCGATTCACTAGCGCCAACAGCAACGAAGAGCTAAGATACATGTATCATCCCACTCATGGATCACGTCGTACGTGCACCCTTTGCTATTGCGAGATGATCAGTGATCCCTCAGAGGAGATACGTCGTGTATGTGATTTATTTGATTGCTTTCTAAATGTAGACGCGGCTCCCATACCCTCTTGCCTCGCATGGACCAATGAGAGACGAGGACGGTCTTCGAGTCCCGAGGCTGACAGGGCCTGACAGAGCCGCAAGGCTCATTGAGCTCAGACCCGCCCCTTCCTTTCCAAATGTCGGGCTTCACTTGCTCTACTCACCTCTCTCTCCTTCTAGCGGTCACAAGCCGTCCCCGTTAGTGCTGTCGCGGACAGATTTGGGTTCAGCATCTGACCCTGACATATATGCTAAAGTGCTAGCTCTCTCTTCCTCTTTTCTGATCTCGAAGGATGCTCGATCGATTTGCCCAAAGCAGAAGATGTTTTGACCGTGCTTGTCGCAAGAATCTGCCTCTTGAGATGGAAAACCCTGCAACCCCTCCTACTCAGCACGAGAGATTAGGATTGGTGATCCCTTGAACCTAATGTACGGTGAGAGGATTCCCATATGCTCCTGGATGGCCAACTGTTTCAGTTGTCCTTTTCGGTAGTTGCGTTGTGATGTGTCTGGTAGTGTCTTCTGTGCTACAATACATCATGAAAATCGTTTTCCACCAGAGCATTTCGTCATCCCTTGATAACAAAGTTAGCACGCAGCCGCTAAGTGGCTCAAGTTTCGGAGTAGCACAGTAGCACAAGTCTATCTCTGTGCTTTCCCAGGACAGGAATTGTTCCTCTGTGCCACTGACAGTAGAGGCGCTCAGCTTTTGCACGTGGTCGGACCCCCCTCCGTCCCGACAATCCGGGTAGAGTTTTCTTCCGCCATACGGCTTGTTTCCAAAGGCAGGGGGGACCGACCGGGGCCAAGAATTGAAGCCTAAAGTGACATCTCTTCGAACTACACTAACCTTGAGTCACTTTGCTTTGGATTTGCCCAATGAGCTGTATGTACTTGGTCATTCATGATAATCACTTATGCGGGTGTGCCCGATTGTATAGGATTCCTGCACTTATCAGCGAGCTTGCGCAGAACGAGGCTAAGAGTCTTTTGATAGTTTTCGCGCATGCAATATCTTACTCTCGTTAAGTCTCTCCATCATTCGCCTCTATGGGTAATCCAGAAAGAATCGAGATCCGTCGTCTCTAGATCATTCTTCTCCGCCTTTACACAGTTTCGCCTTCTTTCTCTCTCAACCCCCGCTGCATTTCCCCAGCGCTGTGCCGAGCTATATGCGAAGAGACAACTCAGCCTCCATCCAGTCTTTTTCTGCAGGCAATGACTAGCTAGCCTCGAACGAGGATGGAAGTCTTTCGGGGACGCGTCCCACGACTTCGGATCTATAGCGGCTATGATCGGAAACGGGGTCGCGCAGCGAAAAGAGGCTCTGTCGTCGCCGCATTTGAAGAATCGCCCCTGATCGGAGGTCCTTTCGCATCTATTGTGACAATGCACGCACAGCAAGCGCGATGTTGGGTCGCTCTAGTGTACCCTTGCGGGCACTCCACGGCACTTGCTACGCTTTCTCGCTGTATTATTCACGATCATTATTGCTCTGCATCTGAGACACGGGAAATCCTTATAGTGCTTCAAAAGAATGCGAATTGGTGGTTTACTTGGTTTTGATTTGTCCTATATTTCGGAGACTCATCATCACCACCATCACCGCCTCTCACAAGACTGAAACAGCTGCTCTGGAAAGTGGACGAGGTCGCTATGTCAGAGAAATGCCGACAGTCTAGTGACTAACCAATGACCAAATTGCACCAACAATTTCTAGAAGACCTAATATTCGAGATCTAGAGCCGACAGACAGACAAATGAGTAGGACGCGTCGTAAGCGTTTCTTCGCGTCGTTTATCGTACAGCACTGTAAGTGGCCAAGGTCGAGGGCTTCACTGCACCAGAAGTACAGAGTACCTTTCATTCTTCTCTATTCCAAGTTTCATACTATCCTGTTTCACTCTGGCTTGGTTATATTTCTTCGGTACATCCGCGTGGGCGGCTCGCCGATGAGGCAGTCAGCCACTCAGCCACAGACCATGCCGTAACTTGCATAGCAGTGTTGTCTTCTTTCTCATGTCTCCGCGCCTCTCCGCAGAGACTCCACAGTATCCCCGACGAATTCTTTTCACTCTTCCTTGTCGCTTTCCCTGCTGACTAACAAGATCTTGGTCCGATCGTCCCTCTAGTCACATTTTGGTTTTCTCTTACTAGGTTGTCCATATACAGGACAGGGCGGAAAATAGGAACTTTAGGAACCATGGAAACTCCAGTACATGCCTGCATATCTGACGATTCGACCTGATCCAATTCTTGATCTTGGGAGACCGAATCTTGGTCCAACCTAGACTGACTCTACTCAACCAGTCTAGGCGCAGCAGATGGAGCGAAAAGGAAACGACAACGAGTCAAGATCTCAGCAGACCAGAATTCAGAGAGCTAGGAGTGGATGGCGGTTCGTGATTTCCTGGCTTTCGCCATGTATGTGCTCAAATCTCAACGACGATGTTTCTGCGTGTAGGTGTGCGGATGGCTCGCGCATCCCGACGTGGCGGGAAAACCCCCCTTTGCCCCTCCCCTCGAGTCCTTTTTCTGGATCGTCGCCATTGCCACATGACCGAGTAGCAGCACGTTTACCTGGTTAGCACAGACGTCAAACAACAGGTGGGTCTCGAGTCTCTGGGTTCTGTAAGTGAAGATTTTGGATCTCCTTCCGACAGCGGCGACGGCAGCAGCAGCAGCAACAGCAGAACATAAAGTACGGTACACTATACCTCTCAGGAGGCGGGAGTGTACAGTACATGGAACCCGAACGGTATGCGGAACTAACCGGGGAAAAGAAATGAACGACTTGTTGGTCATGGATATACTTCCTATGGTATTGGAGGCGGTCAAGAGGCGGGGTGAGTACACGAGGTAAATTCGGTGAGGTGGCGAAGCATGTATGTCTGTGCAGTATGTATCTTCTCTGAGCAGATATCAGAGGGGCAACGGGTGTGTTTCTCGGTGAGGGTCAGATGAATGGATCATGGAGTCAGACAATTCACCAGGAAGGGGTACAGGGAGGGAAGTGAAGGTGAGGGAGCAGAGTCTGTACTTGCCTATCTATCAAGACCTCTTTCTCTACTGGTATACTAAACGAATATGTTCTACCATACAAAGTACCAAGATGAAAGCAGGACAAGCATAACACAGGAACATAGCCATATATACGCACTCAAAGCAACTGTCTGCGCAGTGTACCCTGTAGAGCATTCTACATGTGCGGGCAAGTACACTGAACCAACCTGCTCCCCAAGTTCTCTCAAGCCCACAAAAGCAAAGTTGCTACACACTATACAACCAGCCTTCCCACCTTCTCCTAAACAGTGGCTTGAAAGCGCGCAAGTCACGCAAACACAAAACACAGACAGAAGCGAGAGATGTACATACACATATAACGCGAGCCCCCAGATTCAGCGCGCGAGAAAAGCAGAATAGACTCCGTCGAAAGCGCACATATGGACACGGTCGCCCTCGAGCCACACGACTTTTGGAGATCCAGAGTCCAGTCGGGATCAAGCGGGAGCTCTCTCGCTTACGTTCAGTACATGCAGTACAGTACGCAGCTATATTACCCTTGCGAACGAATAGACTTGTTTTTAAGATAGAGGCAGTGGTAGAGTCGGGCGATAGAGCAAGTAAGAGGGAAACACTTTGCAGAAACTAAGATCATGTTGTTACGGATCGATTGGTCAGTCAGTCGGTCGGTCGCTTGATCTCGTAACACAGTCAATCACTTGAATCAACGGACCTCCTAGATGGATGTTGATCCTCGTCGCCTCTGGGGACGATCTCGCCAGATGAATTTCAATAAGAGATAATGTGTACGACGATAGCAATAGCACAGGACTTGCTCCACAAGTATGACGCTGATGAGCGACAGGGATGAATGACAGGAGTCGGTGACGGTAGCAAGTCTACAGCGAGTGCGTGTATGTACATGCAAGCTCTTTTCCGAGCACGACTACGCCTCCGTCTCCATCTCCAATCCGCAGAAACGAAGAGACGAAGACCCGACTCCGATTCGCCATGTCATGTCATGTCTAGAAGCGGGAACAGAAGCCCGATTGGGTACACGATCCGATCCATGAGCCTTCAGTCAGCAGTGAATACAACGCCAGGTCCGCGAGTGAGGGAATGCATGTTTGAATGGGATGTTTTTGAACCTGATACATAGTGCACGCTTGGGTACATTATCAGGACGATGACACGGCCCGGAGTAAGTGGGTGAGTGAGTGAGTGAGTGCATATTAATGGCGGCTGCTCCGGGACACGTGTATCTGTCTAGATCAACCTGATTTGCCCATGTGCCATTTGAGATAGTGCACGTCACCCACGATGCGCAGGCAGGGGCAAAAAGGCGAAAGGAGAAAAGGGGAGGCAACGGCATGGCATAGAGCGGTATGCGAACAGAGTAAAGTGCAGTGCAGTGCATTAGCGTGACAGAAGATGGAGATTGGAGATGGAGGCTTGATTTTATTCGCTCAATAGCTGTGCTACGTTCCCTATTGGTGAATGAGGCTTGCTGCTAGAATCAGCTAATTAGTGTGCTAAAATGACAAGCAGGGCGGTTGTGTGTAGGAAGGCATGGACCTGATCCGAACAAGCCGAAGCTCTCTGGACGACGAACGACTCATGGTACTTTTCTATCTCCCTCCTTCCCACAGACGCGACTGTTTGGCGCCTTGTTAGTCGATCAGCCTGACCACCCTATGCAAGCCTCAAACGGCCCGGAAGGAGGGGATTTGATATATCCGAAATACCGCAAACTCGGAGGGTTTCTTCTAGGCATGTGTAACGTGTACAATACACATGGCGAGATCTCCGGACTAGAATCTCAGACCTGCATGTGCGATGGCGAGTTGCTTGACCCTGTGGCGCAAGAGCAAAATGACAGGGTGCATCTTCCGATGTATCACTGCCCGCGAGTCAAGAGTCTGCGAGAGCACTACCGCTTATTGAAACGGCGGAGAGGCAAGTGCATATGGTTGTGATGCGAAGCTTTTGATCTCTTGTGTGCGATGGCCTGGACGAGGTGGCCGAGGTGACGAGTGAAGTGTCGAAGATCTCATCGGTTCATACCAGCTGCCTGAATGTACTTGGCAAAGCTGGCGTCCTCGTTGGTTGAAGCCACGCCGCCGTCCTTCAGAGCATCTTGATACCTACGCACGAGACCTTGATCGGCATCAGGCATTGTCTCCTCATCGTCCTCGTCTCTCTCGACCAGACCGCCACTCTCCTCGTCTTCCTCTTCGGCGTCGCTCACAGTCTCGGGATCAGGCTTGGACTTGGACGAGTCTTGACCGACAGCCATGTCTTTCATCATGCGCGAGACGTCCATTTCTCTTTTTGCTTCTCTTTGTTGCTCTCTCTCCTCGCGGCGTCTGGTGAGTTCGGGTTTGTAGTCCTTGTTGAATTCTTGGCGCTTGTCCTCGACGGCGTTGAAAAAGTCGTCGACACCGGCTCCGGTCATACTGCTGACGCCGACAACGCTGAGGTGATTATAAAACTCCTCGAGGGTGAGACTCATGCTGTTGAGCAGAGAACCGACGTAGCCACTGCCGCCGATGCCGGACTCGTCGGCCTCTTCCTCTTCCTTGCGCAGAGCGAGCTGGAAGGCCTCAAAGTCACGCATCCATTCGACAGCCTCGAGCTCGCTCTTGACGTCGGTCTTGTTGAAGACCAAGATCATGGGCAGCTTTGTCTTGTAGAGAATGGAGATTGCATAGAGCATGTTGGCCATGAATGTCGAGGTGCTGGCAGTGGTGCGCGGAGTATCGATGACATAGGCGATCACAGTGGGGAAGGAAGAGGCGAGGCTGTCCAGCAGAATGGCACCACTGGCAGACCAGACAAAGACCTCGATCTGGCCCGGAGTGTCGACGAGGATGTGCTTGGGGACAGTGTGGGAAGGAGCGGACTCGGTCGGCAGACAGCGCTTCTCCAAGATACCCAGCACTTGGTCAACCTTGGTAGCAAAGAGATTCAGACTCGTGATGATGCCGCCGTTGGGGCCGAGGTTGTACTGCTTCATGACTTCCTTGTAGTTGACGCTGTCCCGAATGTCAATGTTGGAGTCGAAGGGGACCTGTCGGACGGCGGGGTCGAGGTTCATGACATATGGAGGGGTTTGCTTCGAGTGCAGGTGCGAGTTGATCCGCTGCATGAATGTGGTTTTGCCACTGCCTGCCATGCCTATACAGACGACGGCGACTGGTGGCTGCGTCGAAGAAGGGCCCATTGCGCCTGCCGGGTCTGATGCTGCACCTGCCGTTTGTGCTGCTGCACTTGCTGTCGCCATGTCTCTTGTGTCAAGATGTGACTGCCGAGTGTTTCTTGATATCGCGATCGATACAGACACAGATTGCGATGGTCAACAGCGTCTAATATCGTGGGTCAGTGTGGGTGCGAATATGTTGGATAGTATATGGATCATATCAGGTCCAGCCTCTGACATAAAATGTAGTCTGCTCTCAGGCACTTGTGGTTCCACCGGAGGTAGCGGACTGTCAAACTCCGACAGATATAATAATCTTCACAGGAAGGAAAAAGAAAAAAGAAAGGAAGCTTTGACTTCCATTTACAGTGGACCCTGCCGCTCCTGCCCTCTTCTTCTCCGCAATATTGTCCGATAATACTAATACAGCAGTTGCGTTGCGTTGCGGCAGCTCAGCTCAGCTCAAACCATCATCATCTTTCTCTCTTTGCCCCCACACAATCTCCATTCACAATATCAACCATCGACATGGGCCTCGAGGATTTTGAGAAAGAGCTGGCCGCAACAAAGCCTTCTTCTTCGTCGTCCTCATCACGCATGCGCCACCGAAGCAGGAGCAGGAGCCGAGACAGACACTCAGACAGCCCCAGAGACGAGAAACGACGTCACCGTCACTCGCACCACTCGCACCATCATCATCATCACCACCGTGACGACGACCATCATCGACACCGCTCACACCGCGATGATCGCTCCGCCTCACATTCGCGCTCGCACAGACATCCTGACCACGACCGCCGGAAACACGAACGCAGAGAAAGAGACAGAGGAACCAAGGATGTTGTTGAAGACGACGACGGGGAGGAGGCCTGGGTGGAAAAGGAAGCCATGACTGCGCCGCCCACCGAATCTATCCTCGATGAGCTGGACCTGCCTCAATCCACCAATTCCCAACCAAGGCGTGACACTTGGATGGAAGCTCCTTCGTCACTCGACATCGACTATGTGCAAAGATCGAAGTCAAAACCCGAGCCCCCGTCGCAATTTGTACCCGCAAAAGAGCAGCATGAGCGCAAGATCCACGAGCAGGAGATGAAGCATCTGCTCAAAGATCTGCAAGAGGAGGACGACGACGACGACGAAGAGAAGCAAGAGTCAGACGCACCCTACCAGCAACACCAAGTCTCGTACAAATTCGGCGACTCAGGCTCCGACTGGCGCATGACCAAATTACGCGCCGTTTATCGAAAGGCTGACGAGTCCGCCTTGCCTGTCGAACGCGTCGCTCTCGTTACGTACGGTGAACTGAGCTACTTTGACGACGCACGCGAAGAAGAACAGGAACTCGAACGTCGCGCCATCTACGGCAAAGACTACAATGGCCACGAGACGCCCACTGGTGACTTCTTCAGGGAACGCCTGCAGAAAGCAAAGGACGAAGAGCTCAAGTCGGCCAGCGCCATTCGTGCAAGACGAGAAGAAGAGCAGGCCGGTCAGGCCAGCGCTGTATCAGACGGCCAAGTCATACCGCAACCTCCGCCTCCTGCACGCACCATACCACTCGACCAGACCGCACTGAACAAGCTCAAGGCTCAGATGATGAAGGCAAAGCTCCGCAAAGCTCCCAACGCTGCCCAGCTCGAGGCCGAATATGAGGTCGCTGCCGCTGCCAACTCTGTGCAGCCTGACGTTGTCGTGCTCGATCCAACCCAAAACCGCATGCTGGCCGGTGGTCGCGAAGGCGAAGTCAATCGCATTGAAAACAAGCGGGGAAGAGAACGAGGTCTTGTCGAGGAGAACGAGGACATGAGCATCGAAGACATGGTGCGACAAGAGAAGCGCACTCGCAACCAGCGCCAGGGCGAAGGTCGCGCTTTTGCCGAACGCATAGCCAAGGACGGCAAATTCGACGACAATCTCGACTACATGGATGAGAACGCTGCGAAGCTGGCTAGAAACATGGCAAAGTCTGACATCAACCTGCGCAACACGGCTATAGGAGACTTTCACAAAATGCAACGCATCCTCGACACTTGCCCGCTGTGCCATCACGAGGACACGAATACCCCGCCGGCAGCCCCTGTTGTCGCTCTCGCCACACGAGTCTACATGACACTTCCCACCGAGCCTGAAATCGCTCCTGGAGGTGCTGTCATCGTGCCCATGCAGCATCACCTCAACTTGCTCGAATGTGATGATGACGAATGGGAGGAAATCCGCAACTTCATGAAGAGCTTGACGCGCATGTACCATCAGAAAGACAAGGGCGTCATCTTCTACGAGAACGCCGCTCACATGCATTCCCGCAAGGGCCACGCCGCACTCTTTGCCATCCCTCTACCCTTCCACCTTGCCGACGATGCTCCCGCATACTTCAAGGAAGCCGTCCTCGGCGCTGACGAGGAGTGGAGTCAGCACAAGAAGATCATAGACACCTTGGCCAAGTCTCAGCAGCCAGGCTTCGGCAAGCAGGCCTTCCGCAAGTCGCTGGTCAAGGAGATGCCGTATTTCCACGTCTGGTTCACCATGGACGGCGGCTTGGGTCACGTCATCGAGGACGAGCGCAGGTGGCCCAAAGGCGACTTGTTCGCCAGGGAGATTGTCGGCGGTATGCTCGGCAAGGGCCCCGATGTCATCAAGAAACAAGGCAGGTGGACGAGGCAAGACTCGAGAGTCGAAGGCTTCAGGAAACGATGGAATCCCTTTGACTGGACTCGTGTGCTATACGACAATCAATGAGGTCACAGTCACTTTGGTTTTCACGCCTTCCTGTCTTTCGACAGCAGATAGTCCTTACTGACCAGCGTCTGTAAGACACCATACAACCCCGTCATGGGCCAAGTAGCCCAAAAAGCATCCTTGATCCATTCCACATACGACTTGTCCCCGTCCATCTCCGACAAATCCACCCGCACCTTCTCATACACGTCCGGCAGATGATCGGCGTGGTATCTCCTTCTCAGTGCATCATACTCTTGGCGCGGTCCGTAGATATCCCAGAACTCGTCTTCGGTGTAGAAGGCTTGAGCGTAAAGCCACTTCATCCCGCCCAGCTCCCTGACCTCGCGCTCCAGATCTCTGTTGACTTGCACAAACTTCTTGTAATCCGACGGACCTGGACCCCAAACTCCGACATTCACCAACCAGCCATCATCCTCGTCACCAGAAGGAGAAGTAGACTGTGGATGCATCGACACTTTCCTTGTCGTCGTCGTAGGCGAAGTGCGCAACGGACACAGCCACAGCGGATAGAATCCAAAAGTCTCGTCGACATACTCCACGAACTTCTCGGCATTGTGCGCCGGGATAGCGAGGTCCTGGATCATGTACTGTCGCGCGTGCCCGCTCGCGTGCAGCGCATGATACATGACTCTGGTCTTCATGAAGTCGTCGAGCGCCCATCGCGTGATGCGGTTGAAAGGCACAAGGAAGTATTTGAAGGCGTAGGCGCCGGTCCAGAAGGCGCCGCGGTCGTAGCGGAAGAGGTAGTCCATCAGGGAGACTGTTTCCTTTTTCACGATTGTGGTAGAGGCCGACGAGAAGAACGAGGGCCGCGTTATGCGGTCTGCGTGTATGTAGAACCATGGGGCGCGCGCTTCTCGAAATCCCTGTAAGGGGGCATCTGGGCTGATGGTGTTTGTAAATTTGCCGGTGATGACGAGCCCACGGTTTTTCTCGAGCATGATGCCGTCGACGTAGTCGTTGGAAGAGTCGTTGTAAGCATGTTTCAGAGCGTCAAATGTGCCCGTCAGTGACGGCACGGATCTATACTCGACCTCGACGTAGTCCTTGGCTTTGATCAGGCGTATCTCGAAGAGCGTAGCCACTCCTAGAGTACCAAAACTGCCTGCGGCTCCGTGAAACAGATCCGAATTCTCCGTCTCCGAGGCCTTGACGATGTCGCCGTTTGGCAGCACGATCTGCGCCCAGTTGATGGTGGCGTCGAAGAAGCCGTGTTTGAATGAACTGGACTCTCCCGATGTTCCTGCGAATCCACCGCCGACCTAAACACCCAGATTAGCCTAGTCCTCGACTGATTGCTTTTGTCTTTCGCTGGATTGCCCAGACATCGTAGACCGTGACAAGTGCAAGAAGCAAGAAAAGAAAAGCAAGAACCATACCGTAATACCCGGAAACTCCATAACAACAGGCGGCACAAGCCCAAAATTGGAAGTCGCCTTGTAAAGTCTATCCATAGGCACATTCGGCTCGACGAGCGCCGTCAACTTCTCTAAGTCAATCGAGATGATACGATACAGCCTGCGCGTGTCAATCATCTTCGCAGGGTCCACGGTGTAGTTTCGAGTCGAGTTCGTCGAGCCGTGGAAGATGCGGTAGGGTTCCTTTCGGGCGTAGAAGTCGCGCATCCGTGTGGATATTTTTTGGACCTCCTGGTCGTGCTGGTACATATCTTCTGCGATTTCTTCATCGCTTCGTGGGATTGTGTATCGCATGATGGACTGGAGTGGTGTTTCTCAATTCTTGATTCGGGGTTGAATTGTTTCCAGAGGTGAAAGTAGGTGTTGATGCTGTTGCAGTTGCTCAATGCTTATGAGATCCAGATGTCACAGGTAGATCTATATACTACTTCGTGGTTGCAGATATAGATGTCGAATCATTGTCTACCTAATGTTAGCAGCACAATGTCACAAATGTATGTACCTGACATACCTTGCCGTAGTCGGCTCCAGTACCTATGGAGTGGGTCCCACGAAGCCGAGGCGTCCGCCGCCCGCGAACCTTGATGGTGGGTGGAAAACGAGTCAAGACGTTCACCTTAGTTGAATTAAACGTCTTCCTTCGAGCTCGTGGAAATGTCGTTGCCTGTATATCCGAGGCTTCTTGATGCTGTGTGAGATGCAGTACCGTGCAAGCTGCATGGTTAGCCGAGAGGACTGTTGTTGCCTATATACCTAGTATCCACCAGAGCGAAAAGTCTCTCATGCTGGCAAGGTAGTATAGTATTTGACGTTTTGACTACTGCCAAAGATACCGTGTTGTACTCTGTGGAGCGTACCATCGTTTCTATACGTGAGTGCATACAACAGCAGCAAGCAATGACGACGACACTTCGACTTGCTGGTAGGTGACCAATCTTGCCATCCAACATGTGTCGTTCCTTTGGATGATTGCGAAGAAGTCCTAGTCTAACGCAGTGATGAACAAGGAATCAATGAGCGACGCTGTATTGTGCGTCAGACACTCGACTACTATCGATGTCTCATCGTCGGTGGAATATACGAGTGCTCAATCGCAGATGGGCCCCCCAAGGACTGGATCAGACAATCCGCGATAAAGGCGATCAAGCATTGCATTGCGACTCACCCAGTTCTTTCGACTACAATCATTGGTGAAGCAACCGAATCGCCGGCATACGCAAGGCCGCCGCACCTAGACTTGAACAACCATGTTCAATTGCTCGAGGGCAAGGACGTGTCAGATCGCTACGATGCCATGCTGGAACGGGATGTCATCAAACTTGTGATACCACAGATCCATGATCAAGTCCTGACGGCTCGTGATGAGATTCCCCCTTGGAAGGTCGTTATCGTGCCTCTTGCGAGCCGCAATGGCCGAAACCGATATCTCATCCTTCTTGCTTATTATCACTCACATGGCGATGGCAAGTCCGGGTTGGCTTTTCATCAATCTTTTCTTTCAGGGCTCCGGATGTCTTCGAGTCCAACGTGTCCGTACGATGACGAGACGAAGATATCGCTGAGTGACGCTGCTACGACCAAACCTCTTCCACCACCCATAGACGAAGGCGGCCAGCTCAAGATCACCTGGTCATATCTTCTCTCGCCACTACTCGGCGCATATCTCCCCAAGACCATCACAGACTACTTCAATCTCCGCGCCGCAGCGACTCCCGAGTCCCCCGACCAATGGCGCGGCGAACCAACCTTCCACGACGACGACAACCCATCAACATTCAAAACCGGCCTCGACTTCGTCACGGTCAACAACGAAACCATGACGAAAGTGCTAGCGAAATGCAAATCCCACTCGACGAAATTCACCGGCCTGCTGCACCAACTGATCGTGCGAGCGCTGAGCCAAGGCATCCCAGCAGAGACAGCCGGGTCCTTCGTTTCCGGCACAGCAGTCGACCTGCGCCGCCACGCCGCATCCCTCAGCGACGACGACATGGCCGTGTGCGCAAGCGTCTACTTCGAGCTGTTCGCGCGCGCAGACGTCAACGCCTGGACAGGCTGGGCCGCGGCGGCCGACGACGCCTCGATCTGGGTCGCTTCGCGCGCCACGACCGAGGGCCTCGCGAGGCGCGCAGAGTCGCTCGTCGATCAACCTGTTGGTCTGCTGGCGTACCTCCGTAACTTCTACCCGTGGATGAAGGACCAAGTGGGCAAACCGCGCGACTCGTCGTACGAGCTGAGTAATCTGCTGAGTTTCAGTCCTCGTGCCGAACCCCAATCGACGTCAACAACAAGTCCCAGAGACACCGAGGACTGGACGCTCTCCTCGGTCCTGTTCTCGCAACCCGCCAACGCCGTCGGCAGCGGTCTGAACTTCAACGTCGTCACGCTCAAAGGCGGCGATATGGTCTTGATGCTCACTTGGCAGCTGGGCGTCTTGGGGGTCGACGACGAACAGAGGTTCGCTGAGAGGGTCTGTTCGTCTATCGGGTCGTCGCTTGATGTGTTGGCTTCTGCTTGAGCGGGAGCGGTGATTGAGTGGTTGCGAAGGCTGGTGGGCTCTTTTTTGATGTTCCTGGACTTTCTTCGAGGACGCTGATCGTAGGACTGTTCGAGGGGGGTTTTTCCAGTCATGTATCATGGTGAAACCAAGCCCTTGAGGTGGCGATCTTTTTACATATATATAAATAATAGTATCTAATACATGATTTGCCTACTTTCACCGATTACTACCTACTTGCTCGCCAAACCATGCTGCTTGCCATACTTGAACACCTTACCCTCCATATCCGGCCCGATGAACAACCAAGCCACACTCGTGACCCAACTAAACAAAGTATCCACAACCCCCCACCCATTCCTCGGACTACCCTGCAACGAGCTGGCGCGCATAGCATGGCCCAGAAACTGCGTCGTGATGAGATAATGGCCCCGATCCAGCCCGGACACGGCAGCGGCCGCGACTTCGTCCTCGGTCTGTCGCGGGTCGCCCGCCTCGAGGATGCGGGTGATCTCGTGCTTGGTCGCGTCTTCGCGCGCGTGCCCTTCGCTCAGGATCGTGCCGGGGCAGACGATGTGGATTTTGATGTCTGCTGCTGGGGCGGTTGGTGATGAGGGCTGGTGCTGGCGCGCGCCGTTGTATAGGTTTACTTCCGAGCGGAGATTGTCTGCTAGGGACCGCATTGCTGCTTTCGCGGGTGAGTATGTGCCGTAGCCTGCTACGCCTACGAACGCCGCTGATGAGCTTGTCATGATGAAGTGGCGGGGCGATGTGGGCTTTGCTGCTGTTGTTGTGGTGGCTGCTGCAGATGGGGTGCGAGTCCACATGTTCAATGTCACGTGGGCTAGGTACGCTGCGGCCCAGTAGTTGATGTCCATTTGCGATCGCAGTGTTTCGATGGAAGTATCGGCGAATAGGCCTGGCACGGATGATCCAGCATTGGCCCAGACGATATCGGGCGCTCGTCCGTCGTTCCATGCTTGGACCTCTGCGAGGATCCGAGAGTTCTCCTCGGGCTTGGTCACGTCCGCGCTGATGTAGTGGATTTTCTGATCAGGTCTGATCGCAACGGCCTGGACAAGTGGGTTTGAGCATGAGAGACTTAAGATAAAGAAACGAATGAGAAGAGGAGCTTACTTTGATGTCATTCAAGGTCTTGATGAGATTCTCTTCTCCTCGAGCGACAATCACCACGTTCGCTCCTCTCTTGGAAAACAGTTTCGCCAGACCACGTCCCATGCCCTGGGAGCCACCAGTGATGACAACAGTCTTGCCAAAAGCACAAAAATGTCAGCATGTTTCTATCTACTTGCACTCGATGTCGTCTTATGGAACGGCAGTGTGTATGGAGAGAGAAGGAAATCATATTGGCTTACTCTTCCATCTACTACAAGATGGTTTTTGGAAAAGAAACCCGTCATGTCCAAAGCGAACATGAGTGTCAAGATACCCACTACAGTCAACACCCACATTGGAAGCAATGAGACGAGTGTCAATATGTATAGCACTAGATTATTTGTTCACACGAAGAACAGCAGTCTTTCTTGCTTGCTTTGGTACTTAACAGTAATGCTCATATGATGGTGGCTGACCTCGCTCGTGCAGTACAATATTTTAAATGCATGCCCCTCTCTTGAAAGTGATATGCTCAGATAAATGGAGTCCTATAACAGCATGGGGTCAAAAGCCAAAGAACAAACAGAGCAAACCACGCAGGCAATCGGAGTTTGCGAATGACCGGCGGCGGCGTTTATTCCCAAACTTTCTCACAAAATCTTTATTCCGCCAATTTATCGACATCAATCAAAACTTGTACACGTACACCCCATCACAACAACCCCGAAAATGGCGAAAAAGAGAAAGGCGAATGCAGCATCTACTGCCCAGGAAGCAGTCCCGGATTCATCCAACAAAAGAACCAGACTGCGCATCGATACTTATGAAGATGTCGCTGGCTCAGACGACGAGTTTCACATCAGTCGAGACAAAGTTCTTCTGGACGACGGCCCGGCAGCCAAGAAGCAGAAAGCATGGCAGGATAATGGTATGATTCACACGACGGAGAGGGCCATGTTCCAAGCTACATTTGTGCTGACAAGTTTGACAGACGAGTTCTTAGAGCAGTCGGAAGAAGAGGTCCTGGGTTACTCTGACGCATCCGAAGACGAAGAAGAGGTCGACCAGCAAGACGATGATGAGTATGATGACGATACAGAGCGGAAACATGCCGACGAGGAAGAGGAGGCCGAAGGCTGGGGCGCGTCGAAACAAGACTACTACAACGCAGATGCTATAGAGACAGAGCAGGATGCATTGGACGAAGAAGCAGAGGCCCTGAGAATTCAGAAGAAACAGCTGGCAGCGATGAGTGAGGCAGACTATGGCTTTGACGAGTCCGAATGGCAGACAGGAGGCGCAGAGGGCATGGACGAAGATGACCAAGACGGAGACCAGGCGGTCGTCACCGAAGTGCTTCCTCAGCTCGAGGTCAGCGACAGCATGGGACCTGCAGAACGTGTCAAAGCACTCAAGGCAAGATATCCCGAATTCGAGCCACTTAGCAAAGAGCTCTTGAAGCTGCAGGCACGGCACAAGGAGCTCACGACTACATCTTCCGCGACATCGCCCGTCACAATCGCTAAGCGTCAGGCTGCCACCGCCTACCTGGCTTCGTTGACCATGTATTTCGCACTCCTCACCTCAACCGCCGACGACAGCGCCACCAGTGGCCTGGCGCTCTCTGCCACTACTCTAAGAGATCATCCCGTTATGGACAGCTTAGTACAATGTCAACAGCTTTGGGAGAATGTCAAGGACCTTCCCGAGGACATAACATCTGGAGAGTCGGCGTCTGACATGTCCGAGGCCGAAAGCGAGGAAGACGAGGGCATCGACATGTCTGCTATCGACAACGCGAAGAACAACACACGCAAGACCAAAAAGAGCAGAGCACAGAAGGCTGCTGAAGCCGTCCAGAAGGAAGCTGCTGCTCGCCGCGCTGAGAGGATGGCTAAGGCAGAGGCCGACCTCGCCGACTTGGATGCTCTTACCAAAGCACCGAGTCGTCGTGCTACCAAGATTGCGACCCAGTCAGAGCCCAGAGTCCTGGATGACGAAGACTCCGACTTTGGTGAGGACTCGGAGCTCACTGAACAACAACTGGCAGAGAAGGCCAAACGCAAGAAGAGCTTGCGCTTCTACACCTCTCAGATCGCTCAAAAGGCCAACAAGCGTGGTGCTGCTGGCAGAAACGCTGGTGGAGACGATGACATACCATACAGGGAGCGTCTCAGAGATCGTCAGGCCAGACTCAACGCCGAAGCTGAGAAGCGTGGAAAGAACAACGAGAGGGACGTATTAGGCGATGACAGTGACGAAGAGGATCGCCGACAAGCCAAGGAGCTCCGTGCTGCCGCCAACAGTGACGAAGAATACTACGACATGGTGGCTGCCAAGTCGGCACGAAAGAAGGCAGACAAGAAGGCTGCTTCGGAGGCGTACAAGGAAGCTGCACAGCAAGGCGGCCGCGTTGTGGAGAAGCTTGAGCTTGGCCCTGACGGCAAGCGTGCCATCACGTACGCCATCGAGAAAAACAAAGGATTGACACCCCACCGCAAGAAGGATGTGCGCAACCCACGTGTCAAGAAGAGAAAGAAGTACGACGAGAAGAAGAAGAAGCTGGCCAGTATGAGACCAGTGTACAAGGGCGGCGAAGGCAGAGGCGGCTACGGTGGAGAACTCACGGGTATCAAGAAGGGCCTGGTCAAGAGTACCAAGCTCTAGATGTCCTTACCTTCGATTCATTGCAAATAAACAAGTTTGGATTCCGCACCCAGGTTCGACAGTAAGAGCGTCACTCGTGCATGGAAGACATTCATTTTCTATCAGAAAATGCAGCCACCTATGTCGCGCCAAGCCAGTCACATATCGACAACATCAGGGACCTCACTGGTAAGAACACACGAACTTGGGTCCTAAGCAGTGGCCTCAGATGCATCTAGAGGCTAATGCAACTAAGAATATAGGCCGCTAATGGAACCATGTGTTCGCGACTGCCGTTGCTGATCATGTTGCGCTATCACAGAACATTCTCCCCCGCACGCTTCTGTGGCGCGCTGCTTGCTCCGTACAGATAATTACACATCGAGCTGGGGGGGGACTGGTGATCGGAACCAAGCAAAAGCTTAAGAAATCGATCGGCCGCGGCATGCCATCACTCGTATAGCTTGACAATCTTAGCTACGACTCGTACCTTCTTGGGAGATCGGTTTAGCCTTGTATCCCGCGTAAGCGTTGGACGCCTGGACTCGCTGTACCTTGACTTAGGTAGAATCCTTGTCACGAAGTGAAGTAACGGTGTAGCAGGGCCGTACTTTGTTTTTTCCCTACGGCGCAGCTCCGAGGATACCACGAGAAGAATTGTGCGCAAGCAGCAAACAATTGTCTGTTCTATATTATCATATGACTACTGCAATATCCGCAGGTCAGTAGGATTGACAGGTCTTCATCGTTTCGTGTATTAATTCTATCTGTCCAATTCGGGACTGAGAGCCAAGCTTATCTTACCTTGTAGGATTCGGACTCGAAACCGTTGCGGGAAGCTGTCTACAACCTCCAAAAACAGTGAACCATAGCTGTTTTAGACAGCTTCTAGGCCTAATTTTGAAATCTGAAGCTGAGTTCAACATCCCAATCAAGGTTGAAGAATGCTCAAGACGGTGGTTGAGCTACTTACTCGTATAATTGAGTGTTACAACGGTAGCTTCTGCGTCCGGCCATCTTGCAGCGCGGGTTCGGTAGACAGCAGCAGGGTGCAATTCTGAATCGTCAAATCAGGATGATCTTCCCACATCTCACAGAGTCAATCAATGACAAACTCCGAGCAAGCAGTATCAACCTGTTCCTGGCGCCCATACTAGCCATCACAGTGCTTGTTCCTACTTTTCGATTCCTTTACCTGGACTATCGGAAGTTTATAGCATTGGGCCCTGGCGGAACGCCTGCAACAATCTTCGGCTATCTTCGTATCAAACTTCTGGGAGTCTTTGCTCTGCGTGATGCGCTCGAAGCACCGCCGTTACCAAGGCATCTAACCTCGACCAAGGGTTGTTTAACATCTCTGGCTGAACGTCAAGGCCTACGCCCAAAGACCTTTGGCATAGCGCCGCACCGACAGGTCACCCAGCACGGGTCTCCCCATCACTTTGCAGCTTTGTCCGCAGCAATAAGTCAAATTGCCGAACAGAATGAACATATCGAGGAAGGTACGTCTTGCTTCGAGAAACATGGGCGCGGCATCTTTTCCACCCATCCGCTGCGACGTACCTGTGGCGGTGAAATTTGCCATGCGCACGCTTCCGACGGATCGCTACACCTCACATTGCATCCTGCGGATGCGAAGGTAATGTTGGATGCCGGATGGGGAGAAAGGCACCCTCTTGCTAGAGGCGGTTGGCTTGAGCGCTTTGTACCCGGAGGCTTCGTCATGGTCTACAGTCCTAGAGACGAAGACGAACTCGAGTCTGTACTGGAACTCGTGCGGGCTGCGGCCTGGTGGGTCGGTGGTGAAGATATCGGCGCATTCCGTCGTATGCGTGCTGGTCCGACTCATAACAATGAATTGCAACATTCAGCTGCATACCACGAAGCAACGCGTAGCAGCATCATGACAAATCGAGCGCTTTTCGTGTCGTAGTCGCCGATACTTGCTCGTGCGTCAGTTACCATGTGGTCGATGGACCATAAGATCCAGTGCTAGGGGCACGCAAGTACACATGAATGGGCGAAAGGTGTCAAGTTTTTCTTCGTAAATTTGGAAGTCTCGGGCACTAGGACTGGACTGGTGATATATATCTCTCTCAAAAAGTATCCCGAGCACGCAATTTTCCTTCAAGCCAGGATGTCGCAGCCACAAATACTCTTATGAACTCAAGCGACATCCGCAAAGTGAGCACGAAGTAAGTGACAATTATTTCCACATCGGCGAAGACGTTGCCGCAGATGCGATCAAGGGTTGCTAGCGCCTCCACACTATAATGCGCACAGTTGAACTTGGCACCCACGCTTGTTCGACGCCGCCCGGCCTTGGATCTTCGGGTGGGCCTGGCGTTCTCAACCCCAATGTGGCGTCGCTGACGTGACACAGAGATACTGCCGCTGCCATGGTCCAATTATGCAACGTCCTATTGAGACGGCATACGCAAGTTAGATCCTTCACATAGAAGTAAAGTCTCTGGGTTTGCCCTGTGGCCCGTAAAATGTGCGGCAATAAAGTGTTTGAGCATCATATATCTTTCATGCAATGCGCTTAATCCTGGCTTGTTCACTTCCTTATCTCGCACCACACTACCCGCACCTTTTTTTCCTACCCCTCCGTCACTTTCTCGTACTTCTCCAAACAGAAGTGCAGCAGATAAGCAAGCAAGCCCATTTCTTGGTGTTTGCCCCCCTATCTTGTCGATCTTGACGCCAACTCCGCGACAATAAGTGGTTAATGAGCTCTGTCTATAACCACCGAATTCCCTTTACTATACCCCGCTCCTTCAGAGCATCCGTTCGATAAAATGGCGATAGGCTTCTTCAACAAGAAGTCAGGCGTTGTCGCAGACATGCCTGGCCGCACATCACCCTCCTCTACCGACAAGCCCATCATGGGTGACGGCTACTCTGCTCACGATCCCGAGAGCCTCGAAGGTCCACGAAGAATGAGCAGAATCGACCGGCCCATCACCAAGCCCATAGTACCAGACGCCGAACTGGACGACAGCAGTAGTGGCATGTCTGTTGGAAAACAGATGGAGATGGAAGCAGATAATGCCATCAAGTACAGAACTTGTAGTTGGCCAAAGGTGTGAACTTGTCGTTTTCCTTTTCCCAAGTGTGATGCTCTTGGTTCTATCCTTGTCGAATGTACCCCACATGCGCCGCATACATACCAGACTCCCCATGCGCTCCTCGACGACGGCCAGACCTGTAGTACTTGATGCATGCGCGTTGTCGCAGAACCAATATTAATCGTTATACAGACTGCAGCATTGCTCTTCTCCGAGTATATCTGCTTGGCTATCATGTCGTTCCCGTACTCCTACTCGGTCCTTGGCCTCGTTCCTGGACTGATTCTGACTGTTGTGGTCGCCATGCTGGTGCTCTACACCTCTCTCGTTCTCTGGTAAACACAATATGCTTGTGATCCAATTGTGACGGAGTCTAATGTATTCGTAGGGAATTTTGTCTCCGTCACCCTGAGGTCAAGGACGTCTGCGATATTGGCCAGATGCTCTTCTGGGGCCAGAGATGGGCCTGGTGGTTTACTGCCGTGATGTTCCTGTTGAACAACACGTTCATCCAGGTATGTCAGGTAATTCGTGGATGCGACCGAGTAGCATCTGACATTGAGATTAGGGTCTTCATTGCTTGACTGGAGCCAAGTATCTTAACACCATGACTGGACACTCGGTATGCACCATTGGTTTCAGCGCCATTGTTGCTGTGATTTCATTCATTTGCTCCATGCCTCGAACATTCAACACACTGGCACTTCTCGGCACTGCGTCCGCTTTTTTCACATTCATCAGTGTGCTTCTCGCCGCAATCTTCGCAGCTATTGAGGACCACCCGGAAGGATACCCAAAACTGGGCGAACCACTTGTACTCGCAGTCCCGGCTGCAGGAACTACATTCGTGGCAGGAATGAATGCGTTTATGAACATTAGTTATACCTTCATCGGACAGATCACCCTACCTTCCTTCATCGCCGAGATGAAGAACCCCAAGGACTTCCCCAAGGCTCTGTGGGCTGTGACTATCGCTGAGGTCATTCTTTTCTCGCTTGTTGGCTCCATCATCTACGCCTACACTGGAACCAACTACAATACCGCTCCTGCCTTCGGTTCCCTTGGAGACGAACTGTATAAGAAAGTCAGCTTTTCCTTCATGATTCCCACAATCATTTTTCTCGGAGTTCTTTACGCCTCCGTCTCCGCCCGATTCCTGTTCTTCAGAATCTTCTCAGGAACCAGGCATTTGGGCAGCCACACTGTCGTCGGATGGGCGACTTGGGCCGGACTGCTCGCCTGTACCTGGGTCTTGGCCTTCATCATCGCAGAAGTCATTCCTTTCTTCAGCGACCTGCTCTCCCTCATGAGCTCCTTGTTCGATAGCTTCTTCGGCTTCATTTTCTGGGGCGTCGCATATCTTCGCATGAGACACGCCGACTACGGCCCCGGCTTCTGGGCCAAGAGGGGAATCAGAGGTTGGATTGGATTCATCTTCAACGTTATCCTTATTGGAATCGGCCTTTTGTTCCTGAGTGGCGGAACCTACGTAAGTTCGCCTTTGCGTTTCTTTCTCAACTTCAATACTGACGTGCATGGAAACAGGCTTCCGTGATGAGCATCATCCAAGGATACAACTCAGGTTCGTTTGGTGGTGCGTTCTCCTGCGCTGACAATGGAGTGTAAATGAAACGACGCTTGAACGGGGGGATATGTCCAGTATAATCACGTTTGGACGAAATGATATTTGGTGTTATATATGTACATATCGTATTTCACATCTTTACAAAAGTTTGACTCAACATCTCGAGCATTTCGTCTCGCCTCTGTTGCAAGACTCGTGATGATTATTGCATTGAGAGATCTGGGTCAATATGGTAGAAAGCATCAGTGTCTCGTAGGCCACTGTACAGTTAACCCGAGAGCTCTAGTTGTGGCTTGGACCATGACCATTTAGATCCCCACATGCCCCTCCACGATAGCATAGTCGACACCAACGCTATGTACTCAGATACAATAATCGGGTACAACACGCAGGAAACTGGTTCGCTCGTGAATTAATCTGTCCGTCTACTTTTGCTGTCTATTGTTGTCTATCAACTTTGCAAACTCCTAGCAACGCAGTGATGCTAAGTCTGAATATGTCCTATTATGTTAATCTTGTTATTTTTATACTTTCACATCATTAATTAGGACTGATAGTATGGTGGACAGGGTTGCCCTATGCGCCGTGGGCCAATTGGCTGTTGCGTCCAATCGGCTATAGCGAAGGCTTTCGATTGGATGTGAATATCTGAATGTATGGTTCAATTGATCGTAGAGTTTGGGAATGCTTATAGTCAGTATTGTACTCCACATGCGTTCATCGGAGAGATATATTCACCTTATTCTACCTTTGGAGGGCTGTAGTAAAAAGCAACGACAGACTAAAGAAAAGTCCAGATTTGTTGCCAAGAGGTCGGCGCTTGGACTTCGGGCAGCCTTATGTTTCACACCCAACTTTATAAATGGCCCTGTTCTCTGACGACACTCAATCTTCTCCTTGAAACTCATTCTCACGACACATCAACCTGATCGCAGTGTCCCTGTGCCTGCCATCGTGATCTTGGTGCTGTAAAAGATCGTCTCTGTAGGTCCTAGGCTTTCCCAGCTCCCGGCTTATCACGGATCGGTGTCTCTGTCCAGTAGGACAGCAAGGCCACACATTAGTGCATTGCCAACCTGAAAGATACTCTTCAATCAGCAAAAGGTGTACTTGCTCAGGCACTAGCCTGCCACTCTCGATCCATTCGTGTAGCGCAGCGTTTCGTAACTGTCACTGTTCGTCGCCACCTTTTCTGGCCTGTCTTTCACGACGTGCAGGCTGAAGTGTGCCCTTTCCTTTTATCCACTAATTGCATAGTTGATATTGTTCATGCGCTCGGCAAGTCATCGATATGGTGCCGGTTCGAAAGCGCCCTCGACTGGGCGAGCGCCTAGCGTGAGCAAGTTGAGGACGAACAGAGCCAGACCTTACAAGGTTCAGGTGGAATCTATCATGGCTAAGAAAAAGAAGCTCAAACTTCATGTCCGTCGATATGAGAAAAACACACCAATCTGTAACGTGCAAGTACTGAAACTCCTTAGGACATACATGGCTCGGCGAAGCCAATGAACGGTTATACGTATCTTCCTGTTGGGTTCTCGGAGCTTGCAGAGGAATGCAAAGAGATGTCAAGACTGAAGGATGCAGATGTTGCTGTAGTATCAGTGCGTATCATGAACCATCGAGTGCCTGGAAGGATGATCTTGGGCCCATCTGGCGGGCTATGAACAGAGATTATCGGGTGACTAATTCTTCTGTTAGGCCGGATCACGCACAGCTGCACATGATCCATCAAAGCTTTCACACCACATTTATCGTGTGGGCTATCACTTTCGTACGGATATTTTTGATGCTGCATGTAACAAATTAGGATATAGGGAGCGTAATGGCAAGCTCGAAAAGATCACAGGGCTAGAGCAGCCGACTCGCTTCGAGAAGACCATGTCCCGATATGGGTCCCGTTTCGACCTGATTGATGTTAATAACCGCTCTCAGGAAGAGAGCATGAAAGTCAAAAAGCATATCCGAGAGCTTTTCCCGAAGATACCAGAAGTGGATCTACAAGAGATCTACGAGCGTGCATGGGAACAGGTAAGATCTAAGTACAACCCCAGTTTGCGAAGAGATGCTTCGTACAGCAGAAGCTGGGTGGCGTACAATTCTTGGACTTTCTCACTAACCGCTCACTAGGGAGCAAGGACAGTTGGAAACGCCAATGATTTATCATTATCTAGACAAGTCCAGCTCGCCACGATCGCCAGGATACGACACACTTACACAGACTATGACCACCTCTTGCGCGTCGGATCATGGAGAGATGCGAGGACCGCTGTCGAGCACGAGTGCTTGACAAAGCTTATCGAATGGCGTGGCGAACATGATCAGGACGACGAAGAGCTCGAAGAAATTCTCCGCGAGACAATTGTGATCGACGACGAAAGCGACGATTCTGATGCCATAGAAAGTCAAGACAACGATGAGGGTAGTGACTCCAGTCTTGAGATAGTCCAGCATACTCTTGCACCGAAGGACCTTCGCGTGGATCTAGACGAGAATAGAAGCCGTCATAAGGCACCTGGTACCGCCAAGCGGACGCAAGGGACTTTTCTACCCGCAGCATTACAGGCTAGATGGCAAAATGCTCGTTTTGAAAAGTATGGCAGCAAGCCCGCTCAGGTAGGTGTTGTTCCTGATCACCACATCACTGTCGCGCTCGACGATAATGGTATGGCTCCACGCACCTTGCACGCAGGTGGTATGAAGTATGTCAGACTCTCTCCAGAGGCCAACATAGCGCCTTCACATACACAGCTTCCGAATATCGCAACGTTAGGCTTTAGACCACATGAGAACGGACGGGCTGTACCCTACCCCCACCCACCATTAAAAGCAGGCCCGCATAGCCCTAAAGAACGGAGAGGCAAGGACGTACTTACCCGTACTGTCCATACTCCCGAGAAGACACATCACCATGGCGAGCTAGCAAATACTGCAATACATTCAATCGAGGAGCCCTATAACGCACCTTCATCCCGGGTCTCAAGGCCTGCCTATTATGACCCTTCTTCGGTCATTGACTTAACCACTCCGCCTCAATATAAGCCTTCAGGAGCGCACGTCAGAACGATTGCTGTCGATCCACGACATGAAGACCCAATCCGATACAGCAATGTATATGCTCCTGAAAGACGCGACGATTTGCGATATGCACCTCAACAGTATCCTCAAGCACCAGCAAATGTAAAGGTCTCTCAGCCACCGGTACTTACACGCCACCACGACGGTATGGAGTTCATAGACCTCACAAGATCCGGCGACTACTCTGCTTCATTATACGACCGACCGGTTCATCCCGATTTTGGTGCAATGCAACACACACAGCCTCGTGTTGCTGAACGGATCTACCGTCAGCCTGTATATGGGCAAGCTGCGTATCCACAGATGCGCTCTCAACAGACACCGATGCCAGCCACGCCACCTAGGCCGGTGCATGGAGCACCTTCTACCGTACAGCCAGTAGCTCCATTCAGCGTACGGTCTCCCTCGCGATATTCAGTCGCGCGCAATGACCCTGCGCATCGTATTCCACACAAGTGAATACATGCATGTGCTCAGCAATAAAATACTGTTCTTCCGACATGGGCAAGCAGACTTTCTGCAGAATCATCTGATCGGCATGATAACGATGAAATGAAAAGCATTAGAGATCTCGCGCGAGATTCAGAAGAGTACATCGTCACACTGGACAGACAATTACAGCAGATCACAATTACAAGCATCGCGTGATGTGATCACTTGTAAATGGTAATATGGATATCAGAATGCGGTCGAGCAATCGATTCGAAGAGCTATGAAGATCGAATGGACTGTTTATGCCACTCTGACAACATGAAATATAACATCGAAGACCAAGCCAAACCACGGATGACGTTCAATCCACTACTTCCACTCGTCTCTACCCAGTCTTACAATATCTGATTGTTCTAACACCCAAAACTTCGCCGGAGCTTTGCCCTCTTCCACAGTCCTCACCGCAGCCACCGCCGCCCTCCCGATGATTGTCTGATCTTGCGCTACCCACACTATTAGTCTTCGCCATCCTAATTCAACAAAGCAAAGGTGCTCATACCGCACTTATCCTGGAACCCCTGCCCGAACATCTTCATTCCATGAAAGATATCTTCCAGCCACTTATTCTTCGGACTCTCCCTTCCTAAAATCATTCCAGGCCGCAAGATAATCGCGTTTTCGAAGTCCAGACCTTTGATCTGTGTCTCCACACCCCTCTTCATTTTCGCATACGGCGTCAGCGCAAACGGGCTCCATGCCCCGCTTGTCCCCGCGCTCGAGCAATATACATACGTCTTGACACCTGCTGCTTTGGCCGCTTTTGCGTTTTCTATGCATAAATCATGGTCGATGGCCCATTGGGCGACGACTGAGCCAGCGCTGCTGAAGGTGGTTCCGACAGCGTTAAAAGCTACTGAAGGAATTGGGGACAGCGTGGCAATCAGTGGGCTCCATTCTGCTGAGTCCGCTTTAATGATAGGATGAAGTTTGGAATCTTGCGTCGGCGGAGCGCGACGGGAGGTGGTTATGATGGACGTGCAAGTGGTGGAGGACAGGAGGGTGGTGAGGATTTGGGAGCCGACTGCGCCAGTGGAACCAAGTATTAGCGCTGCTGTCATTATGATCTAGATCTTGTAAGACGTCAGTGAATGTAGGAGAGGAGGTCTGGAAAGAAGAGCTTGGAGTATTTGTTTCAGGTTACAAGCAAGCTTAAGGTACTGTAGGCTGGAAGCGGCTAACGCTAGAAGCTGCCAACTCTACTAGAACCGCTACTTTTATTCCTTCGCAATCCTAAGGTACGTATTCAAAAGGGATACATCTACACTATCGATAGCCGCCGTGTCGAACTTGTTCCAACTCTGGGACAATACAACAATAATGAAAGCGCTCCTTGACGACGCAATTATTGGCATCACTCACGAATTGGTCTTTAATCGAAAGAAATTGGTATATGCGAGTTTCATGTAAACAATATCTATAAGACAGTCTATGGGTATCGAAAATGCAAAAAAGGTCTATCTCATCTATCGCGCAATCTATAATGCTGCCCCAAGAACGCCATGAATAGGACAGAAGAAAGACATGTAGCTATGCAAGTAAAACAGAAAAAGGAGCAGAGATAGTCGCCGTCCAATGCGCTGCACTGGGGAATTTTTGGTTTCGCTGCGCTCGTCATATCATGACCACGCAGTCGTGGACCGTTGATCAGCTGTCCAGCAGCGACCAATGCCTGGAGCCGGTCTCCGTGGTTGCGCAGAGTTGATAGCTCCTGCCGCCAGATGCAGATGACGACTCTTCGAATCGGAATCCGAGGAGTCTGCCCTTGATTGTGCCTAGGCTCATGGGCAATCTGGAGATGGTATGCACTTGATGCTCCGAAGACGACTGCACGCGATGCTGCTCCTTCTGCTTCAAGTCAGAGCAAGACTCTTGGTCAAGTTTGGCCGCGAGCTGCTCTGAGCGTGGCAAGCGGTACACAGCAACATTGCTGTCATCCCTCTCATACGAATTCGCGCTGCAATCCGCAGACATGGCCAAGAGGATGCCGTCTGCAGAAAGCGAGAAATCCGGCTGTCGGGTGAACTCAGAGTACAGGTCCTCCCAGTAACCGTGACGGGTCCTGGACGTCGGCGAGAAGGAAAACGGGCTGGGCAGATCAGCGAGGATGACGGCGCTGTTCTCCGCCGTGGCGAAGTGACCGTGCATTGTCGGTGTAGCGATGTAGCCGACGCAATAGCAGGACGAAGGAGCGATGGGGTGACGCCGTTGCGCGGCAAATAGCCAGCCGTCGTTCAGTGGGCGCAGGAGCTTCATGCCCGCCAAGGCATCTGACAGGGGAATCGTGGTGAATGGACGTGGAACGACCTTGCTTGAATCCAGAAACGCGTGTCGGAGCCCCCCCTTGCCCTGCCAGTGCTGTAAACTGGGAGTCGAGTCTTGAGGACTTCCGAGGTAGACTACAGTGCCTTTGTTGCTCAATTGGACTCGCAGGAGACTGTTGTTGTGCTGAAATGCAAGGCCAGCGATGTAGTGGCCTGCAGCAGAGGGGATGTACGCCGAGGAAGGCCACGAGTCCTCTTCCGCGGACAAATCGTAGATCTGAATGGTACGCTCCAGTGCTATGGCTAGCAGAGTCCCATCGTCCGAGAGAGCAAGTTCGTAAAGAGTAGTGGGCGCACATTTGAACCATGGACCGCCACCAATGGCTGTGCGAAGGTCATTGAGAGCTCTTCGCGAGATAACCTCGGGCTGTGCAGCTTCTAGGTTCCAAAGCGTGATCTCACGATCACTCAAAGCAGCAGCACGTTTCTGGTTCTTCGAAATGGAGAGTTTCGCCTGTATTGACTTTTCGGTAAACAGTGGCGATCGAGATCCAGGCGTGGTTACTCTCATGCCCAGCATCAGAGTATGCGCAGCCTCTCCGAATAATGACAACAGTCGCTCTGAGCCTAACGTCTTCGCTGATACACTCGGTGTGATTGGTACCTGTTGCAATTGAGTGGCCAGAGTCACCGGGTCCGTGGATGCATGTCTCCACCAACGGCAGACTGCGCGAGATGCATTGAAGGAGCGAGGATCTAGGTATTGAAACACATGCTGTTGGATTTCGAGTGGAAAATGAGCTGCCATCTGTTATATACTTAATCGATGCCAACAAGGCACTACTTGGTGATAAAATGGGTTGGGCTTGTGGGGGGTGAAGTGAAGTGCTTATAACTGGTTGTGTATTTTGTGTAAATAATCTCTATATAAAACTTGAAGCTAGTAGAAGTCGTAGACTATCAAGCTATATAACAGAGTTCTGAAAACCGTCGCGAAAATTTATATTATATGAATATACTAGTATGTATCCGCCCCTCGTCACGGAACACACGGGAGATCACCTCAACACATTTGACCCTCTTTGCACTCCGACCAGAATTGTTATAGCGGAACAACGCTTATCATGGATTTTTTCTGTTGACCGTCACGCTTCCCCGAAACAGGTAGCCGGCAGATCCTATTTTTGTTGCAACCGATCTTCGCCGCCCATTCTAAGGGCAAAACACCGCTTAACTTTCGGCGAAAGTCCTGCTCTTCGGGACTTGAAACCCTCTCGATTCGGACCGGAAGTCTCCCGTTGCCTACCCCCGTAACAGAGGAGACCACAACCCGCTCCACCTCACGTTTTTGCCGATGCCGCGTTAAATAGACTGCAAATGTTCACGCCATGCAACACGAGACTCTCATTGGGCGAGCTCGCAAATCGCCAATAACACCTTACATGAGTCATATAAGTAGTCACAATAAATAAAGGCAGATGGCGACATTTTGCATGAAGATCTGCGTATCATGATTAAAGCTCTGGTAAGAAATGTCTCTTTCTTGGCTGCATATGAGTGAATAAGGTATGTGCGAAGAAATAGGCAGCTCAAGTTGACTATTATGGCTTTACCTCCACTTTCTTGATGCTTCACCTGATTGACTGCACGCATGAAGTGACCGCCTATACTTTATTGACGTGCTCTGTGGTGACCTCATTTCGACGAAGATAATGGACGCATGATGCTCAGCGCAGTCGAGAAGTGTAATGTTTTATCTGTGACAATCGTAATGCACTGAGCTTGAGACCATGCAGAGGGAGGTCATCGCGCATGCACTATACACAACGAAAGTAGTCCTACATGCGTCATCCACACTGGCGCATTGCGTAGCGATTGTAAATGCAAGCATCGACAATCTTAGAGCATGATGGTTCGACGTCACTCATCACAGTGACCTGCAATCCATTACTGAGTTCGGTAGTATACTCTTATCAACCTCATCTTGAACATGCTCCGTACATGGCTCCTGGTGCCTCAGAGGAAGGGTCCGGTGATCCGCACCAGAGATGGTCAACAGCTGACGTTGTACTGCCAAAAGTGGAGGGCCGCTTTGCGACATCTCACCAGACTTGTAGCGACCGCTGAGGCCTGCAGCACGATTGCGGAGACGGCGTGATTCCCT
Source organism: Neodothiora populina (assembly GCF_041146345.1). NCBI lineage: Eukaryota > Fungi > Ascomycota > Dothideomycetes > Dothideales > Dothioraceae > Neodothiora > Neodothiora populina. Next base: position 1,739,017 of record NW_027191405.1, on the reverse strand, counting down.
TTCAGCTCATCGATTTCATCGACGGAGACAATGAGGTGTATAAGCTTGGAGGTAGCAAATGGCGACGATGGCCAGAGCAAGACCACACAGCCTCCTGGGTGTCAAACTTTGCTACGAGGCATAATCAGCTTGAATTGTCATTCGAGTTTGAGAAAGTAATACTGTCTACCTTCAACGTGGTGATTCTGGAGCTCCATTTCGACTCATGTTCCATAGATATTGGCCCAGATTTCTCGATGTCGTACTTCGAATGAGTAAATTCGGGTGATTTGACTGCCTCGATAGATCTAATTGATAGCGAAAAAGGTCCTTCCTGGTCGCCGAAGAAGCTTCATCGTGGGTCAGCAAGTATTCAATGATTGTATCCACGGGATCCGATACCTTCGCATCATGATACTTATGCGCTTGACTGAGGAGAGATTCAACGGATGTGCGTCTTTTTGGACCTTGCCTCGGTACGTCGGCTTCAGCTTGTGCCATGGAACGAATATCGAAGTGTCTCCTTTGGCTTTTCCGCCAATAAAGTCCTTCTCTGATATCTCGAAATCATACTCATACGAGGTTGTGGATTGCTCGCGACCATTCTCCGGGTTGCGCGGAAGAAGGTCATCCTTCAAGATGAAAGTGTATCGTTTGCCTGGTGCACAACTTGCTCAGCTTTGCACGGGTACAATGTAGCTCTAGCCTAAGAGTCGTGTCTCCAAATCCTCTGTGCATGTGTGCTCCGCATAAGTTAGCCACTCACCATCGGACTCCGCAATCTTGAGCATGATGCCGTCCAAACCGCTCAAGTTCCATGTGCTCTCTTCGCCAACAGTCCGCTGGCTCGCAAACCCCGCACCTCCCAGAGTCTTGATATCGAGCTCTCCATGGAAACGGCCTACAGTATCACTGCATTCCAAATAAGACTTTGGAAATGGGCATGTCAGTTTCCTATCACAATACGATCAAGAGGTACGGGTATGGAGCTGCTGCGCCTACCTGCGACTCCCCACCTCGAACCCTGTCATCACTAGCCGTCCAATCACTTGAGTCCCAGGGACTGCTTTGCTTTAGTTGCGGTGTCTTTCTAATCATGTCCATTCTGTACCCACCGAAGGCCCCCGAACAACGCCAACCCTGTTTCACTCATCGTATGTACCTCTACGAACAGTATCGCTCTGTCGCGCTGTCCGTGTTGAAATAGATCAAGTGGCGTTATCTCCGGTCGATTCAGTACGTAAGGCATGCAGCGAACAGTTCTGAGCAGAGTGGGGTGGGGTCAGATGTATCGGATAACTAAATCGATGCGCGCCTTGCCCGCCTTATTCTTGGCGCGGTCGCATGTTGGCGCATCGCCCATGCGGCTATGCATATCGTACTCGTACGGCACACGTGGGTACAGGCATATACTCTTGCATTTCCGAGCTGCTACGGTTTCGGCTGTTCTCTCAAGCACGAGATCCATTGGGGCACCTGCCACATGTACGTTTGCCGAAACATCAGGCAGACAATGGGGCCCGTATACCGGCTACGCGGCTCGTTACGATTTCGTACCTAAAGAGCTACTTCAACTATTATTCAGTAACGAAACTCGTGTAAGAATGACAAATTCGATGAGGAATATGCTGAAGCATTTCACTTCATGCGACTGGGATGTGCATGTGTACCTAAAGTGCACAGCAACTATGGTAAGGAGGTATATCCTTGGAACGCCATGCTTCCCAAAAGCGAATGTGTGGTATTGGCGCGCGAAAAAAAAACCCGCCACGTCCGAGGCTCAGCGTAAAAAATCCAACGCCGCGCTATAGAGTTTTCCAAGCCGCCACCCTTGATCATGATTTTGTGTGAAGAATCAGCCAAGCTACGATCCGGATCCATCACAGCTTTTCGAAGGTTCTGTATGATTCATACGTCTGCGATGGCGGAGTCAACGGCATCCCAGGAGATAGCGGATGGCTATACTCCAAGGGCGAACCGGTATTGGAATACTCGTAGCTGTCGGACAAGGCTGGCGTCTGTCGCACGACATTAGCGCCATGTCCTACACGGCTCAATACATGGGTCTGCCTACGAGAGCCATAGGTGTGTGGTAGCTATATGTGTTCGGAACATCGACTCCTGCCATAGAGGCATAGCTCAGGCTGAAAGGGTTCACATCGTCTTCCTCGTAGTATTCTTGCTTGACAGTCGAGGGTGGTTGACTCGATGGGTGATTAGCGTAGGCATGACCGGATCCTGCAAGATATGATGTGTCCGAGGTTGAGATGGGAATGGTAAAATAATTCTGCTTCCGTGAGTCTGGGAAGTAAGACCCTGTTCGGTCCACAGAGGAAGACAGAGGTTGGTAGGAGATGAGTGGCGGAGGAGATGTGGAAAGTTGACGAGTATGTTGATAAGAGAACATTCCCTTGTCGTCGACTGGACCTTGCTGCAATGGTAGCAGATACTCGGGCCTTTGAGGATTGCTATAAGGCTGCTCTATAGAGTTGCGGGAAGTGTCTGCTCTGCTCGGTGTCTCACTGCGATCTAGAGCCGATCGGTCGAGCTGTGTATATTTTTGTTCGGGAGATGGCGAAGTGGACGAGGACGCCGCCCTCCGTTCGAGATCCTCTAGGCGCCTCTTGAGTTTCTTTCCTTGTACGAGGTAAGCTAATGTGCTGAATGGAAACCACCACCACACTTACTGTAATTTCTTTGGGCGATTCTGTTCTGTATTCTACGTCTTTCCGCGAGGTCAGATATCTTAGTCCAGTCTTCGTCCGGGTTTGCACTGGCACTGAAAGCACTGCTGGTCGCATGTGACACAGAGTGGTGTTTGTGTGGGACATGTGGGGAGCATGCACACGCATAGCTCGATGAGTGCCGATTCATGATTGTGCTAGATTCAAGCCAGCTGATATTGCGTGTCTATCAAGAAAGGAAGCAAGAGCAGTGATGGAGAGGTGCACTATGATAATCAGAAAAGCTCACCAACCTGACTTAATCTACGATTCACATCGAGCTTCAGCCTCGAGGGTGTGGCCTCATATAGATCAACATAACGAGTGCAGCGCCGCGCCTTGTAACAGGCAAGCTCTATAGAGGATTAGAACCCTGGCTGTTTTAGCGTGAATACCATGTGAAGGCGGCAGCCACTACCACGGCCTTGAGCGAGTGGTAGCGAGGCCTCCCATGTGGATTCAGGTAACCTCCAATCCCATACCGCCTGGTCCGCGCCCCTCATTGGCAGACGTGGAACTCTTTCGTGCATCTTCTACGAAGGTCTTCATAGGGCTGTACGCAGGGTACGGTGTGAGTAGCGCAAACAGGATAAGTGTACATACTCTTGGGACATACGTGAGCCTCGCTTTCGGGTCACCGCGCATGCAGTATGCAAACTTGTCAATACATCAACCAACAAGGGCGCCACGTAAAGCGATAGTCCTCGTCCGCAGCCGCGCGGACAGGGACAAGAAGGCTGCATCGTGTACCAGCAGAGTATGGCTCCATGGCGACAATTTTGATCCCATGCAGTGCAGTCCTTTACCGTAGAATGCCAGAGCTTGCTTATAAAACACCGCGGAACGAAGGTGCTAGGTAGAACGTTACCATGGACAATTGGAACTCACGATAAGAGGCCACAGGAGGATCGCCCCACAGTGAAATCTCAGCCCTGTGAGCTTGCGGCATGCGGGGTGGCTACCTTAGCCGTGCGGAGCCATAACGCTGTCAAGGTAGGTAGGTAATTATACCTCTTTCCGTTTTTGAGCTGGTTCCGTTGCTGGAGTGTACAGCACAGTCGCCAGGTCATTGGAACCATGCACAGTATATGGACAGTAGTACTCCGTACAAGTATTTGTATATGTAGTAGGAAGAAAGCAGGGTCATCTTACCCTAGAACTTCCGACTACCCCTCCCCTGCTTGTTTGAGGACTGAAATACTTTTTAGCTCCTTCGCGTCACTTATGCCTGTCAAATTCTGTGTAGTTTTAGGCTGAAGACAACAATAATTGCACAGTAGAGGAGTGAATACAGTACCAGGTCTAGACGCAAACGACCAGCATCCCACAATCGCTGTAAACATACCTTAGAACACGCCCTACAGATGACTATGCTCCTTCTCACTCCTTTGTACCATGCCTTACCTTTCTGTTGTTGTTGTTGTTGGCAGTGTCGTTCGTTCCTTCGTGAGCCTTGACATCATCCCTCATAGGTAGACAGCCCCTCAGACTAGCATCGCTTTCCGATTCACGACTGGGACTGTCGACTCGCACAGCTGTGATTCCAATTCTGTTGTATGCCATGCTCTTTGTGGTACATCATCAATCTGTTCTGTGCAAGTGTCGGTTGGTGGTAGGAAAGCTCATACAGCTCACAGACATGGTCTAGCCCAGTGTTTCTGTTTCAGCGGGTTTAATTCGCATCATCCCTGGATATGTTATTGTTGTGGGACAAGCAAAGGTGGTGACACCAATCTCGAGGGCACCGGTACCGTCAGTCCGACATCTAAGAAGGGCATCATCGCCCTGAAGGTGTCGACCAACTCGCTCATGCTTCGAAGCAGTATAAAGAAGCCACGCAGGGCTCAAATGGTCAGCTCACAGTTCATGCCCTGACAACACGCTTCCCCACTGCCTTCCCTGTGTCAATCTTGCGACAAATAGCGCTGCGGATCATCCGGTAGGACCTACTTACTAAGCTCGGCCTGTATGAGATCAAACAACGCTTGACCACGAACGTGAGGACGGTTGATCTGTCGATGGTTAGGCAAGCTCTTGCCGAAGGCTTGACCGAGCTGTCAAAAGGGACGTCATTGACGTTCCTACTACAGAATGATCTGTAGACATTCGAAGCGATTGTCAGCCATAAAGGTCACAATGAGGGGCAGCGCGAAGATCCCGCGTCTGCTACACGATATTCTACGCTCGTGGCTGGTCCGTTGGCGCTCTAGGCTCTGCATGCTCATATCGCACTGACCTTTTCATCGCTTATTTGAGGTGATGACAGGTGACTATGTCTAGGCCCGTCTCAACAGCCATTGTCATCAGATGTTGGATTCGAGTGTTGGCTACCAAATAAAGCATGTTTCCCTTTACCTCTCCTTTGCTACTTCTTTCATGACCCATCTACCTCTGACCTCGGGCTGTACCGCTGTTTCGACCTAACCATGCTCAACACGGCCACTTCCACCGATGTCTGCCTCCGCCTCCACGTATCTGCGCTGTCACTCTCGCAGTTGCGAATGAGTGGGGAATTTCTCAGTTGTCATACATACATCGTGTTTCAGTCCTTCCCTTCCTTCAAAAACCCATCCTAGCCCTGGTGGACGCATTCATGGCCTGGAGAGTGCAATTCTCTCGACTCGACTGATATGGCATAGAATACATAAAGCAGCCCCCCGTTTATACTCCAAAAAACACATTACGAAGTCCATTACGCCGTCTGAGCCGACGACTCCAATCCCATGTCAACACTCAATTGCATTAACGGACACTCTCCGCATTTCACGAGCGATTCAAGTTCCTTGATTTGACTTTGCAGAAGGCGATGCTCGTCAAGCAACTTGTCGTTCTCCGTTCTGGCACGCTTGATCTGCTGTGTTGCCGCAGCAATGACAGCTGCTTTGGTAAGACGCTTGAGCTCGTCTGCACCCAAACGTGATGATTTGGCCTCCATCGTTGCCACTATAGAATCTCGGAGCACATCAACCTGAGCGTTGATATTCTCCCTATAACGGCGTTCCACGATATTGTGGCGGACTTTGGCCGAGTCTGTGGTTCGCGTGCGAGTAGGCTCTGGTCTATCGTCCTTTGCATGATCAGATGCCTCACTGCCGCTCTCTGCAGAGCCCTGGCGGATCGGGACTGTGACTGGAGCAGTGACTGCATCACTCGCCTTCGCCACCCGAGATGCGGCTGTCACAGGCAGTGTTTCATTAGAATCTGACCATTGCTGTGATGTCTTCTGTGACGGTGGTGACATATCAGACTCTTGGTTTGTCTGGTAAGAGCTGACTTTTTGATTCTGAGAATCACGATTTGGAGCATGGCTCCCAGTAGTGGAGGATGCGGGAGTCGTGTCAAAGTCTAGAGGAAGCTGCTGAATATCAGAGCCTCCCCGGCTCGCCGGGCTCACATTGTTACTCGTTGCGAAGTTCAGCTCTAGAGGTGATAGGGACTCGGAATGCTGCGAGTCCGGGTTTTGTGACGTAGGCGTCCCTGGGATGGATGAGTTTGAGATCGAGGGAGACATTTTGTGGCTTTAAGTAGCAACTGACATGCGACCTCTGACGAGTTGGTCAGAGAAAAGGCATCATAAGGACTCATCAAGGGGTCGGCAACGGTATCATAATTGATGAAATCGAATCCGCCCGGCGTGGGAAAGGTAGGATAATCGTATCCTCCATACGCGTTGGCATGCCGAAAAGGCATTTTGGAATCTTGTGGCGGTAACAATCAGGTGATAGTTACAGCCTAGCCCTTTATCTATGCAACAGAACCACGAGACACGATGGTGGCCAAGGCACAGGGGTTTTGAGTTTGAGGGTCAAATGTACTGGTAGCGGATATAGCAATGGGAAAGCTGCGAACCGTGGGGGGAGGGGGAGTGTAAGGTTGTTACTCTCGTCCCTCTCCAACTGCTGCTTTGAACGCCGTCCTTACTCGCTTGGACTCCACTATCCCTGGGCACTAGTCACAGCAGTCGCCATCGCGATCAGAGACATCTTTGACCATTAATTGCCGTTTTGGGATTCTAGACTTCTTGGAACAGTGTGTTTCATTGGCTGCTAGAAGTCCCAGTCTAAGCTTTGTCACCCACGTTCGGAGCGACTCGGAAGACGAGACCGAACATCCTAAAGGCCCGCACCGTGGCGTGACACTTGCTTGGCAAATTCTGCAAGTATCACCTGATGTTACCCAGGCCGAGAAACACGGAGCCGTCAAGGTACTATCGGGTACTGGCACTTGTTACAGCATCCGCCATGCTGGTTACCAGACTAGAGTCCAAAATTGGAAGCCATGGCCGGTGCCATAATACAGCACAGCGGCACACCTGCCACATCCACGTTGTTTCCTGATACTCATCGGCTAGCAAGAAAAACATTCTCCAGTGAAACTGGCTACCACTCAACCTCTGACTCGTAACGCCCTATTGAAATTACAATAGTGTCACCTGTACCTAGTGGGGTCGAATACAATAGCAGTCCGCGACCTCATAGCTACGCATCTAGGAACCAATACGTTCAACTTCCCATCATAACATCAAACTTTGAAATTTGGCAATCCATCATATCGTCTGTTGAAACACTACCTGCTTCAACTCCACCAATCTCGAGCAGTATACAGGTACCAACAGACATCATTTATTCAAAAGAATCAACTATCGGACACTAAAACAAATCCACCTGGTCTGGAAAGTCGCGATAACAATGCAAGCCGTTCAAGCTCAACATGGGGAGAGGAGGCGATTCGACAACATGTCGAGCTCAGCTTCATCTTGCATCCCAATGCAGATAGCTTCGATGCAACAACAATCATCTCCATCATCATCACTAAGAAATGATTGTTGGAATTCGCCTCTGTGTCCTCGAAACATGCCAACAAATAGCCTTACTACAGGCATTCTACCACCTTCCTGTGGTGGCGGATCGAAGAAACCCACAACACCGCAAACCAACAGCGGTCGCGTGTCGCCCACAACAGAGATATCTTTTCAGACTCCTAACTCGACAACTTCCAACAACTACACAGAGATCACGTCGGCGTCCGTGAGACCAGAGCAGAGCAGCCAACCGACGATGAAGCGCTCAAGGACTGGTAACGGCACCCCCACAGACATCAAGCCCGAGGAAACGAGTCCCACCCTGAGTCCACAAGAGAGCACGTCAAACTCGGCGACTGCAAACTCGGGATGCAAGGAAAAGCGACTTCCGCACCACGTCATCGAGCGCAGATATAGAGAGAACCTCAACTCTCAGATCGAGTCTCTTCGCGCCGCCGTGCCCAGCACTTCAGCTTGTCTGACCTTGGACATGGAGGACATTGGCAATGCCAATGGCGGTTCCGCCATCCGTCCCTTGAGCAAAGCAGCTGTCATTGCGCATGCCGCGGAGTACATGCGCCAGCTCGCAGCACAGAACGAGGAAGTCGAGAGGATGAACCGAGAGCTAAGAGTCACTGTCGAGGCACTAAGACGACTCGTGAATTGCGAAGACTGCGGCGTCGTACAGCAGATTGTAGACGCCGGAGCATGAGTTCGAGGTTTCGCATCATGAACTTCTAGTTGGAAAGAGACGAAGGGGCATCACGTATATTAATCACGTCTCGAACATTGGATTCTGGCGTTTGGGACGAAGGGACACATTGAGAACGGCGTAACTAATGTCATTGCTGGAGTTTTGGAGAGCCCATGACCACGGGAGGAGAGGGAGGACATCAACCACTTTTGTTTCGTTTCTGCGATTATCGGGCTCTAACATGGAAAACACGCCTGTCTCTGTCACTTGCAAATTTTTATATATACGTATACCCTACTAGAACGACACGGGCTGTCGAATTGAAAAACACTCCATTCTACTTTCCTCCCACATGCCACAACTCGCCACTCCACGACCCATAAACTCAAAACAGAGAAACTCCGAACCTCACTCAACCCACGAGTCATTTCCATATACAAGTACAAGTATTTCGCCGCAATCGTAAGATTGATCACCAAACACAATCGTAAGATCTTGCTAGCGGGTATAAAGTACAGGACAAGTACACACGGACTGGGCATTGAGTGAGGGATATTCTACTGATCAATGCTGTGAGTGGAATGCTGTGGTCATGACAGTCCAGGAATCAGACAGGGCACGAAAGAATCCGCATGGGGCAGAGAAGCAGAAAGGCTGGAGAAAATAGGAGCCTTTCCTGCGTATACAGCATGAATCTAGCATCTGCTACAAGAAGCTCTGGACAGGTTGAGAAGGAAAAGAAGATTGCATACATACAGTACAAGCTTGCTACAGGTATGCATGCGGGCAGGAAATTGTGTGGTTCTGTGCTGGTGGTTCCACATGAGCTCATACGCACGTACACACGTATACACATACATGATACATGGATATGGGGTTACAGAGCCTTTTGCTCCAGCGCAGCAGATTCAGTCCCGGTTCCAGCTTCAGGAAGCAAGCACGCACACACGCATGCAAGCAAGACTGACATTCGCATATCTTGCTCGAACCAGCGAGAGCCGGCCGGCAAGGCCCAGCGTCCAGCTAGGGATAGGAAGGGTGACGATCGGGAAGGAAAGGCAAGGACAGGGGAGAGGAGAAGGGCGCGGCCTTTCTCCCCCCTTGTGGAGGATTCTCATAGAGTGGTATGCTGCTTGGCAAGGTTATTGTTTCTTTTGCCTATTTCATTCTTTCTGGCATTTTCCAGATCACGAGTAAGTTGGTTCACGGGATGTGGAGAGTAGGCCGCAGTGGCACCGCCCCGTCAGGGCTATGGTCCTTTTCTCTCCATATAGTATAAGGGCGATTCCGTGCGTTACGTATACTGTACTTTTGGCTCTGTATCGCGGACGACCCGATGCGCCATACTTATCCTAGATCAGCAAGATGGGCAAGGGAGCGTCTGGGCCCCGTGTGTTTCTTGCCGTGTATATCGCAAACGGCTTGGTAAGCTTGAAAGACGGGGACCTCTTATTCTGGCTAGGTTGTGTAGTGCCTGGATCCGGTTTGCTTCGTTCTCACGCAATGCTACGGAGTATAGTTACATGCTTCCATCGGGCTTTTCAGGGAGCTCGTCAGTGTCTCGTGTCTTCTAGGTATCTCTCGTGTCATCGTGGTCGGTGTTCATGTATGTGTATTCATGTATGGGCCTAACTTTCATGTGGACCGAGCCAACGGCACAACATGGGAAGGTGCGATCGAGGCGCGTAACCTACATTTCTTCCCAAGCAAGCAAACATGGTAACCCGGAACGTTGACTTCGTGCAGATATCATCGAGGCGGTGTGCACTTGGATACACCGAATGACATAACAAAATTGTGACGTCGATCTTCACCTGTCTACCGGCAACATCCTTAGGAAATCCACTCGAAGGGTTGGCATGTACTTTTGGTGTTTCATTTTATGCGCTACTAAGGGTTCCTCGTCATTTACATATTCTGGCCCAGCGCGAACTGATGAAGCACGAAGCTACCGGTTCTGTAAAGCTTCGCGAGAAGACAGTACATTACTGTATAACACTTTCACAGCTCAGACATCAAGGATTGAGGAATAGATGCCTGGATACAGTACCTCAAGGGAGATTCTTTAGCTCGGCTTGCACGAACTCGTCGATCTTTGCGGGGAGAGGTTCTGGCAGGGTTTCGACTGTTGTTGTTTTGAACGTCAGCTGACCATTGCTTGAGTCATGAGATTCGCATGTTCAAGCAAGACTTACTAATCTTGCGGAAGCTCGCCGTTCGTTCTCGCAAGTCGGCGTTGCCCGCATCCAGCTTTGATACGGCAAGAAGGCATTTCAAAGCAGGAAGATAAAGTTCTGTTCATAGTGTCAGCTGTCGCACTCAAATCCGAATGTTCCGAATTGATAAGATCCGACTTACTTCTTCGGCTGTAAACCTCGTAGCCTGCGAATTGTGCATTGACGTTAAGGGGACTTTGCTCCAATAACGGTGTGAGGTACTTCATGGCCTCGCCGAGAGGATCCTTCGTGGCTGTGAGCTGTCGTCCTTGAGGATCGAGATCCTCCTTCTTGGTCTCGCCATCAGTAGAGGTTGCAGTAGCCTTTGCTGCCGCTGCTGCCTTCTTCTCTGCCTCGACTCGTTCTTGTTCCTTCCTGGCTTGTTTCGCGGCCTTCTTCTTGTCCGCCTCGGAGACACCCTCGCCGTTGACAAGGCCTTTCTGTGCCAATTCAGGCCTATCGAAGAGCATGGTGTAGATCTTGATGGCGGAGAGAGCGGCGCGCGTGTAGAAGGGATGTTGACGCAGATGGTCTTCCCATCTAATCATATCGATATATGCGCGGATTTGGCCCTTGCGAATAGAGAAGCTGTGGAAGTCGAACTGGTCCTCTTGCCATACGTCGAAGATATCATAGATGGTCTTGAATCTCTTCAGGGCGAGACCTAGGTTTCCTTGACGTGACCAAGCCTCTCCGTCTTCGTACAGATACCACATGCATTGCATGTCGATAAGATCTCCCAGAGGTCCTCCTACGGCTTCCTTCCTCGTGAATAGGCCCATCGTCTCAATGGCCTTGTCGTTTTCGTTGTTTCTCAACTGGTACTTGGCACACTTTGTGTTGATGTAACGATCCTTCAAGTCGAGTTCTCGAGCCTCGTTCATTGCAGCCGATGCCTGGGCAACGTCGCCTTGATGCTTGTAGATTCTGGCCTTTGTATAGTGGTAGGTGTAGTCGTTTTGCTCAGGTCTCATCTCGATGGCCTTGTTGACGTAGTCCATAGCCTTAGAGAGGTCGCGCGAGAGGTGGTAATTGTAGTGTTGGGCAAGGAAATAAGTGAGTGCCAGCTTCCAGAGGTCCGGCTTGTCACCGTTCGCATCTGCTGCTCCGTTGGCAGCATTCTCGGCCTCATAACCATGGACGAGCTCTTGGATAGTGCTCAACTTCTCGGAGTCTATGTAGAGAGCCTTTACATTCGCAAAAGTGGAAGGGACACCTTTCTGGAAAACGCGGCGAAGGTATTTATCGGCCGCTTCCCGGAAAGCGCTGCCTTGTAGGAAGTCTAGCGGTACTCGTCTGGGGGCATCAGATCTTTCGTTCTTGTCTGCGTACTCCTGGTACATGGCAGCCAACTTCTCGTGCGATGCCGGGTCATTCCTGTCCAAACCTAATGACTTTTCAAGTCCATCGTAGTATGCTCTTTTCTCGGAGTTTCTGTTCAACAAGGCCCTGTATGCAGCCTCGGCCTCGGGCTTGCGATCAAGCTTCAATAGGTATTGCGCCTTGTACTCCATGACAGCGGTGCGATCGGGGTTGGTCTTGAAAATGGTCTCAAGATGGTCCAGAGCTCTCTGGTAGTCACCAGACTCTGCAATGATGGTGTTCTTGTACAGACAAGCTTCGTGATGCTCCATGTCAGTGCGAGGAGGAGGATTCTTGAGAGTTCCTTCGTAAGTGGTGAGCACTTTCTCGGCGGCCTCGAGTTCTCCGGCAAGATGGTGAGCGACAGCGACAGCGGTCCAGTTCTGCCTGAGTTGGGGCCTGGCCTGCAATTGCACCTTCCTGCTCTGGATGAAGCCTTGGTAATCCCGAGTCTGGCATTGCAAAAGCGCAAGATCACGCTGGATCTGCGGCGAATCAGGCTCGAGTCTGAGTGCGAACTTGTATGCCTTGGTTGCCTCCTCATAGTTCTTAGCAGAGCGGTAGAGCAAGCCGTAGACATGCCAGCAGACATGCGACTTCATGGCATTCTTCAGGGCAATCTTGCAGAGATCGAATGCTTCCTCCGTCTTGCCCTGGCTGTTCAATATGAGAGCCTTCATGGCTTGTGTGTCTCCATGATTCGGGTGCTTCTTGAGGATCTGATCCGCCGCTTTGATTCCTATACACAAATATATGAGCACCGCCCACAGACCGTCTTCTTCCTTCTTGATTCACCCACCCTTCTTGTACTGTTTCGACTCGTACGCTTGTACCACTTGCCGGAACAGCGAATTTTCCTTGGAGGGTAGAGGTTGCGCCATGGTTGCAGATCAAATGATGTCTTTTTTCTAATTCTATTTCTGTCCGCTGTATCCAACAGTTGACCTTGCCAGTGCACTTGGTGTATTTCTCGAATTAGGCTGATATAGTGGGATGACACTTGAGTCGTGCAACTGCGAAAGTCAAGGAGAGCGCCGTCGAGTCGTGTGAGAAAATAGAACCAAAGGTCAAATTTAGTGAACGAACAAGAATTGTCCCTCGGAGATCTAAGAACAATGCACGCTATGAGGCGAAGAAGAGTAGACGAACCCAAATATCTTACAGTAGAACTGGCCGTAATTGGAGCAGCTTTCGAGCGTCACCAAGTCCGACCCATAATATGCCAGATGGTGATGGCGGTATCTGCCGAAGTATTGCCGCATCCATTTCGTAAGGTACCTATATCATACCATTCGGTATACAAATATTTACATACAGTATCCACGAGATTTGATGTATATCGTCAATCGAGTCCATTAGTACTGCGGCGTTCAACCTGACAGTCTTGCCGATCGTCGACTGCCTGCTATGACTTCCTTCTTTGCCGGAGCAGCTCTGGTCGACTTCGACTTGGCTTTGGGAGTTGCCTTTTCTTTGGCCTCATCCTCGTCCTCGCTGCCTGTTTTCGCTTGTTCTTCCATCTTGACCTTGTCATCCTCCTGCTTCACCTTACGCTTTGCGCCAGCTTTGACTTTCTTGCTCGAGCTTTCTACTTTGGATTCCTCGGTGACCTCGGCCTTGACCGCCGCCGCGGTCTTGCGTCCACGCTTTGCACTCTCTGGTTCCTCACTTCCCCTACCATTGGCCTTCCTTTTCTTTCCATTACTTTTAGCTGATTCTGCCACGCCGTCTGGCTTCTTAACGTCATCGTCGTCGTCCTCGAGTTCTGATGTAGACACATCACCAGCCACAGCTGCTGTTTTCTTCTGCACACTTGGTACAATGGCCGATGTCCTCCCACCCACTTTGAGGTGCACAATCTTCTCGCCATTCGGCAATTTGTTGACCTCGCCCTTCTTGCCCTTGTCCCAGCGGTACTTCATCAACCAGTTCTCCGGGAACTTGTCAGACTCGGCCAATAGCTCGCACGCGGTCGTGCATACGAAAAGAAGCTTGTCATGTAACGTCTTCAGTTGCTCATCGCTAAAGGTGTTGCTGTATTGTTCGGGATGTATGCGTGCCTGATAGAGAATTTCATCTGCTACCCAATTGCCAACGCCACTGATGTTGCCCTGATCGAGCAGCAGTGCCTTGGCAGGGACTCTCTTGCTTCTCATCTTCTTCGTGAACCAGTCAAGAGTCAATACATCTTTGTCGACGACTGGATCAGGGCCATTCTCCTTCAGAGGACTCATTTTCCGTAAGTCTTCTCCATCCCCGTCAATCAGCCGGATCCTTGCGAGACGTCTCGCATCAACAAACGCAACTTCATCGTCGTCCTCAGTTTTAAGGATGAACTTCCAGAAGCGTGGAGGCCACTGTGCATCTTCCTCCTTCTTGGGTCTATAATGGCTGTTGTCGTCCTTTGAGAACTTGACCCAGCCAGTCATGCCCAGATGCATGACAGGATGGGGTGGAGAATCCATGACAAGCCAGAAGTATTTGCCCTGCTGCCGTGCCTCAAGCGCAGTCTTATCAGTCAGGGAAGCCTGGAAGGCTGCCGCAGTAGTGCCAACCTTGCCATACACTATGTTGTCTTCCTGTACCTGCACAGAAGCGATGCGTTTATTGATCAAGTGTTTTTTGAGATAATGGACGACCCGCGCCACTTCTCCAATCTTCCGAACAATCAACGGACGGACACTTGTGGGGGAAAGAGAAACTTACTTCGGGCATGGTGACAGAGGACTTTGGTGTCAGCAACTATGGTACAAGGTCACGAATTATTGGGAAGATGACGGTACTGTAGTGATAAATTCTTCGCAAGTTGATAAGTGCAAACACTGGAGAACGCGCTTTACGCGCTTTAGAGAGAGGGACGCGCGCCCGCGAAACACTGTATATGACGTGTTACATACCTGTATAGTATATCTTATCGTCACTCGCCCATGGCAACTTACTACAGCAGAATCCAGAGCTTCGTTGCTGGCACATCGGAATGGCCTGTGGTGATTTAGACCTTTCGAAAACTTGACCCTTCACAATGACCAGCAATCATTATCTCGATTTGGTGAGATCATTACTCAGTACGACCAGAGGTCTCCCCCGAGGTACAATTAAGGTACTGTAACAACACGCAAAGCACGAGGACCCGTCTCCACGCTTTCCCGGCGTTTACTAAAAAGCTGCTGTAATCTCCACGTGCTCCGAAGGACCCATTTGTGAATCTTCTTACACCGCAGCAGCAATTACAGTCCGCGACGCGCCCCAATCGGGTAAGTCGAAGAGATGTACAAATAGAAATATATATCTCAACAAGGTCCAAGTCATCTTTTCATGTTCCTTTGCCTTGATATATTGCTCTTTACATCTCTTCTTTTGCTGTCTTTCCTTCTTTCTGTCTCGCAGGAAAGTGGGCTTTGACAGGAAATCATGAAATCGACGACGCTGTTATCGCTTCTGGCGGCGGCGGCGGCGGCTACTGCGCCCTTGACAGCGGCGCACGCTGGACACGACCACCACGACCACGACAGGCATTGGTCCGCGGCCGACCTGGAAGAACTCGAAAACAAATGGGGCACGGATTTTGGATTCTCGGGAATCAACACTTTTGGTGCGCTTTCATACGTGATCTCTTGGATTGGATACATTCCATCTCCAGAGAGCTAGGTCTATGTTGGTTGCTACCAGTGCTGATTTTTTTTTCTTGTATATTAGCACATCTTCCTCATTTCAAGTGCCTGACTCAGCCCAAGAACTCGTTTGATATTGGCGTTATCGGTGCTCCTTTCGATACTGCTGTGAGCTATAGACCAGGTAGGTCTTTCTTTCGTTCAATCTAGCCCTGCACAATCGACTTATGTTCTATGTGCTGTTCAATCGCACTCAAAAGACAAGAAAAAGAAGAAAGAGTATTGAGGTGTATCAAAAAACCAGGTGCTCGTTTCGGCCCACGAGCCATCCGCGCAGCATCAGCTCGCCAGACCTCGCTGCGCGGCTATAACCCACGCGCATCCCTGAACCCGTACGCCTCATGGGCAACAGTAGTAGACTGCGGAGACATCCCAATTACCCCCTTCGACAACTCCCTCGCGCTGCGCCAAATGTCCGAAGGCTTCTCGGAGCTCTCAACCCGCAGATCCAGCCCGCAAAACGCCGCGTCCGCAGCAACCTACCTGCAGACGCCCAAGCTCCTGACCTTAGGCGGCGACCACAGCATCGCGCTGCCGGCCCTGCGCGCCCTCAAAGCGAAATACAACAAGCCGATCGCCGTCGTGCACTTCGACGCGCACCTCGACACCTGGCATCCCTCGAAATATCCCTCGTACTGGCTGGACCTCGACGACCCCAACACGCAATCCTTCTTCACGCACGGCAACATGTTCTGGATGGCAGCGACAGAGGGCCTGATCGCAAACGGCAGCTCGATCCACGCGGGCCTGCGCACGCGTCTATCCGACGAAGACGACAACGTCAACGACGACCAGCAGGGCTTCACACGCATCTCGACCGACGACATCGACGACATGGGCGTCAGCGGCATCGTGCAAACCATCCTGGCCAAAGTCCCCAAGGACTACCCCGTTTATCTGAGCATTGACATCGACGTTATCGATCCTGGCTTGGCGCCTGGGACCGGCACGCCTGAGCCGGGCGGTTGGTCGACCCGTGAGCTCATTCGTATCCTGAGGGGTATTCAGGGGCTTAATGTTGTGGGAGCGGATATAGTCGAGGTCAGCCCTGCGTATGATGGCGCTACCGAGGCTACCGCTCTCGCTGCTGCTCAGGTTGCCTTCGAGGTGCTTACGAGCATGGTCAAGAGGGGGTTGATCGAGCAGGCTGAGATCAAGACTGTGCCTGAGGGCAAGTCGGAGCTGTGAGAGGCCTTGTGAACGAAACGCTGTGTTTACTGGAGGTATACTCAAGAAAAACGACGTATGAGATTGGAGAAACGATTGACATGTACTTGAAGATTGGAGAAATGATAGACATTTGCTTGGGAATTGGCGACGCGGCACTCTGAAATACATCAAGTCACGATTTGATTGGGTATGATGATTATCAACATATAGAATGTCAATTCAACGTCAGAAAGGCTCACAACGGAAAAAATTCGTCTTCGTTATTCGTGTTGTAACCTGCATAGGCTGTGTTTATTCATTGAAGCGTGTGCGTCGTGAACCCTGATAACCTCATCATGAATGCACGAGTCTGCCCCCCTTTCGCTTGCAAGATCCGTATCCGCCAAGCAAATCAATTCTAGCTGAAAGGAACAAAAACCTCAATCTGCGCTGCTAGCTAATGCATAAGAAAAAGAAAATAACCATTTTCATCATCGTGAAGGTCGTTGAATGGAGTCAACCGAGGTCACCGTTTCAGAAGTCGAGCGTCGAAGGATGCCCCTGGGTCGCGCCGGATTGGTGCCACTTGGCCCCGGCTCAGATGTTTGCGGAGGCGGTCCTTGCTCAGTCGGATCGAATGAAACATTACCTGGCGGTTTCTGCCGAACGCTGAATTCCTAGTATCTAGCTGGCGGAGGACCCATGGGTGGTGGCGGAATGTTCTGACCGTATACCATTTGTCCAGGGGGAGGGCCGCCGGGCATACCGGGGCTACCTTGGCCGTAGGGGTTCATCTGCGGCACCTGGCTATACATGCGCATCATTTCGATTTGCTGCTGTCGTTTCTCTTCTTTTTCGCGTTTGGCACGTCTCTTCTGTCGATCGCGCTTATGCTTCTCAAGTTCATGGACCTCGCGTCTGGAAAATCGTCAGTACATCATCGGCGCCCTAGAAACACCGGCAACAACATACCTTTGCTCATTCATCTCTTTCCATTCGCTGAAAGCGCCCTTGATACCCAGTGCTGCGATACCGACGGCGGCAGCGTCTTGTACCCAGGCCTTGGTCTGTTTCTTGCGAGCTTCTTCTGGTGACATCTCGCCCTCTGCAACCAGCTTGTGTCGCTTTTCGTGTGCTTCCATACTTGAGTAGACGCCATGGGCGGCATGAATGGTAGCGACAGTGGCCAGTCCGGCAGTGATGAGCTCCTTACCGCGCATCCGCTTGCGCTTCGCTTCCATGTCTGTAGTACTACTTGAGGAGCTTGCACTATGGTCTCGTCCCTTCGAAGCAAGGGCGCCAGCTCCGGCGCCTGCCCCGGCTGCTTGGAGTGCGCCATTATTAGGCGTACGTCCGCGATCGGCGCGGGCGCCTGTACCTGGTGGCTGTGAGCGGGCTTGGCCGTTATTACCACGGCGATTGCGGGAGGGGACATACGAGTCTGCTGAGCTGGAAGAGGGGGAGCGCCTGCGGCGAGACTTAGACCTGACACGATCGTATATGGCCTTGCCTGCCGCAGCCAGAGCGCCGCCTGCAGCCAGCTCCTTCAGACCGCCGCCGCCGCCACCGCCACCGTCACGTCCTCTGGACTGGCTCCTACCCCGACCAAAGACGGAACGAGAACGGCTGCGCGAGCGACCATACGGTGATCCATCACGTCCGCGACTCTTGCTGCGAGGACCGTTCGCCAGACGGTTTGCGGCCAGGCCACCGATGACGGCTTCTGCCAAATGACGCTTGGTTTTTCTCTCCGGATCACGGTCAACAAGACCATCAATACCACCAGCACTGAGGGCGGCAGTGGCGATTCGTCGACCCTTCTCGCCAGTCCATGGCCCGGCTTCTTTGCGAGAACGGAAAGCCTCTACGGCGCCAGCAACCAGAGCAGCTTGAGCAGCTTGAGCCCATTTGCGTTCGGATCTGCCCTTGGAACGACTTCTAGTGCGGCTGCGGGAAGAATCAGACGAATATTGGCGGCCGCGGGATTTGTCTCTGCGATGGCGAGATCTGCTTCGGCTGCGCTCGCGACCTCCACCACCGCCAACGAGGGCAGCAGCGACACCTCCTAAACCCAAGCCTTCCAGGACTTCACCGACTCCAGACTTTCTACGCTCGCGGTGACGACGGGGCGACTGGTATTCCTCGGAGTCATAGTCTCTATCATATCTGTCGGGCTTGCGCTCACGACGACCTCGGTTGCGTCCAGCGGCATATCCACCGGCAGCGGCAGCAGCAGCTGGGCCAGCGTAGTCGGAATGTCCGTCATCGTCGTAGTAGTCTCTTCTTCCCACACTGCGAGCACGTCTTGGAGGGGGGTAGTTGTCGTGTCTGCGGGCGTAGCGGTCGCCGGCAGGAGGCGGGAAGTCCCTGGGGATGTCTTCGACACTGTCTTCACGAGAGCGATAGACCAAGTCACGGGGAGGTGGGCCATGGCCCCTTTCGACGTAGGTCGTCTCTTGAACAAATTCAGGCTCTCCACGATCGCGAGGGCGGGTGCGAGTAGCACGGTAACGACGGGCGTCGCCGTAGTCGCCGTATTCTGACATGGCGTCGTCGAGCAAGGGGTTAGATGGAGGTCACAGGTACACAGGACAAGATGTGAATGCGATGACCGCGACGCGATATAGACGTCGTCGTGCCGATGAGATGAGTAAAGTCTTGTGTTGCAGTCGTGAAAAAGATGTCTAGTGAGGATGCAAAGGTTCGTAGGAAGCGACGAGGAAGGAGATCGTGGTCGTGGAAGTCGGATGAAGAATGATGTAATGTGGAAGGTGAGATTTGTGGGATGCAAGATTCAAGGCGCAGGTGCAGGTGTGAAGCGTGGTGGTAGGTGGCAGGTGCAAGTGCCTGCAGGGTTGCAGGGTGCAGTCGCAAGTTCGGGTGAGTTGGCAGTCACGTTTCGCTGCTGCCGTGCTGCTTGCTGCTCTGTTCTAATTTCTTCCTGTTCGTCTGGTTCCTTTCTGCCTGTCTGCTGCCTGATGATAGATGATTCGCGGGGTCTTTTGCTTCAGCCGCAGAGCACGGGCTGGGGTGTTATGATTCGCGTAGATTCGGTGCAAATCCGACACATGAAACACTTTGCGCAAGAGAGGGGTAGGAAGGAGACACTGAGCAGATTTCAGGTAAGCCTGGGGTGAAAGTCTCGAATCAAATCAGGGTTCGACGATGATGATGATGATGATGGTGGTGGTGATGATCGCAAGACAGACACTTGAAAGGAAAGTAAATTGATTGCGAGCGTCGAGCCAACTAGAGGTAAGGTCGCGAGGAATCTGTGACAAGCATGGGACTAAGAGCATTAATGGAGGAAAGTGCGCGGTGCGGATGATCGATTGTAGGTCGCATGTGGGCAACAACAGAGTGTGGAGTGTGGGTGGCAGGGGAGGCACATGTGCAGCCCACTATACGTCATATTCTAGCGATGCCCAACCTGTAAGATGCAGGTGGTACGGCGCTTAGCACTCTTGCAGCGAAACTAACGTTACTCTGTCCAGCCGGCCATTTCTCGAGAATGGCAGCCGGACAGCGAGCTGTCGCGCCCAGCATCATCACATTTCATGCCTTGTGGTTGCGAGTCTTCGTTTTCTAGAAAAAGATAAAATATGTAAATCGACTTAACCGTGAGACATCAACAACGCTCCCATGGTTGGCTAAAGGGCACTAGGCCAAAATGCGTACCTGAAACTCTGTCGATAAGGTAGTAGTCCCCAACGTTTGTTCGCAACGTTGAACCCTCGCAAGCTGAAGCACCACAGCGTTGCAACATTTTAAGGTACCTACCTTTACTCAGAAAAGGTACGGTCCTGTAGGTACTTATACGGCGCAAAGGACTGCTGGCGCGGGATATACACTCAGGATTATATTACCCACTATCTTCGCTCCTTCGGACTATTTCTGTCCGTCTCGAGCTGGTCTCTGCTTTGACCATGGCCTACTATATCAGCAATCCACTTGTATAATAAATATGGCTATCGCGCCCCTATGTAAGGTAGATCCTTTGGTAGATATGCTGGATTTGAATCGCCAAGATACCGTGCTCATGATGCGCCTCAATCCTTGTCGCTTCAGATCAGCGGAGCAAATGCGACCGGCGGAATTATTCAGGGTGGAGAAATCCAAGCGATCGAACGGACGAACGAGCGAACTCGCAGGGTCTGAGTGTAAACCACACAGCCACTAAAGTTGCAATCTGCATCCTCATCCTGCACTGTACCAGAGAGAAGGTACACCAATCAATGGTAACGCAACCTATGTTTCTGGGCCGTATTACTCAAGGATTGCATATGCTTCGCGACAGCCTTGTCGTACGACGAGTCAATTCACATCTTTCAGGCGATCCACTCTGTCCAACTTCAGCATCTCGCATGCAGAATGGATGATTGCCATGTTCAGCTACTATACTAGGTAGTATTGCGGCCATGCTTGGTCGCATGCAATATATTGACTACTTATTCACCAGCCGAGCACACGGAATGGCGGTTGCCCTTAGCTCTGCATATATATTGCAGAGCTAACTGCGTGCCCTGTCCATGTCGGTATATGTAGGTGTTAGTGAGGCCAGACTTTGTCCAGTTTGAACTTCATCTCGTGGCTTTTGCGTGCGATTCACGAACAGCGGATCGACCACAGTGCCAAATCCAAAGGCCAGCGACATGGCAACTACTGCCAGTGCCACCACAACTGCCGCTCCATCCGCAGCAGCTTTGACGACCGTCTTCACACCCGCAACGACATGTAGCGGACTGACCTTTTCGGCACCAGATTACTCGATATGGTATAACGAGCCTGTGCCTGCTCCGACCATCACGGAGTCTGGCTGTTACCCAAGCCAATGGCTCAATGGCTATACTGCATTGTCAACTTCTTCTGTGGCACCTGCATTGAGCCCATTGGTGTGCCCATTGGGGTGGTCGACCGCCTTGAAGTCGACCAGCAATTACATAGCGTGTTGTCCAACGTGAGCATCGACATCGAGGTATGCGTGGAAATGCTTGCTGACTCTGGTAGTGGGTATAATGTGCATCCTCCGGCAAGCACTGTAGACAAACAACGCCCGGTTTACGGGGGACTCTGCTTCAGCGAGTTCCTCGCCGATGTGAGCCTTACGGTTGTCGAATATAACAAGACCGGAATAGTGCAGACCCAGACGGTGCCATTCTCGACGTCTGGACAGGTTTACGCGCACATCATTGATGGATACGTGAGCAAGGATGCTCTCACGACTACGGTAGGTTCTGGCACGGAGACTTCACTTACGGCAAACAATAGCTGACTTGAAGACGAGAAGAGCGCCGCGCCAAACGCCAGTGGATTATCTATGTCTACTGCATCTTCCATTGCAACATCATCACCTTCAGTCAGTCACAAACACCTCTCCGGAGGCGCGATAGCTGGCATAGTGATCGGATGTGTCGTGGGCGTGCTTGCCGTCCTTGCTCTAGGATTCTTCGTCCTTCGCCGGCGGAAGCAGCAGCAGAAGTCGAAGCAACTTCCGGACAAGGTGGATGGCGAGGTGCTGGAGGCGAACGATGGGCAATTAATCAGGAATGAGTCGGACGGGACGCCGATCTTCGAGACGGATGCCACTCCAGTGACAGAGAAGGACGGATTCCCAAAGGTGGCATCGACAGAGGACAGCGCAAAGTCACCTGCAGAGCTGGCAGCAGGGAGGGACGCTGCTCACGAGATGGAGAGCCCGCCTATCTTGCCGGAGCCGGCAGAGCTTGAGTCGGCATTTGACCCGAACTGGCATCGTGGCACACAAGAGCCACGATGATTGTGATTGGCTAAAAGCAAAGAGCAGAGGTGGAAAAGTTATTGGCAAATTGCTGAATTGATGGAATAATAGGCAGAGTACAGTATAGAATCGAGATACGACGTATAATGGCTACTCTACCTTGGCTTGCTTTGTGATGGTATCTGCAACTTCTGATGAGACGCCATGCACGATATGGGTCTGTGGCTCCTGTGCGTAGGCGCAACTAGATCATGTGTAGTCTTGACACAGCGTGATAGTGGTAAAATGTAATTACTGTAGTAAGGTATCATCGTTGAAACCGGCGACTGCGGATGGAAGTGACCGCCAAGCTCTTGTTTTCGCCGCAGAAATATTAATGCGGAGAGGAAGGAACAGAGACAAATAATTTGCCCTAAAGTGGAAGCTGCTGCGTAAAACAATATCGTATCACTATCTGCACTGTTTCCACGCCGCTGATTTCTACATTGACTTACCACCTTAACAAGACCTGTCCTCGAGTCGCATCCCGGACAGTGTACAGAATCGTTCTGACAGCGATTTGTACGGGAAGATGGCGGAAACCACAGGCGCTGATCCTGTACCTAAACCTGCAAATGCCGCAGCTCCTGGGAAGATGGCAGCAGCAGCAGCAACAACAGGCACCACGGCCAAGGCAACAGTGGCAGAGGAAATGAACCCAGCCTTCAAGATGATGGGTATGTCAGACGCTGAATCAGAAATCCCCAGGTTGCTGTATGTACTGACACTCGAGCGCAGGACTTCCCAACTTCAAGGCCAAATTACCGTCACGGAACTGGATGATCTTCCTGGGAATCACGGGCTCTTTCGCAGCAGCAGTCGCATACGACAAATACCAGACGAAGCGCACAAGACAAAAGTGGTGTGATCTGGTCGCTCCCCTCGCCGAGCAAACGATTGGTCCAGATGTGCTGGCCCGAAGAGTCACGGTCTACATCGAGGCTCAGCCCGCCGACGGCCTGCGAAATGCACGCGAACACTTCCACGAATACATCAAGCCTACTCTTGTGGCCGCCGCCATGGATTGGGATGTTGTCGAGGGAAGAAGAGAGGGCGATGTCAGATACGGCACTGCAGAGCGGATACGACGATACAGGCAAAGAAAAGGCGAGCAAGCGAATCCACGCGACGATGACACGGATCCCAGTGTGGTTGTTGAGAATCTCAGGGAAGGGCTGGGCACGCCGAGAGAATCTGGACCGGCAGGAGATCTGGTCGTCGGACGACACGCGTGGAAAGAGTACGTTCGAGGCGTCCACGAGGGCTGGTTGGGCCCTATGAACAAGCCAGAGGCTGAGATTCCGAGTGCGACGAGCCTTTCCGCTGTCGAGCAGCCTCTGTTGGAAACAATTGAGACTGCTGCTCCGGTCGCTGCCGATGCTGCCACGACTCTGGCTGCCTCGGCTCCATCTTCACCTCCAGACAATGTCTCCCCCCCTGACGATGCCTCACCCACCGCGCCCGTCGATCAGCCTGCGCCTGTGCCCGAAGCACCAAAGACAGAAGAAGCCGAAAAGACGAAACGTCTGTTGAAACCCGACCCCTATATCTCCACCTCCGCCTACGCCTCTGCTCAACCGCCGCCGTCAATGCCTCAAGAACTCGGTCCCACAGCCATCATACCTGTCGCACACATTCTCGGTTTCTGGAAATTCCCCATCCGCATCTGGCGATTCCTGAACCGAAGAGAGCTAGCCGACGACATCGGTCGGCGCACTGCCGCTCTCTGCCTGGCGTCCTCGCGACCCTTTGACAGTGTTGTCGAGCCCGAGACTGCTCTGGACGAGGAGGAGGCTGGCTGGCACAAGAGTGTGCGAAAGCGAGACAGAAGTGACGGCGCCGAGAGTGTGTGGCTGGATCCCATCGTATTCGACGAGCGAATCATTGAGCGAATGAGGCTGTTCGAACTCACACGCGATGACGAGGAGCGTGCTGCGCAATTGTTCCAACTGCCTAGAGGCGACAAGAAAGACTCCTATGAGTAGACTTTTGCTTGTCGTTGAGACTTATACGTGAGATGCTGTAGCGATATCACGCGAGCCGATGTGGTCGACCAAACAATTCGCGAGAGCGATTTGTGGACGACAGCTCACAAACTCGGAAAGGAAGGCGAGCCCGTCACGCCAACTTCGAAAAGTCATGTGTTCATATAGTAGAAATAATACCCTTCTCACACCTTCTCTTATTATAACCCTTACTTGCGTCCACGAGATCAAGCGAAAAAGAGCCCTCGATCACCACAACGTCACTCAAGACGTAGTAGCAGACGCGGCCAACATCTCAACCGTCTTCTGCACAGCTCTAGCGACCTCAACACCCTCATTCACAACCTGATCATGCAGCCCCTTCAACTCCAACATCTCGACTCTCCTGCCCCCATTTTCTGTTTCGCCCCACCCCTGTCTGACCAACGCCTCCCTCATCAACTCGACCTGCTCCCACTCGACGAGTTCATCCTGCCTCGAATGCGCAAGCACCACCAACTTGCCCTCTTTCCAACTGCTATCATACAAGCCCGTCGTCGGAGACACTGTCTTCCACACGTCAGTTTCGCCACCTTCCTGGGCTTGTGGCCGTCGTAGTTGCCGTTGATACCGAGGTCCAAACGCAGAGTCTATGAAAGCGTTGTAGATCTCGCTATACGGCCTGGAGGCATGATACGCGATCAGGGCTGCGATGTCGTAGATGCCTTCAAGACCCAGCACCGCGCGCGGTGGGAGCACAACTTTCGCGGGTTCGGTACTCGCCTTGCCAGCATCGTCGTGTTCGCCGCTTTCATGGGGACCAAAAGCAGCCCACTCGCGAGCAATGCATACCTGAAACGCCAGCGTCGCGCCCGCACTGTGTCCCGCGAGCACATATCTGTCTCCGAACCCATAGCTACGCTGTAGGTATGCTAAAGCGTCCAGGACGTCGTTTACGTGGTCTGGGTGATGAGCATTGCGCGATGGGTCGTTGGGGTCTTGGGGTTGGAGGGGGTGGGTTGTGTGGGGCTTGTTGGGACTTTGTCAGTATCGTTCTTTTCGTGGTGTTTGGAGATGTCTGGTATTGAGATGGACGGCTTTGACGTACAGAGAGACGGTAGCCTATACTTGCGAACGCGGCAATGTGGCTCGCGACGGGGGACGCGAGGAGGAGATTTATGGATTTGTCGAAGATGTCTTCGAGTTTGGTCGGGTCGCGCCATGCTCCGCCGTGGATGAATCTATGAGAAACCGAAGATTTTGATGAGTATTTGGATGGAGTTTTGGACAGTATGTAAATGCGCTGGGGTTCGAACATGAAAATGGATACTTCAGGTTGGTTGTGTAGACGAGATATGGACAGGGTCGCCTTGACTACTCGGGCCCAAACCATCTACCTTATGACATCCTGATGTACCTTACTTCACTACTAGTAGGTAGTCAAAGTACAACAAAAAGAACAGACGAACAAACGAGGAAAATAATACCTACATCACCCATATCTTGCTCTTGTCGTTCGACAAATGACCCCCGGAAGGCACGCATATTTCCAGAGTATTCAACGACGAAAGATCCGAGTATTGGACGCCACGAATGAATGTTGGTTCCATGACTGTTTTGGCCGCTTGCGATCTTTAGAGAAATCTAGGGTTTGTCATCAATGGTACTGCTTTGAGATATTCAGAGAAGAAAATTGGGGAATAGGTGTATATAGGTATTGTAGCTCTATATATATATATAAGACTGGAGATGTTCGTTGTAGGACAGATGAAAGGCCTTGGCGGCTGCTCACGGCGTCTTTGCTGTATGAACACCGGTCGTTTCGGCTCTTACCCTGTTTAGTAGAATCACTGCTCGATTGTTAATGCCTAGGTAAATCGCGGAACTAATAGATCTCTGTTCAATTCAAGGTAAGAGTCTAGGCTGCTGTGCGACCTAAAACTTAGTCTACGGTGGCGTACGGATATAGGCAATCGTTCTAATGTGTACAGTATATCTTTCACAACAATCCGAGGCACCTAAGCTGAAGAAAGGTCGAGGTTCATAATCATTGCATACCTCCACAGGCCAGACGTCGTATCAAGTAGCACGTCAGCTATTGTAGAGCCTGCAACCGCCGGATGTGGATTGGAGTCTGCCTACAGTAGTTTTTGTTCATAAACGACGCCAGTCATCCAGATTACTCTGCCCGTACTTCAGGTTATCTTTGAGCCCTTCTCAATAGCCCACCACAGCATCAACAAGAAAAATGTCACAGCCCACCAAGCCCACAATAGTCCTAGTGCCAGATGCATTCTTCGTCTCATCCCACTACAGCAGACTCGCCATGCACCTGAGCATGGCCGGGTACACAGTCAGCGTCCTCGACCTGCCATCTTCAACCTCCTCCTCATCATCTCTCACCAGCAGTACCAGCAGCGACACCTCTGCAGTCTACCAAGCAGACGTGACGACCATAGCCGACGCGATACGTGAATTCATTGACATCGGACGGCAAGTCGTGCTCGTCCTGCACGGATACGCGGGCATTCCCGGGTCTCAAGCGGCGCATGACTTGGGGCGCGAATTCACGTTTACTGCAGAGGGGCTAGGGGACGGGAAAGTGGTCAAGTTGATTTATCTTGCTGGGCTACTACTTTTGGAGAAGCAGTCTTTGTCTTCTTTGGATTGGCCGGGCGAGGATGCTAAGGGGTTTTATCTGCCGTGTGAGGAGGTGAGTTACTGTATTTGATCTATGCGCTTGCTGGATCTTTATGCTTATGATGTTGCAGGATGATCGGTTGATCAAGGCACATGAGCCACGAGAACGTCTTTTCAATTGTGTGGCTGAGAACAAAGCTGTTAATACGGCGACTGCTGCACTTAATTTCAAGATGCTTGATCACGACTTCATTGGCCCTGACAAGTGCGGCTGGCGTACGACATCTACTGCTTACATACTGTGCGAAGAAGACCGCATTATCGTGCCTACTGTGGCCAGAGCCATGATAAACCAAGTCACAGAAGAAGGTGTGGACGTGCGCGCGGAAACACTAAAGGCTGGTCATGCGCCAATGATCAGCATGCCGAAGCAGACCAGTCGTTGCATCGTGAAGCTAATTGAAGAGACATCCTGACGAACAATTACTGTGACGAAACCACTCCTGCAGGATTATGCCCTGTTTTTTGAGCAAGACATTGTAAAACCACGCCTAGAAGTTTTGGTAGTCCTGAAATGGATGCGCTTCTCCACCGACCGTCCTCCGACTGTGGCTCTCCCTACTTGGGACGCTGCGATTGTCCAAGAAGATCGACTCTGGACTCCTTGTGAACGGAGCAATCTCTCGTCCTTCCCGTCGAAGATACTCTGTATAGAGCTTGCTCTCGGTGAATCTCGGACTTGCTGCGCCTAGCGGGCTGCTGGCCATCTCACTCGTGCCGGGTCTCGTGTTGATCATCCCGGTAATCTCTTCACTTTCGACCATGACTATCATCCACACACCGATTCTCTCATCGCTGCCCATCAGAGGTGTGCAATGAATCCATCGTGGTTTACTTTCCATGGAGATGGATCCCTGCGAATTCCTCCCTAGGGTACTGGTCAACCACGATATCTTGGCTGTGACTGATGTTCCACGAGCAAGTGAATCCATGACGCCCTCGCGGACATGTTGCGGGCCGCCAACTCGGTCGAGAAATTTCGTCTGAAGGAGACCTGGTATACGCAATGCTGGCGAGGTGAATGTGATACGCAATGATGGATGAGGACGGACGAGAAGATACTGCGTGCTATGAGTAGACATTCACTTCGCTGAACTTGAGCAAATCCAACTCACGTTTTGATAGACTCCCGGTAGTCTCCCAGAAGGTCCAAATTCGGGGCGTGGCCAGAGACGCTCTGGTGCGTCCATACCCAGGACCCTTCGAGCACCGCGCATAGATGTCTGAGGTGTCACTGTGCCGCTGCCACCACCACGGCTCCGCGTCTTGAATGTCTCATTCTCTTTGTCATTCAGAAGTCCAAGGAGATCATTCAGAACAGTGGCTGGTTGCCGCTCTAGCATTCCCCCATACCGCGAATCGTGGCGATCTTCTTGTAGTAACCGTGCAAAGGACTCGATGCCTCTACCGTTCTCCAGTAAAGGACTGACGTCGATCTGGCAGCCAAGGAAGTAACGGACGGTTCCCTTATTGTCGTATAGAGGAGCGAGCAATCTGGAAACACGTTTATCAGCTGTCAATCGTACGAACAGTGGTGGCTTATAACCCACAGCAAGTTCATAAAAGGTGTCCCATCCCTGCGACTATCTCACCGTCAGCAACAGCCATCAAAGGCCGACACGGAGGATGCCTACTAGTTAAGGATGGTCTCTGTGATCTCCTGACCGGACGTTATTGCTTCTACAAGGCGCTTGACCGATGCCGGGGACGTCTTTGGACCCTGTAGAAATCGACAGTTCCTCCCGATCGCATAGTCCTTTCCATATTGCGTTGTTCGATAGAACTCTGTCAGAGCATGCATGTAAGCCTCAACGTTCTGCAATGACCGACTACAGGGAACGATACCTTCTGACGCATACACGATTGGATTATCTGGCAATGATGGATCTGCGATACAGTATACTTCTGCTAGGGAGGGTATGAGCTCTCTCATGATAGGAGCACTCGTTTGGGTGATCTCCTTGACCAAGCTCTCGCATACTAGCCGTGTAAGCTGATGAGTCAGAGCCGCAGGGAGTGCATCCGTCAACAACTCTTCAACTGCTTCGCGGGAGTCTTCGCAGAACTCATCACTCATAGACGCCGCCTGATATGGAGTTTGTCCTCTAGAGGTGATTGCATTGGCATACTCAAGGGCAAGTGTCGCTTTCTGAACATCGAGGTATCGATTCAGCGCATCTACACAGTGCGGTTTGTGGTGGTGCAGAAATTGGGCAAAACTATAATGTAATGAGGCATCTCTGAGGATGACATTCAGATGGTCCACAGAGAAGA
Organism: Neodothiora populina; assembly: GCF_041146345.1. Classification (NCBI taxonomy): domain Eukaryota; kingdom Fungi; phylum Ascomycota; class Dothideomycetes; order Dothideales; family Dothioraceae; genus Neodothiora; species Neodothiora populina. The sequence goes on along the minus strand of NW_027191405.1, from coordinate 1,709,708 downwards.
AGCGTTCAGCAAGGGCTTCCACATTGGAGTGCGCAACACTTGGGGGAGGAGGCTTGAGATCATATTCGCCTTGTTCGTCTTCCCCGCTGTTCTGCACCGATGTGCGTTCGGTAAGGCTTATATGATGCTCCAATTGCTCTAGCCTATCCGCTTCCTCGAATACTGGATCTGGTGAAATGGATCCAAGTACAGATGACATGACGAGGACCCTAGGACCTGATTATGGAACGGAGCTCGTCACCTTTGGTAGCTCAGCGCAGATAGCCTCGTAAGATTGCGCGTGGGAGTCTGTGAGGTTCGCGCTGGAGGATTGATACAAGATGAGAAACAGACCTGGTCAATCGGGGCAGCACAGAACCACGTTTTTGGGAGAAGTTGTAGCAGATGACATGCATGCAGGCATCGGATCACATCTAACAGATCGTCCGCAACCATGTCTAGTGTCCGGCTGGGCATCGAAAATGTACCAGGGGGCTTTGCTATTGTGTCATATCGAGAGGAGTAGCTACACGATCGTTGGAAAAAGCTGACGATCGAAGGGGAGGACTGCTTTAGCCACGGCAGGCTGTAACTAAATTGTGCTGAATGCGCATCGGTAGCTCTTTCAAGGCACTGTTTCTGCTTGAGAGCGGTCTACTTTATTGATCCTCCCTGTCGCGATAAAGGTTGTCTCCCGCAATGCCGAGAACGTGGCATGCGGGAAGAAATGTTACATTTTGGGGAGCCGTGCTGACAGGGAACGTAGATGCATGACGTGGATTGATTCAAGCGCGATCTTGACAAGCCGAGCGACATGTTCTAGATATCTAAACGACATGAGGTGAGGTGACTTAAAATTGGTTCTCCCTGACCCAGGAAGAACGCTGGATGAAAATACCCGATACATCTGTCAGTCACGCATCGTGCCCTGCTCATAATCACACCACGAGGTATTCAATCAAATAACTGTATGCAATGTGGTGCTTGTTCTGCATTCTTGGCTATAACGCGTCTGTAGACTTGATCAACATGATCAAACCAGCGGGGTACAGGACATCCCTGCAACATGCTTGAAGCAAGGACCAGGGTTCCGCGTTCAATGCTCTGACTCTGACAAGTGATGACTCGTCTAAATCCCAAAAAGAGGCCGGGGAGCAACGACAATATGAATATGATTTGTTATAGCATCAATATCCATGCAGCAGCTCCAGATCAGCCAGATCATCAGACTTGACGATTTGCTGTGCCGTGAAGGATTCATATCCCGTCCCTCATGACACTACAGTACAGTGCATCGAGGGGAGTATCCCACGTACTTCCACGAATCGCGATAAGACGACGTCTTTCCTGATTTGGTAGAACAGTGATGGCCAGACGCAAATGGTACCTCCGCGTTGAGCGTTATCGATATCAGCTTCCTATACAGGAGAGTGAGTCACTCTTCACGAAAGCACCGATGATCATGTGTTGGATGAGAACGCTGGTCTCGATATCATATAATCCAATGTCTAGTCGCAGGCGATCTCTCATCGCAGCACCATCAGCAGGGATCGCAAAGCCACCAACATGCCTTTCGAAGTAGCACCAGTCCAGATGGCGGATCTACCAGAGGTAGCCAGGATCGATCAAGCCGCCATGAAGAACAATGGTATCACTCAGGCGATCGGGATCGCGACATCAGCTCAGAACATGGACAGAACAACATTATTTCTAGAATACATTGCGCGCGACTTTGATAAGGACAAAGAGACCTTTTGGAAGGTTATAGACACTGATACTGGGGAGATTGTATCCGTCGCTAAGTACTCATTCAACTACCGTACCGAAGTGGCTCGGCCCAGGGGTTCCCTGTCCATTGATGAAGCCAATCTCCAAGACGAAGGTCAAGGCGTGGATGATATATTGGCCCAAGGGCAAACGAGTCCGGCCACGAAGTATGATCCGGACGGTAGCCTTGACCAAGTCATGTCAACGCTGTTTGAGAGCTGGGCGAATTTCGCAAGACGCAATATACAGGGCAAACCACACGCGAGTAAGTTAGTTTGGGGCTCATCAAATGCAGATGTATTCTTATAGCAAAAGTCTTGCATTTCATAGCCACACATCCGAAATACCAACGCCGAGGCGCCGCGACGCTGCTCCTGCGCAAGGGAGCCGAAAAGGCAGATGAAGCAGGAGGGCTTGACATTTTCCTCCAGGCTTCAGCTGAGGGACTGCCCTTGTATGTCAAGGCTGGATACGAGGTGCTAGAGACTCACAGTCTGGATCTGTCAAGCTTCGATGTCAACAAAGTTGAGATAAGGCAATGCATGAAGCGACCAGCTCTCGAGGGTAGTGGCGTGGGCTTATGAACCATTTAGACATTGTGCCACTTTATCTGAATTTACGTGGTGTCGAGTATCAAGAGTCCCGAGACGGAAGCCCTGTGGGGTCCGATGGCTTGACCAGATACGTGGGAGCCCGACCGAAGCATGGATCCATGCTTAAACCCCGGACATTAATAAGGTAGAGCAATCAGGTCACGGTAGTTGGAAAATGGAGTCGACAGCAGCCACGGCTAGAAAATCAAACTATCGAAAGGGTGGGTGGACTCATACACTTGTGATCGTATGATATGCAGCCGTTGGGAACGACTTTATGGACATCGATAAGCAAGCAGCACCCGTCGCTAAGTCCAGTGTGCCGCGATCGAAAATGATCGATATCTATGTCGAGAAATTCCTCGGTCACAAGGGGGAGGCGTTGCTATGCGAATGGTCGAAGTGCTGTGTTCGTGTCGATGCATCCGCGATGGCACAGGGCTACAATTCACACTCGTCCTCCTCATCGGTGCGACAGATTGATTGACTTTCTGCTCAAAATGGTCTCGAGGGGCTGCTCAAACCCAAGACAAGTAAGCGATAGTTCGTTCCAAAAATGTCCTTGCGCCGCCGTTATTGGCAGACGCTTGGTCTTCCGCTCCGCCTTACCTGTTCCTGAGAAGATGTGCCCAAGGTAAGATTAGGTATCACCCAGGTGTGAATAGTGTGTGTTTCTTCGCAGAACGGCAATCACTAAACTTTTTTGGCACTGCTCTCTATCGCTCCTCATTACCTAAGGTGGCCAGGCGCACGCTTTCTCCATTCCTTTTCCACCGGCCCTTTCGATGGTCCGGTTTACAAAACAGTTACAATGCCGGCGCGACCAGCTCAATTCATCCACGTCGACTGAGATAGAGCCGTGAAGATCCAGCATATATACTAACTCGCATGCTTTGTGCATCTACTGCGTTTACACTTTTGGAGCATGTGAAACACGGCGAAACCGCAAAAGGCCCTGTTACACGCAAAGTGGCCCGCAAAATACAAGTAAAATACAAGTAAAAGACCATCTTCGCCATGCAGCTCCATTTTCGCCCATCCGCCTCGCTGGAGCACAAACCCTTGCCGTCGCTGCCCATTCCTGGATCTCCAACTCTCACGAATCCGGACATGGTGCTGCCCGACAGAGACTCCATCTCCTGGTCCACTCCTCCCAGGTCCAGCAGACCGCCGTCCCCGTCGTACCTCCTCAAGCGCCCGCGCCAAGAGCAGACATCGGATCATCATGAGGAGTCGCGAGAGAGCGTGCAGAGGTCCAATTCGAAACGCTCGCCTCCACGTCGCTCTTCGGCTACAGCTCAACAGGGTCTAGTCCTCCAAGCGTCTCCCGCCAGACGTGCGCAATATAGATACTCGGATGTCGCACTTGGTTCTTCGCCGACCGTGAGCTATGCGTATGCCTCTGGCACGCGAGATCGCTTCCTGGAAGATGAACAGAAGAGGTTGAGCATGTCCGCGAGTTCTATATGCAGCGATGACCTGAAGGCTATGCGGTCATCTGCCTTTGTGGGCTTCGACAGCAGTCGTGATGACGGCGAAGAGGATGAGGACGACACCTCGACTCTGGGCGATACCGAGCTCGATTTGGCGACCCCGAGTGAGAAGTGGCATGCTGGAGATCAGATCGAGCCACCGGAGACAGAAGAGTCAGCGGTGACTCTGATGCGCGCGGAGATGATCCTTGCAAATGCGAAGAAAAGGCTGAACGTGAGTCGGTGTACAAATATTCAAGTGACGTATGATGACACTGACACGACACAGTTGATGGATCAGAACCTGCGCGGCGCTCGAGAGATGGTCGCTCCTCTTACCGCTGCCAATCTGAGGCGCGCAACATCCCTGAGTTCAGCTTTCCTGCAGCCTGCTTACTACTACGGCCGGGCAAAGTATACTGGCCATGAGCAATTGGAAACGCGATCGCGACAGCAATCAGATCCTGCCCATGGCAGCGATCCGTTCAGTCACCAGCGCATCTTTAGCGAATCAGCTACCTCACCAATACTTCCAGAGCGACCTTTCACTTCGTTGAGTCGTGTGGTCATTCCTGTCAACCACTCCGGTCCGTCCTGGAAATCAAATCCGTTACGTGGATCTCGCAGCCAGGAGCAACTCACTTCTGGTGGCCGCCAGACACCTCGGCTTCTGCACGAGGGACTCCATGGGCCGCCACCACTTGCGCCGTTACCTGAGAATGATGTACAAACCACGCCACAAAATCGTATCCCCTCCCGAGTTTCCTCACGCAGATCCTCCACGGCTGGCGACCTTCGCGAACAAATGGTTGAGCTAAAAGGACGGATCTCAAACTTGAAGGAGAGGGCTCGTGAGGACAGCTTACGACGGCGCAGCATGCAGCAACTCCGACAAGCTTCCCCTCTGGCCGACTCTACCCCCGTCCAGCCTGCGAACCCAAGACCAAGTCTCGGCTCACCTATAAACTATTCTAGCGCCCCGCAGCGTCGCTTCTCTCCGGACGACATCTTCGGAGGAAGCCTACCTACCGTGGAGTCCGTCGAGAGCACAAGTAGCATCGACGACACGCATTCGGTCTCAGGAAACTCACCGTCATCCAGTATTTCGCGGGGTACAATCACCGACATTTCGGAAGAGACGGAAAGTGAAAGTGTATACGAGGACGCTGCGGACCATCCAGCGGCAATGCCGACAAGACATGAAGACCGAGAAGATGCTTTCGACTACGGCAACTTCTTCTTACACAGCTCCATGGGGACAATAGGCAGACAACGTGGGGATAGCATTTCATCAACGGATTCTTCAGAAACTGCTCGAGGACTGGATGCTGTAATCGAAGTTCCTCCAACGCCCGAGACCCCGGAAGTTCTTCGCGACATCGAGAAAAGCTACCACATTCGCAAGAAGTCTGCCGACTCTATCGTGAGCGCCGCGAGTTTTGCGACCGCTCGCGAAGGATTGAAAAGCGGGCGGCAGACTCCAGTCACCACGGCAGGTTGGCTTGCCCCAAAGACTAGGAGTGGCCGCTCTACTGCGCAGAGCATGGAAAGGACAGACTCTGGCCACAACATGCCTTTGGCACAGAAGATAGTCGCAGCGAAGCCAGCAGCGACACGTATCCGATCCTTCAGTCGTCCTGCTTACAAGCAATTCACCTCACGAAAAGAGACATCCACATCGACTGTTGCAACTACCACCACGAAAGTCAAAGAGCACCCCTTAGGGATGAAGGACAAAGCGCTTGTGTTCAGTCTCATCGAAAGTCTTAAGCATATTTGCGAACAACTGCAGACAGAGGCCGAAGACGGCCCTGAGAGTGAGCTCCTGAGGCAGAAACTTGAGGCCGCTGCTGGCATCTTGAACGGAAGCATCACCCACGCCTGAGCATACTTCTAGTGTTTCAGTCTGTGAAGCTACCGACAACATCGATATGGACACCAAGAGCGTCTTACGAGGCACCGGACGTTAACTTAATCTTTCCTTATTTTTCTATTGATACCCCTCGATCTTCTGAACGTCATCTGCCTTGCTTGTCTTGACGCTAGAAAATTCTCTAGTTATATAGTATTAGCAGCGACACTGTTACTTCTTCTCTTCTTCCTTCTTCACGGATAGATGGTACTCAATGTATACTCGACCTCGGAATGACAATTAAAGTCACGATACCGTGGCCCCGGCGTGCCGGAAACTCAGGTAGCATCACCTATTCTGACCGCTGTTTGTCAATGACGTGCATTTTGCCCCAACAATGTGAACTTCCGCCTTGGTCGTACAGCCAGTCGAGTCACTCTTGCTAGCCTTGGCTGCATAGCTTCACAATTCACTCTTTACTTTACGTAGAGATTTGTTGGTCATGTTGCACAAGGGATAGCAGCGTAGAAGTATACGGTGACTTGATGTAGCTTGAGTACCTGAAGAATCAAGAAGTCGAGCCGCACGGAAGCTAAACAGACTTCCCGTTCTTCGTCGTTGATGTACCCGTCACCCGCTGTGCCAAAAGGTGGATCAGCTCTGCCAAAAAAGATAGACCCCTCTTTCTACTTCACCTATAAGATAGCTTAGCTTAGCCCGTATGCAAGTAGTACGTAAACACAGGGCCAATCCCGTTTGACAAAGTTGCGGTGAGACCAACAGCAGCGCAGAGCACCACATAGAATTTTCTTTCTCATGAAGATGTGACTGGCGAATCACATGCTTCGTCAAAAAGAATGCGGCACCCAAAGTATGAGTCTTTGCAGTGTGTGCCCCTCGTGGCTGAACAAGTAAGAGTGACAACGAACGCATATTAAACAAATCGTCCCCGCCAGTCGAATAGACACAGACACTGCTGCACTTACAAGCGACCGAACTTCCTTGGTTTCTGATTGCCCCCAGCCCCTCCTTTTCGCGCGTCCAGTCAACCCGCACAACGCAAGGTGGTGTGCCACACCAGTAATCACAAGCGAGATCTCACGTCTGGATTCTGCGCATCCATTGGTGGATTGCCCGCGCATTGATAGTGTGTGACAGTAACATCCGTCACAAAGGGGCTACCTACCGGCCTGCCAATTTTTGGTTACGGACTTCCTTCGTTTTCGGATCAAGACCGCGCGACCAATACGACCATCTCTTTCTTCACAGGCAACAGCAGATCCCCTGGCTCATCAGATCTCGCTGGCTACTGCTGCCGCCGCTTAGTCTATCATAGAATTTATGTTCTGTTGGTCCTGGTGCCTTTCTGAGGAAAAAGATAAACAAGGCCTAGTCGGATGCTTGCACCCCATACACACAATACATTTTGAGACTCGAGACAGACCTGTGCGCGCGAGTCTACCTATTTCCACGACGCGTCCACTTTTTTCTTGTCTATGCCATACTTTCTAGAAAACTCGACTCGTAGTAAGAAGACCGACGCAATCCAAGACTCTCTATGGTCTCCATCGCGCAGTATCCTGCAGATCCACTAAGATGTGCGTGGCGGGAATATGAAGTGTCGTCGCCCTGGCGGACAGGATTGGACCAAGTCGCGCTTCCATGCAGCAGGGCTGCCGCCTTCTTCGACGTGAGATCGGGCATCCACACAGCAACGCTAGATTGGAGAGACCAACGTGGCATCGACCGACAGGTGTTTTTAGACGCGCTGCAACGAGTGCAAACTTGTCTGTTTGCGTATGCGCAAGCTTATGAGCGTGTGCTTCGCTTACCCTCTCTTCTCTCGTCGCCGGGACATGTGTACGACAACAGCACGACATCCGATATAGGCCATTTACAAGATCACACTACTACAAATGCGCAAGCTGCCCCACACACAGATGGCCCAATCAGTTCCACAGAGTCCCGTTCTAGTTCCCACGCAGATGACGATAGTCGGCTGTCCGTAATCGACCGCCGAACTCAGCCAAAAGTCGACTTCACTAATTGCGATTATATCCGAGAGCACAAAGGAAAAAAGAAGAAGACACAGGCTGCCAAGAACACTTTCAGTTGGGGAGGCGACAACGATGGCGATAAAAAGGCTGAAGACGGTGCAAAAGATGGAGAAGGCGGTGATAACGCAGATGGTAACGGCGGCGACAGCGCGGGCGGTGATGACCCAAACGAAGGCGGGGGCGAGGGTGGAGGAGGCGACGGCGGCGGCGGTGGTGATGATGGCAATAACAACGACGAGCATAACGACGAAAATAACGACAATGACGGCAACAACGATGACGAATGGGCAATGACCGGCAAAAAAGGCAAGAAGAAGAAAAATGCATTTAGCTGGGATGCTTTGGATGAGAACGACGACAACACCGGAGAGGTTGATCAAGCCGATCAGAGCGCCGCACCTGCTGCAGCCCCAGAGGTAGAAGATGATCCGTGGGCAGGCTTCTCAACCGCGAAGAAGAAAAAGAAGAAAGGTAAATTGACCGATCCAGAACCACCACCACCTCCGACCGACTTGGACGACGTGGACCTCGGCGAAAGCCAGGCCCCGAAACTAGATCTCAACTTCGGCGACAGTGCCGAGAGCAAACCCAGCGAGTCTGCTTGGGGAAGTGGATGGGGTTCAGGAAACAATACCTGGAGCTTTACCGCCGCAGGTGATTCAAGTGCTGCTGTGGATGACAATGCTTGGAGTTTTGGAGCAACCAAGAAATCCAAGAAAAAGAAGGGCACTGCGTTTGACTTTGGTTTTGACGCCGGCGCCACTGATGAAACGCCACAGGAAGAAGCGGAACCAGAAGTTGCAGAACCTGCCGAGCAGCCAGCCTCTCCAGTGGTAGAGGAAGAGCCAGAGGCCGTAGATCCGTATGCTGGCATGTCCTCCAAGGAGCGCAAGAAGGCACAGAAAGCGGCAGCCAAGCAAGCACTGCTCGAGGCTAGCATGCCTGAGCCCGAGCCTGAGCCTGAACCTGAACCTGAACCCGAACCCGAACCCGAACCCGAACCCGAACCCCAGGTTGTAGTTGTGGAAGAGCCAGCTGTTGTCGAAGATGACTTCAGCTGGATGAGTCCCAAGGAAAGGAAGAAGGCTCTCAAAGCCGCCGCAAAGGCGAAATTGGCAAACCCTGACCCACCACCTCCACCTCCTGAGGAGCCTGCTTCTGTAGAGGAAGAGCCGATAGTGGAGGAACCGCCTGCGCCTGCGGAGGAGCCAGCTCCTGTGGTTGAAGAACCCAAAGAAGAAGACTTCTGCTGGATGACCCCTAAGGAAAGAAAGAAGGCTCTCAAAGCCGCCGCAAAGGCGAAATTGGCGAACCCCGACCCGCCACCTCCACCCCCTGAAGAGCCTGCACCTGTTGAGGAAGCACCGGTCGTTGAGGAAGTTGTGGTAGTAGCCGAAGAGTCCGCCCCTGTTGTGGTTGAAGAGCCCAAAGAGGAGGACTTCAGCTGGATGACCCCAAAAGAGAGAAAGAAAGCTCTCAAAGCTGCCAAAGCGAAAGCACTAGCAAACCCTGAGCCAACACCACCACCCCCATCAGCACCCGAGGTTCCTGATCCGGTCGACGAAGCACCTTTGATCGAAGACCCTATCACGGTAACGGAGGATACTGCGCTCGTCACTACCGAACCCGCTAACGACCAGGACGATTGGTTCTCTGGCGGATGGGGAACCACCAAAAAGAAGAAGGGAAAGAAGTCTAGTGGGGTTGACGAACCTCCGGCCAAGACCGAGCCTGCGAATGATAGCAGTTGGAGCTTCGGCTGGGGTCAATCGAAGATGAAAAGCATCGAACCCGCTGAGGAGCCAGTCATGGTCCCAGAGTCAATCGACGAGCCAAAAGCATGGGGAGCGGATAACGACGACGATGACTGGTCTTTCGGCAAGAAATCTAAAGCGAAAAAGAACAAGAACGCCGATATTGCGGTCGAAGTCACAGAAGCCAGTCCTGATATTGAGGTTCAGCAGCCTGAGTCAGAGTGGACGATCGGGAAGAAAGCCAAGGATTCGAAAGGGACATCTCTGGACGTTGACATGGCATCTTCTGGTCTGGCAGATGAGTCGAAGGCTCCGCCACCAGAAGAACCCCTCGTCGACCTCAGCGAACCTCCCAAGGCTGCGGAAGATGACATCTGGGGATTCTCGACCAAGAAAAGCAAGAAAAAGGGCAAGAAGAGCAAATCTCCTGAGCCAGAGCCGGCGCCTTTCGTGGCTGAACCGCCTGCGCAAGACATCATGGACGTTGCTGCAGAGCCTGAAGTGATCGAGGAAGCTCCAGAAGTCGTGGAGCCTCCTCCCGAGGTCGTTTTGACATCTCCACCACTCGAGAGAGAGGAGACCAAGAAATCCAAGAAAGACAAGGAGAAAGAAAAGGAAAAGGAAAAGTCAAGCTCTGGGTGGGGCATTTGGGGATCTAGCTCGAAATCTTCGTCTAAAGAGAAGGAGAAAGAGAAAGAGAAAGAGAAAGAGAAGGAGAGGGAGAAAGAGCGTAAGGAGAAAGAGCGCAAAGAGAAGGAACAGAAGGAAAAGGAACAGAAAGAGAAAGAAGAGCAGGACTTTGAACGTCAGGAACTCGAGCGTAAGGAGAAGGAAGAAGCAGAAGAGGCCCAACGGAAGGCTGATGAGGAAGCATTCGCTGCTGCCTTGGCCGAGGACGACCTCAGAGATCTCATCGATACATCCCCTCCTGCTGTTGAAGAGCCTCTGAAGCTTGAGTCTGCTGCAGGGTGGGGCTTCTGGGGAGCAAAGTCAAGTAAGGGTTCCGAGTCCAAAGCTGAGAAGCAGAATGAGGACGACAAGAAGTCTGGAAAATCAAAACTCAAGAGCAGTACGAAAAGCTCCATCGTTGCAGACAGGATTAAAGCACTTCAAGGTGGCAGACAATCGCCAAAAGAGGATGAGGAAACATCCGCAAAAGATCTTGATGCATCTGCTATCAGTCCTGAGCCTGCCCCGGCTCCAGCCGATCCGACACCTGAAGTCATCGAGGTTCCGCTTGAGGAGCCGCAGCCTGTCAAGAAAAGCTCGAAGGATAAAGGCAAGAAGTCGAAGAAGGAGAAGTCTCCTTCGCCCCCACCACCTGCGGAGCCTGAGCCTGAACCTGCTGTCGAGCTTGTTGCACCATTTGCCGCACCAAGTCCTATCCCTGGTGGTTTCCCAGAAGATGAACTTGTTGGTCCAGGGGTTACTGCGCCCGCAATTGTTGTCCCTGAGATCTATCAGGCGCCTGAGGAAAAGACAGAGACGAAGCCGGAGAAGGAGAAGAAGTCCTTCAAGTCGGCCTCGAAGAGCAAGAAGGAGAGCAAAACGCCGAAAGGGGACCAACCTACGCCTGCTAGTAAAAGGAAAGATTCTGGAGAGAAGCCGGCTAAAGTAGAGGAGAAGCCTGTGAAGAGCATGACTCCTTCTCCAGAACTCAGAGCCTCCAAAAAGGAACGTCCGAAGGTGGTGCGTGACCAGACTGGCTCTTCGTGGGGATTCTGGGATTCTGCAGGCAAGCCTAGCGCTAGGGAAGATTGTAGAAAGGAGCGAAATTCCCGAGACGACACTTCCCCTTCGAAGACGAAATCGTCTGCGCCAGGCCTGAGCAGATCCAGATCTGAAAGGAAGGCTTCCGACCGCGACCACCTCGATAAGGCTGACAGATCGTCCGGATCAGATCGAGCGAGAAGGGAGAGCAGAAGTCGGCCGAGCGCCGCTCGGGGCGCGAGCTTCTCGCAGACATTCGGCATTCCTACATCAACCCCATCAAGGTCAAAATCGACGCGCAACTCGACGCCTGCGCGAAGAGAGAGTCATAGACATCATTCAATGGATGTCGACAAGCACCCAGCTCATCTACAGGATGACATTGACACAACCAAGATCTCCTCCAAAGCGGCAGAACTCATGGGTATGCGTGGCACCGGGGGTCTCGATCGCCGAGAATCAACGCGTGACCGGCGAAAGTCCCGTGGACCTCCGGATCCATATGCCATCGACGACGACATGATTATGGTGGATCGACCCGAGGGCTCTGCTGGTCGCTCAAGCAGTCAAAACAGACGTAAGTCAACTCAGAGAAGCTCGAAGCGTGATTCGATTGTCATGTCTGGCGGGTTGGGCGAAGATCCTGTTCTGGTCGACGCTCACGTAACATCTGATGGACCCGAAATTGTCACTGGGCCTGAAGACTTAGCCTTTGTAGAGCGCAGATCTAGACCGTCGACGAAGCGCTCCGCATCTACGTCCAAGAGAGCAAGTGGTATCTTCGGTGGGCTGCTCGGTTCACTCAAGCCAAACAATCATTCGAGAACAAGAGCCGAAGAGAGCGATGATGGGACGCCGCGTCGTAAGCGTCGTGTTGAAGACGACGAGGACGTTCGCCGTCTGCGTAGAGAAGGTAGAAGAGTACATCGCTCGAAGACCATGGATATCGATGGTATGATCCCGAATGCCAACGATGATGAGGAGACCCAGGCGCAACGGGCAGCACGCAGAGCACGACGTGCAGAGCGCAACGCAGCCGAGGCTGCAGAGCTCGACCAGCGTGACGCGAGACGACGCGAAAAGGAACATGCACAGGATGAGGAACGCAAGGCGCGTCGGATCCAGGAGGAAGAAGACGCAGAAGTCCGACGGCTGGAGGAGAAGCGAGCGAAACGTGCAGCTCGCCGTCAACAAGCCGAGGACCAAGAGACACTCGAAGCAGAAAAGCGGCAAAGACGGCGCGAGAAAGAAAAGGAGCGGGCAAGGCTCGAGGAAGAAGACCGCCGCGTGCGAAGAGAAGAGCGCCGTCTCCGACACGACAAAGACCGCACCAGACCGTCACGCCACAGATCCGAATATCCCCCACCGGTAGACGACTACTTTGACCCTCGCAACGGCGCACATGGCGCATATGGAGATCATGCCGCCACCGCTCCCCCCTGCGCCGCGCCAGACAAGACGAGCAACTGGGTGCACTCGGTCAACGAAGACCCACCGCCACCACCACCTGTAGAAGGCACAATCATAGACGCACCCGTACACTTTGCCACTGCGGCACTAGACGAAGAAGAAGTAAATGAGACGACAGCACGCGAGCTACGTCGCAAACACCGCCGAGAGCGCGAACGCAACGGCGAGGTCAATTCGTCCGACGAGCGACGGAGACGCAGACGCGAAGAGCGCAAATTGATGCGAGAGGAAGGTGTTGCTGCTGCTGCTGCTGCTGGGAATCGGGACGACGGCTCTGCAGGCGACAGGAGCAAACGCAGCAGTAAGGCGTACAACAGCCTTGGCTTTGGGGACATGAACAAGACGTCTGCTGATGGTGGGAGAGTCGCTGGACTGGGCGGTTCGGGCAAGGGTTGGCTCAAGAAAATCACGGGACTTTAGAATGATGACTACAGATGATGGACGACGACGATGGTGATTCGAATTGGAATGGGCTGGATTGAAATGATATGGAACGCTATATAGATACCTTTGACGACATGATGGAAACGAATGTATGAACCTGTGAGAGAGAGAGAGAGAGAGAGAGGTGATATCCTCATCGATGTTATTTCCCGCTTTTCTGTTCCACCCTTTTCACCTACACAAGTCGTCGACACACGACCACAGTAAAGGCCCTCTTCCTGAATCGTAAGGACCTTTGCTATTCCGCAGTACAATAGTTTCGAGGATGTCCCCATAAGTCGTCAACAAATCATCCATGGTCCTGAGTACTTTCAGCCCATCAAACACACTGCTCATGGCGAAGCAAAGTAAGTACAGCATATATACAATCCGCACACAGACAAGCGTCTACAGTACGCATCAAATCATTGCTCCATACCTTCACCCAACCATCCCTACCTTAACCCCTTCAACCCCACGATACAAGTATCCCGATGTTATCTCAGTACCGTATCAAAGCAGCGTCAACATTCCCCACAAAATAACCTTTCTTAACCTTCCAGTACCTGCCCCCAAGTACCACCATCCATCCATCCATGTGCATCCTCAAGTTAAGCTCCTTATCTGTGGCGTTTTTTTCCTCGCGCTGCTCGCAGAGATAAGACGTGCGTCCTATCGTGCATCATACATCATACCTCATAGCCATGATGCAGTCGTTCGCCTTATCGATTATATTTCTGGAGAGGGACATGGATTGGTGGGTTGGGTTGTACATGCTTTTTCCTCGGGACTGGGGGCAGGTTGGTAGGTCCTGTGGACGGGTGGGTTTACTGCGTTTGGGTAGATGGGTATTTATCTGGTTGATTGGCTAGCTAGCTAGCTACTTTTTCTGTCCTATCTTCTGCTGCTGTTGTGCCTGCGACGCTCTTCTTCACGTGTGTTTGTTTGCCTTCTCGTGACGGGACTGTTACCTTTGCGACTAGTAGTTTGCTCTTGCGAGCAACGAAGAAAAACAAAACCATGGCAGGCGACGACAGCGTCGACGAGAGCTCGCCTCTACTGCCTGCGCGTCAACAAGACCGCCGACTGAGCAGACTGGTGCAGCAAGACGAGGAGGCCAGCTCGATGGTCAAGAGCCATGTGACGGTCGACGAGCAAGCCATGGGCGAAAGCACTGTTGGAGAGCGGTTGCAATATAATGACTATACTACTATTGATTGGTTGCATGATTTGGTATGTATGCGCTTGCTGCTTGATATTCTACATAATGATGGTGGTGGGGATGGCAAGAGGGCATTGCTAAGAGGTACGACATTAGGTCAAGGACTCGTATCGATACCGCTACATTCATGCGCGAAGAGGAATCCGCAACATGCTCCTGTCTCTGTTTGATTCCGCATCTGGCTGGATCGCGGCAGCCATTATTGGCACATTGACTGCTTGTGTGGCCTTCGTCGTCGATGTCGCCGAAGCCACCGTCAGTGATTGGAAAAGTGGCTATTGCGTACGAAACCCATTCTTGACCCGCGAGGGATGCTGTGAGGGTAAAATACCCCTCTTAAGCGCAAAGGCTGAGGTTGGGAGTGATTGTGAGGATTTCAAAGACTGGTCTAGTAATTATGCCTCTTCGTTTGCAATATACGTTGCGTTTGCCTTGGCTTTTGGTATCATCAGTTCTAGCGCGACCATGCTGACGAGACGATCTCTGCCTGCTGCTTCTCCGGGACTTGAAGACAAAATGCAAGGTAGCGACGCAGCGCAGCCTGTAGCAAGCGGCAAAAGCATGTACATGGCTGCGGGATCAGGGATCCCAGAAATCAAGACAATCCTGTCAGGCTTCGTCATTCCCAATTTCTTGGATCTCAAGGTTCTTGTTATCAAGGGATTCGGAGCAATCTTCGCGGTTGCAACAGGGATGACACTCGGCAAAGAGGGTCCATTCGTGCATATCAGCACCTGCTGCGCATATCTGGTTGCTCGATGGTTCCCAAAGTACCGAGACAACGGCCGCAAGATGCGGGAGATGCTGGCGGCTGGTTGCGCCTCTGGCCTGAGTGTCGCCTTTGGAGCGCCCATCGGAGGAGTTCTGTTCGCATATGAAGAGATCAGCACATACTTTCCCAGAAAGGTGCTGTGGCGCGCATTTTTATGCTCGTTATTCGCTGCCATGGTCCTGAAGGCGCTCAATCCAACTGGCACAGGCAAGCTAGTCCTTTTCGAAACGAATTATGGAACAATTTATAGCCCGATACACTATCTGGTCTTTGTGCTACTCGGAATAGCCGGAGGTCTCTTTGGTGGTGCATTCTGCAAGCTGAACTTCTACTGGTCTCGCTGGTTCCGTAAGTATTCGATCATCAAGAATCATCCAGTCTTCGAGGTCTTCCTTGTTGTGGCTGCCACTGCACTTATCCAGTATCCAAATCCCATAATCCGAGAGCCCGGAGACATTATCATTAAAAACCTACTCGTGGATTGTCGTGGCGAAGAGTCGTCCAAGTCTTGGGTTTGTGAGCATGAAGCCAACACAGATGGCGGATGGGATTATATCGGCTGGCTTGCATATGGCACTCTAGCCAAACTCGTCCTGACTATCGTTACCTTCGGAATCAAAGTGCCCTCGGGTGTCATTATCCCTGCTCTGGACGCTGGGGCACTTTTTGGTCGATTAGTGGGGCAGTCCATCGGTACGCTGACAAAACCTGTTGCAATGATAAGAGAAGTGACTGATCCTAGGTATAGGCACCATCTCGCCTGGCATTTTCGCCATGGTCGGCGCTGCAGCTTTTCTCGCAGGAGTATCCCGGATGACCATCTCACTCTGCGTCATCATGTTTGAACTTACTGGAGAACTAGAATACGTTGTTCCTCACATGATTGCAATCATGGTTGCAAAGTGGGTTGCCGACAGCTTGGGCAAAGAGGGAGTTTACGACTTGGCGCAGAACGTGCTGGGTCATCCCTTTTTGGATCTTGACCACAGCATGGCCTTGGTACAAAAGGAGAACGCTCTGGTGGAGGAGCTTATCCCGCCCAGACGGACAATGGAGGAGATCACGGTCCAGGTTCCGTTGAGCAATAAAGTGCCACGGAAAGTACTCGAGGAGAAGCTTTCGCAACTACAGCGTCGTGGACTGATGGATGCCGGTCTGGTCCTGGTACAGAATGGCGGCATGCTGCAAGGCTACCTGGCCGAAGGAGAATTGGAGTTTGGGCTGAAAGAATTAGGCAGTCTCTATCCCAGCGACGTGGAAGTGCGATTGCTGGGAGATCCAGAGGAAGGAGAGTTCGATCTGACCAAGTTCGTCGACCGGACTCCTCTCACTGTCTGCGCCAAAGCGCCAATGGAGTACGCGGCTGAGATGTTTGGAAAACTAGGGTTGCGGCACCTGATGGTGTTGGAGGAAGGAACTGGTAGATTGGTGGGGGTCATCATCAAAAAGCGCCTCGTCGCCTACCTGGACGGTCTCAAAGAAGAAGGCCATTAATGTCACGGTTGGGAACGAGCATTCGCTGTACTGTATCAATGGCTGCTACAGTGGAATCCAACTCATCTCATGTGTCGATATTTGTACTTGATATAGCATTCGCAAACGCTGTCCTTCTACGACAACTCAGACCCTTTCTGACCCGACTAACATGGGCAAAACCTGCAGGGACTGAGAGATTGCTCAGCGAAGAGAAAAAAAGACTGAGCAGAGAGGTATGTTCATACACAAGGTTTCTTCGTGTATCACAAGAAAAGAGCAGCGGGTATCGTTGATTGATGTGAATATCTATTCGAGGTTTTGCCGATCTCATCGCGGCGACGATAAGAAAAGCACGGTTCAAACCCCACCTCTACCTTCTGTACAATAAACACGGACTCTGCGGAGGCTAAGCCGAAGGTAAGCGGTAGTAGGTCATCAATAGAGCCGAAAAAGCCATCTCAGAACTCACCAAAAAGACACAAGACCTTCTCCGATACCGCCTCGTAGTACTGTACAGGAAGTCATAAATAATAAGAAGCAACCCGTGTTTTGTGATTGTTGCTTCTTCCCCTCATTTCCTCTGTGTTTTGTCTTTTACTTGTCACATCACCAAGCTCCAACACATCAGGATGGCTTCGTCGACAACTTCGGGCCCGATGCTCAACACGTGCTTGAGAGTGCCCAGGAGAGCTTTTGCTCGCAATGGCCTTAAGCAGTCGAAGAGATGCGGATTGGCTACTCTGGCTAATTTCAGAGTTCCTACCGTGAACAACGAGCCCAATGTATATATCTACTCTGACAATAGCTGGCGATGGAGTGTATAGCTGACCAAGACGACAGCCTAGCTACACCAAGGGCTCACCTGAGCGCCAAAAGCTGCTCGATGCTTTGAAGTCGTTTAAGCAGAAGGCGCCTATGGACGTGCCAGCCTTTGTTGGCGGCAAGGCTGTGAGTTGTCTTATTACAGTTTCATCCTTGATGGATACTAACCTCTATTGACAGCTCACGTCTCAAATCAAGCACACGCAGCCAGACCCGTCAGCTCATCAAACTCATGTTGCCTCATACTCACACGCGACTGCTGCCGACGTCTCAACCGCAATTGAATCCGCTCTGGCAGCCAAGGCGGAGTGGGAGAACCTGCCCTTTGCCGATCGCGCCGCTGTCTTCCTCAAAGCCGCAGACCTGATCAGCACCAAGTACCGCTACGACATCATGGCAGCGACCATGGCAGGACAAGGCAAGAATGCCTATCAGGCCGAGATCGACGCTGCCGCCGAGCTCTGCGACTTCCTGCGCTTCAACGTTCAGTACGCACAAGACACATATGCTCACCAGCCTGTTCACAACTCGCCCGGAGTATGGAACCGAGTCGAGTACAGGCCTCTTGAGGGATTCGTCTATGCCATCACTCCTTTCAACTTCACTGCCATTGCAGGCAACCTCCCGTGCGCGCCGGCACTCATGGGCAACGTTGTCGTGTGGAAGCCTTCCCCGGCTGCCATGGCCTCCAACTACCTCCTCTATCAGATTCTATTGGAAGCAGGCCTTCCGCCAAATGTTATTCAGTTCGTGCCTGGCGATGCTGAGGAAGTGACCAAGGTTGTCCTCGGACACCGCGAGCTTGCAGCACTCCACTTCACCGGCTCCACGGGCGTGTTCCGCAGCCTCTACGGCCAGATTGCCTCTGGAGTTGCAAAGGGACGTTACGTCGGCTATCCTCGCATCGTAGGCGAGACCGGCGGCAAGAACTTCCACCTTCTGCACCCGACCGCAGACGTCAGGAACGCCGTCGTCAACACCGTGCGCGGCGCCTTTGAGTACCAGGGACAAAAGTGCTCGGCCACCTCTCGCGCCTACGTGCCGGCCTCCCTCTGGGACGAAGTCAAGTCCGGACTCAAGAGCGAGACCGAGAAACTCAAGATCGGCGGACCGGAAGACTTCACCAACTTCATCGGCCCCGTGATCCACCAAGGCAGCTTCGACAAGCTCAGCAAAGTCATCGACGAAGCCAAGAACGACTCGGAGCTCGAACTCGTCGCAGGGGGCAAGCACGACAGCAGCAAAGGCTACTACATCCACCCCACCATCTACATGACCAAAAACCCCAACCACGCTCTTCTCAGCACCGAGCTGTTCGGCCCCATACTCTGCGTCTACGTCTACGACGACGCCAGCCCCGACAGCTTCGCGCATATCTGCAAGACCATCGACGCGACGTCGACGTACGCACTCACGGGCGCCGTGTTCGCACAGGACCGTGCCACCGTGCGATTCGCCGAGGAGGCTCTCCGCAACTGCGCCGGCAACTTTTATATTAATGTCAAGTCGACGGGCGCCGTGGTGGGCCAGCAACCGTTCGGAGGCGCCAGGGCCAGTGGCACAAACGACAAGGCAGGCAGCGCTAATCTGCTCAGTCGTTTTGTTAGTATGAGGGCCATCAAGGAGGATTTCCTCGGTAGCCAGGTCGTCGAGTACCCCAGCAATGAGTCATGAGGATGTGCAAGACGTGAGGACAAAAGCATAGTTTCAGACATTAAGAAGGGGAAAGGAGACAGAAAGAGAGAGGGTCATAGAAGAGCCCATTAGAACAACGACGCAACGGATCATCTATAAAATTGAATATGCATTATTCTTGTTCATTCGTGCAGCATCTCCAGAGAAAAGGTGTGAGAGACCCGTTGTTTCTGACAGCATTCCGTATCTTGGTTGTTGAAAAGGGGTGGTGAAATAAGGTTATCTACATTTTGAAGTCTGAACACCGTTTGTCCGTCCTTTTTGTCTCTCTCTATCGTTTTTGGAAATTGCCCCTCTTCTCATCTCTCCATGCTTCCTTCCTCTTTCGAAGAGGAAGATCTTTATACTGCTCACTCAACCCCGGCCTCCCAGCCGCTCTACTGATCTGCCTCAAGTTGCAACTACACCTGACAAGCAAAAGCGGATTTGCAAAAGAAAAGAATAATATAAGAAAAAGACGCCGACGCTTCCTGGAATGTGCGCTTTTGACCGGGCCAGCCATGTGATGATGATGATGATGATGATGATGATGATGATGATGAAGGAGAAGAACTCTGGTGCGGAACGGAATGCTGCGTACCCTTCTCTTTGCTCCTTTGCCACTCTCTCGCCTATCCCTTAGTCCACACGTCCGCCTCGCCTTGGGCTCACCGCCGCCGACTCTGACCCTTTCCTCAAATCGCGCGTGGGGGTGAAGAAGACATAAATAAGTTCGAAAACAAGAATCATTATGCGGAAAAGAAACATTGTCTTGTTTATGGGGAAACCAAGAAAATAAAAAAGACACTACGACATCTGGATCTCCTTGGCCTGTCTCTGCGCGGCCTCGACGCCCTCAGGGGCCTGGCGGAACAGCACAATCTCGCTCTGCTTGAAATACCTCCGGGCGTCTTCGTCGATGAGCACGAGGGACAGGTAGTATCTGGTGGAGAATTTCTTGTTCACTTCGCGGAAGGTCGGGGTCAGGTCGAAGCCGCCGAGGAAGAGTCGGATGGGGATGGTTTCGCCTCGGGAGGGGGAGCCGTCCATGATCTGTTTTTTTTTTGGCATTAGTTGATTACTTTGTTGTCTGGTGGGGGCGGAGAGAAAGGAATCACCTCGAAGCGCACAAGCGTCTCGCTCTCGTTGTATTGGTTTGGCGGCACGCCGGTCGTCTCCCGCCGGATGATGCTCAGCTCCATGTGCTTGATCTTGAGACGCACAAGCAAGAAATAAATCCTGCCGACGATGACGTCCTTGAGGTGGTATTTGCTCTTGCTGTACTCGAACTCTATGTGCAGGCAGTCCTCGATGCCGACGTCCATCTTGATGACGCTGTTGGTTTCGGGCGGCATGCGGTATGAGTAGACCCAGATGTCCTTTTCGCGCACGACGTCCTGCATGCGACGCGAGACGGTGACGCGCACAAAGTAGCGTAGGCGCACGTTGATGCCCGAGTATGATTCGTAAGCCTTCTCGACGTTCTTGAAGACGAAGGGGAAGGTCTGTGGATGTTGCAGGTCGCCGGGAGCGGCCAGTTCGGTCTGCAGCGAGAGGAACTCGTGGTGGGTGCCGCGGTCGAAGAACATTTCTGTAGTGTGTGTTAATCCGACATGGCCGTGTCGTACGAGGAGAGAGACAAGTACCAATGGTGCCGATGAACTGGACCTTGATGCCCGTGTGTTCTAACCGCTTGCCGTCCTTGGGTCTGACAGTAACAGCTCCCTTGACACTCTCGCCGTCCAGATACAGGGGCGCCTTCTCGCGTCGGCCCTTGTCCATCTTGACATCGACACTGGCTCGCTCGTCTGCATCTTCCAGGACAATGTCAATGTCCACCGGGGTGGACCAGAACAGGGACATGGCGGTGGCCGTTCAGGCAGGCAGGCAGGCAGGCAGGCAGGCAGGCAGGCGGATTCGCGGCGGGGCTGGGTTGTGATTGCGCGAGTGGACTCAATGACTTGGGGGATTGCAAGGGTGCCTGCTTGTTGACTCAGGGGTTTTATCGGAATGGGAGTGTATGCGGGAGTGTGAGAGGCGGCGGTCGCCAGATGGTCCTGGTTGTTGATGGGTGTATCTGTATCTACCTTACCTCACTGTACTGCACTGTAGAGCTCCCAGTGACAACCTGGATGCAATGCCGCGCTTGGACCAGCAGCTTATCTGGTCGGTCCGTCTCAACCTCCGCGACAGAGTGTACGGAGTACCTAGGTAGGTACCTGCCTTACTTCTCCAGGGTACGGAGGTACTGGGGCTCCTCACAGAAGCAACGGGGGTCTTGCTGCCAAGACCAAAGGCGGTGAGGCAATCTCGACGGTCCGTGCCCAAAAAAAGCGAGAGTGATACAATGAATCTGCATCTTCTACACCATTGACTCCGCCCTACCATTCTTCCTTCTGTTGTTTCTCTGATCATTGATCGTTGATTCTCTCACATCCCAATGAAGGTCGGAAAGCCAAAGTCCAAGCGTGTCTCGACGCGTCTCAGACACAAGATCGAAAAGGCCTCGACCGCAAAGCAACGCAAGGAGAGGAAGCAGGCAAAGAAGGTGATTCTTTCTTTTTCGTCCCGACATTGATCTGCCGCCCATGGCTGACACTCCCTCTGCACAGAACCCGGAATGGAGATCGCGAGTCAAGAAGGATCCTGGCATCCCCAACCTCTTCCCCTTCAAGGCCAGGATGCTCGAGGAGATTGAAGAGTCAAAGAGAAGGAAGGTGGAAGAGGCACAGAGGAGAAGAGATCTGGCAAAGGCTCAACGCCAGGGCACCGACGTGAATGACATGGACGGCGACGAGGGAGACGACCGTCTGCTCGACGAAGACGTCGAAGAGGGCGACCATGTCATGGACGAAGACGACGATTCCTCAAATCCCATGGCTGCCCTGCTGGCCTCGGCGCGCGCTCGTGCCGCCGAGTACCAGGAAGAGAACAGCGAGGACGATTCCGACGACATGGACGACGACGACGATGACGATGACGAAGCCGATCTGGACGATGGTGACAATGCCGACTCTGCACGCAAAGACTCTTCCCGCCGCGCCTTCGACAAGGTCTTCAAAAAGGTCATCGACCACTCGGACGTCATCCTCTACGTCCTCGACGCTCGCGATCCCGACGGCACACGCTCCAAGGAGGTCGAGAGGCAGATCATGGCAAACCCCGACAAGCGCCTGATCCTTATTCTGAACAAGATCGATCTTGTCCCCTCCCCCGTCCTGAAGAACTGGCTGACGCACCTACGACGTTCCTTCCCCACCCTGCCTCTGCGTGCTTCCAACCCTGCCGCCAACGCACACACCTTCGACCACAAGCAGCTGACCGTCAAGGCCACCGCCGACACCCTCTTCCGCGCCCTCAAGACCTACGCCCACTCTTCTCAGCTCAAGCGTGCCGTCACCGTTGGTGTCATCGGATACCCCAACGTCGGCAAGTCCTCCGTCATCAACTCCCTGACCTCGAGACTCGGCGGAAAGGGTGCTGCCTGCCCGACTGGTGCAGAAGCTGGCGTGACCACGAGTCTGAGAGAAGTCAAGATCGATAACAAGCTCAAACTGCTCGACTCCCCCGGAATCGTCTTCCCTACATCTGGAGAGACCGCCAAGATGTCAAAGAACGATGAACAGGCCCGTCTGATTCTGCTGAACGCCGTCCCGCCAAAGGACATCTCGGACCCTGTCCCTGCTGTCTCGCTCCTGCTGAACCGCCTGAGCGCGACCCAGGACGGCATCAAGCGTCTGCTGGCCGTCTACAACGTCCCCGCCCTCATGACTACCAACGGCGACGTCACCACAGACTTCCTCGTCCAGGTCGCGAGAAAGAGAGGCAGACTCGGCAAGGGAGGCGTACCGAACCTGCACGCCGCCGCTCAGACCGTCGTCATCGACTGGAGAGACGGTCGCATCCAGGGATGGATGGAGGCGCCGACGATCCAAGTCGTGCAGGATATCGCCCTTGCCGGCAACCGAGACAAGATCCACGAGGGTCTTGTCGGTGATCAAAAGGAGATTGTCACCGAGTGGGCCAAGGAGTTCAAGCTAGAAGGACTATGGGGCGATGATGCTGCTGCTGCTGCTGCTCAGGAAGACACTGCGATGGAATCGTAGTGTTTCTTGCCCTTTTTACATGTTCGATTACGGAAAAAAGCCCCATCTTTCTATATACACATTTTTCACACAATGATCAAAGATACCCATCTGTCCAGTCCATCCTCATGAGCAAGTGCCGTGTGGGACTCTCGAAAAGTGTCAGGCCGCGCATGTATGAGTAATTTCACTATATGAACAACTATCAATGTCCTAGTGAGAAGCACAGGCTTGACTTCTACTTTCACAGTAGATTATGTATCACCACCCTCAATGCTAATAGACATATCTAGCGATACCACCACCGCTGCACAAAATATACAGCGAGAAACCTTCTTCTGTCCGCAAGATTCGAAGGAATTTCATTCCTGCCCCTCTGGCAATATCTAAAAGCGTACAATAAACAACTCCCTCACGTATTGTACTGTACCTTACCTCGACACAGCAAAGTATCAGAAAAGGCGGAGCATCCGAAACAGGAAACATAACCTCCGACCGCCGACCATTTTTTTTCCCTGGGACAGTAGAATAGTCATACTCCCACGTCGCTTTTCTCGCTGAAAGTACATATACTGTAGCAGTGCTTGCGGGAGACGTGATCTATCCTTTTGTTTTCTGGCTTAGTCAGAACATCATTGGATTCTTGTGGGTTCATCTCATCTCTGTTGAACAAGATCATCGGACGAGTTTATCGGACTTTAGACCTTGTCATCCAATCGCTTCTGGGGTTAGACATCTACCAGAGCAAGCAACCATCCGCATTCCCCTTCACTCCGCAGCAGACGTCTCGGTCACGATTAACAAACGAAGTTGCAAAGACTAGATCCTACTTCTCGGAAAATTATACTCGTCACAATCATGCCGCAGCTCGGGGGCTACGACTTCTCAGCTCCGGCCGAGATATGCACTTTCAATGCACTGGTACGTGAATACATGTTTCTTCTTCTCGCTTGCCATGCCCTTGTCTTCGTCTTCTTGTATCTTGATCTTCTTTGCCATTCTGCAAGCGAGGGATGATGATGATCATGAGGAAAGATTGAAAAGAGAGAGAAAAGATCTACGACTTGTTACCGCGGGTCTGGATGTTGTTCGTGTCTCGCCGTAGTGGCGGCGATTGGGAAACATGAGGAGCAGGAGCGTCGTATTCCACTTCCTCACTTGCGCAATGGTTAGTCAGAGGTCTATGCATCTCTGCTGAGGATCATCCGAGGGACCGGGATGAACCATTCAATCAAGGTCACATGCGTGATGGATCCATCAATCCCACATGCATCGCGCAATGTCACATCTCCGCAAGCCTGATAAGCACATGAAAGATAGCAGAAAACAAAAAGCTGACGTGTACGGGCCTTTGGTTTCCCGTCGCCCATTTAGTTATTCGACATGGATGGCACCATCATCGACTCCACCGCTGCTATCGTCAAGCTCTGGGAGCAGATAGGCAGGGACATTGGCGTGGATCACAATGTCATCCTGGCAACGTCTCATGGCAGACGCTCCATTGACGTGCTGGGCATACTCGACCCGAGCCGGGCCAATTGGGAATGTACGTCGTCTTACCTTTCTCTATCAATCTGCCCATCCTGCAAGCAAGCCTGCACTAAAGAGTCACAATGTTTCACTTTGCCCATCCTCCAAAGAGACCCCGGCCATTTCTTTTACCCGCCGGTTGCCGAGAATCGAGAGGCTCTACCGTACCAGTGGGTACTCATCTGACCTGTCCATGATTACATTTTTCTTATTTCTTTTCTTTGCCTGCACTCCTCCTCACTGCGAAGCCCAACACACTTGTTTCACCCCGTTTTGCAACAGCTCTGAGACAAGCAAAACGCTCGCCAACTGTCCCTTATCGGGCAAAAGGACGCTTTGAACTGATTCGAGCATTTGTTATCGATCACCAGACGTGTGCGCCGCAGAAGGTGCGATTCCCAAAAAGTACGGGCAGGATGCAGTCGAGATAGCCGGGGCGCGCGATCTGCTGGCGAAGCTCGAGGGCGTAGGCGCACCCTGGGCGATTGTAACGTCGGGCACCCGGCCTCTGGTCGGTGGTTGGCTGGACGTCATGTCGCTTGCGCAACCAGAGCATCTCGTCACGGCGGAACTGGTCGCCCGTGGAAAACCCGACCCTGCCTGCTATCGCTTAGGAGCGAAGAAACTCGGCTTCGTCTACGCGGACGACGAGGCGACAGACGACAAGATCCTCGTGCTGGAGGACGCTCCGGCCGGCGTCAGGGCGGGCAAAGCGGCGGGTTTCAAGGTCGTTGCTCTGGCTACCACGCACGAGGTGCAACAGCTCATCGACGCCGGCGCCGACTGGATCGTTCAGGACATGAGGAGTGTGACTCTGGCGGGGTGGGATGCCAACGCTGCGCAAGTCCAGATCAAGATCTCCAACGCGCTGGTGAAAGCATGATTACATGAAACTGTCATCATTCCGTTGCGGCTTCTTACTACTCAGCCTCAATCTCAATCCATGACCACCACAAGAACAAAAAACGGAACGACGATGGACCATGGATTAGCATCACGGGAGGAGGAAAGCAAATCGTACCGCACGTCTACTGCAGCGCAACCGTACCGTCTTCGTCGCCTTGGCTTGCCAACATCATTCAGGCATAAAAGAAGAAGAAATAAACCGTCAACAGTCCATCCACCGATCGTCAATGGCGGTTTGTGGAGATCCAAAGTAACGACGACAAAGGAAAAGAGAGACGTTGGCACTTGTGACTGACGGTGTGTGACGGACATGCAAAATAAGAAACTCGAAACCATGGGCGTGCACAAAACGGCTGCGGGTCCTGTGAGCCTTTTGTGCCTTCTTTTACCACCTTATTATAGATTCAAATCAAGAGAGAAAAAATACACGAGGCATAGTATAAGCGAGACCGAGCAAAGCGAGCAAGAAGCGAGCACAGTAAAGCGAGTTGAGACTCGCCATACCAGAAATCAAAGCAAAGCAGAGAATAGAAGAGAAGAGCAAGGTAAAAAAAATATGACCGTTTAGCGTTTGCGCTCGTCACCAATGCGAATAGCTCAGGTTGTCGTGTAATCTTCTGTCTGTGGACCCGACCTTGAAACTCGGACCGTTCCTTATGCTCGTACTCGAACATACATGGGGGTCACGGTCTTGCGAATTTTGAACGTCGACTTGCGTGAGTTGTTTACTGTTGATTCTCTGTTTCGCCTGGGGTGATAAGCAGCAGCATTATGAGGCAGTAAGGGAAACAGTAAGTAAGCTGTAGCAGAGTGAAACACCGACCGACTACACTCGCAGCTTATCATTACCCCAAGGCTAAGCAAAGTGCAAATAACGGACATTGACCAGTAAAGGCGCAGGGTAAGTAAGCCTCAAGAATAAAAGCCCAGGCACCTCACTTAGATCAAAGAACAACTCACGCAGACGAGAGATCAGTAGGAGTCAGTGGAGCTAGGAAGGAAAAAGAAAAGTAGTTAAAGTAGTAAGATAGTATAGTAGCGTAATTAGATGTGCACGCCCACGGTATCGAGCTCCTCGAAGCGAGTATTGCGCGCCGCTAAACAAGCTCAGGGCGCATGCGCGATAACTTTCGAAAAAGAGACAGCACAAGAAACATGAACACGCACATTCCTAGTGATCCTATTCAAGTAAACCTTGCGAGCAACAAGAACAACATATCGGTAGTAAAAATTAAATAGAAAAGAAGGGTGTTAGCCAACCTAAGAAACCGTACCTTACAGTAGCATATCACATCCACGTTTTCAACAACGTTTAATCAAGGTAAACAACAAACCTCCACCTACCTGCCTACCTACCGGTTAATCACCCAACTCTCCCACTAACGAGCGAACCGCGCTTCCGCCGGTCGTCTCTCCTAGGTAACAACAACGACTGCGATAAACAAACCGGACCTGGGACGCGTGATAGTAACAGCGACGAATGCGATAATAACAGCGGGCGGGTTTTGTATCGCTATAGCTACCAACGGTTGGGAGTAACGAGGAAGGAAAAGATACCACGACAGCTAGCTGGAGTCGTCGTCGTTGAGTCGCATTTGCGTTTCATGAAGCGGGTTTCTTGGAAACAAACGTCAGGGTCGGTTAGGCATGTATTGTCCTGTTTCTGTAGGATACAGTAACGTAATCGGAATCATTGATCTGGACATTCACAGAGTTGCGGCTAAGTAGACAATATACTGTAGATGGAAAGCGAAGAACGCTATGACTTCGCAGGCGAATCGCAGGCGAATTATACAGAGTGCCAACAACAAAACATCAGCTTAGGGTATCGAAGCAAGGGACAGACAGAAACAAATAAAATCACTCTTCACACGTCATGTGTACCTACCTTACCTTGCGCTCTGGAAAGTCCGTACATACAGTACCTCAAAAATTACAACGTCAACGGTGGCGGGATGACAACAGCGACAGGGAAGCAGACGACAAGAAACCTCCAGCTTGCATGGAGGTAAGGTAAGGTACAATACAAGTTACCAGACTTAATCCCTGCTCGATCACGAGGAGACAGAAGTGCGGGAAGACGAGAGAGAAGTAGAGGCAGGGAATCGGAGGGAGGAAGAGTTATTTTTGTTATTATCTTGCTTTGCTGCGTGGTTTCTGGGATGGTTGAATGCATGAGTGGTGATCTTCATTTGTCCTCTGCTTGCGTGTTTTCTGTAGCGGTTATAAGCAGATTCTAAGCAAGGCTCTAGACTTGATGCTTGCTTGGAATTGGTGGTGTTCTTTTTGCTTTGCATTGTACTCGTGCTAGACAGTCAATGGCTCTGGAAGCTTCGTAGAGCAAGCTGAACATGATGTCAGGTGAATGACCTGGTCTCCGTACAGTATATCTACTCTCGTCTAGAAAAAAGGCTTGGAATGTCATTTGGCTCATACTTTCACGGTCGCATGATAGTAGCGCTTACAGGTGCAGCCAGAACGTGGCGCTCCCTCCGAGATCAGCACACATGACAGGAGCATGTCGTGGTCCCAGAAATACACATTTCCTACGTCAGGCAAAAGTTTGGTAAGGTACTGTACATGGAAGCAAAACTCTGGCTTGGCACCATTCGCAAGGGTGAGCTGGCCCTGTACCACAACGGTATCTAATCTTGTATGAGCGCGCGCGGCTATAACGAGCGAGATTACTATGCCTCAACCCCCTGCAAGGGGGAGCCCGCAAGATGTTTCGTCCCATTGGTCCAACAATTGTTCATTGTCATGGCCATTAGATATCAATGTCAGCGTCTCGAGGTAGATACATGTACGAGGCAAGCAAGACTCCCGGTACTGGACTCCGTCCTCAGCTGGCTTTAGCACCGGCGATCCAAAGTGTCAAGATTGAGCCGCGGCAGACTGCTGCGGAGACCACCCACGATTTCTTGCAGTCGCAAACCAAAACAGGCTGACAAGAACGTCATGACATTAATTTCTCCACTTTCGAGGCTACCTTAGTGTTGGGTAGAAGGTTTCATACAGCAGCGTGACTTTTTTCTTCTCCCTCTTGTCTCTTTCGCACAGCAGAAAGGCGTGACACAGAAAAGACCAAAGTGGATCAGGCCGATCAATTGTCATCTACGAAAAGCCTCCGTGTTGCAAGGTTGCGAAGCGGAAGAGGGGAAACATTGCGTCGAATCATTTGGTCGGCAGCAGCATTGACCACGGTGACGGGTATTCCCCGCAACGGGGATGCAGAGCCAAGTTCGCAGGAACAGGCTAGTCTGAAAGACGGGAAGACAGCGTCGATGGCGAAATAGGGACTAGCTCTGGGAGTAATCCGATGCCGTGGGTCGCACTTGTGCGAGCTGACGGCGAGGAAGTACGCCTCGTGGCTTGTCGGAAGCAGAAAAACGAGGCGTGTATCAATGTCAATTTCGTCGCAACAAGCATAAACGCGGGGGTATTTTTCCCTGTTGCAATGATGATCGAAGAACGATTTTAGTCATACGGTACATCGATGGCTACATCGCGATACAGAAAAGCTGCAGCAGGAGGAGCGCCGTGGGACGGGCTGAAGAGATATTTTTGGAGAGAGGCAAGGTATGGTAGATAGCGTGAGCATCTGCATGTACATGCATGTTAGATCCAATGGCAGCGTGGCATACGACAAGGATTGTGAGCAGTGGCGGCGGCAGCAGCCAGCAAACCAAGCACACAGTCAGCTACCAAAGCATGCATATAAGCACTTATCATCAGGCTTTGCGAGTGAACGGCGGTCAGCAGAGTGAGACTCGGTAGGGGGAAAGGCCGAAAAGCAAGGCACAGAGTCGACTGCAGGCGTCAGATAATCCTACTGTATGGGCCACAATTACACCCTGTTGTGGTCTCGAACGCTGAGCGGAGAGGATGAACAATGATTACAAAACTCGAGAAACAGTCTAGAGTAGAGCATCTTTGTTGCTATCATGGCAAATGGCAGTTGGAGAAACGGTTACCGTCTGATCCACAAATTGTTGGTTTTATGTTGCGATGGTGAGGAAGCGTCCCATAGGGCGACAAGCAACAACCGAGTAACCGCCAACGGATGACACAGTGTCAGGCGCCCTCGGAAACTGCACTCGTACTAAGCGAGACGGTAATGAGCAAAGACAAGAAGGAGCGATACGGGCGTATTTTTGTAGTCAGAGACATAGAGATCATGGTACGGTACAGTACGAGTACATGCTGCCCGTGTAAGGTGAAGTTGTTAAGCAGTGCAGTTTGGGTGAAGGTGGAGAATGGAAAAAGGGTCTACCATACACCTTACCTGGGTCGCATCTGTTAAGGCAGGCTTAGCTCCGTTCGGTTCGGAGGAAAATCATTTCGTGTCAATGAAACATCACGAGCACTGGATGCATGATGGTGGGACAAATGTCTGGACCTGTCAGGGACCGATTGAAGGGCTAGATAACGCGGTATGGTGGTTTAATTCAATGAAGGTCTTGGTCCATGACTCTATGCTTTCATCGAAAGGAGAAATACAGCGAGGGGAGAAATATGACAATTGAACAAGAGACAAGATCGAGCTTGCTCAAAACTTAACGGAGGGTCCGGGCGGCGCATCGCATCGCGCCGCAACGCAACGCCGAGTCCACAGCGAGTAAGGTGAGGTGAGGCACCTTGCCTTAATGGCGGCGCTACAGGACCACAACCCGGGCGGGCCATGCACGGTTGTAGAGAGGCAGAGAGAGCTAGAGATAGAGGAGGGCGCGCACGAGCCCGGCAAAAGTAAGGTGAGCACTTACCTTAACCACTCTAGGAATCGCTCGCTCGCTTGGACCGATCGTCTAGCTTCCGTCACACGTCGACACAGACCCACAGATCACAGACCATACGGGCCACACAGACCAGTGGAACCGGACCCTGCGCATCACTCTGTACCCATCAACTTGTCTATGGGTCGCTGGTCTTGGGTCGTCCAGTAGCAGAAACTGGTGTGCTTCGGGCTTGGGCTTTGGCTTGTACTGTTCCTTTGGCTTTGCTTGTGCTGCCGCAGCCGCTGCCGCTGCTTGCCAGGTAGGTACGGTACCTTTTCCCAGGTGATGCCTCTTGCTTCTGCCTCTGCTTCTGTTGCTGCTGCTGCTGCTGGAGAACGACGGACGCACGCGCCCCTGGTTGTAGCGTGGCTTCCCCGAGGCCCGATATGCAAAGTCGCTCTAATCTCCTCCTGCACTTAGGTTTCCCTTGGTCTCTTGTTAGGCATTATTAGGCATGTTGTTTTCTCCGCTTCCTCAACCTCTAGGGCACACTTGTTTCTCGCTCGCAACATTCGCTTCTTCTTGTCTCGCCATCGTCCTTTCTCCTCTATTTTGCCCTGTCTGCTGGCTGTCTGGCTCTTTGGCTCGTCTGGCTCACTGGCTCACTGCCGCTGCCGCCCCTCCCGCCGCCATCTCCCTCGTCCATCTTTCTTAACTCTCCTCGTCGGCGACTCAACTTTGCAATTCTCCATCCACTCTGTTGACGCTTGACCAGACTTGTCTTGTCACTCAATCTTTTTTTTTCCTTTCCCATTGCACACCCACCGTCGCTCTAGCACACAGTCACTCGTTCCAAATATCTTAGCTTAATTCCCCCTCTCAACCCAAAATCCGCCATCTCATACCCTAGTCACCTCATTCTCAAACACACATCGCCACATACAACTGTCTGTGGCTTTCCCTTCTGTCATCGCAGATCGATCGTACTCGACTCAACGGAAACCCATCCGGGACCCTTTGACCCTCACCTCGCTCCACCGGGCATTCCATCCATACAAGACGCAACCCTTCTTCACTCTCCGACCAGACTTTGCTTCGGCTGGTGCACTAGGGTCGATCCTCCCGTCATAGCTGAGACACTCTTTGACCTAAAGTGCTGCGCGCGCCCCCCGACACGTCTTGCCCACTTCCGCGCGCTGCATAACGTAACTACCCGTCTTAGCTCTTGTTTCCTGTCTCGCGAACCCTCTTAATACCGCCGTCCACCCCAAACCCGGCCCCCAGGGTACCAGGCACCGAGACAGGTATTCTGTAAACACCCCTCAGCCTCCCTCGGGCTTTCGTCAAACAGCACCATACGCTGTTGTCCATTCGGCTTAGATGGACTTCGCCGACTACCCCGGCCTTAATGGAGGGGACCTTGCCGGAGACTTTCAGGCGCGGCATTTCATGAGGAGAGACACGCATGTCTACGATGCCAGCCAGATGCCCCATCTACCGCCGTACAATGCTGCTACCCTAGCAGGTCTGGCCGTCGACGTCAAGCCGCGATTGACGAAAGAGCAGCACGATGTCCTGGAGAACGAGTTTCTGAAGCAGTCAAAGCCTAACACAAATACCAAGAAGCGCTTCGCTGAAGTGTTGGGTGTATCGCTAGACAAGGTCAATGTATGTTGTTGCCAGCCATCGTTTCGTCCGTTCGTTGTATTCTGACAGATAGCACAGAACTGGTTCCAGAACCGCAGAGCCAAGTCGAAGCAAGATGCGAAGAAGCAGGCTGGACAGTACAATCTCTTGCAAGCCCAGAACCAAACCGGCTACTCACAATCAATGAATCAAATGAACGCGGGGGATGTGTCACCAACCTACTGCCCTCCGCTGCACTACAACACAGAATCCAGCGGTATGCGCGATTCGGCTATGATGGACGGCCCAATGGCGAATGCCATGAACTACAGTCAGCCAGAGACTCAAACGCATATGATCACGCCAAACTTCTCAATGCCTCTCAACCTGTCTGGCATGACCATGCAGAAGCAGAGATCACAACACGCGCATCCTGTCAACGACGCCGTCGAGGAGGAGAACAGACGCACGCTTACTCAGGCCCAATTCGACGCCTTTGGAAACGCCAACCCCTTTGCCGAGACAACGTCGGGTCAATCCATGGGCAATGTCAGTGCGACCATCACCAACCCATCCGATCTTTACGGTCAATACGACTTCCCAGATCTCTGCGACTTCGACTTTGGCACCGATAGTGCAGAGCCAGCAACGTCGGTCCCCATGCAGGCAACTCAGAGCACCGACTCGTATCTCTCCAATGCTCTCACCCATTCCGATGCCATCACTCTACCACCTCAGTCAAGCCAGGCTCGCAACCTGTCGGCCAGCTCTGACAACATTGCGCCGGGCGTGAGCATTACTCCGGCACACCAGGATGCTGATGCGCTCAACTTCTCACTGCCCAATCACTCGACGCAGAGTGTCGCTTCTCAGCCTGTCACTGCTGCTTCGTGGCAGCCTGGACAATCCATTCCTGTCGATCTCGTAGCTCTCCAGCAGGAGTTCCAACAAGCTGCCATGCGCAATCGCACTCAGTCCGTGCCTGCTATCAATGAACACATGGCCCACCATCAGTTCTTCGAGCAACCATTGACGTTTCCTGCGGATCAAGCCTTCCAACGCGATCATCGAGACTCGTCCACTTCTTACATCACTAGGTCGATGCAGAACTTCAACATGGCCGGTCAACGATCCGCTGTACCGTCTGTCAGTATCGCTGCGCGACGTCAGCGACCCCGTCCCGCCCCATTGGGTGGCGCCAGTCTTAGAAGCACATCGTTTGGCGGCCAGTTGCCCACTTCACCGACCAACCATGGTCAAAAGCACCAAGTCGGTGGGCAGTCCCTGCGCCGTATCAAGTCTTCACAGACGATGAACGGCATCTCCAATGGGCGCATCCAGAAGAGCGTTGGCTCGGCTCAGCGCTCCCCCTCGGGAGTCACTTTCGCCGATGCAAACAGATATGCTCGTCGCGTTTCTTCCTTCTCGCCCGCTTTTGCAGGGATTCCTGCATCCAGCGCAGGTCTTGCGCCACCGACTCCCATGTCACCGTCCAGCTTTGCCAACCTCCAAGCACGCCACGCCAGCATCGGTGGCGACGCCGACAGTGAAGCGATGAGCCACGCTATGCCTTCGGCCAATTTCTCTCCCCCCTCGACTCCAATCTATGCAGCTCAGTTCACTCGGGGTCGTCTCGACAGCACAACCGATGATACTCCTCCGCAGTCAGCGCCAGCCAGCCAGCAATGCTTCTCCACCGCCCCTTTCCCACCCCAAGGCCCGCACATGCAATCTCCCATGTCGACAGTGCCTGTGCTCCAGTCACAACCCCACGGTTTCGTGTCCATGATGTCCAACGAATATCCTCAGATGCCTAATGTCGTCTTTCCGGGTCAGCAGCAAGCGATGCCTGGTGCCATGATGGAAATGCCCATGTCTTATATCATGACCAACACTGGTGAGGTACACATGGGCTATCCTGTCATGCCACCCTTTGCACAGCCAATGCAGCATCAGGGCACACCCCCGAACTCCCAGAACCCCTTCCTTCCGTCGTCAAACTCTAGTCCTGGTACCATGGTGTATTCGCAGGTCCCGAAGCATTCCACACCAGCGGCAGACTTTTTCGTACATGAGTATACGCCCCCGCAGGATGTCAAACAGTCCTCTACCCCTCGCAAAGCAACAGACTCCGGCCCAAAGAACTACACTTTTTCGAACCACGGGCCAGAATACTTTGAGAAGAACGTCAAGAAGAACACCGAAGGTCTCAGCCCCGATTCTTCCGCTGGAAGCTCTACAACAAACTAGAGCTTCTTGCATCACTAATATTCCCCTTTGCGCTCTCCATCTTTTCCAATTTACGATACCATCTTGCACTATATCACGGCTTAGAGTGAACAGCCTTCTAAGCGTGGCGTTTCGTTTCGGTCAACGCACAGCATATTTTCTTTTTCGACTTTTCGACCTTTCGACTTTCCTTATCTTTACCTGTTTCGTTGAGTCTGCTCGATGGCGTCAAACTTACGAGTTTTCATGCACAAATACCTCTTATTTTTTGCACGTCACTTGCAGCTTCTTAATTCACTTTTCTTTATCATCATGTCAGGGTACACGTTGGGATTAATGGGTCATCATGGACAAAAAATACTTGGGACATAGCGGCATCGCTGTTGTTATAACGATTGCCATTGTACTTATAGATCAGGCTGAGGAATCGAACTGATGTATGCTGTCAGCAGCAGCTTCCGGACCTAGTTGAGCAAAGCATTTTCTCATTTCAAGCACACAAGGTGCGATTTCACAAACACCTCTCTTTTCTACCCAAACCAGTGTATATCCTCAGTGATGACATTTTGCCGTATCCTTTGGACGATCAGCAGACATTCGCGAGGCGCCTCGGAAACGCCGTACGGATCAGAAGGAGCTCATTCGCCCTCAGGTTTTGATTTACAGTCACGGGGCTTGCTTCGTGTGTTTCACTTCGCACGCAGTCCAGGCAACGCAGCACTTACCAAGCAAAAAAAACCGTCGTATAACGGGTTTTTCTTGTGAAGCGGGCGGCGGTGCGACGACGGCGGCGGATTGTGGTTTCTCGTAGTGCTGGCAGCCGTTTTACCTCTTGCTTTTTCGGTAGTTCTGGCGATTAGCAATTCTGCCTTCTCTCTCTCTTCTTTTCATTTGTCTCCGCTGTTGCTCTTTTCAGAAGAGCTCTGGAAACGACGACCGTTGAAGGACACGACAAAGCGAATCGGTCCCTCTCGAGAACCGTCTTTGGAAAATGGGGAGTGGGGAAAAGACAGGCCTCTCCCCGTTACGACCATTACGAAAGCATGACTGTGTTTTCCCTTTGCCTTTCTTTGCTTCATGTTGCTGATCGCGGCGTTTTGCCAGCTATGCTGTGAGAACGGAGTTCATGGTGTTTCCGTGTCCTTCTTTTTCTCTTTTCTTTTCTCTTGGTTCCTGCTCGGGGTCTCAAGTCTCCACGTCATCGACATCATGGCCAGGGCATTACTCCGTTGGTTGCCTGTCCTGCTGCCTTGCTTTGTCACTTCTCGGCTACACCCTGGTGTTCGAGGGTTTATGGTGAGACACACTTACGAGGAGGAGGCTTGGGGGAGGCTCCTCTTGTTTCATCCCTCTCCCTTTCTCCCAGCCACTCTCTTTTCATTCACTAACTCTCTGTCTCTGTGCTTGCGATGTACCTCTTCCCTTTCCCCCTCCCGCAGCCCGCCACGGTCCGCCGTTACGCAGTCTCCACTCCGCACCAGTACGTTTTCTCCGGGTAAAGTCTG
The DNA here is from genome assembly GCF_041146345.1 of Neodothiora populina. Classification (NCBI taxonomy): domain Eukaryota; kingdom Fungi; phylum Ascomycota; class Dothideomycetes; order Dothideales; family Dothioraceae; genus Neodothiora; species Neodothiora populina. The sequence goes on along the minus strand of NW_027191405.1, from coordinate 1,674,069 downwards.
CGTTTCCTTGTAAGATCTTAGAGTAGATTGAGTTTTTGATTTGGACATTGTCTGAAATGCATGAGCCGTAGATGGATATGTTGGTAGATTTCCAGCCGTCCGTCCATGCAGTTGGTGGAAAAGTGAAAAGCCTCTTCCTTTTGTTCTTATTTTTTTATGTCTTTTGTGGAAAAGAAAAAAGTATGTTTCTTTGAATTTGTCGACGTCTCGGATATGACATTTTTTCTTTCTTCTCTACTCGTCGCGGTAAAAGTCTCCGGATGGAGTAGTGGCGCGTAAGTTAGTCCTTTTTTCCTTTACCACTGAGGCGTGTGAGCCAAGAGGCGTAAAGCCATCGTTTACTATTCATTCTTTGATTTGACATGCTATTCCTCGCGATATATTTCCCCGAGTCTACTCTATCCAGTCCATTGACGAGTTCACTCGGCCGGCTATGACAATAACCTGCCAGCCACTTTATTGGGCCATCATTACTTCCCACCATCAACAGTAGCATAGTGTGGTAGTGTGAGTATATCCTTTTCTTCTCCACGGCGGCGGCCTAGGCTTTGACCATGACTCTCCCTGCCTGATGTTTCCTCTTTGTGGGTTTCTTTGATCGCGATCTTGTCGGCGGTCCGGGCACATACGTAGGTGGTGGAAGGGTGGGGGAGCCATATACAAGCGAGGTGAGGTGAGCATGGGGTGGGAAAGTATACGTGCGCGGCGCCCTCTTATTTCCTTAATTCCTCCTCTCCTTTACTGAGTTAGGTGTGCTCGGGGCTATATCGGTTGAGCGTACGGCGTGTGCGTGAAATGAAATAGGTGTGGGGTGATGGGGGCTGGACAATTGGTTGTGTGCTCGCCTTGCTCACAGACTCTTTTGTCCTGGAGGGAGATGTGAGGTTCTACCTCCGTATGAATGTCCGTGAGCTTCCCAGGTGGACTCGGAGTCGAGTACGACACCAGAGAGAACAGGAGAGCTACGGGCATACTTTCAAAAGGCTCTATAAGAGATCGTCAAGTAAAGAGTGAAATCAATCGAGCCCCAGTCGTTTAATGGAGATAAGTGAGGTATAAGTGAAGACCACATGTTTCGTGCTTGCTTCACTTAGATCTCATCGATGCAGGTGCGACTCGTTCGACTACAAAGGACTTTTCGAGCATTTTTTATCGTATCGTCATGCTTTTCATTTCTATTTACATTGGCATCTCTTTCACTGCGTATCTTGTCGTCGAAAGAAATAAACCAAGCGGACGGTCGTCGTCCGTTCTATCGTCAACAAAACGTTCACTTACTGGCATCACATCTCTGGATCTATTGCTGCTAGGCAGACATCGAAAACATAAAACAACATCCGATAGCACGAAAGGTCAATCCTGTGCCATTTGTGTCTGATTGGAGTATAGTGGGCAGAAAAAGAAACATACAGCAGCTGGGATTCCCACGTGGTCACCCACCGTAGTACTAATCAGCCGGTCAACTGCTTATGTCTGGCAGAGCGGACGGGATGCCCAGTTCTCAGCTGCCTGTGGCCGTATGTACTACATTCCTCACTTTGTCAACATAATATAGTATCGGCAAGCGTGACTCGGCTTGCAAAGGTTCTCTTGACTTCTTACCTTGTGGTCCGGTCGGAAATCCTCCATCGGCTCCCTCCGACGAAAGTCCCAAAACAGACATATGTGACACCCGTTGTACCTGATCCACACTTTGAAAAGTGAACACCATTTCTGCGGTCTGGATGCCCTTTCCATGACGTTCAGTCTTTGGCGTCTCTGCGTGTTCTAGACTGTAGTGGATGTTGTTCTAACGGTGTGAAGACTGGGGTCAAGACATACACATATCACGAGGGAAATGTGTCGTTGCTGTACCCAAAGACCAAAAGATCAAGATTGTGAGCGGACTCGGAGTAATCGTGTTTGTCTCTGCTTCTGCTTGATCAAGCCCGCACATGGCAATGCACCGAGGCGTCTCGTGAGAGAAAAGATCCCGATCGGTAATCGTCGCCACGTTTCTTTCTCAACAACATGTGTACGCCTCCAGCGCATAGGACTATCGAAGGCGTCAAAAGTGGCACATAAGAGACAAACCCTCGTCTCGATGAGAGTAACGACGTCCCATAGCATAAGCATTTGACCTCAGACTTAGACTCTCATGTGGTTTTCTCGGTGTGTTCGGAATCGGTTGAGCGATATTTGGTAATATCTTCTTCCTCTGCGCCTCCGTCGTGGGTGGCATGGACATGAGATGCACTACTTGATAATGGCGGTCGTTGGAGGCGTAAGAGGGCTTTATTGGGAGTTATATAAACGATAAAGCATTACTCGAAGGGCGCAGACGTGCTTTGCTTTCTCTTCTTGCTTTCTCATCGTTCAGCCAGTGGCTCCTCGATGATAGATGTTTCTCTTTCTTCATGTCATGTATGGCTTCGTGTTCGCTATAATATACCGTCCTGGTAAGGCTTGTAAGTTATGGCCGCGGAGGGCCTTTTAGATGTGGCGTTGTATCTATCGAGCCACGCAAAGAAGTTACGAGGATATTATGATTGTCGCAATTTGCAGAGGGCCGGAGATACAAAAGGGCAACACGAAGGAAGAGAAAGCCGGTTGTCTTCTACTTGTAAGAACACTGTAAATTGAATGTAGGTATGTACTCGGCGGTTAAAGGCTCGCTAAGCTGTGCAGTTGTACCTTGCAGACAGACCGGAAGCTATACAATGCTCATTCAAAGAATAGTGCAGAATATCATGTTCGCAAAATGCTTGTTGGCAAGAGCGCTTCTCTCGTGATAACTGTCCTCTTCCCAGAAATCTAGTGACCACATAGCATGTTGTTCATATGAAGAGAAAAAAAGGGTGAGCTGAATTCTTTTTTGATCATTTAAATACGCTCTCTAGATGCATGAAGCTCATTACCCATCGTTGCAAGGCATGCGACTGCCCCTCTTGATCCATCAGAGGAACGTGATGCACTTTTGTTTTGCAGTCAATACAGCTGCTGACATGACTCGATTGAGAGCACCTTCCTCTTTAAACGCCTTGCTCATGTTCATGTGAGCTTTTTACAACTTCTGCATGGCAGCAATGTCGGAAGACTGGACGTAGTCCTCGAACTCCTGGACCTCCTCCTGGAGCTCATCAAGAGAGACCTTGTCGTCCTCGATGACCATGTTGATCTGGAGCTTCTTGACACCGAAAGCGAGAGGGACGAGCTTGGAGCCACCCCACACGAGACCGTCCTTCTCAATGGAGCGGACAGACTTCTCGAGCTCGGCCATGTCGGTCTCGTCGTCTAGTAATTACAAAGTCAGTATGATGAGGAAACAAAGCGAGCAGACAACAGGGAAACATACCCCAGGGCTTGACATCCATGGTGACGATGGACTTGGCGGCAGGCTTGGTCTTTCCGGCCTTCTTTGCGGCGTACTCAGCGAGGCGCTGCTCTCTGACCTTGACGGCCTCGGGGTCCTCCTCCTCATCGTCGTCGGAGCCGAAAAGGTCGACATCGTCGTCGTCGTCGTCCTCCTTCTCGGGAGCCTTGGCGGGGTTGACGGTCAGGTCAGAAGACTCGGGTCCGTAGGCGGTGTACTCCTTGGTTGGGTCACCGGGGAGAGAAGAGAACTCGGACTCGAAGGTGGCGATGTGCTTGTACCAGCGGTAGGCGTGGGGGTACTTCTCAGCGGCGGGCTGGGACTTCAAGGCCTGGAAGGTCTTGACATCGGCCTGGGAAGGACCGTAGCTTTGAGGGGTGTCAGTGACGCTGTTCGCTCCCGAGGGCGAAACGAAGCAGATATCGGCAAGAACACGCAGGTTTGAGTCAGAGGAGCGACAAGCGCTATGGTTTTGTAATCGGACAGCGGGGTCTTAAGCCGCCTCATAAACACGGACCAATTGTATCTCATCATGAAAAGGCAGGAGCAAAGAAAGGAGCGAGAGGATTGAGAGGATTGAGAGGATTGAGAAGCAGAGGAGACTCACCCGACAATGTAGGATCTGGTCTTGGTCCAGTTCTCAAGGACTAATGGCGCCGTCAGTATTGGTCATATGTAGCTAGAAGAAAATAGCTGTTGAGGGGTTGACAGCAGTGAGTCGGGCAGGTGGCACTCACGAGCGAGACCAGCATCGGAGAGGAAATCGGTGAAACCCATTTTGGAAGATATGTGGTAGGATAAACAAGGAACACTTGGGTATCTCTATCCAAAAAAATCAACAGTGATGAGGGGTAGGGAAGAGTTGGTGGATGAGCTGAGGCTTCGAAGCGTGCTTGTCGGGCTGCTCTGAGAAAATCTGTGAGGTCCGGGCGGTGGCATCTTCCGAAAGGAGCAGGTGTTCTTTTTTACTCTTCTTTCGAGTCATGTGAGTAGGTGGTACCCTGTCGCCGAGTCAGATATCTGATTCCAGCATGACTCACGCCGGCATGCCGTCACATGCCGCTGCATCTTCGAGATGATTCGAGTGCATACTTGGACACACTTGGAGATACTGGGAGCTGCACTTGCACTCACAGCACCCATTGTCCCTCCTGCGGGCCGCTACAAGTGCTGTCTTGTCTCCCAAGCAGCTATACATTAGACTCTCCTTGCCTCCATCCTTGGTCTTTCCTTCCTTCCCTCCTCCCGAGTCTACCGCCAAAATGTTAGCATCACGAAGTAAATGTGCCACCCGGCGCATAGCACAATCCGCACGCATACCTCGCACACTCCAAGTCAGAAGCACGCCGTTGACACTGCGGACATCAACTTCATTACTACGACCTGCTTCGTCCGCCCTTCGTCCCCTTACAGCGTTGCAATGCCGAACCTACGCCAGCGGACGACCGCATCCCCCCGGGGGCACCCACCGTATGGATATGTCAGGCGGAGAGGAAAAGTCGGCCTTGGAGGAGTATGGTGTCGACCTGACCAAAAGAGCTAAGGATGGAAAGCTGGATCCGGTCATTGGCCGAGACTCAGAGATCCAACGGACCATTCAGATCCTGTCGCGCCGAACTAAGAACAACCCGGTGTTGATCGGCGCAGCTGGCACCGGAAAGACGGCCATCCTCGAAGGCCTGGCCCAGCGTATCGTCCGTGGAGACGTGCCGGAAAGCATCAAAGAAAAAAGAGTCATCTCACTGGACCTCGGTCAGTTGATCGCCGGAGCCAAGTTCAGAGGCGATTTCGAAGAACGATTGAAGAAAGTCTTGAAAGAAGTAGAAGACGCCCACGGCAAGGTCATTCTCTTCATCGACGAGCTCCATACCCTCTTAGGTTTGGGCAAAGCAGAAGGCAGCATCGATGCCAGCAATCTGCTCAAGCCCGCTCTTTCGCGAGGCGAACTACAATGCTGTGGCGCCACCACCCTCAACGAATACCGACTGATAGAGAAAGATGTCGCTCTGGCACGAAGATTCCAGCCTGTACTGGTGGACGAACCGAGTGTTCAAGACACCATATCGATTCTCCGAGGCATCAAGGATCGCTACGAAGTCCATCACGGTGTTCGCATCACCGACAATGCTCTTGTTGCCGCTGCCACCTACAGCAACCGATACATCACCGACCGCTTCTTGCCAGACAAGGCAATTGACCTGGTCGATGAGGCCGCAAGCGCTCTGCGCTTACAGCAAGAATCGAAACCAGACGCCATTCAGGAGCTTGACCGACAGATCATGACCATCCAGATCGAGCTCGAATCACTTCGAAAGGAGACTGACATAGCGAGCAAGGAGAGACGCGAAAAACTGGAGAAGAGCCTCACACTGAAACAAGACGAGGCTGGAGCTTTGACCGAGAAGTGGGAAAAGGAGCGCGCTGAAATCGAGCAAATCAAAAGCACCAAGGCCGAGCTGGAGGCTGCACGCAACGCACTCGAAATTGCCCAGCGTAACGGAGACCTCGCCAGAGCTTCGGAGCTGCGATACTCCATCATTCCAACTCTGGCGAGAAAGCTACCGGAAGAGGGTGCAGAACAACCGAACGAGGGCAGCTCCGGCGACACTTTGATCCATGACTCCGTCACTTCCGACGACATAGCGGCGGTTGTCTCAAGGACTACAGGCATACCCGTATCGAAGCTCATGAGCGGCGAAATCGAGAAGTTGATCAACATGGAAGATTCTCTGAGACAACATGTCCGCGGCCAGGACGAGGCACTGCATGCCGTCGCCAATGCGGTTCGCATGCAGCGTGCTGGCTTGAGTGGCGAAAATCGTCCTTTGGCCTCATTCATGTTCCTCGGACCAACAGGTGTGGGCAAGACAGAACTTTGCAAGCAAATGGCCGCCTTCCTGTTCTCGACCGAGTCCGCAGTCATCCGCTTCGATATGAGTGAGTTCCAAGAGAAGCACACCGTCAGTCGATTGATCGGAAGTCCTGCTGGCTACGTCGGCTACGAAGACGCTGGTCAGCTCACCGAGGCCGTTCGCAGAAAGCCGTACGCAGTGTTACTGTTCGATGAATTTGAAAAGGCTCACAAGGACATATCCACTCTCCTGCTGCAAGTTCTCGACGAAGGTTTCTTGACCGACTCGCAGGGCCACAAGGTCGACTTCAGGAACACTATGATCGTACTCACTTCAAATCTTGGTGCCCAGGCTTTGGTAGAAGACGAAAGTACCGGCAGCGAGATCTCTCCTGAAGTCAAACAGCGAGTAATGGATGTAACGGAAGCATCGTATCCTCCAGAGTTCCTCAACCGTATCGACGAGTTCATCATCTTCAAGCGTCTTTCGAAGGAAGCGCTGAAGGACATTGTCGATATAAGACTGAAGGAGCTCCAGGCTCGACTTGACGACCGTCGCATCACCCTCGATGTCCCAGAGGATGTCAGGGCATGGCTCTGTGACAAAGGCTACGACCCTCGCTACGGCGCTCGCCCACTCAACCGTCTCATCTCCAAGGAAGTCGGCAATCTTTTGGCGGACCAGATAATCCGCGGCGGTATAAAGACTGGCACCACTGCGAAGGTCACCATCCAAGAAGGCGGCGAACATCTCGACATTGTTCCTGCATAAATGCCCCTCCACTCCAACGGATTCACCATTTCTCACCAACGAATGCATTTAGACGCTGCTCAGCGCGCTGTATACCATATTGTACATAAAGGAAAAAGGACACTCAGCCATCATAGCATGGGACACGATACGAATCTACGATTCATGTAAGATGGTTAGCATAATGACACTGTACATATACATATCACTTTTTCTGTACTAGCAATCCAAGCAAGTGACGACCGACATGATGAGAGATGCTCTGTTCGGAGTTCAGACTGCAGTCACGTTCCCACAAGATAAGAACGGAAGGCACGAGTCCACGGCGACTTCCTGGTATGATCGTCCACCCGCCAAATAGCATTTCAATCTCAATTCTCAGAGCTCACTTATACACACTTTTGTCTCACACAATCACTCAAAAATGGCTCTTCCATCTTCCTTTGTAGCTACAAGGGATACTGAGAGTCTGAGTACATCGGATAGTGTGTCTCATCGCCAGATTCAACGTCGCCATCTCCCTGCTTCGAATCCTCATCCTCGCGCCCTGCCAAACCAGCGCGATCTATATCCGATATTTCATTCGAGAAGTGCACATCAAGCCAATATGCCACTGCAGTCTGATCAGTCGCATCCCTTTTCGCGGCAAACAGACCAGGTCTTAGATGATTCGAGCGCCCAACATCGCAGACCTCAGCCCCATGTTGCCAACGATTACGACGACGCCTCCAACGAGATCATTATGGCTATTGATGTCAAAGATAGGGGCACTGTTGGTTGTGCTTATTATGTCGCTGCTGAAGAAAAATTGTACTTCATGGAGGATGTAAAGCTGGGTGGCGCTGATATTGTTGAAGCGTGTACATGAACATCTTTCTTACCATGAGACTGCATTTTGTACTTTATTGACACACAATAGTGAAGATATTCATCGAGCCGACCCTTATCCTGCACCCTGTACGGCTGGATGACGAGATTCTTGATGTTCTTGATCCTGAGCGGCACAATGTTGACGATGGTAACGGTGAGCGAAGTCAAAGGATGCTGAACCGTGTCTTCTTGCTAATTTGCCTTGTAGGCACAACATTTGATCTGTCGAACATCTGTACGCCTCGTCCGAACTCAGACTTCAATTTTGAAACAGCAAAGACCAAGCTCATCAACCTCGACTTGGGCGACCTCAGGGGCCCGCGTGTGACATTCGTGGTTCCCGGTGATGTTATAGCTGATGCGAACTCAGGTCCTGGCGGAGAATATGAGTTTGTTGGGCGTGAGGGTACGCTTTTGAAACTGGCCGGTTGGATTGACGTTGAAAGTCGCTTCACGGTAGGTTGTGCGGGCTCGATTCTCACATATATCCAGAAGAAAAGAGGCACAATGTTTCTGCCCGGCGATCCAGCTTCTCAGGGGTTGCACCGAATCACTCACCTTGAGATGTTCAGCCTGAGCGGATCCATGTAGGTTCTGTGTCCATTGTGTTGTGACATCTCCATGTCTGACATCGATGACAGGTTTGTGAACACGGACACTCTTCTGTCTTTGCAGATAATTCAATCGGAGGCACATCCGCATTCACACAAACAAGGCCCTACGAACACTGGCTCTGGCTCGAAAGAAGGCCTTTCGGTCTATGGCCTTTTCCAGCACCTTGCCCGTACTTCTCAAGGTAAACACTTACTGCGACAGTACTTCCTACGCCCAAGTGTGAACGAGGCGGTCATCAAAGAGCGGTATGCCTCAATAAGCGTCTTCTTGAGGCCCGAGAATGATGCATACCTACAAGACCTCAACAAGAGCCTTGGTCAAGTCAAAAACATGCGGCAAGTCTTGGTGGGCCTTCGGAAAGGTCTGAGTGCAGGTGCTGGTGGAAATGGTAGACTTGCCATACCAGTCTGGGCCAATATACGCCTGTTCGTCTACCAAGCCCTGAAGATCACGGATGTATTCGAGGAACTCGTTGGAGCCGAAGGGCTTGTGATGCATAGGAAGATCTTTGACAAATTCGAGCGTCATCGTCTTGCCGCAATCGGACGTAACGTAAGCGAGATAGTTGACTTCGAACTATCGCGAGAGTATGGTCGGACGGTCGTCAAGATCGGCATAGACGAAGAGCTCGATCAATTGAAACATACGTATGATGGTCTTGAAGACATACTAGCCCGCGTTGCTGAAGACGTCTCATTAAGTATGCCACAAGGCATCAACGTCGAGATTAACGTCATATTCTTCCCACAAATTGGGTTTCTCATCGCTGTTGATCTGGACCCCGAGACTGGCACAGGGATATGGGGGGGTGACGACCGTGATCCTTGGGAAAAGACTTTCACGACCGAAAGAGTTGTGTATTACAAGAACGACAAAATGACCGAGATGGATGCTTACTTCGGCGACATATACGGGAACATCTGTGGTATGTTAACGTAGTAAAGTCCGGACTAATACCTTTTCGTAAAGATTATGTTGCGACAGATCGAAGACTGATTGTTTTCCAGACAGGGAGATCGAGATAGTCCAGGAATTGGCAGAGAAGATATTGGAGCACGAAGTTACAATTGCCGTGGTGTCGGATCTTTGCGGCGAACTCGACTGGTAAGTGTCGATGCGCCTAGTGAATATCATGCGATTTTACCTGACGATGGCAGCCTAGTCGCTCTCGCGCAAGGCGCAAAGAGGTACAAATTGACAAGACCAGATCTTACCGGACGTAACATCATCAGCATAAAAGGTGGTCGTCATATACTGCAAGAGTTGAGTGTGGCGAGTTACGTTCCTAACGACACATTCATTGCTGGCGGAGGGGGCGATGTAGAGCGAGCATAGCGTGACTGCTCTGACACTGAAGCCTCTCAAGCCGCAGTCGTTGGTGAAGACCGACCAAACCGCACCGCAAGAGATCGGAGCGATGGGCCTTCAGTGGTCTTGGTGACAGGACCCAACTACTCAGGCAAGAGTGTGTATCTGAAGCAGGTTGCACTAATAGTATACATGGCTCACGTCGGCTGCTTCGTTCCTGCTGATAGCGCACAGATCGGCCTGACGGACAAGATCCTGACACGAGTAGCGACTCGTGAGAGCGTCTCGAGGGTGAGTCCTAACGGGTAGAATTTCCGATTGAACATACTGATCAAAGCAGGCTCAGAGTGCGTTCATGACTGACTTGCAGCAAATGTCGATGGCGTTGAATTTAGCAACAAGGCGCAGTCTTCTCATTGTGGATGAGTTCGGCAAGGGAACTGAAGCACAGGGTGTGTTCTTGATTGTGTTATGATGCCAAATGGTGATTTCGAACTAATGTGACATCAAGATGGTGCCGGACTGGCGGCTGGGGTGTACAGGCATCTCCTGAATCGTGGATCGGAAAGTCCCAAAGTCCTTGCAGCAACACATTTTCATGGTTCGAGTATCGAGGTTCGTGGGTGGTTGGATGACTGATGTCCTTCACAGAGATCTTCGAAGGCGGATTTCTACGAGCGGGGCCTTCACTCGCCTTTGGGCATCTAGAAGTACACATCGATGCCCACGCTCCGCATACTGATGGTCAAGTGACATATTTGTACACGTAGGTAGCTAATGAAACCTTGATGAGAAAGTGACTTACACAGGGTATAGCTACAAGCAGGGTCGTAGCATCAGCAGCTATGGGACAGTCTGCGCTACGATGAATGGCATACCTCGAGGGGTCACACAGAGAGCCGAGGAATTGATCCTGCGAACTGCACGTGGCGAAGACCTTATAGCTGCGTGTTCGTATATGCCAAAGGATGAGATTTCAGAGCTGAATGATGCTGTAAGTGCGAGGCATTTAGTCCCTTGGGTTTAGTGTCTAACTGGTGTAGGAAACAATTGCTCGACGATTCTTGGCCATGAGTCTTGGGAGGAACGCACGTTCGCAACTCGACCTATTGTTCCAGACGTCGGAAAGGCTGAGCAGCACATCCAGTGAAACTAGTCACTCTTAATCATGAGGCGAAGAACTTTGGCACACCTGGCCGATGCGATGTATAATCTAAAAATGTCGTTATCACAAATAGTCATAACGCTTGCTATTCGAAGAGTCTAAATAGTGCTCAACGATCATCGGTGGCTAGACGGTAGAGATACGTTGTATGATATGTGGGGTGTGATATGGACAGGGTAGCCCTTGGTGTTCGGGACTTGCTCGTTTCATGTGTTAAGTCCTCTGAGTATTCGTCGAACAACATTTGTCCTTTAGCTTTAGTCGAGTTCAATCAAATGGTACTATCGTGACGTGGGAAGGTCATGTCAAGACCAAAGGTGAAACATGATTAAAGTGATGTATGCAATCGTTGATGGTGACTGCATAAGGTAGGAGTTGTTCCTGACGGAGGAGATCTGGCGGCGCAAAGGGAAATCTCCGGGGCTAGTCTGACTTCATTGCTTCTCTATCATCAGGACATTTGTCGCAGCCACTATATCGTGTTACCTGCCTTACCTTACTTTGGATTTGCAATTAGCTTGTGACGCACAAGTGAATGCCAGAGGACCTCTCGCACGCAAAGCTACCTTACCCATTTTCGCCACTACAATTCACAGCAACATCTCAATATGGGATTCCTGGCCAATGCCCTTAATGTCGCAGGCGTAGTCTTGCTCACACACGCGTACGTACCTCTATCACCGAACCATAAAAAAGGCCAAAGCCAACTAACAATCAACAACAACAGTGTATACAGCGCGCACGAGCACTCGCTCCTATCAACAGCCCTCCCCTCAGCATCAGCAGCGCCCACACTATCCTCAACACCATCATCAACATCAACAGCCTTTTCATACATCCTCCCGACCCTTGACCTGCCCCTAGACGTAACACTAGAAACCCTCGTCTCCGTCCTCCTCATCTGCGTCGGCATCGTGCTGGGCTCTCCAGAGCTAAAACCAATCCAATGGCGCGTGTGGGCCGGCAAGCTCGAGCGCGAGAAGAGCAAGCAGAACAAGGACGAGTTGGGCCCGCGAGGAAACCCGTACGCTGCGCTGGAGCAGAGAGCGGGCTTCTTGGATATCAGACGGGCGAGGGGCGATTTCGCGGCGTGGGTCAAGGAGGGCGCCAAGGTCGAGGAGAAGTTTATTAATTGATGGATGGAGGACTCTTGGTGACAGATAGTTTGTTGGGCTAAGGGGAAAGGATGCAAGATGTGCTAATTGAATGATGGGAAAGTAGGGGCTTATAAATGATGTATGCATCTACTTGTTCCTTCTCCCCCGGACGCAATCGAGACAGAGGCCGCGAGAAGCTTTACGTTGTCGTGTCAAAGCCTATCTAGGCTCAATCGAACATCAACGTCCCACAAGTACCTTGCTCACGGTCGAGGCAACGAAGTCTCTGTTCCATGATGATGGTCGATGAACATACGACACGAAGTGGAGCGTGCATGGAAAGAGCTTAGAGGACGACGGGCACATGTCACGTCTCGAGTGATTCAAACATCCGATAGTCGATTGGATGATCCGAAAAGAAGAAAAGCATTTCCACAGAAGCTTCTCTCCAAATGGAGCTTTACAGTCGATAGTTACGGGGACGATGAAAGCTATCGCTTACGATATAGTCATACCTTACCAAAGAGATCCATGTGCCAGCAATATTTGAACTAAGAGCTCGGCGAAGACTTATACATGTACGCCTGATTCGACCCGGGACCAAGGCGAAAAATATCGGTGTATTTCCTGTCCATGCAATAGCCACTGTGCGTCAAAACAAATAAATGTCCTGCGATCGAGGAACAAAACAGCAAAAAATGACGACGCGAGCAGGATTTGAACCTGCGCATCCGAAGATAATAGATATCAAGAAACCGAATTGAATCAAGTTCTAGTCTATCGCCTTAGACCGCTCGGCCATCGCGCCAACTGTTCAAGAATTCGCTGCAACGGCTAGTATATAATTCACATTCCAGATTCTTGTAGTCAAGCTCGCCTATCGGACGCGCCTACCGCCCACGGTCCCGCACCACTGACTGCTCATACCAAGAGTGGGTCAACCAACCATGGGCGTGCGCCCGCGGGCTGGGCAGGGTAATCCTACAACGACGATGTGGGCTTATGGCAGGTAACTCGAGATGGAACTCGAACCAGGAACACGCAAGTCGACATACAAAGCCCCGATTTATATTGATCCAAGATGCCTCTGCCGCTCATGTCACCCCCGCTGATCAACAGCGCTAATCCATGGTGCTCAAGCCAGGAAGATTTGCAGGCACTGTACGATAGTCCCTCTACCGGAGCTGTCACGACGAGAACTAGTCTTCTCCAAGGCTTCGGGCATGATCCCGCGATTCACCAGCATACATTCTTCGATCCGAGAAACCATGATGTGCTACCCTACGGCGGGCCTGACTATGCTGTGCCCGACAGTAAATGTGGGAGCTTGAACACGCTGGGGTACTCTCCCACCCCACTTCGCGAGTATCTCAAGTACATCTCGGCTATAACGACTGCTTCCACGGGGCGTAAAAAGCCCTTTATTATTTCGGTGACTGGTTCTCCCGATGAGATACGGCAATGTTACGACATGATCACTGAGCATCAACAAAAAGTCTCTGTGCCATTGTGCATGGAGATCAACCTGTCATGCCCGAATATACCATCCAAGCCCCCACCAGCATATTCAAAGGACGCATTGATCGAGTACTTCATTGCTCTGTCTCGCAATGGTGTAGAGCGCACTGTCCCTATCGGCATCAAGACACCGCCTTATACCTACCATGATCAGTTCGCAAGCCTGCTCAAAGGCCTCCTCTCAGCTTCGGTGCTTGAGAAGGGCAACTCACCCATAGATTTCGTCACCACGACAAACACTCTTGGATCATGCCTGCTGCTGGACAACACGACCAACGATGCTGCATTAGCTTCTGCCTCTGGTGCAGGAGTCGGAGGTATGGCAGGGGCACCACTTCACCCTCTTGCTTTGGGTAATGTCAAGACCATCCGGGCTTTGCTTGATGAGCACGAGAGTCTCAAGATGGTCGACATTATAGGTGTCGGTGGTGTTGGCGACAAGGCTGGCTTTGATAGAATGATGAGTGTAGGGGCCAAGCTTGTCGGAGTCGGCACCGCTCTAGGACGTGAAGGCGTCAAGGTCTTTGATCACATCCTCGCTTAATATGTCGTATATACACACGGAATAGTAGTTGATGCATTCGAAGAAGACGGAGAGATCAGAGATCGAATATCGTAACAGCCTCTAATTCAACTGTCTACACAAGTTCTGCGGGCTGACGGACATTCCCGAGTATAAGTTGTTTTCGTTGTTTGTGTTTACACATGGTAGACCCCTCAAGTAGAGTGTGGTTCAAATAGAATGTGCCGGTGATGGTCCGGCAGGGCTAGATTAGTCCCAATGGCTGGGTATCGTGAAACGATAGGGCTGCTAATCTCCCCCACCAGCGGGTGGTCTACGGTCAGATTTCCAATCTTACCAGGTAAGGTAAGGTAGCTCCAGCTCTGTGGTCAGCATTTGCATTTTGCCTTGACGGATCCCAGGCTGTTGTGACTGCTACTCGGCTAGTACCATCATGAGATACGACCATCTTTCAAGGCGTATAGGATGTATCAAGTGCGGTGCCAATAAATGCTGTGTATTATACTTTCGCGAACGCCTCTTTGACACTTCGTACTTTCGCAAAAGCAAACGTTTGAATGACGATGTGATGCTAGGCAAGGTTTCTCATCATTGCGACACTGCCACATAACTTGTACCTCGAGACATGGCATTAAGCTCTCATTTGCTTGGCCCAAACTGGTCATCCCGTGAATAACCCCAACCTTATTTACGATACAAACAATCCTTTGTCTGATGGGATCCAGTGAACTTAGCTTTCATCAGTTTTGTTCGTGTTTAGTTTCTCACACGACCATTGCTGTGTCGTCGAGTGTCCAAGCGGTCGATAGCACGTCGTCTTCTGATTTCATACTAAGTGGCAGCCATAGCTGAGCGCTCACTATGAATGCAGAAGATCGCAGGATGTCGGCGCTCGAGAGAGAGGCCAGTCCTGAGCGATTCCACGAAGAGGTTGAGGTTCCAGTACATACCATGGCCAGGACGTCAACGTCATCCTCAGAGCGATCTCGAGCATTGCAGCCTGTTAATGGCTTACAACAAACACCACGGACAGGTTTGTCACGAGCGCCTACTGTGTACGAAGCAGACTATGACTTGGAAAGGCATCCCACTGCATTGAGTAGGATTCATACCCACAGAAGTCAACATGTCGCAACAGTGGGGGCCGGAACAAGTGCTCCAGTGTCCATTTTCAGAACGCGATCATCGAAAACCAAGGCCCTGCCACCTTTCGGTGGTGGAAAGCCATATCCTCCTGCACTGCCGGAAAGAGAGGAGTATGTTGTCGAATATGAAGGCCCAGCTGATCCACTACATCCTCAAAATTGGCCCATGCGAAAAAAGATCATCATTGCCGCCACACTTGGGTTTGTGACCCTCTGCGCCGCATTTGGCTCGTCCGTCTTCTCTGCCGCTACGGCGTCGGTAGCTGCCCAGTTTGGAGTGTCTACCGAGGTCGGAATCCTGGGAGTGAGTCTGTACGTCTTGGGCTTCGCATTCGGACCAATTCTTTGGGCACCTTTCTCGGAACTTTATGGTCGCCGCCCACCTCTACTCATCAGTTCGTTCGGTTTCTCGATCTTCAGCATTGCCGTCGCTGTTGGTAAAGACTTGCAGACAGTTATGATCTGCCGATTCTTCAGTGGTTTTATGGGTGCTTGCCCGCTTACTTGTGTTGGTGCTGTGTTCGCAGACATGTTTGACAACAGAACGAGAGGTATTGCCATTACGGTGTTCTCTATCGCTGTTTTCTCTGGACCTCTGCTTGCGCCATTCATAGGAGGATTCATCGACATGTCTTATCTTGGCTGGCGCTGGACTGAGTATATCACCGCCATCATGGCGTTCACCGGCTTAGGTCTTAGTCTGATCTTCCTGGAGGAGACTTATCCACCGGTTGTCCTTGTCAATAAGGCGTCGGAGCTACGTCGCCGTACTAAGAATTGGGGCATCCATGCCAAGCAGGAGGAGATCGAAATCGATCTACGAGAGCTTTTGGAGAAGAACCTTAGCAGACCCATGCGCATGCTCTTCAAGGAACCGATTGTGCTGGCTTTATCAATCTACATGTCGTGAGTACTCGAGCATGATGTGACTGGCAATACAGGAGTGCTAACTTCCTAAGCTTTATTTACGGCTTGCTGTATCTTTTCCTCACTTTCTACCCGATCGTCTTCCAGCGCATCCACGGGATGAACAAGGGTGTTGGTGGTCTTCCCTACTTCGGTATGATCGTCGGCGAGTTCATCGCTGGCGGCTACATCATTTGGACACAACCGTCATACAACCGCAAACTAGCTGCCAACGGCAACATCCCCATCCCAGAGTGGCGTCTTCCTCCAGCGATCGTTGGAGGTTTCCTGTTCTCCATTGGCTTGTTCTGGTTTGGCTGGACAGGATACAAGGCTGACATCCATTGGATCGTCCCCACGCTCTCGGGTCTTTTGACTGGGTTCGGTTTGATGTCAATCTTCCTCCAATGCCTCAACTACCTGATCGACGCTTATCTGATGTTCGCTGCCTCTGCGATTGCCGCAAACACGTTTTTGCGCTCTCTCTGCGGTGCTGGATTCCCCCTGTTTGCAACTTACATGATCGAGGGCATGGGTGTCCAGTGGGCAGGCACTTTGCTTGGCTGTGTTGCCTTGGTCCTCGTCCCGCTGCCGATCTTATTCTACCTGAGGGGTGCTAAGATCAGACAGAAGAGTACCTTTGCACCTGCTCTAGACATTGCGCACAGAGCTGCGACAAAGGGCGATGAGGATCAGGAGTCATCAGATGGAACTCGTCTTGACAGCAACGCCGAAGCGGCAGCAGGCGATACTCCCAAGAAGGCTGAGTAGAGTTAGGGTCTCAGATTCCGAGGTGCTGTGCATCAGATGACACCATCCAGTTTAGCAATAAGTTGAACCTAGCTTGTTGGTTTTGCCTCGAGTTAGAGATGCCGAACCTAATTTATCAAGTCTTGGTTATCATGACATGTGTATTTACGAGCCTTTATGTTCCTGTCGGCCTTTTTCTTTCGTCTTGCTAGACATAAACAATTATTTATATTAATAACATAATATCTGCATATTTTTACTCAACTTCCACTTGCTTTTCCGTTCAACGCCATCATCCAAAGCCCATGGCTTTGTCGCTATAGTCTTTTGTTTCTAGCGAATAGTAGAAAGCAATGTTATTATAATTTATTTAACCTTATCGAGCCTACTAGGCAAAGTGGCTCAAAGTCCGGCGTTGCCATAAGAGCTACTGTGAATTGCGAAATTCGAACAGCAAGCTTGCGAGACCGCAAATGGTTGGCATATCTTAGACTTAAAGCTCCATCGGCGAATTTTTGTTTAAACACTTCCGGACCAGCAATGCGACGAGCAAACATAATCACAATCACATTAATTGCATGGAATCATCAACATTGAGTAGACAATGCTAGGACTCGGGAAAGATCAGGATAAAAGACCAAAGTGTTTCTTCGCGCACACGGTGCTGCCTCAGTACATCGACGACAAGCAGCCGCCGACGAAAAAGAGACCTTTCTCGACCGTTTACGCGCAGGCCTTCAACCATACTGTGAGTTTGGCGATCCTAGGCACCCCCATTGGATGGCAACGAGAATTTACTTATGCTTTGCTTGGAAAATTAGCTAGATTTGATTGTTCCGGCATCTGTCGCACCTCAAATACAGCATGCTCTGGAGACTTCGGTGGGTGAGCCACAGTACTGCAAGGTGCACCTGAAGCTTGCAGATATTCTCACTGGGGACTTTTTCAACTACTACATGAAATCCGGTATGTATCTATCTCACACCACGCACACTTTGTGAAGAAAGCGTTCACTCATTTGATCTAATATGTAGGCAACATCGCGCTTCGATCAGAAGGCCGCGAAGGTCTGGACACCACATTCTCACTAAGCGATGGAGTGCTGCGCATCGAGCTTGACAGAGCGACGTACGAGCGCGCTGGCCTGCAGGGCCAGCCCATCCAGGACTTCGGAAGGCGACACATCAAGTCGCGGTTTGCAGTCACGTTGAATCTACGTTTACCGTCTATGGTCAAGGGGAAGAAAGGGTTTGATCGCGTTTTATGGGCTGCACAGAATGTTTTCACGGATGCTTTGACGTGGTTGTTCTACGATCTACGGAGTCCGAGCCAGCAGGACTCGGGTCCAATCAAGGATTTCCAGCCCTTCCACAGGACGGTGACACCTGAGGTTGTGACGATGGATAGCGTACGCGTGCCGGCTTTCCCTGATAGGATTGAAGAAGGAGGCGACGTGGGCGCAGTCGAAGTCACTGAGCTGCTGGAGTGGCTTACCCTCGTGTGTCTCGACTCACCCAGAGTCAAAGACAACGACGATATTGATTCATACTTGTCTCGATATGAAGTCCCACGATTTGGAGCAGGCGAAAAGCAGCCCGAGGCTATGGATCTACTGAAATTACGGTGGCATGGTTTCATGCCGTCAATTTGGGTGGCAAAGGCTTTCGCTGCTGCACTCAAAGGGAGTGGAGACGAATGGTTCGCCATGCAAGTGTGTGGTTTCGAGGACAAGAGCCATATGATTCTAAAACGAGATGGCAAGACTATGAGTTGGGATTGTTGTTAGATGCTCGATCGTCATTGCGAGCAGCAGCATAGTTTTACAAGCACTTCTGGCAATGAGTCGCGGACCATACTCCAAGAACATGATCTACACCTAGCCGGGCTCACATGTTTTCAAGGCATTTTGGGCAGCGTTTCAAGCGACTGCGTCATGCTTGTATTTAGCATGAAGTCCTGAGGAAATCCAAGATGTTATCAATGCGCTTGAAGATCGCCCATCCGACGGGCTTACAGTCACGATGATGCGTGGCTATGTGCAGATAACGCAGGAATGCTTGGATGCAGCGAGCGCACTACCCAACTGCACGATAAGGAGACTTTCAGTAAATGAGGCGGCAAGGTCTCGACTCGAGATGCTTTGAGTGTATAATGGAAACGTTTTCCTTCTTCGCATACAAATCGTACCCGTATAAGCCATTCGTCGGCATCTGGATTTCCCCAAGTTATTCACTGCCCGAAGCCAGAAGCCACCCACAACCTGCCGTACCGGTAACAACAGCGAGATCTACGGCGCTGTGCAGTACAATCATAGGATCTTCTGCACAAGTAGAACATGCCCAATGCGGTGGCTCGGATATGTGGATAGGCAAGGACCTGATACCGATCCATGCAGCATCCGGAAAAGCAGAGAGGCGAGCAG
The DNA here is from genome assembly GCF_041146345.1 of Neodothiora populina. NCBI lineage: Eukaryota > Fungi > Ascomycota > Dothideomycetes > Dothideales > Dothioraceae > Neodothiora > Neodothiora populina. Next base: position 1,654,796 of record NW_027191405.1, on the reverse strand, counting down.
GGAAATATCCCCAACGAGCAGAACTGCAACCAAGCAATGAAATGGTTCAGGTTCACAGCACACCTGGTGGATCTCAGAGTAGTGCAAAAAGCTCAGATAGCCGACAAAGACCGAGCGGCGAATGAGGCGCTTAGTGTTTCTACCCCAGTCTCGCCCAGCCTTGATCAAACTGGGGAACTTGGGGAAGAAACAGGGTATATATCAGACTCGCCATGGTATACAATATCATAGACTCGAATGTGGGCCCGAATGATGCAACTTTCCTCGTCCGGCAAAACTCGAAGCATGGGGCCGAGTCTGGCTGAGTCTTGAAACCCGGGTGAACTGGGCGGATAACAACGACGACAGAAGGTTGACTGTCGCCCAGTATGAGCTTCTGGGCGACAGAACACCCCAAATGCCCGTACGCGGGTCTGCGGTCGGTGTTGAAAATGCAGTCGTCTGTCCCCCTTGGCCCCCCCCCCCGCCCGCTCTGTTACTGTATGTCTTCCTTCTGTGTAGTCAAGAAACGCTCGAGGTGATATAACTTGTCTCTCTCGCCCTGCCGTGAAGTCCCTCTTTCTCTCTGTTCCCTGTCTTCTTCTGCCTCTTGTTTCATTCCAGACTGTGAAACTCGTGAATCTTCCCTCTCTCCCGAGACCCTCTACTCAGAAAGTTTCCTTTGACCTCACCCCTCTACTCTCTCTCGTCATGCTTTCCTACAACACCCCACCCGTCATGCCCGACCCTCTCTCGCGAAATTCGGCAGCAATGCCTGCTACGAGTACACCAGCGTCCACTTCAGGGTCAGCAGCCACGGTCAATGGCACGCCGGCAGCAGCGGCACCTTACCACAGACACATCTGGATCGTTACTGGCCCCGCCGGATGTGGAAAGACGACGGTAGCCGGATATCTGTCTGAGCAGCTGCAATTACCCTACCTAGAAGGCGACAGCGTGAGTTTCTCTTCTGATGTCATCATGGCTACAATCCCCCAGCCCGTGACTGACACTCTTTTGTCCCAACAGTTCCACCCGCAAGCGAACATAGACAAAATGGCCGCCGGCATTCCTCTGACCGACGCAGACCGATGGGACTGGCTGATCCTGCTGCGCGACCAATCCGTGTCGGCGCTGGCATCGGGAGCGTCGGGAGTGGTGCTGACCTGCTCTGCGCTGAAGCGCAAATACCGCGACGTGATCCGCATCGCAAGCTACAACGACGAGCGCGTCCTCGTGCACTTCATCTACCTGCACGCCTCGCAGGACGTCCTGCTCAGCCGCGTGCACAACCGCGTCGGCCACTACATGAAGGACTCGATGGTCAAGAGCCAGTTCGAGGCCCTCGAGCCCCCGAGCGAGGCCGAGAAGGACGTCTTGGCCGTCGATGTCAGTGGCGATATGGGCAGTGTGCAGCACGCTGCTTTGAACGCCGTGGTGACCACCATGGCCGCTGATGCTGCCGCTGCTGCTGCCGTCGCCGCCCCTACCACCACTGCACCGGTCAAGAACTAGAGCCTGCGTTCCAGATACAAATACCCACTCTCACACAACGGTGCGGAAGAAAGAGAAACAGATCCCAGCACACTCTAGAGACAGACGCTCTCCGCGTCTAGTCAGTGGCCTCTGCAAAAGAAGAAGAACCCTCCACCACCCATCCCTCACCCGGCAAACATCACCGGCGTTATAACCATTCGGCGCGCATTTTTTTTCTTTCTTTCCTTTTTTCTTTCCGTTTCAATTTCTTGCTTATACCCTAAAGTCCAGACCTCACATTTTGTTTACGATCTGGCTGCGGATCCGGGAATTTCCTTTTGGGGGGTGTGTGGTGAAGAGAGGGAGTAAGACAGGATGGAAGGATGGGGAGTTTCCTTCCTGTTTTTCTGTATTATCTAAGGACTTATAGACGGATGCTCGGGTCGGGTTTTGCGTTTTGCGAAAAACAAACACGACATACTTGTCTGCTTTTGCGTTGTATCCCTTCCCGATAATTCAGATGTCTCTGTCTCTAGAAATTCACAAAAACAAGTTCAAAACAAAATCATCTTTCCTGTGATACGGTCAGAAGAGCCATAGGTGAATGAGTCGCATGTGTGTCCAGAGTAGATGAGCGTGAAGTGCTTTGTGCCTGTGTATACGGAACTCAAGTCTATCTTTCCTATGGAGTCGAAGAACAAGCGACAAGAGCCGGAAATGTTGTTTCCGCACATATCCACCCATAGTGTCTGATGCGCCTAACGTTACATATAGATAATTCCACACGTGCCCAGAAATGACAAGAGAAATTGATTGTTGAAATTGGCCCCGAGAGTCTCGCCATCTGCTAAACAAGTTTACTCTCCGCCCTGCGGATCAGCTCCTCATACACGGTCCATGCAAGCGCAGAGCTCAACGCCTTGCGACCCATCCTCAGACCCAGTCCGTCAAATAGACTCCTGAGCCCTTCTTCTCTGAGCATCATCTTGGCCGCGCTCACCATGTTCCCATAGCGCTTGGGATAGAGTTGGATGCGCGTCTTGATGGCGTCGAAGGGATTCGTCAGGGCCGTTGCTGAGATGGCGGCGATTAGAGCAGATGCGAAATTGATGCTTGCTGAGGTCGTGACAGATGGGGGTGTCCTGAATGCCGAGTCCGTTGATGAGGAAGAAGCCAATCCGCTACCACTACCGCTCAAAAACAATGAGAGCTCGGCTTTACTTTGTTCGTAGAACAACACGTAGAGGCCCGCATAAGGCGCGTCTCGGACGGCCGTGGCGCCAAACCCAGCGAAAAATCCTCTGAAGCCCTCAGTCTTAGCGATATCTCTCGCTGCCGAAGCAAGTGAGGTGTAGTTGTAGTAGCTGCTCTCGTAGCGGACCTTGAGCACCGTCACTGGACTCATGATGAAACCAGCGCTTGCTCTAGCCAGAGCTCCCGTCGCCAGATTCGCCGTATTGCTCAGCTTGGGCAGTCTGCTTGAGCTGTTTCCGCTGCTGTTCTGATCCATTGACTCTGTTCTAACGCCGTCGCCGGCCGCGATTGTGTTGATGGCCGAAGCATGCTGTCGCATCTGGTTCAGCATCCCGAAATACAGCGCACTACCGGCACCGGTCCGTATGACGGAGGGAGTGGTGCCCCGCCATAGTTGACGAAGAGGACTGGGTCCGTTGAGGATATTCCGAAGAGCGATTGTCAAAGAAGAGCCTCGTGATTGTTGTACTCGGGTTTTGAGAAGATCGGCAGGCTGAAGCAGGAACGCTGTCGTGACGCCTGAGGAAAGACCGGCTAAAAAGTGAAAAGCTTCATACACGGAAACAGTCAACAATCAGTCGTGATTTCTGATATGATGAGAGAATGATATGCCAGTTCGCAGTATAGAGTACACGACTCGCACATTTCGTTTCCGGATAGACATGTAATACTGTACAAGAAATGATGTTTGCTTACAAGGAGACGACTTGCGTTTTTGGCCGCCATCTGACATGACCAAACCGATTCACCTCAGGACGGTAATGACATTGCTCGATGGTATGGATCTGATCGGGAACGAAACAATTGGCGATCTTTTTTTAAATATAGATGCCATTCATTCTCTCGTCGACTTTCCGAGGTCCGATTCAAGACGTCACCATTAATGCCAAGATGCTCGGTCCGACCTGCCCCCCTTCGAGACTACCTCACCTCGCTTGCTTACAGTACATACCTATATTCATATAGTGGACTACTACTATTCATCTACGTTGGAAGTCTGATCATGTACGAGGAATGACTTATCATTAGTCAGATACTGATGAGTAGTAAAGCGAAAGAGATTGTTCAGTCTCAACTACGCATGCGCCCATTATGTATTGCTTGTTCTGGGTATCACAATAGCGAAAGCAAAGCTAAACACGATTTTCCAGCTATTCAGCTAAATGGTGGAGCCGTGAGAGATTAGTACTGGGAAGAAACAGAAAAACAACAACGACCGTGCAGGAAGGGGACATTGATAGAAAAGGGGGTATCAAGGCTGACGAATAATGTCAAAGGCTAGGAGGTATCCCCAAGTACCAGACGCAAAAAGTGAAAAGCAATGACACTGCCTTAGAGTCTGGGTCTTCCGAATATCCTTGTGGATGCTCTTCGTAGGAAATGTTATCGGAAGTGAAGGATAAGTCACTTGTTGGTCCCCCGGCTCATCATTCCGCGTGCTCTGGAGAAATGAAGTTCCATGCCCATTTTCGTTCTCGTTTCTGGGTACGTACGATCTCATCTTTGTAATAGCCTCGTCGCTCGCTATCTGGAGGAATACGCGGAGCTGGTGTAATTGTAGGTGCAGTTGCTCTGCGCACCAAGTCTGCTAAATATGCTGCGTTGGTGCCTCCTCTGTTCATTGCCTCTGTGGATTGTGAAGAGGTTCTTGCTTGTCGACCAATTTTGGCGATGGCTGGTCCAACTCCTGTCGAGATGATTGTTGACGCTGGAGTAGACGTGAATCTGCCATGCTTTGCGAAGTGCAATGCCTCATAAGTCTGAACGTTTGGGTGTGCCGCTGACATTGCAGCTACATCCGCTGCCCTCTGAGCGGCGTCCGCACGGGCTTTTCTTTCCGAAGCTGCTTTCCGTATCGCTATTTCTTCCTCTGTCGCCTTATCAAATGTATCAGCTTGGAAAAGACTATTATGCCTAGTTGTTCTCGTTACGTTCAAGCCCACAGAGGTATTTGTGGGCCGCATTAAAGCTCCATTTGGCTTGCTCAGCGAAGACAGAGCTGGCGCTGGCCGAGGCGTGAGTGGTTGGGTCCAGTCGAAATCGCTGGAGGATGTTTCTTCGCTGTCGCTTTCAGAGGCTATGGCATTTTCACTGTCATTCTCCCTTTGTACCGCGACATCTCGTTGCCTCTGTTGTCGCTCTATACGACCATCCATCTGGAAATGTTCATCGCACCAGACCTTTCCCGCTGCTGGTTGTATTGCAGTTGGAAATGGCCTTTTGAGATGCCTAGAGATCACAGACTTTGTCAAGGTCGGTGGTGTGACTGGCAACTTCTCGAACTTGCTTATCTCCGGAGGTGAGCCAATGGTCCGTTGCGCATCTGCATCGGGTCTGCCGATGTTGAGCAAAGTTCGGGCGAGGAAGCTTGGTGGGCTGTCCTCTTTCCCTTTCTCAGGTAGAGTATGGGAGTGAAGGCGATGAGTGAGTGACAAGTCATCGTTCTTCTCTTTCCAACATAGCCTATCAGTAGGCGTAATCGAAGCCCAATGGCACCGGCTGGCGTGGCCGAAGACTGCGGCTGTTTGTACATCTGCTGAGCTGAGAGACTCTCCTTGCTTTGGAAGATGATTCAAAGCTGGGGATTCGTCCCAGTCGGCAAGGTTTCGCCTTAGTGCGTGGATTTGCTCCGAGCTCTTGGTATAGGATGTGTCAAAGCTCGGTGAGCAGGCTGCACTACTCTTGACATCGTCTACCACACCATCCATGGTCTCTATAGCCATAAAAGACTCTACACGAGGATCGGTTCTTGTTGAAAGCTTCAGACAATGCTGTAGCCACATCTCGGACCGGACTTCATGGAGTTGGTCTGTGGTATACAATCTCTGTCTTACGGGCGCCTTCAGCCCCATCCAGCCTGTTACCAGCTCGTTAGAATGGCTACTTGAGTGTCTGTCTTTAGGTGACGATTCTCTGTGTAGAGATTCGGGTTCATGCATCTCCTGAGCGGCGATGGAGGTGGTGACTGAGTTCTCTGGGCTACAGGTTTCGGGAAGAAGCAGATTGCACTTCCTGGCATGATTCGCTGATCGCTCTGACTGGCTATCGACCCTTTGCCCCCATCGCTGAGCTTTCGTCTCGGTCGAATCATCATAGCTTGTTTGAAGCCATGCAACAACGTTAGTGTTCGTATCTTTGGAATTATGAGATGTGTTGTGAAGATCGTCAGAGGTGCGACAAAAGGGATTCGCGTCGTCCTCTGTCAGAAAGGTCATGCGCTCTAGGTATCTGTGGGCACTCTGTCGCATGTCTCGCCTGTATTTAGCACGGCGAGCTCTTTCTACATTGTCTTTGATTTGTTTAGCGCATGCAGGACAGCTCTAGCTTACGGATCAGCCTTACCAGATCCAACAGAAAGCTCGAACATATAGTCCATAAGAGCCTTCGGCATGTGTGCCATATTGGCAGGATAGTATAGGCAATGCGATAGAACGAAAAGCGAAGCAGTGTATTTCGTCGGACTAAACCCTTCGAGTCGGAGGATTCTGATGGCTCAACGATGTGTCAGACGTCAGCAAGATCCCAGGAATCATTCAGAAATGCAGTTTGTGCATAACCAGACGTCACTGATAAAGCATATGCTGCGTTGTTCAATGAATGATGAAATGTCGTAAGATCAATGATGAGTGTGCTGGACGATGACTTGGTATCGATGCGTTCTTATAATGAAGAAGAGGAAAAGTTGGGTATGGAAGAAATGTAATGGACAGTCTCAAGTTCTGAAGAAGAGCAAATGCAACAGCAGCAGTTCTCCACTCAGAGGAAGGGTGGCTGGGTCATTACACCTGCGACATAATAGAGCAACAGAGAAGCATTGAAGATAGAGAAGCAATGAGTTCTGATACAATGAACGCGTAAAGTACCTCATTTGATAAGAATATGAGCCTTTGACTGCCTTGTCTTGAAGTGCTATCTGCTGAGGACATATTCAACAAACTTACTGTTGGGGTCGTCGAAACGAGGAAGGTGCGTCGAGTGTTCTCCATATTGCGTACAACTCAAGATCCTTACATCGCGACCTGGCGTTAGAACTTGACTGCGTAAGTGTGTTACGCTATCACATCCTTACTATCGTGCTTCGTGCCAAAGGTCGACTTCAATCGACTCAGCACGTTGTGAACTTTGCCGCCATGCTACTGCGCGCTGTTTTCCTCTCGAAACTCAATTTTTCGTTTTGCGGCCTACTTCCTAAAGGAAAGCAAACATCGAGTCCCGTACTGTCAAGACATGTACAACGTCGCCTTGACTAGGTAGTGATTCACGATAGTGAACTGTGGCAGAGCGCGTGAATTTCTCCATTGTCAGTTGGACAGTTTAGTCCGCCACCTGAGATTGCCGAGGTGTTTGACTGCTTGAAGAAGTGATAAATTGATATTTTCGCAGTCACAAATTCACGGAATAAGTCCAGTGAATCGGTGGTTGAGTGTAAGTGCCAGATGCGCGTTTGTGAAGCAACTTTTGACGTTTCGCTGGCGCTGGAGAGCATGCGTCGCTCGCAAATTGGTTCCAGACCTCGTGACTACCACTTGCAACACAATTCGTGATGATTCAACGCAGTCCGGTACGTATTCGTGTCTAGCGTAGAGCACTCACCATATCCAGGGTTTTCCGAGGTTCGCTATTCCTCTGCATATACCAAATGATGCTGTGCAAATGACCATCCGGCGCTTACCGCACATTTATCGCGACTGAGGATGTTCCCTGAGGACTAGCCCATGACGTGGGTAAGACTGAGTATTGACACAAGGAAGGACCATGACTCAACCTCTTTTCGAAGGCCTCTTCAGCCCAGTCGTCGAGTATCGTGATGCATATGTGAGGAGCATGGCAGGACAGGCTCGACCAGGAACAATCATGGACGAAAGAACAAGCATTGTCGACAAGGCAATCAAGGTAGTTTGTTCATGTCTGGACGTTGCCCATCTGCAGTAAGATCCAGGGTCTCTAGGCACAAGCGGATAGAAGGGCGGTCCGAGTAGAGTTTCTAGATCTAACCACTGTAGGAGCCGGACGTGACCGGCGAAACAGCACGCTGGCAAAGTGCAGCGAATCCCTGTCGTCGCAATGGAAACGTGGGTTGGCTTGGTGCAGAACAGGGTTCCTCGGAGGCAAAATGTCACAAGTCGCAGCACGCTGCAGGAAGAACAGAAGCTTTTTACACGACTCTGTAGGGCAACGATCGCGACATATCAATCGTCATACATGTTGCACCACACACACACACACACACACACACACACAGCCTTCACGCTTTGACAACGCACAGGATCACAGTACCCTTATGCTTCGTACCCCACGGAGATCCAAACGGGAGTGGCACTGGCCCAAAACGAAAGAAAAAGTGGATTCTGAGAGATCCGGGGCCGTAAGAAGCAACAATAAAGACGATCGCGGATGCTCGGATAGAATCAGATACGGTAGCACAGTAGCACCAGAGTATCTCGGCGTCATGTGAAACAAAAGGGAAAGGATGAACGTTCAATTCTAAAAATTAAGGTAGATGAACGGAAGATGATGCATTATTTAGGTGTGGTTAAAAGACAAGAGACAAGGCGAGTGGGCTGACGGCAAGGAGTAGCCGGGGCCATGGATACCCGACCACCAGAAGGGCACATGCACATGCCTGCAGTACCGCAAGCCAATCAAGAGACTTATCAGACCATTTCCCGCCAGCGAAATTCAGTTCAGAATCGAACCTGAAGCTTTCCACCTCTTCTTCGAGCTCGTGCGACTTTGACCCCAGCATTTCCTGGTCTCAAACTTGCGCTACTTACAGCCCACTTACCACTACGACTCTCACAGCCACTGTTTCCATTCTTGCTGCCCACTTCCATTACATCCGCATCTTACCACACTTTCTGGTTCTTCTTCCACCGTATCTTCAGCGCTCGATTGGACCCTGATTTTCTCCATTCAATTGTGTTTGTCTCTGTCTACATATTCCGAAGTGGAGTACTACGGGCGCACAACGTCGACAATCAGTCTTATCCGACAGACCCATATTTAGCAACATGCCTATTATCAGGAACCCGTTCCGTCGCAATGACGAGACTCTACGTATCAGTGGTAATGAGAAGACGAGTGGAGCGCCAGAAGCTCCACCACGACACATTGATATCAAGGAGCAGACCGAGTACAAGCTGAGTGGTGAGAAGCCACCACAGCCCCCGCGTCGCATTGATCGAACGGGCTGTAAGTACGGGAATGTCGGCTAACCCATCATTCCAGAAATCAACGACAGCGGTGTCTACCTGCCTGTATGTTCTTGCTCCATGGCAACGAGGTCCTTCGTAGCGCACATGTACTGATACTGCCGTGTCTAGCCATCGCCCACCGAGCGCAAGAACTTCTGGTCGACAAAGTCCAACACTTCATCCAACTCGTCAAACCACAGAAGCGTGCTCAACGAGAACGAGCCATTCAACATCTCCCGCGAATCGTTTGACTCTTATCGACGATCATTTGTGAGCAGCGACACCGACGTTAGCCATCATGCGGAGATTCCAGCAACTGACCGGCGGTGATTTAGGACATCTCTGCGCGCTCCCCGGTGCTGCAAGGCGAGGCACGCCCTCGCGTCTCGCTCGACTCTAGGCTTCATTCAAACCCTCCGCGCCACAGCTCCTCCTTCAACAGACCTCTACCCCCGGCCGAAGAGGATACCTTCGAAGATGTTGGACTCAATGACGACGTGAAGCCGAGGAGACAGGGATTCCTCTCCAGGTTCACACATTCTGGCGAGGGACCAGAGCCAAGACCCTCGAGCGGACTCGGCTTTCACGTAGGACGAAAGCGAGGTCAAAGTGGCGGACAGGAGTTGAACTCGATGCCAAAGCCGGATGAGTCGAACGACACCGCCGTCAAAGGTGGCGAGGATTGAGCGTGAAGCCGTCCGCAACAAGATGAGAACGGCATGGGAATATGGAGGGCATTGATATTGGCGTTGACGAGGTCTATAAGCCGGACAGGCATATATCGGTCACGGAGGGCGGAAACTGGCAAGGACACGATATCTTTTTCTTTTGGGCATGACGAGTGGGACTACTTGTCATTGACGCCGGCGCATTGGGACTGTCGACTCGAAGACGAACGAGATGGCATGAAACCTGAACGATGGACTTGTTCAATTATTGCTTCTTCTATCTGTATCTATTACAGTACGTAATCTAATCGTTTTTCGCATGCTATTTTTATTCAATCGATACATTCAACTAGATCTGTAATCACCTTGGTCACTGTATGCCCCGTGATTATCATGTTTGACGTGTTAGGAACCATCCTGATTAGGCAATGTGATTGGCAAGGCACGCGACTCGCGACTTCTACTTCTCCAGACTCCAGCCCGGACAACAACACAAACAGACAACAATAAACGCCCCGTGCTTCACATGCACTTATCCACAACAACATCTCGGGATCATAACTATATGATAACTAAATATTATCAATAACACTGGCAGATGGATCATCAAATGAGCGTACATAATACAGTAAATTCATAATCAAGAGTGCTGGCTAGGCGGTGTATACATAGACATGGTATGCTTACTTATTCCGAAAAAGTACGGAATAGACAGACTTCACACGAGCAGGGGGCAAAAGTCAGATATATATGCAGAACACATGGCTGACTTGTCATGGTCTTGGAACTAGAATCCGCGATCACTACGTCGTCTCGCGGCGGACCATGCGTCGCTACACAACCAAGAGCTCCCTCCTAATTACCTCTTCGATCCCAAAGTTGACCCTTCATCGGATCTGACACAGCTGGACATACTCCTTGCCGGACCAACCTCGACGCCATATGAGGCCGGTGTGTTTAGACTCCATCTTGCGATCCCACCGACTTATCCCACGAATCCGCCCAAAGCTTTTTTCAGAACAAAGATTTTCCATCCGAACATCGAGCCCGAGACGGGCGCTGTGTGTGTCGAGACGCTCAAGCGGGACTGGCAGAGCACTCTGACGTTACGACATGTCCTTCTTACAATATCTTGTCTACTGGTGTATCCGAATGCCACTTCGGCACTCAATGCCGAGGCGGGTATGTTGCTTGAGCAACAGGGAGGCGCTGGATGGGAGGGATTCGAAAGAAGAGCACGTCTCATGACTAGATTGCAGGCTGCTGTGCCCAAACATCTCAAGGATGCAGTCACAGAAGCGCGGTCGCGCGGTGAAGAGAAAGCATCAGGCGAAGACAAAACGAACGGAAAGGAGGGTCAGGATTTGGAGAGGAAAGACTCGGCTTTGGACCAAGCTGAAGCAATCAACGAGCGAGCTGAGAGACCTAGGAGACGAAGACGGGGAGTCTTTGATGTTCAAGAGGGACCGACGACCAGAGGGAAAAGGAATCTGACGCCCACGCCCACTCCTGCGCCAAAGCTTGCTCCTCCACTGTCACCATCCATCATGCCGCCACCGCCACGACCCTTTGTCGTGCAGTCTTCCGCTGACGACGTTTTCGGAGAGATTCATTTACCTCATCCTTCCCAACAAACACCTCGCTTTCCGTCACATACAACAGATGCTCGGTCCGACCCTGAGCTTCACAGTGCATACGAAGATCAGAATGCTGACACGAATCCACTGGCCACAAAACCATCCCTTCATCCAAGCCCGGTCCGCCAAGATCCCGCTATTCCACCCAGTGAAGTCAGAGCCACAAATGCTCGCGACGATGATGCCGAGTCTAGTCCATTTCTGTCCGACTGCGTGGATGCTGAGTATCCGCCGTCCCCTCGCAAAAGTCCCGTGAAGCAACAAAGGAAAAGTGATGATTTCTACGCTGAACCTGGCCCGCCTAGTCCACGCAAGGAAAGCCCTCGAAAACTAAGAGCGCCGGCTCCCGAGTATCCCCCAAGCCCTCAGAAGCAGAGTCCAAAGAAAAACAGACGACCATTGTTCGGACAACACGGACCAGAAGAGGCAGGGGCTAACTTATTCGGACCATCGCTGGACTCTGGATCTGGAGCCGATGGTTCATCTTCTATTTCTCAGCGCTTGCCGAATCTTTGTTCTAGAGGAGAATCATCACGCACAGCAGCTGCGCGCCGCGCCGGACCGCCTTTGTTCTTTACTCCAGATAACAGCAGCAACCAAATGCATCCGGCTCTCTTCTCCACTCAGCAGAACGGTACCACACCCGATCTCCTTTCTGGTATGACAGAGGACTCAGAGTTCGAAGTGTCCTTTGAGGTTCTACGACAGAGCGAGCGCAGGAAGAAGTGTCTCCTCGCCAGTCCGCCGAAAAGGAAACTGCGGGCAAGGAATCTGAGGGGTAAAAGCGATAACATGGCTACACCAGAGGTTATTGAACGGGAAGACGAGTCGCTTCTCGAACCTTCCGAGATCATATCTCGCGTTACTCGATCCAAAAAGAAGGAAGTGGCGGAGAAAGGCAGAGCAACAGCTGTGGCCGAAAATGCTGATGATGATACTGCCCTCGCCTCTGTATCTGCACCAGTCTCAGCACGTACAACACGTAAGAAGACCAACAGGCCAAAACCCAAGACGAGAACAAAGACAAAGACACAGACACAGATGAACAGCAGCAGTCCCGACAAGGCAATCCTTGATCAGATCAACCACAAAACGACAGAAGAAAAGAATAAAGAACGACTAGAGGCCAAGCTTTGGAACCTATGTGGTCGTGATATTGAGCGGTGGAACAAGGGCGACTTTGGAGATTACTTTCACATCAAGGCCTCGAGATGGTGAAGCTCTTTTGAATGATGATGCTCGACGGCAAAAACGGAAGTATTGAAAAGAGGAAGAAAGACATGTATGCTGCGCTTGTCTTGAGAACGGGTGTATACATGCCAAGTCAGTAGGTTCTTTCTTTCTTCTCTCCACTCGCCCCTTGTCTCTGATTTCATCATGCATCATACTCCAAAGAGTGAGTGTGCAGTGGCACTCTCAACAAGCGGATTGGACAGGACATTGGAAAATGCATTTGAACAGTCTCAGCACAACTACGTGCACTACTTCACCGCTGTCTATTCTTTCTGAGTTCTAGCATTGGGTGGGCGTGAATATAGTAGCATTGTCATCGGATTGTTTTCGCATGGGATACACACAAAAGGAGCATTATCATCGCATCGCTTTGCTCATGGCGTTTTTTGCATCATGAGGAGCAGTGGCATTGGAACCTGCTTTCTCTCTTGGCTCGCATTTGCTTTCACCTTGCAAATTTGTACTACACATGCCTTTATTTGGGCTGCATTGTTAGCGTTTCACGTCTCGGTATCCATTTATCATTCATTCGTAGCGTTATGGAGTAAGATAAAGATACAGACACAGAAGATGCATACACGGCGTTTTTTGGTTGTCGCTTTAGTCAAACATTCGAGCAATGGATAGACATTGTTACTTTTCCCTCCTGAGAACTCGACTCGCGCTCGGATCTGCAATATGCGTATATTTTGTGATAACCTCCTGGGCTTGTTATCGTCGACGTTGTAAGATGCAGAAAGGTTACAATTGTCTCTTTTTATTTCTCTCTTTTGACTCTCTTAAGTCTAGTGTTACACACATATATACACTGCGCAAATATGCAAGCAAATACACTACAAAAATCGAGAAGCAAGGAGAACAAGCGCACAGTATTGTCACAGTCCGCGCCCAGCGACCTCTAGCACAGCCTGCAACTCGACCAAGATCTTGGCGCTGCCATGCACGCGATCTCCAGCGACAGTCAGCGCCCTGACGACAAGCGGGAAGAGGAACTTGAGATGCATCATCTGCTCCCTCCTCATTCTGACGCCGCCGTCGTCCTCGACTCCTCCTTTTTTGTTTTCCATGGCGCCATTGGGACCAGTCTCGCCTCCGCTCATGCCTCGCCGCTTGAACCGTTTCTGGTACTCTTCTTCGCTGAGGAGCGCGTCGGAGACGCAGACTAGGCTTCTCATCTTGGAGAGGCAATAGGTCAACTCTTCGATCTGGCTTAGCGGTGTGGGCATTGTGCCCCGCAGGGGTTGGTCCGCGATGTATGCTCTTAGAGGCAGGGCGAGTCTCAGGACTGCCCATGGCGCTGCCGCTCGCGCCAGGCGGACTCGTTCTTCGCGTTCGGTCTTGAGCATTGTTGTTGCTGTGCCGTTGTTGCCGTCGTTGTTTGGTGCTGATGCTGTGGCGGTTGGTTCTCCTGTGGCGAGAGACAGCATCTCGTCAAGACACAGGTAGGCTATTGCTTCGCGAGGGGTTGGGGTAGGATCGTGTACTCTGCCCAGTCTTGTCTCGAGCAGGTCACGCAGTGGCGGTGTTTCAGAAGACTGGGGTACATCACCGTGTTCGGGTTCATGGATTATACTTGCTTGGAAGAGAGAATACACGTATGCGGAACGGAGTTGATCTGGGAGGATGGCGTTGCCTAAGCCAGGGATGATCATTGCCCTCAGTCTTTTGAGACTCGTGCAGTCGGCTGATTCGTCTGTTTCCATAAGTCCGAGAGGTGGCGGCGAATTCTCTGTCGGAAGTTCGGCGTGCATGATCATGTGGGCCGTTGCTATGATTGCACGCCAGACACGGCGCTGAGTGTCCTTTGGTACACCGAGCGTGTGCATCTGAGTCAGTGCCGGCTTGATGATGGCGAGCGCGGCAGGCGTGGCTTTCTGCCAGGGCGCAGGACCTTTGCCGTTCTGCTTCCAAGTGTACTTGCGCTTCATGGGTATGATGAGGCTCTCGAGAGCACGGGCGACCGAGTTAGTTAGAAGCACGTCTTCTTTGGTAATGTGAGTAGCGACGAGTTCAACGAGCCAGTCCATGCTTGCCTTGGAAAGTGCCACAAAGGTGAGGTCGGTCTTAGGCTTCGGGTGGGATGGGTCATCGAAAGGCAATCTGACGAAGGTCGAGGCTATCTTGATCAGCGTAGAGGCAATCCCGTCGACATCAGTCCGTAGCATCTTCAAGCATTCGAGAACTCTGCTTTGAAGAGGAGTCATGCTGTGCACATCCATGCCGCTAGAGGTATTTGTTGAAGCACATACGCACTCAAAGAGGTCCAAGGCTGTGACTTTGAGGTCGTCCGAGCTGGAAGACGTGCGATTGAGGCGACACAATTCAGCAATGCAGTCAGTATACGCAAGATATGCCTCCTGTTCTGCAGCCTGACCCTTGACGTTTGGTATACCGGCAGAGCACAACAAGGCTCCTTCTTTGATCATTGGTTTCCAGTGCTGATCGCCTGCACTGAGAACTCGCCACAGTGTAGTCATTGCAGTAAAAAGAGCTGCGATAACGATTGCCGAAGAGCTAGAAAGATACTTCTGTACCAAATTGAGGAGCTCACTCCATAAGCGATCGAATTGCTTTGATTGCGAGATAGCTGTCAGATTGTCGGCGATAAGGATACCTGTCTCTTCAAGGAGAGTCTTCGACGTGCCATTCATTGCGGCCAGTTCTTCAGCACTCTCCGATCCATCTCGCGCGGCCAGTTGCCTCGACACGTCCTCATCGAGTATCTTCATCAACAGAGTCTCGAAACACAACTCCCAGCTCGAAGTCGTCAGACCATCAGCGTGATTGTTGAAGATCCGGAGCAGAGTCTGGAAGGCGCTGTTGCGGACCTCAGCACGCTTGTCAGAGACAACATCCGCTATGCGGTACAAAGCAAGCATCCACTGGGCCGGGCGCGATTGATCACTCCTGGTCAGAATTTGTGCGTGTGTCAATCGTGTTTCAGGATATTTTGTGGCGTAGTCATTGAGGCCCAGCACTGAGCCCTGCTTGACAAGGAAGTCGGAGATGTCCCAGAACAGGCTTACTGTCTGCCAGAAGTTAGCGCGTATTTCGTTTTTCTCAGATCGTTCAGACTTACGGTAAGTGAAGTGTTAAGATCGGCCTCCTGCGATGCAAAGCGATACAGAATTTCGGTGAGTGGAGTGAAACAAGCCTGCGGCAGTAAAAGCAGAAAGTCTGAACAGACCAACTGCATGATCCCAAAAGCTGAACGACTCAGGTAGGGTGCAACGACTTGGCTAGATATGTGCAGCCAGCTATCCTCAGGCTGGTCCGGCACTGCGACATGATCACCTTCGTCATCTTCGTCATCGAAGACACTGCTCAATATGGCAAGGATGGTATCCCACCCAGCAGAGAGCGCATCTCCGCATTTCTCGAGGATAGACCTGACAGCGTCAAGCGCTTTGCCATGTATCTCTACGTCCGCATTCGTGAGTTCATCGTTCTGACTGTACATGCGATGGATCAGAAGCCGCAGCGAAGACAGCACCATCTTTTGCGCCTGACCAGCGTCTTCCACATCGTCGGAAGTACTCGCTACCGCGATTGATACGCCGCATCGACTAAGAATGTCTGCAGCAAGGCGTCGGGCATCTGCTGGAATTGAAGCGTTGATAGCCAGGCTTACGAGACATTCAACAAGTACCTTCCAGCCGCTATCTGTCGCGTCGTACGTAGCAAACCTGGCTGTGTTCAGGTCGGCCAGCTCGCCCAATCTGGTAAGTATGAAAAGATAGTCTTGTGAGGACAGAACAAAATCTGGGCTGAGACCCGGGAGGCTAGACAGTCGGCGTCCGCTAAAGCTCATGCGTGGTGAGGCTAGCGGTGATGTATGATCCGGTTGGCTGCCAGGCGGAGGTGCATTTTTAGAGCGTCCATCGATCAATGTGCAAAGAGTAGTCAGGCAATGCATAAAGGCATCGTTAGGATAGTCAGCAGTGCTCTCAAAGAGTCGTAATGCTGCCGCTTCTACAGCCGCTACCTCGGAGCCAATACCACTGGGTGATTTTGCATCCGGAGCAAAGTGGCTCGCATTCATCGTGTTGAGTACGGAACCAGCTTGCTGAAGAGTCTCGAAGACTATAGTGAACGCAGACTCGAGTGTAGGTCCGATGGCGATGGCGACATTCAGCAAGGCCCGGAGGCATAACAAGTTTCTAGTAGACAGTGTCGGCTTCGTTTGCTCGTTGGCAGAGGAGCGCGGTCGTCTATCACTATTGGACGCCTGCGTAGTAAAGCTGTCAACGCTGAGTAGGCCTTTGGTATGTGAGTATACCCCCGAGGGGGTTTCAGAGATTGGCGACATGGTCGATGGCATATTTGCGCCAACAATATTCGGCGGCACTGCGGACTTGCCGAGCGTAGTCAAAAATGCGTCTCGTGCAGTGATCAGTCGCAGGAGCCCGGATACCTGCACAAATCGTTGGTAGGATCTGATCAGAGCTCTGTAGTAGGCATTGTCTAGCGCAGCGTTGAGGAAAGTCGAATACGTGGCCAGTAGTGCCGGCCAACACTCGTCGACAAGATTGGCGATCGCTTTCACATTTCCGATGGCTGAGCTTGCCTCCAGCTGTAGTGGGTTGACAGGAACCGTGCGAGAGCGATACGATTGTGATCGGTCCCTCCTTGTCCGCGCTGATTCAGGTTCTGGTGACTGCTCTCCCCTAGTGGGAGTTTCCTCGTCTGCCGATTCGGACAGCTGTGTCCTGGAGCTAACATGTTGTACCGAAAGAGGCAAGACCACCTTTGCCAGATTCTCCGACAGACCATTGAGGCACTCGAGCACAAGACTATAGACATAAGTCTCTGGTAGCGTTGGAGGCTCCGTCTTGTCCAATTGATCGATGCATTGAGCCTTAGGAACACTCCATTGAAAGCTAATACCAGGTACACTGGAACCACTGACACCAAGACCGACCCCGATGACGCCGGCGACGCCACCCTCTGCTTCCGCAATGGCCAAATCGGTGGCGGACTCGTTCTGATTCGCGGGTCCCGTGGGAATAGATGACTGCTGACCTAGGCCGATGATGCTGGGCTTCTCGGTAGACAAGCGGACAAAGGTGGCTATGTTGTCCCTGATGATGTTCTTCTTGCCTTCGCTACTGTCGTACTGGCGATAGATCTGGATCGCAAGTCCAGGCTCAGTGTATATCATACGAAAGACCTCCATGCACAACACTCGTTTCCAGCCTGCAGCTGCCTCGGGATCCAGCATGTACGTAAGAAGACCTAGTAGCATCTCACATTCCTCCGGCATGGCGTCCAAGTGGCGTCGGATGACGAGAGAAGCCACGCGAATAGCACGAAGAGTGACAGCAAAACTTTGGCGCTCCGATATGACGCGGATCAAGAAGGGCATCACGATGCTGCGCACAACGTTCGTCTGCTCTATATGCTTGAGGAACACTCTCGAGTGGGTTTCCATGCAAGCGCCAATCAGCTCAAGGCCCGACACAGGCGAGAGTTGAGAGAAAGGGACAAATTTAGGCCTGCGACCTTCGATGGACAATGCTATGTCCAGAAAGACTCTGTAAGCATCATGAGCAGCCTCCTTCAGAGGGACGGGTCCCTGCTCGCCTGGTACCTCCGCTACCACAGGACTGTTCGGGTGGCGCGCATCCTCTATGGAGACCTTCTCGAAAACAGAAACAACAAGCTGCTGGAGCGTTGCGGTTGCGACGCCACTTACAGTAGGTGTCTTGACGTTCTGTAGCGCAGCACAAACTTGCAGAGCACCAGCCAGCTTCTCGCCTTTGAGATCCTCGGCGTAGCTCTGAGCGAGCGTCGGGAGTGCTTGCAGGACTTTCAATTGGACATCGAGACTCAACGAGGTGCAGGCATTGAAAGCGTCAAGTACATCTTTGAGTCTGGATTTGGGTAGCCCTCTGAGAATCACCAATCTCTGAAGGCAGTTCGCTGCACTACTGGCAAACTTGGGATTTTTGGTGGAACAAGCTAGCAGAAAGGGGTCGATGAAATTAGGCCTACGACTGAGATCTCTTGTGGATCAGCATGTGGTGGTCGAATTGATATACAATTTTCTTACCAGCTGCCAGTTGCTGCTCGGATGTAGAGGGTAATGATCTGAGTTCTTGTAGAGATCTCTCAGCCGCCTGTTGTGAAATTGGTGAGCAAAGCCGCCCACTAACAAAATAATAAAGGCGTGGGTAAACATACGGTTCGCAACTCAGGATTCTTGCGTTTGGCCTCTTGAGCGAGGTTTGTAAGCTCTGCTTGGAGAGCCTGGCCGCTCATTGTTTAACAGCTGCGAGAGGCTCAGCATTCTATAGCAGATACATGGTGGTTGTTAGATGTTGACAGAGTATCCGACGTCATATGAGATTCGGTAGTCGTGGCGAGTAATGCTATAGTATAGAAATAAGGTATTCGGGTAGTCAGGAACAAACACCGAAGGGGGCTACAGTGTACTACTTGCAGTTACATGTCATCTTGGCTTACTTCGGCCTCGGCGTGTCGGCGGAAGAGGAAGGTCGAGACGCGTGGTGGGGAGTTTGCGCGGTGTGTTTGCACCCGCTCCTGCCCAGTCTCACTGCCCCGCCAACATCATTCGTTCATTCAGCTCACTCACCGGTGCCCACATATATTCATTAACAGATATTCATCAATCTCGACGGATTTACAAACAGTATATCTGCATTACCAAAAAGAAAAGAGAGATCAGAAACAAGTCTGCCAAGACATTAACTTGACTCAAGCAGTGGAAACATAAAGCGATATCACAACATGGGTGCCAAAATCCCTCGCAACTTCCGTCTATTGGAAGAGCTGGAGAAGGGCGAGAAGGGTCTCGGAGCCGGTAAAAACCCCCGGAATCCTCCAGGGTGCACAACGAGAAGACAAACCCACATGGAGAAGCAGGAGAAAAAAGGACTTGGAAAAAGAACATGGGCTTACTATGATCGTTTCTGTATAGAGGCATGTTCCTACGGCCTGGACGAAGGCGACGACATCAGCATGACCAACTGGAACGGCACCATCCTGGGTCCTCCCCACTCAGCGCACGAGAACCGCATCTACAGCCTCAAGATCCGCTGCGGAGAGCAATACCCGGACGTGCCCCCCGAAGTGACGTTCGTCAGCAGAGTCAACGCCCCCTGCGTCAACCCGCACAACGGAAAGGTGGATCTGAGCAAGTTGCCTGCCATCGCCACGTGGAAGAGAGACTTCACCATGGAGACGATATTGATCGAGATCAGAAAGTACGAGGCAGAGCTTTTCTTGTGAATGATGGCACTATTGAGGTTATGGTGTATTGACCTACGCTCACAGATATCTTGCGGCTCCGGCACACAAGAAGCTACCCCAGCCTCCCGAAGCCAGCACTTTCTAGGTTGATGCTCTTCGACGAGCAATGAGGGGAGCGGGCCCCTCGGGGTCTTGAGGACGATGTTTCATGGTGACTGAGATGGTTGCATGAGTGGGCTGGTGTTCTCTCCGAGTCATTGAGCAAGACCTGTCCTGACGTGGGGCATCCGCACGAATCATTTCACACAACTGTTACTGGCATAGCATAGGCGCTGGCGCAACAAAGGCAAAGGCAGATCAGATAGGCGAGGAGGACCAGGGACCAAATATGACATGACTATCAAGAAGACACAAGCGGTTTGACCTTAACATGGAGAAAGTGTCCAGGACCTGAGATAAGCCAGGAGTGCAACACACTCGTGTTTCGCGAAACTGTATACCTGTCTGAAGCTTCGAAAGGCGCATGACGTGTCTCTAGCCCATAAGGAGATATGGGGTATCATCTAGTCTTTGTTCTAAAGGTCCGCCGGAAAGCAACAAAAACAACTCCATGCTAAACAGCAGATATGGAACATATTCCAAGCATAAGAAAAGCCCGCTCCGTCCCTGATTTTGGATCTATTCGAACTCGCTCTCCTGCCAATCGTAAGATCTCGTCTAGTGACTCGGGGTGTAGATCTTAGCCATGTTCTTTGCGCCTCGAGGCTCGATGAACAGCGCCTCAGCCTCGACCAGCTTCTCGCCCTCGCTGCCGTCCTCGGTCATGAGCTCAATATGACCCTTGACCCAAGCCTTCCGACCGTCCACCTTGGTCGTCTCGGCGCGCAGCACGACATAGACATCGCTGGGACACGGCTTCTTGTAGTTGATGGTCAGAGAGGCCGTGACGCCGACTTTGTTAGGCAGGGCGGGGAAACACGCTCTCGCCAGGCCTTCGTCTAACAGCGTTGCTAGCAGTCCGCCGTGAATGACGCCAGGATAGCCGCACAGGCTCGTGCCGAGATAGGAGATCTGCACCATGGACGGCGATTTGTCGTTGTCGTCTGTGAAGCTCAGAGGAGGCACGGCGATCATGCCTTCGCCTAGCAATGTGCCGGCGGTGAGGTTGTGGTTGCGCATGGCCTCGGGGATTTTGAGATGCGGTCTGCTCTCTGTGAACTCGGGCTTCTGGCGCATGGCCTGGGCCAGCGTGCAGTTTGTTATCCGGTCGTTGATTTCCTGTGCACTTGAAGTGTCAGGCTGGAAGAGGGACAGGGTTTCTGCGTCTGTTGGCGGCGTCATGAGGCCGTTGATGGTTTCTACTGCGGGGGCGGCGGCCATTGCGAAGCCTAGTGTGCCGAAGATGAGGACTAGTGATGTTGCGGAGAGGAAGCGACGAGTGCGTGATCGTGTGTTGGGTTGCGCGCCTTGGCTATCTGGCTCGGTGCTTGAAGAGGAGGAGGAAGAGAGGGGCGAAGTGGAGGAGAGAGGACTGGTTGGTATGGAATTGCCGAGAGTTGTTGAGTCTGGTACACAAGTGAGCTACAAGACTTAAACAAGCAGAACAAGACTAGTCTAATCTCACCAGTAGCGACGGACCGGCAATGCTTCTGTGCACGTGTGTATGGATGTAATAATAATAATCGCGGGCATGAGGCTTGATATGAGATAGCGGGAGTGATACCTCGGGGGCTGAGAGGGCACTTCCGAGCAAGCGCCGATCTAAAGACTGTCGCCATTGGCATCTCGTACGACAAGAAAAAAAGTACAAGAAGAAAAGAGCTCTAGCGGAGTTACACGAGAAGAGTATAGCCGTCCATGATGGTGAATATACAGTAAAGATGCTCGACCACGCGGTGTTCTGAATGTTCCCCGATCAATGCGTTGCCTTGCAGCTTTCTTTCTCTGGGGCCGCCACGCGAAGCCGTTGGAGCCGTTGCTGTTTTGGGGGACTTCCGTGTTTTTTTTTGTTTTTTTTGTTTTTTTTATTTTATTCCACCACAGCACCTTCCTCCAAAGGTCCCTGAGCCGCAGCCGCAGCCGCAGCCGCAGCCTTGAATGGCTGCCAAGGACAATCAGCCTCGGTTGATGCTCTGTCTTGTGCATTTCCCGACTTTTCTGTCCTGGAGCCCACCTCAAGTACTGTACTACTACTGTACCGTAAGGTACCTTACCTAACACTATCAATTGTCGGCATCGCCTCGGAAGTTGGCCCCAATCTGGACATCCTTGCGAGTCTCCACGTCCGTGGTCAGGATCTATCCATGTTCGACGTGACAAGATGGTAAAGTACCCAGCTGAGCGCAGCGCCCTATGCTCAGATGCGGTGTGCAATCCTGAAGTGTAGAATACCTCACGTCTGAACATGGCCAGGGTCCATATCATTACATATGTACAAGTCTGCACGGCATAATGTCCAGCCGAGATCCCACCCTCGTTCGCGCATCAATGTTGCTGCAGCGATGCAGTACTCGACGGTCTACACAACACCTCCGCCTCAAAGAAAGTGTCCTCCAGATGAGCTATCGAGACCGTCATCTCCTTCTCGTGGCCATGTTACTAATGTTACTGACGCGAGTTTGTCCGCTTCTCTTCCTGAAGAGCTCCGATTCTGCTCTTTCGACAGCTCTTCTCTTGCGCTCCTTTTCCGATCCCGCGCCTTCTTGTCGACCTCTTCCACTGCTCCTACTGCTCGTTTGGCTCCTCTTGGCTCTCTCTTCAGCACTGCGCTTGCGGTCAAGGCTTCTCATATCGTCCTTGCCCTCGGGGTCGAAGACGGCCGTGTTCGGAGAATTTACCAGAGTCGCGCTTCGCGGTGTTGTGCTCGTGGTCTCGTTGGATACTCGTGCTTGTACAGCCAGCGGGATTTGCTCGACTGCCGGTGCGCGAACAGGAGGTGTAGGCAAAGGTCGGGTAGGTCCACGTCTGCTTCGTGCATCATCACTGCTGGTTCCTTGGCTAGACTTGCTTCCGTATCCCTCTTCGCTTCCACCGGTGCGACGTGCTGTGATTGTCAAAGCTCGCACCATCATTAGTACTTCCTCCCATTCTTTGTCGGAAAGATCGCCTTCGTCTAGATACGCTGCACGTACTGCATCGCCGGCTACTTGTCGCGCTAGGCTGTAGTCCTTGACGCAGTCTTGAAGAAATGCAGTATATTCGTGGATGACCGACAGGCGTAACGGATGAGCACCCCTGAGTAATCTGCTTGCGAGAAAGAAGGTCAACTTGAAGTAGCTGTCTGCCGCGGGCACAAAGTTCAACGGTGGAAGAAGGTAAGTTGCGCTGGATGGTGGCGAGCGCTGTTGAGGGGACAAGCCAGGTGGTCGTGAGGGCGTCTTTCGTGCCGGAGTGGTTGGTAGAGGCGGGATAGGGTATGATGGCGGTGGTGATTGAGCCGATGCTTCGAACGGATTTGTCACATAGGATGATTCAGACACTATTGAGTCACGTAGTCCGGTATCGGGTTTGAGGTGCGTCGTGCGATCATCGCCTGCACTTTGTTTGCTAATGTTGGACTGTGGCGGGCGCAAGTGCTGTGAAGATGGATTCGGCTTCAATTGAAAGACTGGTGGGTGATTATGGAACAGGCAGAAGATGTGATAGAATGATGCGCGCAGTTTTGCTGCCATCACCCGGCATTCCGGACCCTGTCCACCGTCTTGGCAGTAAGGAAGTATCAACACCTCTGTGATAGAAAGCCCTTCTCGCGCTAACCAAATGATGTGGTGATATAGCTTGATAGACTTGGTGTTGCGCGTGTAGTCCAATTTCCTCTGACTCCGCGCTTTGGTTAGTTGCTGCGCCAATATCACGGACAGCCCAAGGATTTGGAAAAGACATGACGAGAGGAGCGCATTGGTGGCCATTGTATCTTCGGCCACTTGCCCCAAGATCCTCAAGTCAACTGCCGAGACCGCCATGTATAAGGTAGCACGAAGAATCTAGGTCTTTCTTGGTGGTAGGCTCATGCGCCACCCTACCCTCTTCCTCCTGATTTGCCTCGACAATTGCTGTTGTACCGTATGTGTTATTGCAGATTAACGATGTTACCACTTCAGTGCTGTCCTTTGATGTTCCTCGAGGGAGCTGCAGCGGTCCCGCGAAAACAGACAATAGACAATCCTTATGATCTGTCAGGACCTGCGTAGACAGCGGAGGGGAAGCTCATGACTTGTACGACGGTGTGATCTGGTAACAGTACCCAGCATCAACTTATCTCTACAGATCGACTAAAGAAGCATTAATTCGGCAGTTCTCTTCGTCATGCTGCATCTGCATCAATTGGTACCTGAACCAAGATGTGCAGGTCGCTGCACTTCGGTTTTCTGACACTGGTTGTTACACTTCGAGTTCAATCGTAACAACGGACTACCGTGTAAAGAATAGAGAGATCCAATTTTATAGGACAGTGTTCATGAGTCGTCGGGTGTCAATGGAACTCACAGAGCGGTCGCATTCGTCATGAAATAACCAAAGCGAAGCAAGAAAAGCCGCGCCCAGTGGCAGTGCTAAGATCAGAATACTTACGATGGATATGCGATCATAGATGTTCAATTGACCTAGAGCGCAGCCGCCACAGACAGACTGCCCTCGCTTATTCCTGTTTCCGCGAAAGCGAACCCAGCCTGTTGCGCAATGACCCAATATCCCAGGAAGCGAAACAATAACACACTGGGGACATAAGGAAGATGGTCATGGGCGGGCAAGGAAGCGATTGGATCGAACGAGTCGCAGCTCGCAGTGGAGCATATATTGCCGGCATGGCGCATGAAGCATTGCACTTGTGTGGTGCAACGTGTCGTGACGTGCGCCTTATTCTCTTAGAAACGCGTCTATAGACCAGCACATCACCTTGCTGTCCGACTGAGCCGGAATCCTGGTCTGGAGTCCAGCATTCCGAGTCCTTTCGATGGCTTATACAGAAGAGGCTGTGATGGCCAGCGATTGTGATTCAAAAATCATGAACTTGTCGTCCGCACTGTCTGCAGGAACCAAGCAGTCAAGAACGACCTTGCAGATGTCATTGAATGCCGATGCACTATATCGTGCAGACAGGGTTGAGAGGCATGGCGTGTTGTCAGTAAAAGGCGGTCAGACCATCTTGTCATTGGCTGCGTGCAGTATGAGTTTCGGCACGTACCGAATCAATCAAGTTTGTCCAACGTCCCAGAAACGCAACCGTACAGTACAAGTAGTATACCGGTAAAAGCTTAGGCGGGAAGTACGGCACCTTCAAGACAAACATCTTCGCAAAGGACCGACATGCTATCAGCTTGGTCAAAAGCAACTAAAAATATAAAATCCTCTCCTCCCCTGACGAGACACGTTTACACTGCTGTAGCAATTGGGGTTGACCCCTCGATGGTTCCCACTTCGAACGCAAATCCAGTTACCCCTGCTCCCTGAGTGCGCTGAACTGCATAAGACTGGGAACCATCCGAGGAACCGCTCAGTCGGATTGTTGAAGTCAGCCACTGTATCCTTCCAAAAGTCTCCAAACATTACCTTAGCTATCCATACCTTGGCTATCCATAGATGGATGTCGGACTACGGTTGAATCAAGATCGCCGAATTGGCAATCTTGGCCTCGCTCAGAAAAGCCGAGAAAGCCAGAAAACCCAAATATTAAAAACCACTGACGTTGACGCGTCAAGAGAACGCTCGTCTCGTATTCCCAACTTCCCTTTCCACCCTGAACCTTAGCAAATCTCAAAATCGAACCCGTTTCTGTGCCCTTGACGACTCCGCCAGTGGATGCCATCCTGTATTCGTAATGTCGTTCCGAGAAAGCCCCGCTTCAAGTGTCTCGCGGCAAATGCAATAATACCCAGAATAGCTCCAGTCACATCAAGCAATTACGAGGGGTTAGGGGAGGGTCATTTCTCATACACAAGTCATAGCTCTTAGACATGCTCTACCTGTACAGGATCCTTCCCCGTGAGATTAAGTGATTCCGAGTGTTTGGCTCGTCGAGTCTGAAGCACCCGGCGGCGCCTCCGCGGTCTCTCTTGCTCGCATGTCATATCAGAGCCTTGGTTTGTCGTAAGTAGGTGTGGTGGGGAGTCGACGAGGCTTGCTTCCCCGAGTCCTCTGTGGCGACTGACATATCTCTCCTTGGTGGGTGTTGCTCATGGTAGAGCTATGGTATGGGATGTAAATTTAGGAATGGGCGTACAATCTAGGAAGTAACGAGTCTATGTTTGGTCATTTGTATCATTGGTCATGTGTGCACTATTGCCTAACCATATGGTCTCTGGGAGTTCGTGGTACTTATATATTGCAGCGAGGACACTCCGACGTAAGGAAAATAGATACTAATATCACTCGGCTGTGAAGCACCGGCATTTCGTAGCAGGACAGTCGGTTTTATTGTAGATATCATTCACATTCCAGCAAGCCATCGATAATCTGTCAATCCCATCTGTACACGCCGCTGGTCATCGAACTCCACAAGTGCGATCTCAGAGGTGCACCTATAAAAGCACCCCTGGCGCAGAGGCCAATATCCGAGACTTTAGCCATTGCTCTTACAAATTCTCCACAATGTGCTGATACCGCACATACACGTATTCCTGTGGCCATGTCGAGGTCATATTGGCTTCTTCTTGCGGCCAAGCGGCCATCTTCCAGAAAGCCTGCGCGAACGGTGACCTGAAGATTTCTCTGGACATCAACAGGAACTGCTCCGCCTGCTCGCTCTTTCTGTGCTGTTCTAGGCCTGCATGTGACACGCGAGGCTGGAGCTTCGGTAGCGACAATATGAGTAAGGATAGGGCAAGGGTGTTACCGGACAGACAGGTCAATCCTTAGACGTTTGGTACTGCTGGTGTACGACGGGGGTTCAGGAGCCATGAGAGGCTTCTCCATCTTTTGCCGAGCAGCAATTACGTTCGCTGAGATCGCAAGATTGCAAGAACTCTATAGGAGGTTTGCTGAGGATGTACTCTTCAATGTAGGGTCAAATCGTTATCTCGTAATTCGTAAAATGGACAATTTCACACTAAATCGGAAGCAGAATCGAGCAGTCCAAGTTCCTGTTCATCTTGAGAGCTGCTTTGCCGAGATAGTCTCTCGACAAGTACATCGACTGTGAAATCATTAGTCACCACCCATACCCATGTGCGTTAGAACAAGAGCGAACTTACCACCAGCGAGTAGGGTGACCAGGATCGGAAGGGCATAAGAGCTCAGCTTCGACGCATCTGCATCGCGCCAGATCGGTTGTAGCAAAGGACTGTAAAGCGCGAAAACAACAAGTACAAGTAATGCAGGCTGGATGATGTTCGATGGCTCCTTGAGGACATTGAGCAAAGCAAGAGATACTAGGGTGCTGCTCACAGCGACAAGCCCGATGCTAGCTTCGCCGATTTGAAGGGTCGCGAGCGGTGTCTCGTGTTGGAGAATGGACCTGCGCAAGATCGTGATGCTCAGAACTAGTCCGAAGTGAAGAGGACCGTGTTGGATTATCCAAGCCGTATAACGGTGCTTCAGCACATCGGCATGGCCGTGGTCATGCGGGCAATACAACTTGTAGAGAAGGTACTGCTTCTTATAAGTCGGATGCAACATACTTTTCGTGATGTTGTACTTACCATCAGCGGAAGGAAGCAGACGACGTTCCCGAAATCCATAATCTCCAAATGAGCACGATCGGAGTTCAATAAATCGGAGAGAAGTTTTGCAAAGGCAAGGAAACTGCTCCCGAGCATTGTGTAAGTGGCAGTCTCCATGCGCTCGGTAAGGTTGAAGTGAGATGGCTCAGCATCGTTGGAAGGAGCATTAATCACAGTTTCTATGATGCATTCGAGTACGGCAACGGAACAGAAAAGTGGTTGAAAATGCTGCTTGAAGAGCAGCACATAAAAGACTAATGCCGCGGCCTTCAAGTTCAGGTTGAATGCAAGATGAGTTCGGCTTCGCTCATCGTCCCACCTCTGCCACAAAGCATGCATGCATTGTAGCAGAAGTAGTGCCCTGCTGCCAATGACAACAGCCTGGATTGGGGTATTCGCGAAGTTGACCAAGCCGTGCGACTTTGCGTGGATGTCGGCCCCACTCGCAGTGAAGAGGAACAACATGAAGCAGTGACTAGCTTGAGCAAAGCTATCAACCCAGCTTCTGCCTGAGAAGTGGCAACGATATGTCGTGTTGAGGTACCAAGAGCTCCAAGTCACAACAAAGAAGCCAATATACTGCAACACATCGTCGATCGTGTTGAAATCGTTTGAGAACGCTGCAATGCTCAAGGCAGAAACAAGTAAAGCGTTATAGAATGTGTCGATGGAGAAGGACCTAGAGAATAACGAGACAGGCTTGGGAAGACGGGCCAACATATATTTCTTGCTCTGGTCTCTGGCCTCAATTGTGTCTTTTCCGTCTATTGGAAGCAGAGATGCCTCAAGTTCAGCCCCCATTGGATCACGATGTCGATTTAATGTGCTGATAGAGATGTGATTATTCGCTTCACTTCTTTCGAGGTGCGTAACCGTTTGGAATCACAGATATTCTTCAGAAAGTCGGACAGGACGGGAAATACAGACTCAGGTAGAGCAAGGTACTGTATATTACGGTGGAGATAGGAAAGCCAAGTAATAGCTGAACGAACCTTTGGGTAGGCTACTGTACTTACATTTGACTTGTATTGTTACGACCAGGAGTGCCGGAGTTAGCTGGTCAGCTACGCACACCACACAACGGTGGCTCATGGTCCAGAGCTGCATTAATAGCGCATGGCGTTGGGTAGCGCGTCAAACACGAGCGTCCAGCGTCAAATCAGTGAACCCCCTGGCTACGGGACGTTACCTGAAGAAGACGTTACTAGAGTCAAAATTACAGATGTGTAAAGTCAATAACAATCTCTCTCAGAAGGAATTGCATATACTTTAGCTTACCGTGTAGAGGATAGTAGCCATACGGGCCCGTTGTCAGACGGATGACATGTCATTGGATGATCGTGATGTGCTTTTTGACATTGAAAGTATGGCGGGCAAGGCAAGCCCAACAAGCGAGGTAAAGCTTCTTACCAAACTCTAATTCGACCTGGAGTCGCTCCAGACAGCAAGCCTGTACCGCAATGTTTCTGGCATATCCGCGACACTGCGATTCAAGTGAAAGGCTAAACAGAACATGTGGCTTTCGAAATCTAATGTCTTGCATTATTTTAGGAATTTCATGGATTAAATATAGACTAGAGTCGATTCGTTTCCTCGTTCACGGCAGATGGACACGAAGTGCCTCGAAGCTAACGTTCGCTGCAATGCTGGACGGAGCGGGCTTGTTGTTTGATGCAAGATGTCACTGGCCTTTACGACCTGTGAGTCTTCTACGAGATGAAAAGCTGTGTGTTCCACTTTCCGATATCCTGCGAGCCATGCTGTCGGGTCCTTCGCTTTTGTCTCGTAGAACATAGATCGTATTACCGAGTGCGATGGCGACAGCTCTCGCACCAACTTTATGGGCCGGGCCAGCTTGAGTTGCATACAAGTGGTTTTCCGATGAGCTGTTGCTTTCAATTGGGACTGTGTGTTTTTCTCCCGATGACGTGAACATATAAGCCTCCCACTGCTCAGAGTCATCGTTAGATGACTGGCTGGCCGTCGTACTCCGTCTCCTACGACGCAAGACATACTGCTGAGTGGATGCTGTCGGTTGTGCAGGCGCAGTATCTGCGCGTTGACGAATGCCGAGCACAACTTCGGAGGTGGCTCCCCACGATCCAGGTGATTTCAGTTCATGTATACTGCGATCAGCCCTTTTGAGGGACACACAGTCGCAAAGCTTGCTTAGAGTCGACGTATGTAAAGGCCGTCCATCTTCCTCGGGAGGAGCTAGCGTTTGTATTATGCATTCTTTCGTGCCTACTGCGTTGTAAGCAAACGATAGAGCATCCACAGTGCTTGACATGCAGGTGCCGCATTTGCCGCGACCAGAATGTAGTATTTCTAAAGAGGTGGGCTTGGCAAAAGGATTCGGTAGATTTGGCAGCAAAAGGTGGTCGGCGTTGTCAGCATTCAGCATGGTAAGCTGATCTTGAGCGCAGAGAAACGAAGCTTCAACGCCTGATGCAGTGACAAGGCTCGTATTGTTTGCAGTCTTGATTGATACATCGGTGACCCGAGTCATATATTGGCGCCACCCCTCCGGAAATCTCCTATAGCTGACGACACGTGCTTTCGAGTCAAGAACGATCAACTCAGGTACCGAGTTGTCTGCTATCGATATACGAGCTGCGTATATGTCGTCTTCAAACAAGCGAGTGTTCTCACATGTCGATTCTCTTGTATTGCATTCTGATACTGAGCCATCTGCGTGCATAGACACAAGGATAGCCCCCCTCTCCTTGTCCTTGGCCGAAGGATGGGATGAGATGAATCTGTAGGCAAGGATCTTCTCCTTGCTTTTGAGTTGGAATTGATGAGAGATCCTTCTGCTGGCAATTGGACCAATGAGGACCTGACCATCATCGCATATCAGGGCCATCCACTCGCTTGGCCCGTCAATGACACACTGGTGCACCGGCCATTCGATGAGAGACGAATATTGCTCATCCAGTAGAAGAGTCTGATAGGAGTTCACCTTGTAATCATACAAGGCAACAGAAACTGATCTATCGATGCCAATCGATACAATATGACCCTGTCTACAACCTGTGAGCTTGATGACGTCAAGTTGATGAGGTGTCTGGATCATTTCGACAGTCAGTGGCTGACCATCGCTGTTGCCACCATCTGACTCGGCACCTTCAGCTCGCTCATCCCAGAGGAGAAAATTCATAAGTACTGTGACGAACGCAACCACAAAGACAGCGGCCATTGCAACAGGGTAGAAGTGCTTCAGCGCGATCATGCGTAAGGCAGCAAGCCAGGTTCGATCTCGTGGGATGCCGCTGCGATCAGACCCGGCCAGTGTGACAATAAGTGGGTCATAGATCCTCGCTATGAAGCCCACAGCACCAGGGCTGATAACATCCATGAAATGGACTGCACTTTCGTAGTCCTGGGTCCGGAGCCAGTGGCCCGGTTGCCTGGATTGATCGGATGGATTAGGTGGACTTGTATCGAAAGCGGTTGTAGGAAGTCCTTGTTTTTCGAACAAGCCTGGGAATGCTCGAAAAGAGGAAGTTGGATTGTTGTGGTCAGTAAAGTGCCAGTTCAGCACAAGCACGAAGCTAATGGTCACAACGGATCCCGCCATGCGGGTACTAAAGGGGACCCGACCTTGTATAAGCGCGTCGACCCAAGAGTGACGTTCTGCGTTTGGTTTCGGCTTTCGTTTCCTGGATCGACTCCGGCCACTGCGATTGAGGCGTAGCGAGTCTTGGAGCTCCAATCTACGTATATCCACACTTAACACAGCGAGAAAGAATGTGAAAAGAAAGAAGTAATCGAAAAGAAGGGCTACAGCAGCGAACACACAAAATGCAGCAACGCCAGGGGATACTAGCATAGACATTATCCATAGAATGACGAGATTTTGCACAGCCGAAGCCACTGAAGCCATACCAATATCGCCAAGACCGTTCGCGATCCTTTGTGTATTCATCATTTCAGGTGGATATGCAAGTACCGCGTTGATGAATCGGAAGATGTTCTCGAGACCGATGACTAGAACGACAAAAGGATAGGCCTCTCGAGGTATTTGGGCAAGATTGATACCAAGGAGACCGCAAATTGTAAAGCTTGCCACCACTGATGTTGTAATTTGCGTCAGTGCAGTGACCACTAGACCTGTGCGGCTATGAAAAGCCTTCAGTCTCCGTAGACTGATTGTGACATAGACCGCAATGATTCCGTAGGCGATCGCTAGAGCAAAGTTTTGACGGAAGCTGAGGGGCTGGAAGCGATACTCAAAAAGTCTACTCTTGTCGATATCCCCACCAACATGATAATATGATGAAAGCTCCGATGCTTGGTTTGCGAATTGTACCAGACTGCTATGCCATGCTTCGGCCATAGGATCGTTGATGCGGTTATGAAATGAGATGACCAGTGCATCGGCTGCTGTAAGCTTTGCGCCGGAGAAATCTTTGCCGGCAAATACAGATAGTGGACGCAAGCTGAAGTTGAAAAACGAAGGTTGACGATTCTGGCTGTTGATCGTTTGTACGACGTCTTCGTCGTTCTCTAGTAACTCCATAGAGTTGTTCCAGTACATTAATGGTGAGACCCAGCCCCAGTCAACGCCGAACGGACGTAAGCTTGCTTCTCCATTTGGTCCTGGGGTCTCTCGCAGGATATCGCTTTGCAGAGTCAAGGCGGTCTTTAAAACTGTTTTATCAAGAGCCTTCATGTAATCGCCGTAAATCCACACTTGGCGCATTTCCATGTCAGGCGTTTTCGGCAACGAACCGCCATAAGGTCTATGAGAAGCCCAGACATGGTGCGGAAGGCTGTCCGAGCCAGCGACAGGAAAGTCCGACAGAAAAACAGTAGGATATGTAAGTATGACTGCTATGCCAACGGATATGAGCATAGCAAGTAGCCAATGGCGAGCCGTGAGTAGGCCATGACGATAGAAAGCCCTTCGTATGGGGTTTTCCGTAGGGAGACGAGGGGGATCAGTAGTACTCCACCAGAATGTCAGCGTGGCCAGTGTAATGTATACGGTCCACGTACCCTCTGATCGGGTAGAGCAGATACCAAAGCATCTTGTGATGTTGGCTGATCTTAGTGCGGATCCGGCTTGATCTGATAAGAACTTTGCAGCAAGTCCTGAAACGTCAATGGATGTTTGAGTGCGAGCACTGGACTGCAGTTCATGTCTCTGACGAATATGGGGGAAAATGATCAACAGGTGTCGATGCAGATGTGTTGCTACGATACTGGATAATTTGACATTTTTTGACGACTGACTGAGATGGTCAATGGGTCCCATGTACTTGGAAGAAGTCTAGAAATCGGTCGCTAACCGGGTAAGTAGCTGGAGCTTTGTCTTCGAGTCAGAAGGGCAAAGGCTTGGCGCTGGCTGTTGGCACAGATCAGATAGAGGCGGGACATGGGCAGTTGTCACGCAGCCTCTCGTGGTTCGAAGGGGAAAAAAAAGTGCAGTATAATTCATCCATGGCTTTGCAGGAGAGGGAGAAGAACAAATCATGAAAAATCACGACGGACGATCATTGGTGGTTGTGCTGCGTCAAGGAAATGCGCTTACACAAGACATGCATGAAACACTCTCGGCGCTGCCTTTGAATCTTTCTACATACAGTAACATCTGGGGTATCTATCACAGCACAATGCGATGCATAGCATTCAGTCTCTCGAGGATTGAGGATCTTCTGCCCAAGGTACCCCTCTTGAAGGAGCACTATCACATATTTCCGCACTACTCGTGAATCGCGAGCTGTCCGCATCTTCCGTCTAAAAGTGCTTTGGGGTCGTCGGTTCAACTCCATGCTCTTGCTTCGTTCGCAGCATCAGCATCTCTGGCAGCCCTATTCTCCGCGCTCGCTGCAGCCAAAGTGCCGGTATGTGTTTGGGCTTTCTGCGCATCCAGTTGGCGGCCTAATTTGCCCTTCCCTTGACCAGCTTTAGCCCGTTCCTGTGGCGGCGCAAGCAGTCAGTCTCAGCAAATAGGTCACAGAGTCTCGGTACGTCGCGATCACAAATTGGTGCAACCTTCTGCGTGCGTGTCATAGCCAGGCGGACGTGATCACAGTCCTATTATGTGTACGACTTGACGTTGAATGTTCACGCACCTCGGCTGCTCTCGCAGCGGCAGATTTAGGGTCATTCCCTGTAGCCTTGGTGCTGGAACCAAGCGTGCGACCGCCAGCTGGAGTTGGCGTATACGATGACTTCTTTGCAGTGGAATCCGATGTCCCGTAATTTACCGGTCGAGCAGGAGGAGTGCTGCCAAGGGTACGACCCTCTCCCTCAAACTTGGTGGATTGCTTGCCGAAACAATTTCCCATGTCTGATATGTCTTTGCTGCTTTTGTTAAAGCAAGGGCTCTACTTCTGAGAGCGCGAGCACGATGCAGAAAGGCAACTACTGTATAGGGTAGATAAGGTTGTGTTCATGGAAAGGTGATGGAGAGGCAGTCCGCCGAGACTCTGGGCGTATCTGCGGGGGTGAAGACACAGGCTGAGGCTTGAGACAGGGTAATCACGGCTTAAATTGGGTCAAGATGAACTTTGAGTCGTGGATGTGAAGAGACGATGAGTTCTGGCATGGGTAAGTGCGTCTTTAATGTTCATTCAATATAGCGACTGGACAGGCGAGCTGTCGATATACATAGTATGAGCCTCACAGAAGGTCCCATAGGTACAAGTAGTGCGTGAGATGATCTCATGGCGGCTGCGCAGACACAGACGACCCAAAGGAGAGGTGAAGAGGCTCGCATATATTGGGAGGCGGGCGAAACAGACCAAAGGTGCAGCCATCAAGGTGCTCTCGTTGTTGGTTATGCATAGAAAACATATGGTGAAAAGTGACACAATGCGTTGAATATCAGTCGCAAGCTTTTTCAATATCTCGGACAGTAGCTATGGGCTCTTCTTATCATGTTTGGTCTGGTGAATTCGCCATTGCCCAAACCTCTCTTCCTGCCTATCCACTTGATCCTGCCGTCGACGACCACAATCTGCCGAGCGCCGACCCCACGAAAGAGACGAAAGTGCAGCCATTCACAGCTCCCAAAATCGTCAGCGACTTTGAATTTGAGGAAACACCCCACCACCGACAATCCGGTTCGGCCATGGCGAAGAAGAGGCATTTTGCGCACCACGGTCCTGCGGCTCTGACCTCTGAACTGCAGGATCCGGTTCATGCTAGATTTGCCCAGAATATCCCTGACTTTCCCTGCAATCTGACCGAGCACTGCCATTTCTCCCCACCTTGCGACAAACCGGACTGCGACGAGTCCACGAAATGCTTCGACCACAACGCGCACGATCTGCTGCCATGCAACAGCGATCTGAGCTGGTGTCAGGACCATTTCGAATGTGATGACGTCTTCCCTTGCGAGGGCGACGTATGCAATTTCGACTTTGCCGACTGCAATCTGTTTCCCTGCACCGACACCTGCCATGAAGCCGAATGTCATGAGCCGCAACATGCCAAAGATTGCAACTCCGCTTGCGCCACTGTAGCATGCTCCGATCCACAATGCGATGAGGGCGTTCTGTACTGCTGCCTGTCCGACATCTGTCCGCACAAGGTGCAGGACTGCCATAAACCGTGTGTGCAAGACTGTCAATTGCCTCACACGCATTGCCACGCCCCGCTACCTCAACCATGCCAGCAACCCTGCAACGTGGACCAATTTTCATCATGCTCGTTGGTCTCTCAAGACAGCATGTCTGCAAGCACCATTAGCACTCCTCATACCGACTTGTCGGAAACACTCCCCACTCCGACGAATCTTCATTTTCAATCACTTGTCGAGGCAGCGGCCACTCAGGCCTTCCTCAACGCATCCAGTGGTCATGGATGGGGCATGTCGCCTACCGACGACGGGTAATACTCATATCCTATCACATTTCTCAATGTCCACGCTAACTCGAGATAGGTTCCCTTCTCAACGCAAACGTAGAAAGATCGACATGAAATCCAACGAGCAGGCCATGTACGAGGCGAAGGTCATGGAGCAGACCTTTGCTAAACCCGATGGAGGTCTTGCAGACACCTGGCAAGACTACGGCTATCATTTTGCAGGGGACCTCCTCCTCACAGGCCCCTCCACTTTGTCCACTGCATCGTCTCAACATCATGCTCGACCGCAGTCTGTCGCTATTTCTTATCATGTCGAGTCTGTACCGCCAGAGGGCTTGACATGTAGATGGCATGATGAGATCACAGGGTAAGATGCTTCATGATCTCGTACAGAGGATTTATTTGCTGACGCAAAAATACAGAATTTGTAACACCACCTTCACATCCTGTGAGGACTTTCATAATCATGTCAAGGAGCACACCAGTACGCTCGTCGGTAACCGCGGATCTAATCGCGACTACAAATGCCGATGGCTAGGGTGTGACAAGACCGATCCGTTTGGTACGAAGAATCATCTAGACAGACACATGCAGAATCATACGGGGTTCAAACCGTTTGCCTGCAACATTTGTGGCCACCGCTGTGTCACGCACCAGCAATTGACCAACCACATGACGACCCACACGCGCTCCAAGCCCTTCGTCTGTGATTTCCCTGGGTGCACCAAGTCCTTTAGCGTCAAGACTGCGCTCTCAACACACAAACGCACACACACAAACGACAAGCCTTTTGGCTGCCGATTCTGCGGAGATAAATATGCGGACAGCAGCAATTTGAGCAAACACCGCAAGACAGTGCACGAGGATGAGCGAACAAGCATACCGTGTCCGGAGGCTGGGTGTACGTATAGAGATAGTCGATGTCAGCGACTAGAACGACATTGTAGAGAAAAGGCACATGGGACCGCGTTGTACGCCGATCCGATGAAGTGGGCCGAATATACGTCAAAGTGGAAGAGAAAACCTTCCGCTTCGGTCGTGGGAAATAACAGGAGTCGGGCGGCTAGTGTTGCTGGGAGCAGCAGCATAGGCGTCAGTGTTGGTTGAAAGGGCCAACGGTTATGATGATGATGATGTCCTAATTGGCATGTTTTTGAGCGATGGGGAAAGAGAAGGGAAAAAGGAAGCTTGCGAATTCGGCAATTGTACATTGCACCGCAACAAAAGGGGAAAAGTAAAAAAGTTATTGTTGTTGAACATCATGATTTGACGAGTCTTCTATATTCGTTTTAGCGTGTCTACTACGCCTATAAATTATATCCAGACTCCCCGAGACACTGTTCGTGTATGTGAGTGCAATAGGCGGTGACATGGCATAACACATTGCTCTCAGGAGACATACTGCAATACAATATGCTGTCCCAAGTGTGTGCTTTGGTCTCCAACAGGTCCTTATCGCAGGTGGGGTTTGCTGCACTTACCTGCTTCCAGTCGTGCTGTACTGGACTTACATGTACCTTCCTCATTCCTCGTCTTCAGCCTCTGCAAGCTCTTTCCATGGCAAGCCGACATTTGAGCTCTCCGGACTCTCCCCATTACCCTGCAAGAGCAGACGGATAGCCTCGTAAGAGATCGCAATCTTCGTGATGGAGACAAAGATCAGAAGTGCACCTAATAGTAACCACAACCATGTCGAGGAGACCCACCGCCGCGGGGATTCATGGGAACCACAGACTGCAGGTCGCACTTAATCCCCGAGCTTGGCATTGTCGGCGGACAACGTCACCAGAAAGCCGACCATCATCTCTCACCGCCTTCGGTGCTTCACGAGGGGGAAAGTGGATAGAACAAATAGATCAACAAAGACCATTTTATTCTTTTTGGGAGGGTTCTCTGTTTACTTTCTTGTCGCAATTAACAGGATTGCCAGCAAGGGCGAACTCGATTCTCTCATGGGAGGTTCAGCACCGGCAAGCTAAGCTTGTTCGTGTTCTGGCCTAGCATGGGTCGAAAACCAAATGCGCTGATATTGGAGTTCTTTGAGCGTGGCCCCAAATTAAATGATCAGAGCAATAGATATCAGCATACCTGTAGGAGATGTGGCGAAGTGGTGAGTCCCCCTTGCTCGTCTTTTAATCATCGTCTTTTTATCTCTCTCGTTTTCTCTGCTTTTACTTTTCTTTCGTCTCCTTCCTCCTTTACTTTTCGTCTAGAAAGAGCGAACAAGAATCTACAATTCTTTTCCATGTGCTGAATCTGAATATACTAATCTCATCTCACAGTTTCCCAAAGGTCGACCTGACAGTTTGATTCGACACCTCTTTGAAAAATGTCCCAAGATCACTCAGGCGGACCGGGCAAGAGCGCTGTGGCAGCCTGCTGAGACACCATCGCATCACTCGCAGCAACAGTCTCTTTCTGGTATCAACAATACCAATGGCCAGTATGGGCAGCTTCCGACGCCCACGGACATGCTGCCGTTCGCGACCCAGAGAGAACCATCTGGATTGGATGCTCTGGCTGAGGTTTCGCGTCAATTGCAGGCCAACGGACAGGTTGTAGCTGATGACAACTTCATCGCTCAGTTGCAGCAGCACATGGACGAGGATGAAGACGTGCCCTCAGTGGGCGATCCTCATGCACGCATTGGCGCGTCTTTCACTCCTTCGACCACGCCTCCGAACCTCGACGAAACTGCAGTGGTCTCAACAAACGAACAATTGGCTGAAGCTGCCATGCAACACTCGCGGGCTCATGGCACGCGAGGGAAGAAGAGAAAGGCGTCGCCAGCCCCGGATCCGACCATCCCCAACTCGTACCTCTCCTACTATGCCGAGCGACCTCCTCCAGCCGTTGATCCTCTTCTGCGCCAGCACTCTGCCGACAATTCACCTCCTACCGCCCACTTCAACGACGACCAAACGTCCTCCTTTGCCATGACCCACGGTGGATTTGGATTACTACAGCGAGCAAACAAGAGCAAGGCACGAGGCAGATTCAGCGAGGAGAGGCGGAAGGAGGTACAAAATGTTCGTAAGAAAGGTGCTTGTCTCAGATGTCGCATGCTTAAGAAGCCTTGCTCAGAAGGGACTCCTTGTGGCACTTGCAAGAACATCGAGGCTGCGAGACTGTGGAAGGGCGCGTGTATCCGGACACGCGTCGCTGACGAGTTCGCCCTCTATTCGACCGCATACTTCTACAGCAAGGATCGGGCCAAGGTCTATGCATCCCTGAACGGCAACGAGCCCCAGTCTGTTGCTGGCAGGATAGAGGCCACTCTGTTCCCCGAGTCAAATTCGTATGGAACATTCCCGGCTTTGAAGACCAATCGCTGTGGCCATCTGGCCGAGGATGGCTTTGACCCCGAGCTTGTAAATCATCGACAAGATGACTCGCCCCCAGCAGACATATACTTGCTGAGTTTCAAGACCGAAGACACGCTAGCGGTGAAGCTCGAGCGGTATATCAATGCTGCCGTCCCTCAATGCATCGCTGCTGAGGTCTCGCCGATCATTAATGCCACTCTGGAAATGGCTGTAGAGTTGTCTGCTGAAAACAACGATGCCCTGATGACCAAATTTGTCCATCTTTGGTGCGCTACCAACATACTCGTTTCTCAGAAACCGCTATGGACCATTGCCTACAACGGACAGGACCAGCCTCTCGCGGAGCACGTCTTGGCCTCGGGTACGAAGAACGACCATTCGGACTCATCTGATAACAGTGTTGGGAGTCGGCTCATATTTCATCCTGAGAGCGAAGACTACCATATTATGCATGCTCAATTGCAAGATGCCGCCGAACGATATTGCCAAAAGCAGGCCAAGGTAGCCCTGAACGAGCTCGAGCGTCGACTTCTTCAGCGACAACAGTCGTCCACTTTCCTGACCTTCTTGTCTGCCGTCATCATGTTGAACTGTGTGGAGAGGATGACAGCGCTCTACCGCTCTTTCGACCCGGTGACTGCATGCGCGACCGATGCAGGGGGGACCAAAGCCCTTGACGCCACCAGAATCACCATTACTCCTGACAGCGAGAACGGCGCTGTGACGGGACTTGACAACCACGGAATAGACACTGGCGTCTCATCAGAGTGGCCTCTTCCCAATTCTCCCTCAAACTACTGGCCTCAAGGCTACAGATTCGCCGAACTCCTTCAACTTCTGCTTCGTATGCGTGGCCTTCCACCTACGATCCACATATCCGATGATGACACCCTATCAGTCATATCCACCATCAATAAGGCTCTCCCTGTCGTCATCTCTCCAGACACAGAAGGCGCCGACAGCCAGCAGCAGCTCGCTGCCAAGTGGATCGAACGCACAGGACTCAAAGCCAAAGATCTCTGGACCGTTCACGGTCTCAGTGACCAGGAGCTGAACAAACTGGCGTGGGAGGGAGAAGAGGCCAAGGGCGCCAGAGCTTGGGATCTCAAGTTCCTGGCTCCGCTGCTTTTGCCTGTGTGAAAGTGTGGAAGTGGCGTTCTCGATCGAATGCATGGTGTCGCCATCTTGTGTGATTTTCCCGGATATTCTTAATTTCTGCCACGGCTATTTGTACATTGCGGAAGTTTCGCTGTCGCTCTTCTCGATCCCCTTTCCGCTTATCCCCTTTTTGCTTTCTTCACTTTCTCGTGTTTGTTTTCTCTCCACGTTTGCCTTGATTCCGATTTTTAGCATGGCGCTGGCGGCTTCACTCGGCCCTTTTTGTTTCGCTTCTTCTTCTCCCTCTACTGCGAAGTCAGACCTACCTGATTTTCCCGCAGTCGATATTCCTTCTTCAAAGGCGCAGATGGGAGGCAAAGCAAGGCTAGTTCATATCGGTGCGCGAGCCGCCTGCCCTTTCTTCTGTTCCTGTCTTGTCTTGGCTGTTTTTTTGCTTTCTTGATGCAACAAATACCCCCCCTTTCTTTTGCTATTCTTGTTCATGCCTGGTATAAGTTCGTATCTGGTCATTTGTGTTCATTGGATCTTAGCTTTTCACGCGGCTGCTTTTGTTCTTGTTCTTCGCTTCCTCGTGGCTTGGGTGTTTGGGAGATGCTAGAGGGCTTGGTCGACTCTTGTCTACTTCGGATGAATGTGTTTGGTTCTGAAGAAGTGGAGGGATATCATCGCTGTCGTGTCTATTCAAATCACAATGTTTTCATCCCAACTTATTACCTGGGGGGCGAACGACCGATTGACACTTTTCTCTCGCCCCGCATACCAACCAAGCCAGCATTCTCCACGTGCGCACGCCATGTACTTCAAATCAACAGATCCTATGATTAGGCGGTCTCCACGGCACGCCCAACGCCTTGAAGATCACCCTTTCATCCCTCCCCTCCACCAGCTCCCCCTCAGTAACCTTCTCCCGCCCCTCGCCGCTCATGACATCCCTATACAGCCCCCTCTGATTCAACCGCATACCCTTGCGCCCAGCCAGCAGCCGCAGACTGCGATTGAAGATATCGTTTCCAGTGAAGTAAATCAGCGCAGCGCCCAGCTCAGCCTCGGGGACGAGCAAGAGGTCCAGTCGGCGCCAGATATGCGCGTTCGGCAGCCGACACGCGCCCTGCCATTTCGTGCCGTCTGAGAGCGCCGTCTGCGCCAGTGTGGCGACTAGATATCCTGTGCGGGTGAGCAGAGGCACGAGGCGCTCGACGACGGTGGCGCGGATCGAGGACAGAGGAGTCGACGCCGACGCCGTGATGAGCAGGTCGATGTCCCCCGACGACTCGGCGCCGCGCCGGTACGAGCCCATGGTGTAGACTGCGTAGGTCTCCGATGGCGACGTCAGGCCTTGTAGTGCGCTGCGCACGATGTTCGCGTGCCGCTCGACTTCGGAGCGCGGGATGCGCGCGTTGAAGTCGTCGTAGTGCTCGATTCCGATGCGCTGGTTGGGCGTCAGGTCGAGAGATGCGGCGTTTTTCATCACGTCGTGCAGTGTGCGGTGGCCGGCTGCGACCCAGCGCGAGGCCGTCGGGTAGCCCACGCCGTGGATCTTGAGGAAGGTCTGGAGGATCTTTTGCGTGGGGTCGAGCGTCGTGTAGGCGACTTTGCGCAGCCGGTTGGTTTGCACGATTTCTTCGATTTTCTCGGCGATTGAGTCGCCGATTCCCGGCAGGC
Organism: Neodothiora populina; assembly: GCF_041146345.1. NCBI lineage: Eukaryota > Fungi > Ascomycota > Dothideomycetes > Dothideales > Dothioraceae > Neodothiora > Neodothiora populina. Next base: position 1,613,563 of record NW_027191405.1, on the reverse strand, counting down.
TGAGGGCTTGCGCTTTGGTTGTTATGCGGGTGGGGTGTTTGCGGAGGGTGGCGATGGCGCTGCGGTAGGATTTTGAGCGCCAGGGGTCTTGCATGGTTGTGTAGTAGTCTGATAGCTCGGTCAGGATTTGTAAGGTGCGTGTGTTTGGCCCGGTGTTGTTGGTGTCGTTGGCGCCTCCAGTGTGTTTGTGCATGCACTGGAAGTTCTGCTGCCAAGGTGCTGTTGTTGTTGCTGTTGGTTCCTCTGATTGATCTTGCATGTCCTGAAGTTGATATAAGTGCACTGTCCCTCTAGCACGATGGATGCTCAGAAGGAACACATACCGATTCATCGATGCCCTTGGCATCACGAATGGCGGCGTCAAGCTCGTCCCCACCAGTCTGTCCGTTACTGCCTTCGTTACTGTTTTCGTTTGATGGTGCTGCAGCGGCTGATGGTAGACTGGGCGTCTCCTCTGTTCTCGACGGAGTTTGTGGCTGCTTGGCCCTGACTTTGCTTCCAGGGGGCTTGGGTTGCAGCGACTCATCCGAGACCTGTGACGACCCTGTGACGGGTACAGCTTGCGCACTTGTTTCTGCAGTCTCTGTAGGCTTAGTTACAGGCGGAGTATACCCATTGACTAGATACTGGATCTGCTTGGGATGCACCATGACACGATAGGTGATGCAATCGGAAGGGTAGTCTTCGTTGACTACAACAACATTTGGCTTGGAGAAGTTAGCTTTTTCTCTGTTCTATGGCACGACTGAATTGCGACGCACAGGGATCTCTTTCGAAGGAAGACCACCTCTGGTGGAGAGATAGCTGAGGACACTGTCCCACTTCATGCTGTTGTCGACCACGAGGTGAGTGATGGATGGGCTCCATTCTCTCTGCCAGGTCGCGCCATACTCTAGCGCCTTGATGATTCTTGCACGACGAGCGGGGTGGATTTCGTCATTTGGGAAGAAGTCTGATTGTTTGCTGTCAGCTGTGATGCAATGAATATTGTCAGATGCCTCGAATGTACAAAAGTGTAGCCCGGAGAAAACACGGTGGTCTTCAGGGGCGAGTTTGATTTCGGCATCCCGTTTACGTTTACCCAGTGCTCTAGGAATGGCTGATGAAGAGCATGTGACGGGTGCGCCCTTCTCGGCTCCAGTGATTGTTGCACTTCTCCTGAGTTGCCGTGACTGTGTTTCTTTGACCATGTCCGCCTCGTCTGATAACGAGTTTACCGTGATTGCTTCCACATGTCGTAATTGTCCACCAGGAGGAAATGGAGTAGAGACCGAGCGATTTATGGATGTGTTTTTTCTCGTTGTGGTTGATGGAATTGTATCTGAATTGTGTAATCGCTTGCCACTCAGTGCTTCTAGTGAAGCGGAAAGGCCAGGGTCGCCCTCTCCGTCCGACTGATCCAAAGCATATAGTTGGTCGAACGCAACCTTTTTCTGCTCTGGAGTCTGCATTTTACTCATGGTCTAATAGAGGAAAAGGAAAAGAAGAGAAAGCGAGAAGCAATGAAATGAAATGGAAAGTAGTGAGCCGACACAAAGACATGGTTTCCCACGTCAACCTAGGCCTTGATGTAGTCCTCCAAGTATGAAAACACCTGTAGCATGCAGGACGCTTGACTACATTCTAGTCTGATTGCTGAAGGATTTCCACTGGAGTGATCTCACTCGTAAGTGTGTTACCGTTGGCTCAATTGAGACAGCATGTGCTCGCTCACATCCAACACTTGCAGACCTTACAACAATATAAGGCATGGTAGTAAGAAGAAAGACACAAGGCAAGGCAGCCATGCACGCTCGGCGTTAGCAAAATGACGTCTCCGCGCAATCTCTGGTCCAAGCGTCAAAATGTTTCTCTAAAAAGTTGGAGAAGCAGTTGAAGTTCCTACGCGACATTTATTTTCGAAAAGAGCAGAAACAAAATTGAAGCCATTGATACTCTCTGCGCTGGTCGCTTTGAAACTGCGCAGCAGCTCACCACTAGTATTACAAGTAATTGGCTTAACGATTCGCCCCTATCGACCTTCTGCAGGCCATTCAGCACAAAGCTGCACACACCCCGGATCCATACTCCTATCCAAACGAGCAAGAAGAGACAAGAATCTCAATCCACAATGGCCAAGACGAAAAACGACACGCGCGGCGCAAAAGCCAGCGGCGCCTCGACGACAACAGCACCAACCGAGACGCCAGAACAGCTGTACGCGCAAGCGATCGCGCACCTCGAGCAAACCGACCCGGAAGCCGCCCTGTCGACCGCCCAGCGCCTGCTCGCGGCTCTGCCGCCTTCCCAGCCTCAACTGCAACTGCCGGCGCTGAATCTTCTGGGAGAAGTCAACGTCGAGCTGGGCAATGTCGAGGACGCGCGCGCATACTTCATCCAAGCCACGGAACTCGACCCCGAGGGCCAGATCCCCGAGGCTCTGGGCGGCGGCGCAGAGAAGTTTCTCTGGTTGGCGCAGTTGTGCGAGGAGGGCGGGTCTGAGAGTGTAGGGTGGTTCGAGAAGGGAGTGCGGGCGCTGCAGCATGAGATCTCGACGCTCGAGAACCAGGACGTCGCACGCGCTTCGGATGAAGAAAAGGAAGCGAGAGAGATGCAGCTCGAGGAGAAGAGAGAGAAGTTGGCCGAGGCTTTGTGCGCCGTTGCTGAGGTTTACATGACGGATCTATCGTAAGTCTTTTATCCCCTACGCTCTTTCACCTCGATTTGACTTGATCTGACTGACACCAACCAGATGGGAACAGGACGCGGAAGCCCGCTGCGAATCACTAATAACCGAAGCCCTCCTCGTAACCCCGGACTCGCCCTCCGTGCTCCAAACCCTCGCCTCGATCCGTCTCTCACAGCTCAAGCTCGACGACGCCCGCTCAGCACTCACACGCAGCATCTCGCTGTGGCGCCGCCTGGACCCGGAAGACCCCTTAGTCCCGGACTTCCCGACACGCGTCTCGCTCGCGCGCCTGCTAATGGAAGCCGAAATGGAAGAAGAAGCAATGGACGTACTCGAGCGGCTCGCGCTCGAAGACGACGAGTCCGTCGAAGCCGCCTATCTAGGCGGGTGGTGCCTGCACCTGGTCGCGGAAAAGAAACGCGCCGCGGCAGTCGCTGACGAATCGGACATGTCTGATGCCGGGGCGCAAAACGCCGAGATCATGGCTGTGTTGCGCAATTCTCGCGCCTGGCTGCTCAGTTGTCTGAAGCTGTACAGGACGCTCGAGTACGAGGATGAGAGACTCAAGGAGCATGCTGAGGAGTTGGTAGGGCGGCTTAATGATGTGCTTGGGCCGCCGCCTGCGGAGGATGATGATGAGGATGAGGCCGAGTGGGATGGGATCGATGATGATGACGATGACGATGACGATGACGATGGAGATGATCAGGAGATGCAGGGCATGTGATTGTTTTCATCATGTCTTCTCTTCTTTTCCTCGTTCCCATCTCTATGGGTGTGACAGAATCGGGAAAAGTTATACATATATATATAGATTAAAAATGGCAATGCACGAAAAAGCAATCTGCCACTTCTATGGCTGGTGTACCTGATCACATGTGGGAAGGGGGATAGCAATAGACAAGGACCCGAAGACTCGACCACCCAGCTTGCAATCAACGAGAAAGCCGAGAAGAAGCAACCCGATTTCATGCTTGTCAATACCTAAGCTTCACTGATCTACTGATTGAATGATAAATAAGACAAGACGTCAAGCCGTGCAACATGTCGACCACGACCGGTAACACCAAGTATTACTTTCTGTTGTAGTGCATCACGATAACAGAGCTTATGCACCTACCTTAGGCTGCGCGGACTTGTACGCTCTACACTAGGAGTCTCTTGATCAACTGGAACTCACGCTAGGATATATGACACTACGTCACGAGGTAACAACGATGACCTTTAAGAAAACAACTTATAATGTACCACAGGCACTGCTCTAGGGGTTGCAATGAGGTACATCATACCATAGAGCTGCTGGCTGACAGAAGATAGGATCGACATTAGGGTGTTTCGTCGCATTGGCATGAGTCCAATTGTGCTTCGACATGTCAGACCAGTGGGAAATATGGAAGCAGTAGTGACCATGGTAGATCGAAAGTGAAATGCAGACCGGGAAGTATGCTACAGTGCAAGCAGCGATGATCCGGGGATAATAATATTTTTTTGTTCGATCGGGAAGATATCATTTTTCGTTTGACTAGCACCGCTGGTGATACGTATCCCGGTCCATTGCGACACATCTGCAACGAAGAAACTGGCGTCGGATCTGCCTCAGTGCGTCTGGTGGAGACAAGGAAAATCGTCTGTCGCCCCTTTCCTCAGATCACGCATATGCTGAGCATGGATGAGCAAGCATGAGTGACGCAAATCGTGAGCCTTGAGATGATGTGAGACAGAAGAAAAAGCGGGGTCGCTCGGATTGTAGGACATCAAAACGTAGGTTATTTTTGTACCCAGCGTAATCTCATTTTCAACGCCATCATTTATGCGCATTTTTTGAGCTACATCGCTAACCTGATGAATTGCAGCAGTGTCCAGCCAGATATCATTTCCCGAAGAAGAGCGCCACGAGGAGAAAATTTTACGACATTTACTGGGCCTGTGGAGAGAGAAGGTGTCAGTAGAGTCACTAACGATAGACATTGCGCGCCGTAGACAATGTAGGGCGAGATTGCTGCTGAAAAAAGAGGTTGTTGCTGACCTTGACGGCAAAGTTGCGCTGGGGGAAGTGGATCTGCTTCTTCTTCTGCTTCTCCGAGACGATGCTCTTCTCGTCCTTGGTAAGAGCACGGCGGATGGCGCGAGTCTGCTTGGAGCGGAGATCAAGAGGGAGGTACTTCTTGTTCTTGTAGAAGATGCGGAGTTGCGAGCGCTGGTTGATGTTGATGACGGTGAGGACACGGGCGATCGACTTGCGGACGTCGTGGCTGTTGGTAGAAGAGAAATCAGCGATCATGTTCTGTGGCCATTTTCTTCCTGTCTCTCAATTCTTTCGCGATTCTTTTTCTTCTTCTGATCGTCATCGTCTCCTCCTCTCCCCCACGTCGGGACCCCTGGCGATCGAGTCCTTCTGCCCTCTCCCTCCTCCCTCGTCCTCCTCCCTCGTGATGCATTCGAAGACCAAAGGGGAAGAAACGCACATTCTGTTGAGCTTGCTGGATCCAGAACCGGTGATCTTCTGGGTGCGGAGCTGCACAAGCTCGCTCTTGAGCTCAGTCAATTGGGACTGGAGCTCCTCCTTGTTCTTTCCCCAAAGCTGGGCGGCCTTAACCTTTGCGGACTGTTACAGCGAGAAGGAGTCAGCATTTCGTCCTGTGTTTTGCAGAGAAAAGTCGAAATGGAGTCTCCGAGAGGATGATGGGATTGCGCACCATTTTTGCTGATGGGTTAGTGGGGAGAGACGGTGGGATGGGTCGTAAATTGTCAGTCCTGCCTTCTTCGAAAATCCTCAGTGCAGATTTCGCGATGAGTTGGGGAGTTGCGGCAAGTCGGCGTCGCTTAATGGAAATTCTTCGGTGGGCTCGTCTCAAGCGCTAGTCTGCATCTGGCCGACTTCTGTGCGTGCAGTCATCTGGACCCTTCCCCTTGCAACAGATGTATCTTATGCAAGTACCTCACTCGACGGTCGGCGTTTCGAGCGATGCCAAGGCCGACCCGAGCGAGGCAACGTCACTCGCCATGTGTTGCGGCTTCTTTGTGGAGACGGGGAGACAAGGTAACTATTGCTACTATTGCTACTATTGCTACTATTGCTACGACCACTACTAAATTACCTGCCACTAACCACCTGCCTATACTCCACCCTCAGTACACAATGGCCGCACCTTCGGGCAGCTGGGCCCAGCTCAGGCAACAAGCGCGATCACTAGAGACTCAAGTAATCGCCACTCCCAGCTCTGCTTCCTTCCTCACACCACGAAGCTAACCAACCGACAGACAGACGCCCTCTTCCACACATACTCGCAATATGCCTCCATGTCCAACATCCCGCCGACGCCGACCGACGACGAATCCAAGACCGAGTCACAACTGCAAGACATCCTAGAACGAGTATGACAATTTCCTGTCCCTTCCAAAAGGCGCAACAACCGATCCCTGACTGACGCCTGCAGCGCTCAGCCCTCCTGTCCCAACTGACGCGACTCCTGGACTCCGAAGCGCAAGCCTCGGCGCTCAAGTCCACGAACCTGGCGCGCCACCGCGAGATCTTGACGCAGCACCGCACGGAGTTGAACCGGTTGAAATCGCAAATCAGCTCCTCGCGCGACCGCGCGAACCTGCTCTCCAACGTCCGCAGCGACATCAACGCCTACCGCTCGCAACACCCGGAGGACGCAGAGGCAGAGTACATGCTGCAGGAGAGGGGGCGCATCGACAACAGCCACAATATGGTCGACAGCGTGCTGAGCCAGGCGTATGCCATCAACGAGAACTTTGGCCTGCAGAGGGAGACGTTTGCCAATATCAACCGCAGGATTGTGGGCGCGGCCAGTCAGGTGCCGGGCATCAATGGATTGATTCAGAGGATCGGAAACAAGAAGAGGAGAGATGGCATTATTCTCGGCAGCTTTATTGCGTTTTGCTTTTTGCTGTTCTGGTCTCTGTCATGATCAAGGAGAAAAGTTGCGCTATTTCCCACACATTTGCAGGCCGGTTATGGTATGGCGTTCGGGGAGTTTCATTGGCGACAATACTACCCGCTTTGGTACATTATATGTATAGACAGGGAGCAGAGCGGTATCATGAATCGATCGAGGAGAGATTTTTGCTTTTTGGTTATCATTAACATTGCCATCATCCACCACAAAGAAAGAAGAGGCTGCTGTTGTTGTTGTTGTTCACTTAGTCGTAGCCTTGGTCGCCGCCCTCGCCTCGGCGGCCAACTTCCTCAACCCATTCAGCAAGCTCTCCTTCTCATCCTCCATGGCCTGCGCACTACCCGCCCATCTGATCTTACACTCTCTGTCCAACAGATACGTATACCCGACCCTGGAGTTCAGCGCGCCAATCGCAGTGCGCAACTCCTCGTCGACTCCGCTCTTGACGACAAAGTACCTGCCCCACTGCGCCTTTTCTCTGACCGCTCTCAGTCTATACATGAAGGCCCTGACGAGCCACCACTTTGCAGTGTTCGGCTCGACATTGACCTCAACACCCTGCGCCACATCTTTATACTCGCTCAACAGCTGCGCGACGCCCGGGTTCTGCGTCTCGTCCACAAAGCTCTTGACCTGGTGTTCTCCCCACGCACTAGAATAGAGCGTCAAAACCGAGACCTTCCCTTGTAACACAGGCGTGGTATCCCTCGCCTGCGCCCCACCCTCGAGCGTCAACCCTCTCAAATTCGGAAACCACAGCGCCTGCTCGGCCCGAAACAACCTCTCATTCGCGAGGAACGTCTTGCCCTTGAAATGGCGCATGGCGCTGAAATCCCTGAAATACGGTCTGTACAGCGTAGAGGCCAGCTTCTGGCGTCGCGCGATGTGCTTCTCGTAGTCTACGAAGTCGTCGCGCCGTTGCTTCCAGCTGCGGCTGTCGACGCCGCTGTTCTCGCCTGCTTGTGGCGGGATGGGCACGCCGATGGGTCGTGCGAGCGGGCGCGGGATCGGGTCGTCTGTGTCTTTTGCTGCTGGGTCGAGGAGGTCCGGGCGTGGTTCTGCGGTCGGTTTGGGGCGGCCGGTGTATTGAAGCGCTGCTGCTGCTGCTGCTGCTGCTGCTGCTGCTGGGGGGGCTGGCTTCGTCGTGGTGGTGTTTGGGGGTGGTGTTGTAGATGAGGCGGTGGAAGCATTGGGCTTGTCATCGTTCGGTGATGATGATACAGGCGTAGGTGTTGGTTGTGCTTGTGGTTGCGAAGGGGGGTGGTTGCATAGAACCGCACCACCGAAGACGTAGGGGCGATTAGAAGACACCGTCGGCGTGCCTCGGGCGCTGTGATTGCTCGTAGTGCCCGTAGGCAGACCAGCGATGGTGCTCTCGAAGTCATGCTTCTTTTCAGACGCGCAGACCGTGAATGTGTTTGAACGTCGAGATGGTCAGAAGTAATATACCTGTTATGATGTAGTTTGTTGGAAACTGGAGACTTTGTCACTGCTACGCAATGCGTGCTGTCCTGGAAGGGTATAGCGTCGTTGCGGAGATCTGACATCACCCCCGAGGCGACCATCCTCTCATAAATTATAGCCATCTAGTTGTAGGAGTGGATCTTGGGTCGGTAGTATGTCTAGCATCGTGATGAATCGATACTACATATATTGATGCAGAAGAAGCCAGTGATTCGATCGTCATTTGCATTCTTAGCACAAGTCTCCAATGTGAACTTTGGATTTACTCTACGTTTCGACCTGGCAAGCATTTATTTGTGATCTATGTCATTGATACCAAAAATATCACTTAGACCCTCTCGTCAATCAAGAATCCAAACATCAGAAAGCGCATCAAAACCAGATCGGCCGTTGCAAAGCAACAAATCAGGAATATAAACGCCACCATGCATTCGCTGATGCGTAGTACATCAACAGTTTACCTATTGCGACTCCTCCTACCCATCATCCCATATACGCACCGTCCGTCGCCATTGGGGGAAGAAGCAAGAAATCGCATACCCCCTGCGAAAACCCTATTATATGCTCAAGGAATCGAATCTCCACTCTGCACACACACCACCCAGTGAACCTGCCCCTCGCTATCTGCGCTTTCAAAGAGAAAATCCAAAGAGACACGAGCGCGACCCATCAGACTCTTGCTCCTCCACCTTCTATGTCATCGCCCACTCTCCTCCTACCGCCCGCTGCTCTCCTGCTACCGTTCGAGGCCGACGCGCCGCCTGCCAGCGCTTGCTCGTCTGCATTCTCTAACGAACCTTCTTCTGGATCTTCCTCTTCGTCCAGAACGTCCATGTCCTCGCTGCCATCGCCTTCTTTCCCACCCGCCGCTGTAGAGTCCGTTGCTGCCGACGGACCACTGCTGGCATCAGGCTGCTGCTCTGAGTATGCCCGCACTTGCTCCCAGATTGCTACCTCGTTCAGCTCGTTGATATCAGCCGGTCGCATTCGCAACCACTTCATTCGCGGCCCCGATTTGGCAAATTCAGAGACTCGGAATCCATAGATGCGTGGTTCGTAAATGTTGCCGCTGCCTAGGCCTGGTGCGAGGTTGTGAGAAGCCATTCCGTTGATAGATGAAGGTTGTGGGGGTAGAGTCTTCTCCTTATGGTGACCGTGATGATGTGAAGTATTTGACGCGGCCGTGGGTGTCGCAGTGTTGTTCGACACGGACGATGTAAGTGAGGATCTGCGTCTCGACGATTCCAGTGGTTGCTGGTCAGCCAGGCTAGGCGTAGAGACGACAATCTTCTGACCACCGACATCGAGTTCAGGAAAGGTCATGAAAAAGAGGCAGCCGAAGGTTGTGCCAAAAAACGCGCCGTCGACGGACTGGAATCGCGAGTTTGGCGGGGTGTAGACGTCGAGGCAGCTGGGACAGAACAGCTTCACCGTCTCCTGCCCGGGAATGTCAGAGCAGCCGACAGGGAGCACCTTGGCACTGCCGCAGAAGACTCGTGGACAGAAGCCAAAGTGGCCCATTTCGTATTTCTCTGCCATTTGCTGAATACCCTGGCGTGAAGTAATGAAGCGCTGGTGTATAAGGCCGTACAGCATCTCCGCGGACGACTCGATCACGGACAGGTCTGAGGCCATGCGCAAGTGGCGGCGCTCTTCGCGCCGCGAAACATAAGGGTCATGATACGACGGTTCCATGTCGTCGCTGCGGTCGTCATCGTCATCGTCTTCGTCAGAAATGTCATCGTCTTCGGGTTCCACGTCCAGGATCATCTCCAGCGCCTCCTTGTACATGGGCACTTGAGATTGCAGGCCGGTCAGGTTGAAATCGTCCTCGATAAAGTCTTCGCTGACTTCGGCAAAATACTCATGGCCAACCAGGCCACAGAAGGCCGAGATCCATGATTCGGCAACCTGACTACTGGACGACATGGTTGATTAATTGATCTGCCCACTGACTTTCGACGAGCTTCCTCTTCTTCCTTTCCGACTCTGCAAGGGCTGATGACTCGCTGTCGTTCTTCTCGAACTCGACTCTCGGTCTTTTTTCGTGCGCTAGACTGGTCTTTTGATCGAACGCTGAAGGTTCTGGAAGCGAGAGTAGTTCGCGCACTCTAGAACGGAACTCCGCTTCGGCTTGTTTCTCTTCGCTGTAGCGTGCTTGGATGAGCTTCTCTACCCAGGGGATGCACCGTTGCTGGGCGACGAGTGCGGCGACGGCTGGTGCTTCGGCGGGCGATGGTTTCGCGAGGTCGGCGACAGGTGCAAAGTGAAGTTCGGTGTGATGTTGACAGAGAACGCGGAGCCACTGGCCAAGAGTCTTGCTGGTCTGGGTGGCTTTGATGGCGGTGATGAGTTGCGCAACGAATCGATATCGTTGAGGGGGTTCCTCGCGTGGTCGTGGAACCTTTGTGGCCCAATCCTGCAGCGCTTGTCTGTCGGGCGCGATCTGCTGCTCGAAATAGCTCAGGGTCCTTGACTGAATGTGATAGGATGGTGAGCGTAATGTGTGTGAAGCCACGTTGAGCGGTGTTGATGGTTGACTTCTTGGTAAAAGAGAATTATGGAGGGGTTGGTGCAACTCGGCGGTGGAGCTGCAGCAACGGCGCAGTGAGAGAGTTTTGTGCGTGTGTGAATGTGTATATAAGAAGTGGGATGGGAAGCACGGGGAAAGGGTTGGATGGATGATGTGCTGTATGTATGCAAAGTATTTTGTCGATGCACTATAAGGTAAGTGATGGATTGGAGATGGACTGCTGCTTCTGCTACTAGTAACTGCTACTACTGCTACTGCTGCTGCTGTCGATACTCTGCACTGTTGCTGCCACTGCTTCTGCTGCTGCTTAGCACTGACAAGATGCCGGTATGTGGCATGTGCGAATCGGGCTCTGCGCAACGCCCACTAAAAACACACGCTGACGCTGCTGTATAAGCCCGGATTACCAAAGCTTACTCGTGTATACTTGTGATCAATTCCACCCTTCGTTGCCTCGTGCCGGTCTGCTTTGACCTCTGGATCAACTTGTCTCTCTACACCATCTCAAAGCTACCTGAGATTTGCGAGACAGGACCTCAAGCTGCAAGGTTGTATAAAATGACTTCTCTACAGCTTCAAGGATGCTTTTGTCAGGCAGACACTCGCGTGCCTATATTGTGATTCAATCTATTGCACCTCTCGTGGGATGCCTCTATCTTGGCAAGCTCAACTCTCACTGTCGAGCCTCATGAGTTTCACCACATCTCATGAATCTCGGTCGAGAGTTCAATACATACAGTACGTACCATTGCTTAGGTTCACTTTGACCTTCGTTGGTACATCTGCCGGACTTTGTACCTTTCTCAAGGTACCTCACCTTACCTTATGTATCCATGTCCCGCCTACGGTTCTTCTTGACATTATCGACGTACTTGTACTCTGACCGGTTCGATATGAGGCTTCAATTCAGGCATACGGCGAAGTCGCAGTAATCAGTGCTATCATCTTTCGGAATTGCCTCGACTTCTACAGGGACCCTTGCTCAACCAAAGCGTGATGGGATGCCCGACATCAGCTCCTCGGGATCGCAGTGCTGTTGCCGTTCATAACTACAAGTTCCACTTCATCCCCCTCCGCCAGACCCGCCGGCGACGTCTCTGGCACAGCTTGTGTTGCACCTTGCCCAGGCTTGTGCCAATAGCTACCACGCATGCTATCAGGGACCTTGATCGCAAATACGCTAATCAGCAAGCCTATACCACAGAGTATGACGCAACTGAAGTAGATGCTCTCATACCCAACATGGCTGAGTGTGCCAGAAGGAAGGCTTGCGTCTCCGTACTTCTTCTCGATTTCCTGACCCACTGCTGTCAGGACTGCGAGTCCAACAACCGACCCACCAACCTGCAGGGCGACGTTGAACACCCCAGCTGCAGCACCTTGGTCACTCTTCGAGGCCGATGAAACAACCACGAGTTTGGATGTGATGTAGACTGCCCCGATACCAGCAATATATAGGATCATGCCAGGAAATGTGAAGCGCCAATACGAGGTATGTTCAGTGATAAAAGCGAACAAGAGAACGCCCGGTATAGCTAGAGCCCAGCCAACGATGAACATGAATCGAGCGCCCAAAATAGGAACCAATCGACCGGCAGAAGTATTGGTGACCAATGCGCTGATACCGAGCGGAATGTACAGAACAGAGGTATAGATGGGACTGTTGCCGTAGGACTGTAGCTGTACCGTGAGGAAATAGGTACATCCCTGTCGCACTGCATAAGTGTTGACTGCAAGTACGAGCGCCAAATCGAACGATGGCGATCTGAAAAGGTGTGGTGCCAGAATTGCTTGAGAAGCATTTCGCTCGTGAGAAGCGAAGATGGTCAGAAGAGCTGCCGCAAGTACAAAAGTGACGATAATTCGGGTCGTGTGCCATCCGACCGAATTTGCCGTCGTGAAAGCATACGTCAATAGAAGAATGCCAGGTAGTCCAATTGCGATACCTACAATGTCAAATCGAATCAGTCGTTCACGAAGGGAGTGCACGAACTTCTTCGGACGCTGCACCTCCTCGTTGGCGTCCTCGTTGCCGTTACGATCGGAGGAGGGGGCTGCTGGGCGATGAGGAAGCATCAGAAGAGCTGCAAGTAATACAATGCCGGAGAGGATGAGGCTGATCCAGAAAATCCACCGCCATCCCAGGAAATTGGTAAGAACACCTCCAAGAACCAGGCCGAGGCTTTCTCACAGATTAATCCCGCAGGGTTCGATCGTGACGAATGACTTACATAAAACCTAGAGACCCCGAAGCACCCCAAAGACCCAACGCTTTTGCCTTCTGAGCTGGACTCGGAAAGTGCAGTGCAATGTGAGCCTGGGCGGACGGTATCGTAAAGGCAGCACCGATGCCTTGAAACGCTCTCGCAACAACAAGACCAACAAATGTAGGTGCAAGTGCACAGATAAGACTAAACAAAGTGAACAGGCAAATCCCAAAGATCAAGACTCGGCGATGACTGTCTGTGTATCAGCTGTGCAGCAGAAGTATACCATCTATTGTCATCGTTACCCAAACATATCTCCACCCCGTCCACCCAAAAGCAAGAAGCCACCGAACTGTCGTTTTCATGATTACTACATCGGATACTTTATTCCCGTGTGGCGAGTCTCTTACTGTAAGAGCATATGCTGAAATGACCCATTGCAGATCACCCGCAGCAACATTGAATTCATTGCGAATGGTTGGTAAAGCGATTGTGATGGCGCTCAGGTTACACAGATCTAAGAACATCGCCGAGCAACTATATGGGTTAGCTTTTGCAGGCTCTTGTGTCTCGCCGAATTTAGGTACATACACCACACTCAAGATATAATATGGGCTCTTAGAGGCGATTCTGCCCGGCATAGTACGATACAACTGTATCAGCGTCGCAGCACCCATGGTGCAACATAGAACAGAGAGTGTGAAAATGGTACAGGAGGACTGGATAGCCAGTGGTAAAGGCAAAGTGACTTTCATCAGTCGAGGCTCAAGGACAATCTATATAGTGCTTGGAGTCGAATCCGAGGAACATGAGTAGTTTTGTGCTAACAGATGGAGCATTCTTTCGAGACACCTTCCCAAGCAGGTACCATATGCGGTGTCCAAATAGAGTAATATCGGGATAGACAAGGGGTTTGTTCCATATTGGATAATCCTTCATATTGGGTATTCTCACGCAAGATCATCACACATATTAAGGCGAGCGACCCCAACCTGCAATTACAGCAACATATGGATTATTACTGAGAATGACACACATCTGGATGCGTCTTGCCAGTGGCTGTGGGCTGCTACTCCACCTTCCACCATCTGTAGAACTCAGCCAGCCACATCCCACATGAGACGATTCGACGAGCAAAAGATTGAAGTGGAGCAACAAAGATCAAAAGATCAAAACGTACAGCAGCTGGGATTCCCACGTGGTCACCCACCGTAGTACTAATCAGCCGGTCAACTGCTTATGTCTGGCAGAGCGGACGGGATGCCCAGTTCTCAGCTGCCTGTGGCCGTACGTGGAAGGACAGTTAAAAAATGTCACATATAATCCTTTCGGCATCTCACAGATTCGTCATTAAAGGGTGGTATGCTACGTCTATGAAATGACAGATACCAAAATGGCCAGCAGGGTTACAGTCATGACAGAAAAACTCATCCCAATCCGGCCCACATCATTACTGCTGTCATTCTGAGGTTCCTCCGCATACATGTTCGTCGTCATGTTTTGGACGGTCTCCGCATCGGTGGTCACCGGACCTATCGTACCCCACCAAGTAGGCAGAGTAATGTTGTCGGTGCGAGTTCTGTTGTGATACAATGGAATGCAACCTTCGACAAGGGTGTCATTGGCGATGTAACCATCGCGGCACCCAGATACTGTACCAGATTGGCACAAGTACGCTATGGTAAATCCGACGTAAGAAGACGTGTTCAGTGGGATATAAGCGGTCACGTTGCCGGCATAGCCTAAAAAGGTCGTCTGGTTCAGAGCCGAACGCGAGCTATTCGTCTCCCTCAAGAGGAGTGAGTCATCATCGAGAGAGGCGATAATGGTGTTCCAAGTCGCCAGTGAGTCCTGTGAGGTGGATCCCACGGCACTCGAGAAGTTGTCTGTTCGTTGTGCTTCAATGAAACCGTGAGCTTCCAGTGGACATCTGTCGCGGGCGAAGCCTGGATAATCGGTCGTGCATGTTATCCCTAAACTGATACGGTAGGTTTGAGAGCCCGTTCGCGTGAATGGGTCTAATCCATTGAATACAGAGCAGCCTGCATCTGAGCTTTGAGCCTGGGTGGCAGATGGAAAGCCAGCAGCGAAGATGGCCAATCCGAGCAGGCACGCCTTGTTTGAGTACCACATGCTGAGTTAGAATGCAGTTGACCCAAAGTGAACGAGGATTCGGTGAGTGCTTCTAGTGACTTTGCTTGGTAGGCTTTCAAGGTATCGATAGCAAAGCTTCTGGCCGTCTCCTGCATACTACCTCTTGGTGTTTATTTTATCGAATACCATACCTCATGTCCGACTCAGAGCCTTATGACGTCGACTTCTTCCATCTCAAGGAGTCAAGCCCGTGTAACACAAGTTTCAGCTAGTTGTGTGAATGAGTAGATTTCAATATTAGCGCGCAGAACTCCCACAGCTCGATCACAATAGGCAAAAGCATAAGTCAAAGTAACTGCTAAAGCATGGTGCCAAGCGTTATAGAAAGTCTTAAGCTTGGCAACCTGAGGTTGGTCCCACCTACCTTTGGTGCGCTTTGGGCCATACTGCAACCTTTAGATGAAATATTGGAATATCAATGGATAAAATTCAATTCAATTGCCATCTATGGAGACATGCCTCTATGGATATATTTTTAAGGGCTTCTGCAGCTTTTTGAGCATCTAAATTAGGTTGCTTCGCTACCTTCAAGGCCTTAGAGGCCTCATATTCAATTGTATAGCTTCTTGCGAGGTTCCATGAATTCGCGCGGCCTCGATTTTACGTCCGATTACAGAGGCAATCCTTGGATTACGCTTTACCAACTTAGGGAGCCAATTAACCCCTAAAGGTTTGTTGTCGTTATGTAAACGAAGGATATGTGTAGCCATATCGCGAACACGCTTCGGAGAGGGGGCACAACCTTGCAAATCTTGCTGTAATATCCAATTGACGAGGAATTCTTCTTGAATAGGAACAA
This sequence comes from Neodothiora populina, assembly GCF_041146345.1. Taxonomy (NCBI): domain Eukaryota; kingdom Fungi; phylum Ascomycota; class Dothideomycetes; order Dothideales; family Dothioraceae; genus Neodothiora; species Neodothiora populina. Next base: position 1,597,815 of record NW_027191405.1, on the reverse strand, counting down.
GCCTTTGTGTAGGCTCTTGAGCAGTACGTTGATTAATGCCTCCGTCGCGACGACGACGAAGCGTTGTTGCGGACATGCCATATTCTCGTACAGTGCCTTTAATTAATTTTTCAGGGTGATTTTGAAGCTCTTGAAGGGCCGCTTGCAACATGACTTCGCGTTGATCCATTTTATCAATAATATAAGGTCAATTCAATTGAATATAATAAGTAACGCGACGTAGAATGGTTGATTACTGTAGAAGGTTGCAGTATGGTCTAAAGCGCACCAAAGGTAGGTGGGACCAACCTCAGGTTGCCAAGCTTATACGCGCGAAGGATTGGGAAAGACGTCAAACGACCATCCTGTTATGTCCACTTTTCGCTTGCTATACTACTCGTAAAGAGGGACATGAGTCGAAACTGCCAATTTCGACCAATCCTACGTCGTTAGGGTTGAACTTTCGCCCATCATATCTGTTCACTACGGTCTTGGCGATAGGAGCCGATTGCCGATATAAATGAACCAAGACCACAAACATCGTTGCTCGCCCGCTAGACAGCGGCGATGCATCCTTCGATGGTTGTCACAGGAAGTTCTGATGCTGTGAGCGAGGTGATGTGGGCATCCCACAACGTCACTTTTATCGCCAAGAATAACGGACAAGTGATCGTCTATCCTTGGCAGAAGGATCAGATCCGCGGTGAGGAACACATATAATAGCATATAGCACTGGAGGAAAAGCGCGTCTCTACTACTAAACAAGCAGCGGTGCCCATGAACTCAAAAGTCTCGATGATCATGTGGACAAACCGAATGTTACAGTCCTATGTCAAGAGCGCGGGCCACAACGTCTGTTGATTCATTTGGTCATATCCAGACAGAATCTCGCTTCCATTGTTTGTGATGAAGAGAACCCTATAGCGTGGAAGCGTAAAGCGCACTGAACCGTTCAGGTAGATCAGCCGGCGACCATAGTGAAAGCACGCCAACGTCCCCGTCAGTGTAAGTGAGCTGTTCTAAGGTACCTTAGGTATGTGAAGTTTTATGGTGGCCGTACAAGTTCAGTTCGGTCGGTCAGAAGATCTGCTTTTTCCCTTATCAACGCCACCCACGTGCTTTACTCTTACACTTTTCTGTACCACCATTGTGAGAGCATCTGCTATGGCCGAATTTGAGGCAGGCGCAGCCTTTGGCGCTGCACTTTTTGCCTCAGGCGTCTATTCACCAGACGTAATTTTGACGCAGTTCAATTTGACGAACTTCCATATGCTGAAATCCTTCGTCACTGCAAGTGGTGTCAGCGCGTAAGCATTCTTTTACGATGAGGGAACCAAAAGCGCTACTAATCTGATATCAGAATCGTGCTGCATGTTGCAAATCAGACGCATTATGCGACACTGAAAGTCAGAGAGCCTCGAAACTTGGGCTTCTTCCCATATGATGGCAACGTCATTGGCGGTGCCATGATTGGTGCCGGGATGGTTCTGACGGGCGCATGCCCAGGCACTGTCCTCGTGCAGGCTGGAACCGGCCGCGGAACATTCACTCTCATCGGTGCTGTCGTTGGTGGCCTTGGTTACGTCCTTGCGCTGCCATATCTCCAACATACGAAGCCAGCTCGGACTCAATCTCTCCGAAAGTCACATGAGAAACAATCTGATGCTACGGTCTTACTTGCAACATCGACTTCATCGCGAGAGCCGACCATCACTGCGACGCTCGAAGCTAACCCTTTGACCATGGTGGTCGCTTGGGAAGCCACTTGCATGGCCATTCTATATATCGCCTCCAGCCTAGACCCCCACAAGTCACAGCCGCAACTTGCAGGCCTCATCTCGCCCATCACTGGTGGTCTTGCCATTGGAGCCGCGCAAGGAGTTTCCATTCTGCTAAACAAGCACTCCGTCGGCTGCTCTGGAGTGTATCAGAACATCGGCCGCTACTTGCAACGCACATTCAGATCGAGCATCTTCGACCCACAAGCTACCAGCCAACTTCTTGCACCAGCGACTGTGTTCGCTCTTGGCATAACCTCGGCTAGTGTCGTCCTTTCGCACCACTTCCCGCCCCCCGCGAGCGCAACTCCAGGCACTGTCGTGGAGCCCGTCAAGGCAATCCTCGGAGGCACGATCATGGCATTCGGTGCTGGTATCGCGGGCGGCTGCACATCCGGACACGGCATCAGTGGACTCGCCACGTTTTCACTTTCGAGCTTTGTTTCAGTAGCTGCGATGTTTTCTTCGGGCATGGTCGCTGCATTGGTCTTTTGATACGATGGTGGTTCTGACTTGCATTGCTTTGGTGTTGCTGCCTTGGTTGCTTGATCGGTGATGAGATTTGAGGAGTCCTCTTGGTCGATTGCTCGATACCCACCTTGAGTTTTTGCGCTTTTTCTTGCTTTTTGGTCTTGTGTATATAGTCACAATGCTGAATTCGGAATTTTGACAACCTACGAAATTTGTGTATACCATTACATGTGACATGTCGTTGTAGTGGAGCTCTAAATGCGTTTCGAACATGTGGTATCCATCCAGCTGCTGTTCTCGAGGGCGACCCTGTCCATTGGGGCTTGCTCCTTACAATTTCCCCGAAATGTTTCTCTCTCGCCATGCGTGCGTCGATCGATCAGTAATGGGCTATTTTGGAGATATTCGAACATGTGCGATGACGGTGAACATTCATACGGGGGGGTCTGCGACGTGTATGGTGCTCTACATATCAATAAGCTACAAACTTGCATTGGTCCGTGAATAGCATCGATATGGTCTTAGTGATAGACGATAGCACTCAAAGTCATTATGGGTCGACCGAACAGAAAATCACAAGAAGCAATGGGATATATGATTAGGCGGCAATAAATTATCCAAGCATAGTCTATCTCCAAGTATAGCAAAACAGAGATTTATGTAAGTCTCTATGCACTAGGACGCATCAACGCGCTCCGAATCGCTGGCCGTCCCTCTCTGCCCGCGCCCCTACTTCCAATGAACGCAGAGATCAACACTCCAAGCAAGCATGACGCCTATGAGACGACACATCCAGAAGGAAGTCAGGCCATCTCAGCTTTGGGCGGATACTTCTTGCCCTCGCGCTCGACCTTTGGTTCACAGGTGCAGCGCTCGCTCTCGGGGATCTGGTCCATTACGCTGGGGACATGCAAGCCGCAGCCGAACCAGGAGGCCTTGTCTGTGATTTTGTGTTAGCATAATGCTTGCGTGTGCAGACACTAGATCACGGTGAACGTACTGCACTTGGAGCACTGTTGTTTTCTGCACATGTTGTAATTCGAAGATCAGAAGTCGGGATTGTGTAGCTCAAAAGTGGTTCCGGATGTCTTCGAATATCGTCAATGTTGAGAGTGGTGGTTGTTGAAGGGTAGCTTAGCTTGGTCTTATTATGATTATCACGAGCCTACGTGAGCTGATGTATCTTGCCTAAGCTATGGAGGTGGTAATAGCAACCTCGGCGTCATGCCTCGGCGTTCGTTCAGACGGAAAGCCCTGCCGAGGTCGCCTGCAGCTGCCCTGTTAGCCAACCTCGCCGCAGCCTCAAGGAGATCGCTCGAAAGTGGCAGTCGTTTCAAAGAATGGGAGACCAGCGAGGCCTTGACCCACAAAGAGATCAATCCACGAATTGTCATCCATGCAATGAGAAACATCCACTCCACTATCATGCGCTGATGATTCTGGCGGTACCGTCGCTTGGGTGTTACTGCGAACCTGTAGAACCTCTGATCCAACGCGCTTGATTTGTTGCAGAACCTGGCTTGCAAGTGGCCAATGCTGGCTTAGAGATTTGAGTACACCTATAATCAAAGTGACTCTATCTCGATGCTGTTCCATACAATGACATGCGTGCACCGCACATGCGGACAGCTGAACGACGGCGCTGAGCACCAATCCGCATATGAAGAGGGGTGTATGCTTCTGGACAGGTAATCGTAGAGCTGCTAGATTTGAAAGCTCCTTCGAGCCATCTGTAGCTTTGACAGCGTGGATATGCTGCGTCGATGCTGGGTACATCTGCTTATTCCCTCTGGCGCAGGCGATCTCCTCTGTGCCCGGTAGAGTGGACAAGAGGTCGCTCCGCGGGAAATGAAGGAAAATATTGGAGCACTGTATGATCATGTGCGCTTGAAACAGCATTTCATCGACTTCGCCGAAGCTGTTGATAATGTCTGCTTTAGTCGGTGGTAGATGGTGGACCCATCCGGCCAGAGCATTGTCCACTGCTTGAACCTGATCTCCGTGAACTTCATCAGTCCCAGCGATGGCAATGACCCGTGAGAGGATTCTCACTGCTTCGATGCGGTAGCAAAACGAAGAAAACTGTATTTCTTCATCTGCAAAGAGCCTCATGTCGAACTCAGTTAAGGTGGGAGGACTTGGAATACAGACGCCTTCGGCGTAGGCAGTCTCCTCGCATGGCAGTGGGGCTTTTAAATTTGCGTGACTAGTCTTGAAGCCCGGCTTGCGGTGAAGAGCAGCTGTGTAACCGTCAAGAATGTACGCCTCCCACCAAGTTCTCCTCAGACTCTCTTCGAGGATGGGCTGCTGTCGGCCGTTCATGGTAGCGAAATCTTGCCCATTCATCCCCAGTTCAAGGGATAGCTGCACGGCACGAGCGAGGGTCTTCTCTGCTTCTTTCAGCTTAGTCTGAGAATGCAGCGCGATCGAGAAGAGTAAAAGAGCCTGCACCATGAACGGCGATTTGATACTCGTATCTTGCAGCTTACTATATGCATCCCTTGATAGGAAATCACTCGAGACGGAAGGAGAGAAGTGGCTTCCAATGAACTGTACGACATGGCGCAAGTAGCTTGGATAACGTTGATCTGCATACCAAGCTCTAGGTACGAGCATAGGGTGAGCGCCATGGAAATTTGCATAGTAGAGATTGACAAGCTGGGGATCATCGTCGTCTTCGTCACCATAAGCATCGTCATCGGTACCAGTACCAGTACCAGTACCAGCGCGAGAACCGACACCAACGTCTGCACCAGCACGAGGTTCAGCGCTGCTGTCGAGATATGTCGTGGGTAGCTGATCTTGTAACTGTATAGTACCTTCGGCGCCGAACATGGTTAGAGCATTGCCGATATCATCACCTGTTGAGCTCGATTGGAACGTGTAATTACTTGTGAATTCCGTGTCGACTTGTTCTATCGGGCGTAATAGCGGCCAATCCACTGCTGCGTTGTGAGAGGTATTGGATGCTCGCCGCTCTATCGACTGGCGGGGTGCTCTCCGCGACTGATCGTGCTGTCTGTTGTCCTTCCTCTTCGACGGTCCTCGATACCCTCGCCGAGATGGCGTGTACACACACTCTAATGCAGCTGACGAGCAGCGAGAACAGATGGGTAATGAGGCATCACATTTCAGGTGACGTTTCCTGCATTCGATGCAAGCCAAAGGCGATGGCCGAGCACACTCGCCCTTACTAGATCTTGACATAATCACACCAATAGCAGCTAAAAACCTGTTCAATCTTCGAGTTGTTGATACTTCCGCCAGACCAGAGCATGCTCAGAATGAATTGACACAGAGAGGCACAATAGCAGGAGAACAGATGGTAGGAAACCAAGAACGACAAGGACAGTCGTCAAGCGGATATCGGTGAATCCGGGGACCTTACGGGGACCACCCAGCCATACGACGACTAGACCTGCTTATCGCTGTCGAACAGTCCCAGGGGTAGATCAGTCTCACTTTGATGCCCGCTACGATGGTTCGTGTACAGTGAATGTATGCATGATGCAGGCAGATAAATGGTAGTGCTGCTGGATTCATCCCTCGGAAGTCGCTCAAGCATTATTTCGACTGACCAGCCCTGGGCATACTTGTACAGTACAGCCGAATGAACGGGCCAACTTGGCTGCAAGCGACGCTCAGACGCTCAGACGCAAAAGCTCGGCCTCGCCTTAGTAAGCAAGCGTTCAGATTTCGACATAAAAGCACCTTCTATCTCAACACTCTTCTTTCCTCATCTATCAGTAGGTGACTAATGTCACTTTGCGTTTCCTCTTCGGAGGCTTGCTGAGTGTTCTCCTCTCTCCATGGAGTTCGTTCCGTTCCCGAGCGCATAGAAGGACGCGTCCGTCAACCTAATCACCTGCGTGGATTCCGCTTCAGTGGATCGTGGGTGTGGGACGGCTGCGACATACCCTTCTTTGGAAGAAAATTATTGCCATTCCCATCGATTTGCTTGCAAAATTTGCAGGTTGTTGAAGGGGATTCTGTAGCTTGAGAAAATGCGTATCACTGCTGGACGATCGCAGATTTTTCTTACTGCCTTTCCAATCAACCTAAATATCCACATCCACTGATGCCAAGATAATTATAGGACGTTCAAACAGATGGTTATTTCTGGTTCCTCTCCCTTCACGCAGTACTCCATCCACTAAGTACTAGGAACCTAGCAAATTATGATAGTCCACAGATCAGCATATAACTCGACATTTTGGTCGCAGCTGACTAGCTACAGGCATATATTATTCTTTTATGGTTCATCACGGACAACAAGTCGTTGACAAGGCACGTAGGCACATCAAAAGGTGGAGAAAGTTGTGGTCGTAGCGAATCATTCAGATTTTCATCTAGAAAGCCATTGCTACGGTTCTGACGCCGACTATCGGTGCAAATAAATGCCCTCTAGTAGAGACGCTTGGGAGGTGACATGGAAGCCTTGATGGTAAGACTTCCAACGTTTTGCCAGCCCTTCTTAAGAAGAGAGACGAGGTAGTTGATGGAAAGCATGATGTTTCCGATAAGCTCATCCTCGGTCATCTCAACGTTGCCAACAGCGACACCCATGCAGAGAACCTTCTTCAGCTGGAACTTGATGGTGGACTTGACCTCGTTGATCTTGGAAGCGAGATCCTCGGCGTGGGAGACAGGGGTAGGGAACTTGCCAGCTGCAGAAAATGTCAGAAACGATTCACGTGTAGAATACGTTCTGCGCGCTTACCCTTGGAGAGACCAGGACCCAACAGACGAGGGATCTGCTTGATGAGGGAGTCGGAAGCGATGAAGGCATCGTACTTCTGGGCGAGCTTCTTGATGAGCTTCTTGTTCTTGTTAAGCTTCTTCAAGTCGTCGGAGGACATGGCGTCAACACCGAAGTGCTTAGCACGATCGATGTCGTGCTGGTCACCGAGGATGCTGTAGTGATCGGTCAGTTGCCGTCACGAAGAATCTCATTACATCCTCAATTGTCCAGAACGTACCAGATGGCCATGCCAGGGCGAGGGACCTTAGGAAGGCGGACGGTTCCGGAGAAACGCTTGTCACGCTGAGGGTCATAGTTCTTGAGGCCGATCTGGAGCTCGACGGTCTCGAGGAAGTTTCTCTTCTTGGTCTCGGTAGAGTACTCAAGAAGTTGCTGCACGTTAGTGCGCACTCCGGCGACTGTGATCTTGGACATTTTGCAGTCTTCCAATAAACGTATCTATTGGTGAGGATTGGCGCGGTGCTTCGTCTTGGGTGGAGGAGAAGAGGCGAACGAATTTGAGGCTGGATGGAAATTTTGCCCTGTGGACCGCCAAGACTTCGAGCGGGCGAGAACTTATCATCACGTGATCTTGATAAACCTTACTTCGCCAACAACCCATCTCTCTAATACCACTAGGTACCTTTCCTTTCTCTCTTCCCTGGAACCAAACATGAATATATCGAGGGCAAAGAATGTAAGATTTCCAGTCTGGAGTTTGCGCATTCCCTCGAGAGCGCACCGCTTCTGCGATCCCGCCGCGCCATTGATATCCCGGCGAGCTGCATTGAAGCCACGATTGTGAGCCACCAAGCTTACGTCCCGGATGGGACTCATCTAACAATATGCCACATCGAACTTGACCCGGGCTCCTTTAGAGTCTATTACGAAGCATCACTTCTTCTCACTTGCCCACCGCTCGAAAGATTATAATAGGCGGCTGCTCACGGGTATGTCCTATAGTAAGTCAAATTGGCCATCCGAGAAACATAACGACCCGCTTCTTTCGAGGGCTCCACGCACCGAAATGTTCCTCCTGTGCTCGTTGGTACAGTGACTCTCACTCGTCGATCTCTAGAGAAGCAATCCGCCTACTTCGATCTATAGCAGCATGTTCCTCTTTTTGTGCTCACACTGCTCAAGTCTTTTCTTAAAAAGACCTTGCGACATTTGTTACACATAAGAGAATGTGATGACATTGGCATTAACTTCTAGCATATATCGTTACGAAATGAAGGATGTCTCGCATGGACTGCTGCCTACGCTCGCTCGAAGAGTTATGACAACAGCGCTCCCTATCATGACATCGCAAAAATCGAAGCGCAGCTAGTATGGTACTCGTCCAGCAAGCTTCAGTACCTGCTCCGTCACGACAGGTTCCTCAAATGGAGCACTCCGCTCTACTGGATCCGGTTTACCAAGTCGCAGTGGTTTTGCGACATGTGGAAAAAGATTTGCGTGTGGCCAGTGAGTCTATGCATGTCAGCCAAGATCCCGAAGCTGGCCTTCAGGGGAGCCTACCGTGCCCGTCCTCTGATCGAAAAGTTCGGCCTTCATCTTAAGGTCATCTGGATGAGCGAATGTTGCCGGGGTGTAACAAGCATCTGTAACGTTAGCACCTTCGAGTCGAAAGGCAAGAGAAACCTACAGATGACTGATCTGACGTTCTGTGTAGTTGGAACACAGTTGTGGTGCATGGTTCTGGAGTCCCAAAGAATCAGATCCCCAGGATCGGCACATATTTTGACGAGCTTGCTGCCCCTGTCTGTGAACCATTTGACTTCGTTCTCATCGAAGCCAAACCAATCAGCGCTGCCCCAAGTGGCACGCTCCACAACCTCGGGATGTGTCTTGAAAAACTCCTCATTGATCTTCTGAGATCCTTTCATGCATAGGAGGCCGCCATCATCCGGACCATTAGGCGCAAGATTGATGATGCCTTGCACACACTGCATGCCTTTACGTTTTGGTGATTGGTCGACATGTGGCCAGGGCTGTGTCTGAGGTAGCGCCGTACCGGTGGGTAAGGTGAAGTTGAAACCATCAAAGGAAACCAAAAGTTCGTCAGTGCCCCAGACTTTGGCAAATGCCTCTAGAACACCTGGCTCCCTGTCATGACTTAGTGCGAGACATGCACTGTCTGGTTGATAGAACATACTGTCTTGCTTCCCACATGAACTTTTCATGCTGGCATCCATATCCTCCATACATACCACCCTTGATATGGGCTGGTAGATGCTCAGGAGTCCAGGTGGACTTATCGTTCTTGTCGAATCCGTACGGAAACTTCTCGGCCCACTTGAACATCTCATCGACATAGTCTTGCGCCCTCTCCTTGGCAATGGCCCCTTTAACGACGACTACGCCGTCGCGGAACAGCTCATCACGCCAATCGCCATAAACGACGGTATCATCCAGCCTTGCCGAATCCTGGACGGCATGAGGCATTCTGGCTGTTGTGTAGTTCTACTGATAGGTTTGTAAATATGAGATGGCGTTTATAGTTGCCGTGATAAGTGCAAGGCTGCTTTGAAAGAGCTGAGCTTATGTCTTGCAAGCCAGTCATTTTATGTATCACTCCTGCTGGTGGCTATCCTCAATACTGGCCGAACATGCACTTCGGCCACCAGATGTGGAGTAGCTGACTATCTCGCCCGAGACTGACCCTTAGCGCACTTGACCCCAGCAGTGGACCATTGGACAGCGACTTGGATAATGTTGGACGTGATGATATATGCAGAGTGTGCTACGATGTACGAGATATTATTGTTCATCAGCCTCATACAGAAGTATTGAATGGACTCCTGGCTTATGCGAGAACCACTACTATCTACGGCCCGATCCCCGTGTCGGCTACTTGTCATGGGGGTTTCGGTATCTTTAATGTAGGACGTCCGATAAGTGTCCCTTGCGGATGTCATCGAAATACGTTTAAATAACATGGCGAGCGCCATGTGTATGTTTCGCCTAGGTTCCAACTCGCCCGAGTACAAAATCTACAACGCCTGTTGCTCTCATGAACGGCTGATCACTCTTACTCCATCTCGCCACTGAATGCTCTGTGCATTGTGTTAGAACCGCCGAGGGAAGCCTCTCACTGAGGTCCACGCCCTTCTCGGCCTACCGCTCCCGGGTGGGCAGCTAGATCAGACCAAGATCTAGATCGAGTTTCGCCGACTCAGTCATGTTCCAGAGTTTCAGTGGAGCGGAATCGACATCTTCCAAAATAAGATGCAGTCAGAGAGTGCCTCGCTCGTGTATAAGATGTTCCAAGAAACGGATAAAATGTGACAAAAATATACCCTGCCAAACATGTATAGCTAGAGGTCTAGAGACCTCTTGCACTCGCGAGACTGTTCGTGTCAAAGGCAAGATCATATCGTACGGACTGAACCCGCACTGTAGACCGCATGAGACGTCACTGACTTCCATGGTCAGGGGAGTCACCGGAAAGCCTGACAGTCTGTCGTACTCGGACCTGTTGGAAGAAAATCGACGTCTGAAACTCGCTCTTCAAACTAACACTCAAGCACCTACTGAACTGGTGGACCCTTCGTGGGTACTTGGTGGCAGTCCTACAATCACAGAAGCCTTTGAGAACTATGTACACCCTGCCGACCTGAATGCGAAGCGTCCATCTGCGGTGTCATCGCCTAACGATGTTTTCATTCCGACTCGAGGCTGCAGTAAATATCTGGTGGAACACGGCATCGTGTGGACATCGTGGATCCACTTTGCAGTGCATGTTCCAACATTCCGACGAGAACATGAAATGTATTGGTCCAACACGCAATCAGCGTTGCATACGGACCCGTCCTGGTTAGCAATATATTATGGGTTCCTCGCAGTGACTCTGTTGTTCCTTGACGAGCAAGAAGCAGTAATGGCAGGGCTGCCTCACGATCACGTCGCGACAGTGCTTGAGAACTGGTACGAAGCGTCGATTTGCTACTTGAACAGAGCAGACTTTATGCGACAGCACAACATGCGGACGGTCCAGACCATCGCCATATTGTTGGGGTTGTACAAGGGTATGGGCGACTTTGGTCTGCACTCGACCCATCTAGCAAGCGGGCTACGCATTGCCCAGAACCTCCACCTGGACTCGGATTCGCATCACATGTCGGCATCCATCCTCGACAACGAAGTCCGTCGTCGCGTATGGTGGACTTTGGTGATTTGCGAATGGCTACAGCGACCCCTGGGACTGCCTTTGGTGAGACAGACAGACTTCGACGTCGCACTGCCCCTGGACATCGACGACGAAGAGCTCGAAGGCCAGAGCCCTCTCCCATGCGATCACTCACCACGACGACCACGTCCGCGTGCAGTGCAATACCACCTCGCCATGATAGCGATATCCAAACTATGGCACGGATTCCGAACCTCGCTGACCACAGCGCGCCACAGCCCCGACGAGCTCGAAGCTCTAGTCCTACACAGCGACGAAGCGCTAGCGAACATCATCGCCGACCTCCCAATCCACCTGCAAGAAGACTCGCCCTCGCACTCGCCCGACCACCCCAGCACTCGGCCCTGGCTCTCCTGGCAACGCAACAACCTCTCCATGACAATCCTGTACTACCGCATGGCGATAAACCGCGTGCTCCAAGACCAATGGGTGCAGAAACCCAATTCTCACGCCCGCACGCAAGCCATCTGCGTCGGCTCAGCCCAAGCCATCGTCTCGCTGGTCGACGACCGCTACACCGCCGCGTCGGCGCGCCACCGGCCCTGGGCCATCGCCTCGAATCTGTTTTCGGCGGCTATCACGCTCGTCGTCGAGGCCCGCTTCGCCGACCCTCGGGCGTCAGCGGGCTATGTCGACGACGTCAGGCGCTGTGTGGATTTCTTGTCCGTGACCAAAGATCGCAATGTCGTCGCCGCGCGCGCGGTAGAGGTGCTGGGGAATTGCCTTGTCGGGCTGGCGCAGCCGCAGCCGTTTCTGTATGTTCCCAGGGATATGGACATATTTTACCCGCTTTCGTTGTCGGCGGCTTCGTCCCCGGCTTCGTCGGAGTTGGTGTCGTCGTCGTCAACGTCGACGACGAGGGCGACAACGTTTTCTGCGGGCCCGGCGATGGGTTGATGTTTCTCTTGGTCTTTGCGTCGCTGGCTGTGGCTGGACCCCTGCATGTGCTTGGCCTACGCCTCCTTGCTTTGAATGAAAACTTGTGTATCTGGGGACACACGTTTTGCTGGTATTGTTTCGAAGAGATAGAGATTGCAAGTATATGCATGCATGTTGTATAAATGTAGGACTCGTAGTCATGTCCCATATGCTAATCGTGGATGGGGGGCCTGTATTGTACTGTATCCCTTGATTCCTTAACCCAGCCCCGTAAAATCAAACCCCGCAGGGCGCTATGCAGAATGCTTTCCATTCCCAAACCAAAAGGCATCCGATATATAGGTATATTTATGAAGCGAGAACCCAGAACGGTGAAACGAAGAGGTAAAGAAGATGTGAACAAAGAACCTTACCATCCTCCACCAATAGAATTAGCCAACCCAGCCACTCTCTCGACGTCACTGATTGCCTTCTTCTTCGGTCTTCTGCTCTTCTCACCAACAACACTATCTTGCGACACGAAGTCTTCTGCCTGCTGACCGTTCTGGTCACCCACGTCGCTGTCGACTCTCCTGTAAGAAGTGAAGATGAGCTTCTCGGCGTCGATGGAGGTCAATTCAGACCAGTGGGAGACGACGTGTGAGATCTGAGTGTGAGAGATGGAGTTTATGATCGTTTCGGCCTTTGCTGCTGTGCTGTCGCCGTTTGTCATTGGCGTGTCAGCTGGGGAAGAGGCGTCGTCCTCGTCCTCGTCGTCGTCCAGAGAGGAAGAGGCGGAAAAGTAAGCTTCGTCTACAAATCCCAGCCATTCCTTTTGTGCGGGCAAGACTTTTTGCTCTGGGCTTCCGTTTTCGATCCCGCTTGAGATACCAGCGCCGGTATTGTCGTCATTGTGTGGTGCCTCGGGGACACCCTGAAGGCGCAGGGATGCTACATCGCCGACTTTGATCTGGCCTCCGCCGTTGGTGCAGCCGCCTGGGCAGGCCATGACTTCTATGAACGCATAGTCTTGCATGGCAGGCGCAGGCGTGGCAGCGCCGCCTGCTGTCCTGCCCATGGGCTTGCGAACAGCGCTCCTTGCCGCGGCGCCGGGTAGTCTTGAGACGCGGGCGGGTTTCAGTCGACGGACGAGGTTCTGGATGTTTCTGAAGCCGTAGTAGCGTGCTGTACGAAACAAGACTTCGGCTTCTTCGTTGCGGCTGTCGGCGACAATCTCGTAATCGATGACGTCTGCGTTTCTGCCTCTTTTTGTAACGATGCGCGCCTCAGGATGAGTGGTTGTTTGTAGGTTGTGTAGGTGGGTGTGAAGAATGTGGTGGAGGTATCCTCCGCTCGTTCCCGCCGCCGCGTCGGTCTGCTTCCTCGCTTTCGAAGCGGCGGCGGAGGGAAAGAGAAAAGAGTCGAGTCGAGGATCAGGGAAACGCGGGCGATAAGCAGACGAACGCTGCAGTGGTGTTCGTGGGAGCAGAGGGAAAGAAATGTCGCGTGCTTCGGCCAGCATCAGGAGTTCACGGGCGGTGATGACACAGTCGACGTCTCTGATGCCTGTTCGCTGCTGGTGCGGCGTTGAAACGGCATCGTCCCAGTGCATGTCTGTCAGTTCTTCTCGTGAGGCTTCGAGTTTCTTGTCAAAGCATGGCATGACGGCCAGGTGCCAGATCTGCGAGGGTCGTAGACCAAAACGACGGGCGAGGACACTCTTGACCAAGGTACCAGCCAGCGCTTGGGGTGATTTGAGACGAGAGATATGCGGCAGGACGTGGGGGTGTGTTTTCTCAGCATAACAGATCCAGCCTGGACACGCAGAGGCCAGTACTGGCTTCTTCGGTTGTTCTTCTCTCGTTGGGTCTGAAGACAGCGACGCGGCCACCTCATCTGCTGCCGACACGAGGGCGATGTCGCGTAGGGTGTTGGTGTCCAGGATCCATGTGAAGCCGCTGTGGCTTGCTCCCCCGCTGCGCAGACCTCGAGGCCCCGACAATAGTTGTGCGATCATATTCGAGGCCTGTCCTTCGCTGACGTTGTATGTGGCTGCTATACTCGCGCGCGTCTGTGGACTGACACTCGCGATGAAGATCTTGCCATCCTGACCCTTCAAGTCGGTCTGTGTCGAAGAGGGTACAGGCAATTCAGGGTATGCGTCGAGGGTGGAGAGAACTTCGGCATGTGATTGGAGAGATACCAGGACGGCTTCGGCAGACGTCACGCAGCCCGAACAGGCCAGACAGTCGGTCAAGGAGATGGAGGCGGGAGGAGCATCGGCTGCGGCGACTTTGTCTTCGGTCGTGACTTCGTAAGGGTTGCTGGTGGAGTCTGATGGTTGCTGTTTGGGCAGGGTCTCGACGGGCTTGATGCACGCGACACCGGGAGAAATGAAATCGTTGAGATCGTCTGCGCTCAGGATGGCCGACATGGCTGTGGTGGTAGATGTTCTTCGGCGCCTGCAATGGCAAAGGTGGCGGAAAATGGGTTACCCTCTGGGCTACGACAAGATATGTTCTTGGAGGGGTCTCGTGTCACGTGAGGCAATTGCACAGGAAGACCAGTATCCAAAAAGGAGTGTGGGATGAGACCGGACACTGTAGCATTATTCTGCATTACATGAAAAGAAAGAAAAGACGACGACCAGATGCGCAAAGGAAACAATAGAGCGACGAGAGAAGGAGCGGATTCCGTTGTCGGACTATGACCCAATGACGGCGACGTGTGTTGGTCAGCGATAAAATGAGGAATCGATAAAGAAAAAAACACGGCCTTATCAGTTCATCGGCTTGTCGCAGCGAGACAAGTACTCCGTACAATACCTAAGGTAAGGTAAGATAGACCGGGTGCTTGGACGTTCTTTGTCATGTTCCAGCCATTTTCACCGCACCTGATGCAGTAGGCAACCATTAACCATTGCAATTACTCGCGGGCGGAAGAGCGCCGAGACTCCGGCGACAGAAGAGGAGAGGAAGAAGAGGGAAAGAGCGCAGCACATGTCAAGTCTTGGCATCTACAAGTTCCATCTTCCCTCTCTCGGTCTTTTGTGTCTGTCCATCCATCATCACCACCAACACTGCTGCTATCACCGCACCTATCCACATAATCGACATAATCGACAAATCCAACCATGTCTCGCGAACAATACACAGCCCCGGACCTCTCTTCCCAGAACGCCGGCGGAGCAGCAGCAGGCACCGGCTTCGCATCCACCTCTGCACCCTTCGAGGACTCGAACCGCCCCGTCGCATACCTCTGTGGAGACTGTGACACCAAGGTCACCCTGAAGAGAGGCGATCCCATCAGATGCAAGGAGTGCGGATACCGTGTGCTCTACAAGCAACGCACCAACAGGTGAGACGAGACGAGACGAGACGAGACGAGACGAGACGCTTTTTCTCAGGGCTGTCATGATCACCTGCTGACTAATGCTTTCTGCCCAGAATGATCCAGTTCGAGGCACGATAGATGCTGTGCGGCCATACGAACTCCCAGCATAGAATAAACCATCATGTGTCACCATCACTCTGCGCCAACCAAGTCCACTGCCAAAGGACTCAGACCATCGCACCATTCTCCCGCCCGCTTGACCTCACCAGATGAGACTTGTACAAAAGCCGCTCTATCTCGCCCATCGCAGACCCTCGCAAGCGGACACTGTCCTGTAATACACTCGAACCGTCAGTGCATCTCAACCCAAATGCGCCGGATAAGAACACCACGACATGACCGACCTCTTGCGCCAAGAGACATGACCAGGCATAGAACGACACACGCTTCTCGTGACACTTCTAATGCACAAGGCAGCAAATTGCACACACGAAAGACAGCCGGAGGCGTTTCTGGATTTTTTTCTTGTTATCATTTGGTCCCTCGAGCTGAAATTCAGTCAATGCCAAAGTCAGCAGGGAAGGAAAGGCGTATCGAAAGCATAGCATCGGAGCTTGTACCTATCGGAGGAGTCCCTTTTTTTCTTTATCAAAATCAATACCACTGTTGTTCTTTTCGTACCAAACCAGAAAGCTTCTGACCACATGCTGCGTGTGCGACGTTTGGGTATATGTGAGGTGCCACTGCTGCTGAGCGATGGTGGTTGTGCTGATGCTTATGATTAATACTACTATCGTACTACTATACTACTACTGCGGCGGCGGTTCAATTTCTGTCTCTGTCTGATATGATCTGTTCTTATTTCCCCACACCTCTCCCTTTTCTCCCTTTTCTGCCGCCATCATCACCATGTGAGAAAAAAGCCTTTTTAGATCCCCGTAGAATAATACAATTTCTTGCTCTCGTCTTTGTTTACAACTCACTACTCACATACAACGTGTTTCTTCCGACTTTTTTGGTGCAAATAAGTTTATTTCTCCTCCCATACCCGAGTCTTTTCCCCCTTCTCGTCTACCGATCCTTCAGTATTGATGATGGAATCCTCCTCCGCTTCCCTTCTTCTCCTTGACCTGAGACAAAGAGAAAAACACCGACTCCATCCAGCAATTTTTGGAGTAAGCCTGCTTGTGCCTACCTACCAACCCCTCGATGTGCCAGAGACGACTGCAGAGTCAAGCCTACAGGTTCTCCAATTCAGCAGCCAGACTACGACCCAGCGTCTCCTCGGCCATGTTCATGCACATGCTGTTTCCATCATCGTCGTCGTCGTCTTCGTCGTCGTCTTCGTCTCCGTCCTCGTCTCCAGGCCTCCCGTTCATGTTGTCTTGTTGCTGACCGTGACGTTCGATTTCGTAGCCGCTGCTGCCGTTGATGCCGTTGTTGTAGGTGTAGTTGTCGCCGCTGGCTGAGGGGCCCTCTTGCGAGTCTTTGTCCTCTTCCTCTTCTGCTTTGACTTGTTGTTCCTGCTGCTGATGCCGATGCTGATGCTGGTCTTGGCGATGCTGGTCTTGGTGGTGATCTTGCTGCGCCTCTGCCTTGACCTCTACCTCCTCCTCCCTCTTCTTCTCCTCCTCGTCTTCGTCCTCTCCAGCCTTAGGCGACACAGCGCCCAGAACACCCCGTCCAACATCAGCTTCGTTCAGCAAATCGTCGTCATCATCGTCTTCGTCTCCACCTCCAAGCACATCATCGTCGCCTCCGAGACTACCCTCGGGCACAGGGCCAACCTCGGCATCGCTGTCGTAGCCCGAGCCGCCGAACAGGCCTGGCGCCGAGTCGTCCGTCTGGCTCAGAGGACTGGACTTCCGGGGTCCAAATCCAGGTGGTGGGGCTTGAGTGAATGCTGGATTGACGGTTCCCTGCTGGTACTGGGGCATCATCGTACCCGACATCTCTACTTCCATTGGTGCTGCACCCATCGCTGCTGAAGATGAGGATGGGTCCGGAGATGGCGTGCGTCGCAAGTTCGACGCCGGAGGCGTCATCAGTCCGGCAAAGATGCCCGAGCTAGAAAGAGCCGAGGGAGCGTTTGGCTTTGAGGGAGTAGCAGCACGTCTGTCTGTGGAGCGTGGGCGAAGAGCTTGTGACTGTGCTCGCAGAATAGGCGCAGACGATGGTGCTTTACCGAGAGCTCTGCTTGTTCTACTTGCCGACGGCGCCGAGGACGCTGGAGCTGGAGCTGCAGCACGCGAGCTAGAGCTGGACTCGGTTCTTCCCTTCCTCCAATTGCCCCATGCGGATGCAAGTCTTGCTGCACCCGGTGAGGCGACATTGACTAGCCCTGCGACCGCTTGAGCAGCCTTGCTGGTGCCTGCAGAGATGAGCCGTTCCTTCTCTGCCTGTTCCATCTGGATGCCTGCACGGATCCTAATGGCATAGTCACGTACAGCCTCGCGATCGAAACCGTCCTTCTCAAGCTGACGGATCAGCTCAGAGAGGTCCTCGTTTCTCACGGCCAGAAGCTCACGCAGCCATGTAATCTCCGTGTCGCGCTCCTTCAGTTTGGCAGGTGCTGTCGTATCGAGGCTGTTGATCTGCCCCTGCAAAGACTCGATTCTGGTCTCACGTTCCTGCAATTGCTCTTGCAGGACGAGGATGGACTCCCTCAACGCCTGTGGAGAGACCCTCTCTGGCTCATTCGATGTCTTTGCCGAATCGAGTGCAGCTTGCGAAATCGGCGCTTGTGGCACAGGCATTGCATTCTTCGCAGCTTGAGCTTGTCTGGCTGCCGCCTTGGCGGCTGATTGAGCGACCTGTAGTCTTTCCTCGAGGTGGCTCACTCTTTCTTGCAGATGCGTGACTTGATCGTCCGAGAGGTTCAGGCGGCTCTGGTAGTACTCCTCGTCACGTTGCTTGTCTTGTAGAGCGTTTGTGAGTTCTTTTTCATGTTGAACCTTCATGTATCGTAGAGCATTCTCGTGCTTCTCGCGAAGCTCGTTCAAAGTGGCGCTGCTGGTTTCATTGACCCTACGAAGAGCATCACGTCGGAGATCTGCCTCTTCTTCGAGCAAGAGCTCATGGCGTGCCTTTGCTGTATCCGCGTGCATTCTCAGATCATCGATCGCATTCTTGGCTAAGTGGAGCTCGTGTTCCAGGCTGGAACGTATGATCGCGGCTTGACCGTTCGCTGCCTCGATGTTCGATTCCATGATCATCTGCGTACGCTGAACCTCAGCGCGGCCAGACTCTCTAGCTTCGTGTAGGTCGCGCTCAATACGTGCGACAAGGGTCTGTTCAGCGGCCAAATCAGCCTTGAGCGTGTTGATGATATCCTCTTGTGCTGCGTTTGAGCGGAGCGCTTGCTCAAGGTGAATCTTCGAGGCAACGCCCTCGTGGACCTGAATCCTCAAGCTTTGGATCTCTTCCTCCAAGCTGCGACGAACGCTGATCTCACCCTCAAGACGGGCCTGGAAGATGATGCCCTTCTTCTGAAGGTCTTCATTGCGCCTTTGCCAGGACGACTTCTCCGTGGCCAGTTGCTCGGCAGCATCAGCCATGTCAGCATGAATCTTGTCGAGTTTGCCACGCATGTTCTCGCGGATGTTGAGGCCGTCCGCAATCTGGGCTCTCAAGTCATTGACAGTGCCTTTCAGGCTTTCATTCTCGCTGTTCAGATCATCGACTTCTTGCCTCCACTTGTTGCTCGACAGGCGATACTCCTCCAAGGTAGACTCGAATGCGGAGTTCTCCGCTTCAACATCAGAGAGCTGCTTCTCGAGATCCTGCTTGGCTGCCTCGGTCTCTCTCTTTGCTGCCTCAACCTCCCTCTTAGCACTCTCTGCCTCCTCGGCACGATCGAGTGATAGCTGGAATTCTCTCTGCAGTGAGGATATCCTCTGGTCCTGGTCGCTAGTGGTCGCGCGCAGAAGTTGAAGCTCCTCCTCAGCCAGACGAAGAAGTCTCCGAGTATCGGCTTCCCGCTCTTCAATGAGACGGCGTTGGTTCGCTTCCTCTAACTTGCCAGCCAAGGTTTCATTGAAGCGGCCTTCTAGCTCAGTGATTGCACGCTTATGGTTGCGCTCGGCCTCGGGGTTTGGCGAGCCACGTTTCGAACCCGCAGGAACCAAGGCGCGGCTGTGTCGGTGCAGAGCATCCTCGACGATAGCCTTGACGTCGTCAACATCAAGGTGAGCGCCAGCGATGCGAGCGATGGTCGTGTTCATGTCCATGAGTGCATGGTGGATCTCCAACGCAGAAGATAGACCGGGCGTCTTGTGCACAGTGTTCGCCTCTTGGATGGCGAAGGCTTCGAGCACAGCAGCCTTGACTTGCTGGGCGCGTTTGTCGTTGCTGCTAGACAGAGGTCGGAAAGGAGGATGTTCAGCCGGTAGATCGTCCTCATCGTCGGCGTCGCTTTCTACGGCAGAAGTTGTCCGGCCAGTAGCAGGCCTGGACCTGTCCCGGATGGATCTCGTACTGATCGCTCTGTGTATCTGCTGCAGGCTCTTCTCCAACGGCTGGAGGCGATCTTGCAATATGTTGCCGACAATAGAGTCTATCCTGTCATCAAAGAACCTGCTACGAGTCTGGACCCGGTCTTCATCCAAGTCCAAGTCGTCTGACCATTCACTCATGGGCACGTCCTCTCCGCGGTTGAGACAATTTATAGACGGACCAGACGGCATTTCGAGTCGCTCAGCAGGGAAGCTCTGTCGCGGGGGAGGAGAGTCTGGCTCATCCCTGCGTCTGTGGAAAGGATCCTGATCAGGAGTCGGACTGATCGCATCATGACGCATATGCTTGATCCCAGGATGATGCACCACCACACTGGAGTCCAATCCCGGCGTGCCGGTACGGATGTGCTCATTCGCAAAAGTATGCGACTGTTCCGAATCATCGTTGAGTTGCTGCATGACAGCATCGATCTCATCAAAGGTAGGCTCGGGAAATTGAATTTGGGGACGTGGGGGTAGAGGGTACGATGATTTATGAGGCTCTGGGGAGGTATTGTAAGACAGACTTTCCACAGCCTTGTGGTTGTTGCTGGCGCCACGGTTTTGTGAGAAGACACGGGCCGGACTCAAGTCAGGCTTGCTCTCCAAAGCGCCAGGGCTTCGTGCTCGAGATTGCGCATGAGGTGAGAATGTAGGGGTAGTGCCCGGTTTGAACTCGAATGGTTTGGCCAATGCAGACAGCGAACTGGAGTTCTTTGTGTGGCCGTAATGACTCGAAGTTTTCCGCTCATGCTCCTCTCGGTGAGGTCCCTCTGGCAGAGTCTCGAGACCGTTCGAGGTTGTGTTTTTATAGTTTGATCTGATATCTTGCTTGGGATGCACAACAGGCGCTGCAATCTTATCGTCATCAGGCGATGAATTGTCACCCAACTTGAGCTCTTCCGGTACAGGCATCACTGGTGACGGTCTGCGTTCAGTCGACTTCGGCGGTACGGCAAACAATGGTACATCGTTGCCAGCTGCACGCTGAGTGCGTGCTCTCTTCTGCCGATCATCACTCGGCAACAGACGGCCGTTCTCGTCCTCTTTCTCTGCCTTCTCAGGCTCTGCAGGGGTACTAGGAGCCTTTATAGCGACAGCCTTGGATCTCTTGGCAGGCTTGACCATATCGGACATGCTAACATTGCCAAAGATGCTAGGAAACTGCGCTTCGGTTTGTGTCGGCTCAGGGATGACAGGGGGCATATGCGTTACAGAAGACGAGAAATCGAAGTTGGAAGACGGCAAAGTAGTGCCGCCGAATCCACCGAATCCGTTTGGCGGCAGATTCGGTACTTGGACGTGAACATCTTCCAGAGTTTCCTCAGGCGTAGGCGCAAAGCTAGCGGGAGCGAAAGTCTGCGGGAATGCACCAGGTTGGAACCTGAACTCTGGCGCAGCGACACTGAGCTTAGATCCATGACCTCTAGGCTTGACCATGTTGTTCTGCCCGGGGGCTCCGTAGCCTGCACCAGTCAGTCCCTCGGATGGCAAACGCGGCGCCGAAGGAGTTCGCTCGATCTGACCGTTCATACCCAGACTAGCACGCTTACCTGGAGGAACATATGCCTGTTGTGCTTGCTTCGCTTGTGATCGAGTGCTGTCGCCAAATCTTGGATGGATTTCGCTTTCGTTCATCTCGCGCTCGATCGACCTTTCCAAGTGGTACTCTGCTTCTTGTATGTCCTTTTCAAGACCTTCGCTGATATTGTGGCTGTGACCACGTCCACGAGGACTCGGCTGCGCAATCTCTGGTTGACGAGACTCGGGCATGACACCGGCGAAATAATCTGGAACCTGCTCCTCTTCGTCCTCGCGCAATTCCGGAAGCACAGCTTGAGGTCGGATCCCAGGCGTAATCGAAGGCTGAGGCGAGAAACTTGAGTAAACAGATTGATGCCTCAGATGAGGTGGCACATTCACCATTTCGGGATTCATCTGCGGACTCTTGGACATGCCAAATGGTGGAATACCCGTGAACGGGGAGTGCGGTGATTTGAGGGGACCTACGCTGTCCGATCTCAGTCTCTCCAGGGCTGGCGACTCGCCGCGCGAGATGCCACTCATATTGAAATGTTGGCCTGGGGTGGAGGCAGGTAGGCCAGAATGGCCCGTCTGTTGCTGAGGGAAGCCAAACGGCATACCGAACACAGAATGTCTTTGCATATGTCCAGGTGGGCCTCCCATCGAGAGAGGTGAGGCTACAGATGCGGAGTGAGAATGGCCGGCGGTGCTGAAATGAGCAAGCGATGGAGTCGACCGATGCGAGCCAGCAGCGATTGATGCGGCGATATTGTTCGGTGAGATCCTCCCTGGAAAATGACCAGACGCTTGTCGTGACATAGGAGGTGGCGCGGGGGCAGGCTCTTCACCGAGACTGACGCCCAAAGCTGCAAGCTTTGCTTCGATTTGCTGGTCCATGTACTCCTTCCAGAGTCTTGGGTTCGGCACGCGAACCTGAAATTGTCTCTCCTGTCTTGCCACGGCATCGTCGGAAGGATCAGGATACATTGTTCGGCTCTGCGAAACAGCACCGCCAGACCAATAACCCTCAACATCGAAGCCTCGAGTGCTATACCCGGCGTCCTGGAAACGTTTGATTCGCTCGTCTACCTGTCTGGCCGTCATTGGTATAGGTCGACCGTAAGCATCGGGGCCAGTCTCGGGCAATCCAACCCAACAAGCTTTGCCCTTCCAACTCAGTTTTGTTCTTTGTCGTGGCAGCGGTACCGACAATGCATCTTTGGGGACTGGTGGATGGGATATTTTGTCTGAGACACCCTTATCGGAAACCCCAACACCGTCTTCGGCCTCCTCAGGAGGAGGTGGAGGAGGCAGCGGTTTGTCTATGTGGGCAATTTGGGTTACACTTTCAGGCCTCTGCATGAGGACCTGTGGCTTTTCAGCCGCTCGCATGGCCGAGGTCTGGTCTGCAGAAGCCGGTGTCGAATTACTCGTCATACTGTGATCGAAGTTCTCTTTGTTGTCTTCCTCTTGCGTTTGCTTTGCTGTATCAGCAGCCCATCTACTTTCGAAGAGCGACATATCGCCTTCTGCTTTGGACTCGTCCTGTTTCGTGATATTCCAAAAGTCCTCCTGTTTCAATGTCACGTTGCTTTGCCTGCTCTTGTGCCTCCTGAAGCTATCGGTAGTCTGACTACTGTGCTTTGAGGACGGTCGTCGGATGCCAATACGAGTCAATGAGGGACTATCGACCGAGGTTGAATTCCGACGTCTATGACGTCCAGAGAACCAAGTGAATGGGATCGGTGTCTTGAAGTCCTCGCTCTTTTCTGACGAAGTGTCGCTTCCAGCAGATTCGTCGCTCAGCCAATTGCCCCGTTCAGAACGCCAATGACCGGATGTGTATTGGTAGACCCAATCCTCGGTCAGGCTACGCGTGACCTGGTGTCTGACCGGTGTTAGGTCTGCAGGCTGCAGGGAGGGCTCTCTTGGTGACGGAAGAGATTCCCGGAAGGCTTGATTAAGGTGTGATTGCTGTAAAGGAAGACGTGAGGGTATCAAATGCTCTAAACCAAAAAGAGGAGTGACGTCCCGACTGTGTGTGGGAATGCGTGAGGGTAGTAAATAGTCCAATCCAAATGGGGGTATATCTGTGGGACTCTCGCTGCCACTGCCGGGAGGTCTTGTCCTGGCTTGTTCTGCGATGAGGCGGGCAGAGGAATCGAGTAAGGCTTCTCTGGAAGCAAGAGGGTAGGGCGATCCCCAGCTGGCGGTGTAGTAGGTGTTGGCGTCTTCTGAGAGACCGTCTCTCACAGAGTTGGCGGGACCGGTCGAGGGAGTGTCGACGGTGAATCGAGGCTGCAAGTGTGCGTGGTCTCGTACCGAGTGTCGTCGTGCGGGACTCGGGGAAGAGGCGTAATACGAGTCTTCGGATCTCTTGCCGGTGGGAGCAGTCCAGAGAGATTGAGCAGGCGAGCTCGTTAGAGTACTGACATAGTTCCTGGGTTTACTTGTCTCTGTACGGGGCGGCGTAGCAGTGGGCGGAAGTGAGGGCGACACGGTGGAGTTCGTCGTGTCGACTTGACCTATCGTGGCAGGAAAAAGAAAGACTCAAGTCAGCATGGCTGGTCCTAGCATGTACGCAAGAATTGCTACAACAGCTGCAGGCGTGACCGTGGCCGTGTCCGTGGCCGTGTCCGTGACAGCAGCGACAGCAGTAACACCGCGGTGGTCTTTGGGCATTGGAGAATGGAGATGGTATTCAAGAGCTATACCTTTGATCGGCACCAAACAGCAATGAGCGAACTCTGGACTCGCTCAGATGCTGTCGATGCACAGGACTGGTCCTCGTCCTGGTCCTCGTCCTCTGTCAGAACTGCACAAGTCAAGGGGTCCAGTAGTAATAGAGTACGGATTGAGTAAAGTGGTGCGCGGGCGAGTCGACAAGTGCCTCCGAAGCTTTGGTACAAGTTATTTTAGACCGAGGGCTCGGGAAATTAAACAGAGTCAGGATCAGCAGGAATACACGAGAACAGAGTAGTAACACATTGGACAAATGAAAGGCAAGACTGGGCCGAGACGAGTCATCTAGGCGGTGATTTACAGAAAGCAAATGGGTTGGTTGCGTGGGAACTCGGACAATGATGATATACAAGTATGATGAGGCTGCACGACGCTGGGTTTAGCTTCCGAAGACGATATAGAGGAGGGAATTTAAGATAAAAACAAGGCACGGAACGAACGAACGAAACAACGGGGACAAAACGACACGATTGGACTGGCGGCTCGTAGTGACTGCACAGCACAGCAAGGCAAAGCTGCTGCACGTTCGGCTTCTGGAAGGGAACCTGAACACACTGTGGGAATGGAGACGGCTACCTGCATTGGCTGCATCGGCCGCATAAAATGCAAACGTGCATGCTTTCAGGGGCCATTGTTGGTGTTGTTTTTGCGACTCATGGGCCCTTCTTGACATGACGCACGTACCTTTTGGGGTCTCAATCGAAGTGCACCTTGTGATATTATCAATGCACTGACCGGTGGGAGAATGATCACTGGAATTAGTGCAGACTTACAACTCTTACTGGATATCTCAGTAATTAGGTAGCAGCGGGTGCGAATTTGTTCATATCCCAGATAGCTCATTTCATTGTGTTCGCGAGAAGACGTGTCGGTCTGTTTACACAATTTAAAGTTCTTATCGAGATCCGACCGTTGCATACGGTACAGTAGGGTACCTTACTTACAACTACCTACCTGCTGTAGTATCCACCTTGGCCCTTGCCCTATATACGATACTCCTGTCCCGAAAAGCTGCATCTCTAAAAGCATACACCATTCGCTAGTAATAAAGTCAACAAGTAGATCATCCATCGCCATCGCTATGCAAATTAACAAGGAAGAAAGAACGCCTCATATCTCGCTATGCAATTTAGAACTTAGGAAGTATTGTCTCATGAACAAGACATCTGATCAAGAGGTCTAAGCTTTGAGTCTCCGCTCTTCACATCTGACACACACCGGATTCTGGTCTGCACCACGAAGATAGTATCTTCCATCTTCGAATTGGCCATCGCATTCCTGTGAACGTGATTAGTTACTGCAAGTAGGTCAAGAACGCACGAGATCGATCACTCACATTACAAGTGAAGCATGAAGTATGCCATTCAGCACCGAGTGCCTTCAACACAACTTCGGTCACGGGCTTCTTACATCGTTTGCACTTTGCCGAGTATCGATTGGTGTGGCATCCAACGCACCACGCGTATCCTTCTTTCTCTACGAATGGTGTGGAGGAATCGAAAGGCTGCAATGAAAGTGTTAGCATCTTGTGCACCATGCGTGTGAGGAACAATTCTTACATCGCCGCACTGCGCGCAGAAAAAGTGACCGACATGCCACTCGGCACCGCATGCAACCACAACTTCGCCTTCGATAGGCGTTTTGCAACTCTTACACCTTGGGCTGAACATTTCATGGAAATCGAGATGACAGAAGAAACGGAGTCCTTCATCGCCATCATGCTCTTCGAGCATCTGGATGTCATCTTCGGAGACTCCCTCCGGAATGTGGGTGTCAAGACCCAGCTGACGCTGTCGAATCCGTGCTACCCTCTCGCCTCGCTTCTGCTCGGGCTCCGGATAGAATGCGACACACTCGAGGTTGATACCGCACTGGTGGCACTTGAAACAGCCCGGATGGAATCTCTCACCTGCCGCACTGAGGATTCGACCTGCGATCGGTAAAGCACAATGAGCGCACAACGCAGTCGTGCGTCTTACGGACGGCGTGTAATGAGGTCGGGATACTTCAGGAAGCGGCGAGGTCTGGGTCGTTGTTGGCAGTGGTCTAGACCGCAACGACTTGGACGGAGACGTTCTTGTCGGGGCCGTAGGAAGAGGGCGCGCGCTAGTCACCGGTCGAGAGTGGACAGAGTCCCTAGCCCCATGTGGCGCAGAGCTCTTCTGTGGCGATTTGTCGTCGTCACCTGGTAGCATAATGCTCGGGACACCCGGCTCTTCAGGAAGTGTCTTTGACGGTGAGTCAGGGTCATCGGGAAAGCTGAACGTAGGGATACCACCAGGAAGGTTGACGACAGGGACACTCCTGTCTGACAGGGTAGGCGCATCTGGTGTGGAGATTTGCGGGATGGGAACCGGTGCAGAAGCTGTGTGTGATGGTCGTGGACGAGCGAACGGCGACTGGTGCGATCGAATAGGTGAGTATGGCATAGCCTTGGCGTTGACAGGCTCGGGAGGGGGTGTTGGCTGATCTCGAATAGGGTGGTCGGAAAAACCCTCAACTCGCTCCTCTTTCAATTCGATTTCCTTGGTCTTCCAACCCGATTGGAAGCTTACGATGGGTCTGCCGGGGCTATCACTGACAGCGGTCGGTTGTATCAGGTTGGAGCTCCTGTCCTTGCGTTTCATGCTGGTGGCTGCGCGTATATCGTCGCCTCGAATCTCCTTGCCGTCCTTCATCAACGGGCTGGATTCTGCATCGCTAAAGGTCTCCATGGTGGGTGGGGGTGTGATGGGTTGCAGATCGTTTGTGGTATAACCAGCTTTTCGAGATTGTGAGGGTGGATTACGATATATTTCGATCCTGTCATGTCTTCTCAAAAGCGATGAGCTAGATCTCGGGGTACTGTCCTCTTCTCTGTCAAAGCGCTTGATACTATAGCCTGACGGTGATTCCTTTTGCTCAAACTTCTCTTGCGCTTGCCGTACTCTTGCGAAGGGGTTACGGCGCACATGACGAGGCACCTCATCTACCTTTACTTGCGCTTTTTCTGCAGCCTTTTCCGCAGCTTTCTCTGCTTCGGCTTCCCGTGCATGTTTCAACTGCTCCTCGGATTCGTCGAAGATGTGATTGCCAGGACTGGGAAATGCAGCTTTCTGTCCATCGCTTGTTTTCCGTTTGTTGGCGCCGCTGCTTGCTCTTCGCCGTGACTGAGCGACATCACTGGCAACAGCACCTGCCAGGGCCTCGTAGCTTTTTCCTTTGGAGCTGGAAGGTGGGGTGATGGCATCAACGAAAGGATCTTCTGTCGCGGGCGTGGCAGCAAATGGCTTTGCTATCCGACTCTGTGAGCTCGGCGATGACGACGTGGACGGACGCTGTACGGTCTCTATAGATTTCATCTTGGGCGGTGTGCTTTCGTCCGGTACGCTATTCCAAGGCAAAGCGCTGCGGGTAC
Organism: Neodothiora populina; assembly: GCF_041146345.1. Lineage (NCBI taxonomy): Eukaryota > Fungi > Ascomycota > Dothideomycetes > Dothideales > Dothioraceae > Neodothiora > Neodothiora populina. The sequence continues at coordinate 1,570,307 of NW_027191405.1, read as the reverse complement.
GTAGATGAGCGCGATAGTCTTTCCTGGGCTCTTGCTGGCTAACGTCTGGGTTCTGATATGCCTGAGCGACCAGGTCAAAGTCTCCGGAGCGGTGCTTGTAGACAAGCTCAGCCGCTTCGTCCTGAGCCGCGGCATGTATCCTATTTTCTTCTTCTAGTTGTACGTTGTCCATTGCCTTCACAAGGGAGTCGGTATCGGGTCGTCCTGCCTCTCGTCGTGTACTTTCGGTTGGCGGCACCTGTGGCGTGCTGTGATCTTTCTGCACTTCATCGTCATCCAATATCACAGGTAGTGAGCCGACTGCCGAGGGAGTGGGCACCAAGGGTCTTCCAGCAAAGATATGGCGTCCACCCGTCTCCACACTCTTTGAGCGGCTGTGTGCCCGATAGTCGATGAGCGGAGTCTCCGAGGGATCGTCACCGCCATGGGTGAAGTTAGTAGAGGTGATGGTCTCGCCAGCGCTGGTGGATGGACGCTGATGCTTGCTGGCCAGCCGAGAAGGCGGAGGCGGTCTAGAGCCATTGAGTCTCGCGGCGCGGTTGGTTCGTAGTTCACGTAAGTAGTCGGCTGAAGTTTGTTCTCGTAAGCGTCGATCTCTCGTGGGAGATGAATCATTAGAAAGGGATCTGGTGGGTGAGATGTCGTTTAATTTTGGGAGCGATGCGATATGGCATTGCCTGAGAGGGGAAGGTTTCTTGGGAGAATGTGCAAGTTTATAAGGAGGAGAGAAAGTAGGTTGGTGCTGACCCAATTGCTGGTCGTTCATCAGACTGCCACTCCTTGGACGAGTGTCGCTGGTTGGCGAGTCCATCTGGCGGAGTCTGGGGCCGGTGTGTATTCAAGCAGTGAATGGCCGATTGGTGAGGTATGGGTGCAGCATGCGGAAAGAAAAGGTGTGGGCGCGCGTCAGCGCATAGGTGCAATAATAAAGACTCGCGGAAGAAAAAAGACAGTGCAGCAAATTAGAATGAGAAAGCAATAGCGTAACGATCGTAACGATATGAAGCAGCAGCGTAATTCGGTCAGACAGAGGTGACAGAGGAGGTAATGGAGGGTTCAGGTTGTGCTTGTGCTACCGGTCGGGGAATGACGCGCTACCGTTTGCATTGCCAAACAGCAACACCCGAAACTCTCTCTGTTTATGTCTGCCCCGAACCTGACAGAGGCCTTGGCGCACCTTAGTACAGCACATCTACACTACACACCGGTCGTCGGTCAAGTCAGCAATATAACAAGGCACTGTGCCCCGTCGATGACATAATACATCCAGAATATTCGTGGGACTTGCTCTGAGTGTTTCTGTTTCATGGTCGAAGTTTGACAAATCCTTGGACGCGGAGCATGACTCTTGTGGTTGTCCCAAGAACGTTGCAACATTGGTCACAGGCCCCACCGCTCCGCTGTTCACTTCAACAACAGCTCAGCTCCGCTCAGCTGCTCTGTCTTTATAGTTCTTTATAGTTTCTGGTTTCCACATCTCGAATCAAAGTCTGAGATGAGTCAATGCCAGACTGAGCACATCTTACCGCACCAATATCGTGCACGAGCTGTAGCGCAGTATGCGCGAGTACAAGCATAGTATCTATTGTGCGCTCTGTCATGTGCACCCGACTGGCTTCTCTGTTCCACTCACCCTTCGAGCAACAGCGATTGGTGCACTGCGAGTGCTTTGTCGTGCTCCCATATCGACTAGAACGCCAGACGAGTGATATCGCCGGATGCAGGCACTCGACAAAGACCGAGTCCGCGCAAGATGGAATGTGAGTTGTGAATGCTATAAATCGTGACTCGGTAGGTCAGTCTCTTCTTTTCCATTATCATACATATGCAAATCAACTAGTCCACGCAAGACCGAGTCAGATCCCATACCTCGCTAGATACATTCTGTCCAGAGTACATCTTTGTCATGTCTGCAAGTAACCAAGATGTGTTGCGCGCTGCCGCGTTCCAGCGATTCGAGAAAAGAAAGGACCAGATACTTACAGACGTCCTGGGTCATCGCATTGATCTGTATGAACGATTCGGATTGACATTGGCTCGATTTCCGCCAGTATCGAAGATCCTCCGGCAGATCCAGAATACACGGTACATGATCTATCCTCCTTACTCGCGGGATGACCTGGCCTTGGTTCGCATGCTCCCTGATGGTAGTCCTGGTCTTGAACAAATCGACCCCTTCGCGTTGGTGGCGCCAGCTTACTCTGATCATTCATGCGCGGTCGACACTTTCCTCTGGATATCACAAGTTTGCAAGATCCGCCGCGTGAGATGCGACACCATCGTCGATAGCACGGACTTGAACAAGATGGACGCATTATCGAGGACTGTCATCGAGTATCTCCGGCTTCCTCTATTCAAACTCACGCAGCAACAGCTCGACATGCTGCGCGACAATGTGATGGAGCTTGTCAAACTTGACGCACGCATGCATTATATACCGAAACAAGGAATGGACATCGAGAACCTCTTTGCCTTTGCGTGGTCACGAGATGTGACGCCTTTGAATCAAATATCCTTCACTAGAGCAGTATTGCAATCGTGTAGCACCTGTCCGGCGTATGGCACACAACGGGTCGTGGATACAGATGGTATTTTCATCAACGACGACAATTCACGTTCGCTCGAAGCTCAATTGGCTCACTACTTTCAAAGTTCTGCCGTGGCCGACGGAGTACGTTGCCCTTATTGCAATGCTCCGCCCAAGCAGCAACGCGTGGTTCTTGACCGTATGCCGCATCTGTTGCTGTGGGGTCATGGTTGCACCAAGCCAGACAATATGATGGATCAGTACTTCAGCCCTGTCACTTTTGATGTCGAGTATGCGAACGAGCAAGATGGAGGCGGAGGCGTCAAGACTTGGCAGAGTCGTCTTGTCCGCCTGACATACAGGCCCGCTGTACTCGTCATCAGAGACGATAGGCGTGGAGCGAATCAAGCTCACTGGTATGCCGCCAGCTGTCTGCCCGTCAAAGATGGAAGTGGCCGGTGGCTACTGTACGACGGTCTCGGGGTCGAGGATGGGGTCAACAAGATTGTCGATCAGCTCCAGCCGGTAGATATCATGCAGCACATGCAAAGTGGGAAGCACAGAGTGCATGTCATGGTTCTGCAGAAGCAGCATGCGGTGGAGATCGGGAGGAGGTGGATGCGATGATGTTGCCGTGTGTTGGTCTTGGTCAGAATTAGATGCATGTGCTTGCCGTGGCTTGAATTATAGATATTTACTGTACAGGGTCTAGGTCAGGCAGTAGGATTCGAAATAAGGTACTGTACAGTACTTGTAGCCTTGCTGGACAGGGGTTGATCAACGCCAAGACGCATGGCTGTGGTTGTGGTTGTTGTTTTCATCACGCTAGCGATTGGTTTGTTGTGGGCAGAGGCTTGGCACCAAAAGCGAGCAGGAGCCGTTTGGTGGAGTGGATTCATCTGTGGGTTCATCTTCCTCATCTCCCCTTCTCCTGCCCAGCTCTGCAAGACCTCTACCCCCTTCGACCTCTTCACCGACAAGACAACTTTAACGACAACCTCTCTGTTGAATTCAAGCCGTAGTAGCTGGTCCTCGTCTTCTTGCTTCTTCTTCTTCTTTATTCTCATACAACAGTCAATATGCGTGAGATTGTATGTTTTCCCTCGTCGTCTTTTGTTTGTGGACACGCGTGATCAGCTCTCTCCCTGTCCCGCGTCAACAATTCTTGTCAACAGAAAGCACAACCGGTTATCTACAAACGTCGCTTTGCTAATCAACTTTCTCCAAACAGGTCCACCTCCAGACCGGCCAATGCGTACGTTGCTCGCCCTCGACACCTCCTGCACTCGGCTAGGACACGGCATTAACACTCGTTTCCAATAGGGTAACCAAGTCGGTGCTGCCTTCTGGCAAACCATCTCCGGCGAGCACGGCCTTGACGGCTCTGGTGTGTAAGTATTGGCTCCATTGACATGTCGAGAAGCATCTATGCGCTGGACCATGCCTGCCTGATGTTCGCGCAACTCCTTGCTGACCATGGCACAGCTACAATGGCACCTCCGACCTCCAGCTCGAACGCATGAATGTGTACTTCAACGAGGTAGCGATATCGGGCGACAGCCTTCTGATCACTTGACACGTACACTGACCGTCTGTAATGCAGGCCTCTGGCAACAAGTACGTTCCTCGCGCCGTCCTCGTCGATCTCGAGCCCGGTACCATGGACGCTGTCCGTGCCGGTCCTTTCGGCCAGCTCTTCCGTCCCGACAACTTCGTCTTCGGTCAATCAGGAGCTGGCAACAACTGGGCAAAGGGTCATTACACCGAGGGTGCTGAGCTCGTCGACCAGGTTCTCGATGTTGTGCGTCGCGAGGCCGAGAGCTGTGACTGCCTCCAGGGTTTCCAGATCACCCACTCCCTCGGTGGCGGTACTGGTGCCGGTATGGGAACGCTCCTCATCTCCAAGATCCGCGAGGAGTTCCCCGACCGTATGATGGCCACTTTCTCCGTCATGCCTTCCCCCAAGGTCTCTGACACTGTTGTCGAGCCTTACAACGCCACTCTCTCCATCCACCAGCTTGTTGAGAACTCCGACGAGACCTTCTGTATCGACAACGAGGTTGGTTGAACATGAAAGACTTCCACAAGGCGCGCTTTTGCTGACTCCCTCAACCCACAGGCTCTCTACGACATCTGCATGCGCACTCTCAAGCTCAACAACCCCTCTTACGGTGACCTGAACTACCTCGTCTCCGCCGTCATGTCTGGTGTCACCACCTGCCTGCGTTTCCCTGGCCAGCTCAACTCGGATCTCCGTAAGCTCGCCGTGAACATGGTTCCCTTCCCCCGTCTCCATTTCTTCATGGTCGGTTTCGCTCCCCTCACCAGCCGCGGCGCCAACTCTTTCCGCGCCGTCAGCGTTCCCGAGCTCACCCAGCAAATCTTTGACCCCAAGAACATGATGGCCGCATCAGACTTCCGCAACGGTCGTTACCTCACCTGCTCTGCCATCTTCCGTGGTAAGGTCTCGATGAAGGAGGTCGAGGACCAGATGCGCAACGTCCAGAACAAGAACTCTTCTTACTTCGTTGAGTGGATCCCCAACAACGTCCAGACCGCTCTCTGCTCCATTCCTCCTCGTGGCCTCAAGATGTCCTCGACCTTCGTCGGTAACTCGACCTCGATCCAGGAGCTCTTCAAGCGCATTGGCGAGCAGTTCTCTGCCATGTTCCGTCGCAAGGCTTTCTTGCATTGGTACACTGGCGAGGGCATGGACGAGATGGAGTTCACCGAGGCCGAGTCCAACATGAACGATCTTGTCAGCGAGTACCAGCAATACCAGGAGGCTTCCGTCTCCGAGGGTGAGGAGGAGTACGACGAGGAGGCTCCTCTCGAGGCCGAGGAGTAAATTACCCCGGGGACTGATTGAAAATTTGAGCTGTTACCCAGCACCTCCCCTTTTTCGTATTGGCCTGGATTGACGTTTTGTGGTCTTTTCTTGCACCCACCACAATCCTCTTTTCATGAATGACAGCTACGTCCAAGTACTGAGCACCGGCGCCTGTGGCCGTCTTTTAGCGATTGAATTGAAACTTTTTTAATGTTCCTTGACAACTATGACGGTCCCACGTGCCATTGTTTCCAAGACGCTTGCGACTCCGATCAGGCTATTTGTCTGTACGTCGACTTCCACACCTTACTATTGTGTCCAATGCAATAGCCACAAGGTTGGTACCTCGAATCGCTTATGTAATCCCATGATGCTCAACCACACCCCGATAGGTTCCTCCCTTCGTCCCCAATTGACACGTTTTGCAGACAATCTCACAACTTACATACCGTAAATGCTCGGTAGCTCGACCACCGAAACCAGAAATGCGTAATCTGTCCATGATCATCCAGGCCTGCATGAATTAGGTGGATCTACTATATCTGAGTAGCCCGTCACATTACCTCAAGCGCCAGGCCGGGCGCCTACGCAGATACATCACTGCAATGGCTTGTACAGCCTCGACCGTCGTCGGGAAGATATGAAGGTATGTCTAGAATGGAGTGCCCGTGATTGTGTATGAAATCTGCATCTGTTGTCGTCTTGATCTTTCCGGTGTGTATTCATGCGGTGCTTCGAGTTCCGAATTTGGATCTTTTGTCACTCCTTGATCATGCCATCATATTCTTTCTTCACTATTTTGTGTTTATTGATCGGATTGTCAAATGCCGAGTCTCTGCAGAAAGGCTCTTTTCATGCGAGTATTACAGGCTCATTCGCGTCGCCTAGAACTGGCTCGGCCTCAGCACTGCTGGTCTCCCTCATGGGCTATAGCATAGCCACAGCTTCTGAGCTTCATGCTTGCTCTATTGCCAGCCACTCCCTTCCTTCAATCATACCAGCATCACCGGTGCCTCCACGCAACGAATTCAGATATGCCCCGCCAGGGACTTTGTCGACGAATACCTCATTTGCGGCAGACCGCTTGATAGCATGGCCAACAGACAACACTTCGGCCTCGAATGATGGAATCGAGGGCGACAGCGACACTTTGCAGATCACCATGACCATGACTGTCCATGAGAATAGTACGGTGTTCTCTGATGTGTATGTGACAAGGACCTCGAGTGGACTGTATTTCACGGAAGCAAGTGCTGATGGTCAATCTGTACCCGTGCCCATCACACGAACGATGACTTCGGGTCGTACTCTTCCTGCAGCAGAACCCATTTCAGGAACACTTTCGGCATCTTGTTCATCGTCAACCCAAGGAGAGTCGTCTATCACAACCACTTCGTCTGGATTGATCGGTCCATCAGTATCAGCAGGATCAATCGCTGGGACAGTCCCTTATGGCTCGACCGAACTACACACTCCTACAAGTATACTTAGTATCGCTGAATCTTCCGAATCAATCTTGTCAAGCTGGACGATCGTAGCGCCGTCTTCGTCTGCGGCGTTCACCAGTAGACCGACCCTGTCCATTGACGCAACCAGCTTGATCGAGTCTGGTACATCAGAAGGTGCACTTGGCTCAAGCACTTTGCTAGAATTATCGTCGTCATCAGGATTGATTATAGTTTCATCTTCCACTGTGTTGACTACATTGGTCAAATCAGAGAGTTCAACTCGAACAAATGAGCCCGCCATCAGCGCATCTCCTCCAAGTATAAGTGGTAACACCGGGTCTGTGCCGCTATCAGATCCCTCACCGACAACCACCTCACTTCTTGGTACACTCGCAGGAAGCTTCATTAGCATATTTACGTCCTCATTGCAGTCACCATATGAGCCGCCAATACCAGCTCCATCACTCTCTTCTACCTCACTTACTCAAGTGACCTCACTGTGGTCGCTCACTAGTATACCTACGACGGAGGTGCATACAAAGACGCAGACTTTGCACATCACTCCAACAAAATCGGCTTTTTCTAGTGATGTCGACTCATTTGCAGCTAGTTTGCCATCCATCACCGTTGTCACTACCGTTGTCAGCGTCACAACATTCACTGTTGTTGGTGTTCCACCGTCAGTGGTGTCAGAGGGAAGTGACACTAGTGCAGCAGCGTCTAGTGAAGCTACAGAGGTGGCTGGTTCGAAGGCTGCAGCTTGTATTTTCTCATATAACTGGCTTTGGGCATTGCTGACGATGAGGATAGCTGGAGAGCTATTGATGTGGTGTCGATGATGCTGGATGCTCGCTCGTGATATCGTTACGATGAAGACGAGAGGCATATGGCTGACGTGTGTGAGCCTTGCTTCTTCTCACGCAATCTCTTCTGTGTTCATAGTCCGTCCCTAGACGTAAGGAAATGTATCTAATCGTGTTCTGCTATTGAACACACCTTCACTTCCTATTCCGACAGCCACCAATACAGACCTTGCCAGTTTTATGCCATGCTGGAAACCATAGCGCCTTCTGATCTGCATCAGCTCATCTGTAAGTATGTCAACACCACGTGGCTGAGTTCTTGCACCATTGGTTTCGTCAGCTGCGACTGCATTTGTCCAAATTCCGCTCAGAAGTAAATACCAGCGGAGATCTTGGCAGTAGTCGTGAGCTGCAGCGGACTCCAACATCAAGCCTTGGCACTCCGCTATACAGCTATGTGACAATGGATACATCGAGACTGTGTAACTTGTCATACAAGCATTGATCCGCCCATCTTTAGGTCACTTTAATCATCTCACTTTCCAGGTCCAGGACGCTCTACAGAACCACAACAGCAGCACACACAAACCAATTCGAGATAGCAATCTTCTGTCCAGCGGCACCTCAACTTCCACAGCATCACGAGCAGCAGCGAGGATCTGCGATTCCACCTACTCGTACATAACACCCATTTCGTCTGAAGACGACGAAAACTCTCCAGCACTCCCGCGCATACAAATTCTCACACAGCACAAGCCCCACACAGAATGCCCGCACCAGCGCGTTCAAAACCCCTAAAAAAAGACGCCTTCAGCCGCGCCTTCACGTCGCAAAAGCCCATCCTCTTCTCCGAAACCACACGGCCGTCTTCAATCCCGCCACACATCCGCGCGCTGTCATGGTCGCCAACAGGCGCCGCGTTGTCGACGACGACAGGCTCTAAAATCCGCATCTGGAACCCTGACCGGCCGAACGTCAAAAGCAGTCAGGACCTGGCTGGACACACGGGGAGCGTCGAGAGGGTGGAGTGGAACCCTACGCGCGAGGGCGAGCTGGCTAGTACGGGGCAGGACGGCACCGTGCGGTTGTGGGATGTGAGAGTTGGTCCTGGGGCGGCGGGCGGGTCGTCGTCTTCTGCGTCGCCTTATGCGGCGGCGGGCAGTAGTGCGGGCAGAAGCAGCTGTGTGCAAGATGTCAAGATCGGAGACGCAGGCTTGTTTCTGACTTGGCATCCGGACGGAAACCAGATGGTTGTCGGCAGGCGCGACGACGTGATTGTTGTCGTCGACGTCAGGAAGGGCGTCTCGTCCGACGGGGCCACGAGCGCGATCGAAGGGCTGGACGTGCACGAGAAGGGAAAACTGAGCAGTGGACAGACGAACCAGTGCGCGTTCAGTAATTCCGGCCGCGAGCTCTTCGTCACGACGTCCGAGGGCACAGTCAAGGTGCTTGATTGGCCCAGCATGGTAAGGCACAGCACAGCGCACCTCCCCTCCTCTGTTCTCTCCCGCATGCCAGAACCACAAAACTAACTCTCAGTCCCTAGACCCATATCCACACCCTCCACGCGCACACAAGCGCCGCCTATTCCCTGTCCCCGTCGCCAAACGGCTCCTTCCTCGCCGTCGGCGGCGGCGACAGCCTGATAACCCTCTGGGACACGCACGACTGGGTCTGCAAACACACGCTGTCGGCCCTGACCGGCGGCGTGCACTGCGTCTCCTTTTCCTTCGACGGCACCTACGTCGTGGGCGCGCACGGCCCGGATAAAGATGGCGAGAAGGGGCTCGAGGTCGCGTGTGCGCAGACGGGCGAGTATGTGCATCGCTTTGAGACGCTGGGGGTTGTCAATACTGTTGCGTGGCATCCGTTGAGGTATTGGTTGGCGTATGCGGGTGATCCGGGGGGCGTTAAGGTGTTGGGGCTTGCGGGCAATTTGTAGAGGGGGTGGAGAGCTCTGAGAGAGTGGAGGGAAGGGGCAGAGTGTGGATGTTGTAATTTGCGTGCAAGTTCAGAGTCAAAGATGCGTCGTCTGGTCTCGTGGAGGAGGCTCAAGACTTGCTTGCGCATGCAAGACGGAGAGAAAGATTGATACCCCCTGGGAGAAACAAAATCACCAGAATAAGAAAAAACACAAAAGGTCACAGTTCAATGACTACATTTGGCTTTCGAATTTCATGTCATCGACTTCGTTTTCATTGATACAGTCTCCCTCCACTCCACAATGTAAGAGGACAAAAGTACAACAAATCAAACGACAACAAACCCCTTAAGCACGACCTGTTCCACATTCTTTGCGACAAGAATCTCCCTCTCACCCCTCGCGAGAACCCACTCTCTACTCTCCACGTCGAAAAACTCTATCTGCCGTCTCGGGACCCCAATCTCGACGGTCTTGCTCTGACCAGCCTCCAGCTCGACATAGTCGAACCCGACGAGCTTGATAGCAGCGAACTGCGCGGTCGGGTATGCTGAACCTGCGTCTGTTGGAGGCAGGATATAGATCTGGGGAATCTCGACTCCGTTTCTTGAACCTGTGTTGGTGATGATGAGGGAAATGGTGAAAAGTGAGTCGCTTGAAGTGGTGTTGTGGACGTCGCATCCCGACAGCTCAATGTCGCTGTACTCGAACGAGGTATAGCTCAGCCCATACCCGAATGGGAAAAGGACAGAAGTGTTGGTGTAGTAATACCATCTATACCCGACGTTCAATCCTTCGGAAAAAGTGGCGTTGCCATCCGCGGTGGCGACTCGCTCGGGATAGGTGGGGTTTCTGGTCAGCGACGAATTGAGACTTGCTGGGTAGGTGACAGGGAGTCGACCTTGGGGATTCGCATTGCCGAGGAGGAGATCCGCCGTTGCGTGTCCTTGTTCTTGTCCGGGGTATATCATCTCGAGCACTGCGGCTGCAGAAGATAACCAAGGCATCAAGACTGGCTCTGCATTGTTGAGGATGACGACTGTGTTGGCGTTCGCGGAAGTGACTCATGTGACTAGCTCGTCCATGTACGCGTCGAGAGTCAAGGCCTGTGCCGCAGGCGATTGAGCGAACGCGAAGACTATGGGTGTGTCTACAGTCTTGGCCAAGTCGACTGCAGTTGTGATGTCTGCTTCACGTTGTTCAGGGGTAACCCAGCAGAGACGCACCGATGCTGGTTGCTGGATCACGCCCACGATCCCGAAGCTGATGTTGTGCACACCAGCGGATAGATAAACAGTCGCGGCGATGTTGTCCCATCCAGCACGAGTAGTGATGGAATAACTCCAGGGCCTGATGCCACCATCACCGAATATGCGGTATCCGTTTGCTATACGAGAGCCGTTGACGCCGAGAGATCCAACGCTGAAGATATTGTGATAGTCGCTATTGTTGTTACCGTTGTTCAGAAGGGAAAACTCCCTTTGAAGAGAGAGACGGTAGAGCCCAGAAGTGTTGGTACGGATGAAGCCTTGCCAAGTGTAGGATCTGTTCGCGGGCAATTGGTCTAGCCCATCGGAATCGACCTCTTGATCTATGACGGTGAACCCAAATGAATCGTTTCTGGAGAGACCTGATGTGCCATTGAGACTGATCAATGCGCTCGAAGGGATCACAGTGCCCTCGAGATCGATCCCAACGGCGGATGGTATACTTGCGCCACCTTTGCGTTGCTCGAGAGCTACGAGGGAGCTGATACGACGGTCTGGACATCCAAATGCTCTCTCTGCAAAGTTCGTACCAGAGGTGTACTGCAGACCGTTGGGTCCAATCACCGCGATGGAGGCATCATTCGAGATGGGCAAGGCCCCTTTATTTTTCAAAAGAATGCCAGAGCGGACAGCAATATCGTAAGCAAGATTAGCATCCGTCGTCTCGACATCAGCACTCAGTGATCCTGTGTCAAGTAACATGGAGGTCGCAGTCTTGTCCAGCAGACCGTATGCTTCGTAGGTCTGCAGTATATGCCCGACTGCTCTGTCAAGGTATGTCTCAGAGAGATTGCCATATGTGTAGATATCATTGTATAGCGCCTGCCCGTAGAAAGTGCCAAAGGGCATCTCCCAATCCATACTTGCCTCGATCGATGGTGCAGTGGAATGAGTAGCACCCCAATCCGACATCATGATGCCCGTGAAGTTATGCACCGATCTCACAAAGTTGCTGATTTCTTGGTACTGACAAGCCTGAACTCCGTTGACCTAGAGGATGTGGTTAGTGCAACTGACTTGAAGGATACGATAATGTTTCCTAATTACCTTTGAATATGAGCACATCAACGTAGCAACTCCCGCATCTATAAGCTCTCCATGGGGAGCCCAGTATACCTCGTAGGGTGTCTGCAAATCAACAATTGAGTTTAGATCTCCAGAGCTGGCACCAGTACTACTAGGTCCGATCTGTTTAGAATTCGCCATGGTCCCTTGGCTCTGGATACCATTCATTGCCGCAACACCAAGCGCTCCATTCAAGAAAGGGTCCTCGCTATAGCTTTGCCAGAGATTGCCCTCGACCGGATCTCGAAGGATGTTCACACGCGGAGCCAAAGCCACAGCTGGATAATATCAGCATTTCATGATACAGCCGCTCAGAACTTCACCTACTCATATTCAGTAGAGCTGCATCACGACCTGTAATCACGCCGTCGTTGTAGGCCGCGGCCTTTGACCAGGTTGCGGCAATATTGAGTTGATTCGGAGGTGCAATGGCATTCACCACAACATTGATACCACTTCAAGCCAATGTCAATATATTCAAAATAGCATTGTAATCTCAGCCACACTTACGCTTCGCCATCACTCAATTGAACCGCAGGAATGTTGGAGCGAGGCACTGGAGCCACATAACCAGCTTGATTCTGATTGCCAGGATTCAGGTGACCGGTAACAAGAGTGACCTTTTCTTCTCCTGTCAATTGCTCAATAAGAGCATTCACACGTGCACTGCTTGTCCTCCATTCAACAGCCGAGGATGCATTCAGGTCTTCAGCCAGCACACAAGCAGACAAGCATGCCACGGCGAGGAGCTTGCCATTGAATTGAACCATGGCGTAGGATCAATGTCACTGCGAGTGCAATTGATCTCGTCCATGGCTGAAAACGCTGCGATGTATTTATACATGACCATCATATACGGACGTCGCTTGCGATCTACAGTTTATGGATATTCGTTCAGTATGCATGTAGACAAGCGGGTTGATCTGGGGGAAAAGGTGGGGAAACGCGGGGTCGGCATGAAGCGGGTTCCAAACTGTGTTTCTTTTGCAAATGAAGTACACGTTAGACATTATAGAAAATCATGCTTACCAGAGCTGTATGATCAGGAATGACCATTCAGCCTTCCCGAGGATCGATATGGACTTACAACTTGCCGCTTTGGATTGCCGAATATATGTGCAGAAATGAGGCTAACCTGACATATCTACACGAGGCGCCACTTACAGAACTTGCAGACAGCTCGTGTCAATACTGCGCGAGATCCAAGTTGCTACTGAACGCAGCTCATCGACAAGGGCTAGGGTGTATATTCATTGCGTAGGTGGTAAAGGTGGGCAAAGACCAACCCGCAAGTGAGGATCTCATACGTGCAAAGTCGTTTAGGGCAGCCTACAGGATCAGGTCGCCTAATTGCCACGGTCGCTTGATTTGTATTTTGACTCAGTTTTTCTTGCAGATAATCGATATAGGTGCGTCGACACGGTTGGAATGACCACGGCTGGATTCCAGCATTGTTGGCAGATCCTTTGTTTCATGGGGTACTACTACATCCGCATAACCTCATAACATTGGCAATTCCTGTTATCCTCATCGCCATAGACTCAAACTATTGAAGAATTATCAGTGTTGTTGTTTCCTGAGCTGTGGTATTCGTATCCCAGATGGGTCCCGCAAGGAAGTCTGCACCAGACATGTGGTATCAGCAGTGCTGTGGTCACTATCAACGACGACTTCGTGTATCAATGCACATCTGTACGGAATGTGCCTGCTGCGTGATAGTGGACCAGAAGATTTGGAATCTCTGAATAAGTTGGCCGCCAGAGGGTGATAGAACCTCTGACACAATCGTCCTTCAATCGTGCAACAGAGGTAGATGAACGACCGCTAAGGTGGGTATGACCTGGCACAGTAGAGCCAATTCTACAGGTGGTAAGGTGTACATTTCAACAAGGGAGCAACAACGCAGGCAGCGCGTCTCTGAAGGCTACTTCTGCCTACCGGTAGCAAGAGCCAACAATATAAGCTGCTCTTAACCTCACTTCACTTACAGTACCTCTGTTGCAAACCCCTCCAGAGCAAGGCTTTCCGTGCAAGACATACCGTCTTGAAACTGCCGTCGATGGTTGTAAATGAACATGAAGATGCTGTGAGATAACCATCAGCACGCAGAAGCGCGGTCATTAGTGATGAGAATGTGCTACACAATAATATCATACAGCCAGTCTGTAGCTAGAGTTGGACAAGATGGTGGGGCGCAGCGATAGAGGGGTTTTGCCCGACGAGCCAAATGCGGAGAATGAGCACCACCTCCGAACTTTCGTCACAAGCGCCAGCTTTAAGCAAGATAGTGGGCTTCGATATATGAGGTTCAACTTAAAGTGACCGAGTGGAGCTAAGAACAATACCTATACACTTACATCTCTGCCTTGTACGTTCGACTGAACTTGTCTTTTACAGACAAGTCAAAGCAGAATGGGCAAAGAAGAACAGCAGGAAGAGAGAGAAGTTCTCGATTCCATATTCCCAGAAGAAATCACAGGTAATAATCGAGATGACTCGATACATTGCTTCTGACCATGCTGACCTCCTAAAGATATCTCCGAGACAGAGTATAGAGTAGCGATCGAGTTAGAAGTGCACATAGAAGAGGAGTCCGAAGAAGAGCCACGTGAGTAGAAAAGAATCTCTCAGTGGTTGACATATACTAACGACGCCCAGCAACGATTCTTCTCCAAGTTCAATACCCAGAAAACTACCCAGATGAAGCCCCACGACTCGATATATCATATCCTCCGAATGCGCCCAAATACCCCCACCTGGACATCCAACAGGACAAGGCTCGCTTACTAGAGGTGCTTGAGCCCACGATAGAAGAGAACCTCGGCATGGCTATGGTCTTCACGTTAGTGACGACACTAAAAGATGCCGCCGAACTTCTCATCAGTGAGCGACAGAAAGCAGTCGAGGCTATACACGAAATGGAGGCCGCGGCCGCAGAAGCAGAAGAAAACAGAAAATTCGAGGGCACAAAGGTCACACCAGAGACTTACCTCGCATGGAGCGCCAAGTTTAAGGAGGAGATGGCTGAACTAAAACGCAAAGCCGAGGAGCAGAGGGAACTGGAGGAAAAGAAGAAGAGAGGGCCTAAAGAGGAGAAAAAGATGACTGGCAGGGAGCTCTGGGTCAAGGGTATCGCTACAAGGATGGCGGACGAGGAGGAGGACGATGGTGTGGACTTCCTCGAAGGTGTCAAATCTTTGAAGGTCCAGGGTTGATGTTCACACAAGCCTTGCACAAGCCCGCGAGACTTGCAGCCTACAACAACATGAGGTCAGAGCAGGCATCGTGCCAGTCTTTAGAGTCGTCTGCCTCCGCAAGCACCAAGATGAAAACAGGGTAGGTGGCAATCGTCTTGAGAACCTGTTCTGGAGAATGCGTTCCTGGGAAAGACAACGAGAACAAGATACGTGACGACACTTTACTCTGCTGTCGATGGCTAGACTCACGTTGCGAAGAAGGTTGGTTAACAAGAGACGAAGCATCATCGGACCGTTCTCACGAGAGTCTCACAGACGGCAATTGGCTCAGCTGTGAAGTTCGGGCTTCGGGTCATATTTTCTGGATCGGACGAGTGACAGCAGTGCAACTCCCTCCGATACTCGAATGACGAAACCTTTGAATAGTGCGAAAACCCAGGCGTAGTATGGATAGCATTTTCAAAGCACAGAACGATGTGAAATTCTATATCTACTTTGCACTTTACTTAAATATTGACATTGCCTTGCCACTCTTGCCCTGTACACAGCTCAAGTTGTTCGAACTCTCGCACGCAACAGCTGCGATTTGCTCTGAGTGTCATAGCGATGATGACAATTGAAGTTCAAGCCCGAGAATAGCTATCAACCCTTCAAGATGGTCGTTGCAAGACGTTTGGGGTATTTATAGCACAAGCACAAGTATACGGAGTATCTGGCAGAAGCCTTTAGGAGAAGTGGATCGACAGCGCTGAAATAGGAGATGACGCCAAGAGATATGTACAAAACAATACACAAGTACGGGTACAAACAGTGGGGAGAAGATGTCTGATTTGTTGGAAGGTGCGACGAAAGGGGCAAACCGCGAGAATCCTGGGGCCTTTTTCAAGACACCAGTAGCAGGCAGCTGTACAACATAGGCTCGGAACGGTAGAAGTACTGTAGTAGTAATATTGACGTGTAATCAATGCCACGACAATAATAGGAGAAGACCAAAGCTGGCAGAATTGCGGAGAAGGGGGAGACAAGTACTGTATCACAGCAAGGTGGAGTTCACCGAAACGAGAACGACGCGAATCAAAAATCAAGGGAAAGGGATCAGACGCCCATCGGGCACGTGATGCTCCTCATCGCCTTGGCCAGAGTGTCAACGTCTGGGCTTCACTGACTGCGCTGCTGTTGACCTCCTGTCCAAACAATTCTCCATCTCAATACCACCAAAGGCCAGTGTAACGAAATCGTAAGTCACAGCTGTTTTCATCCATTTTGGAATCCCACTTGCAATCATTAGAGGCAGCAGCTATGTTTACTTGCAGCATTGTTGTGCCTGCGCACGCGCTTTACACGATCATTATTGTGGACAAGTTGCGCTTCCTTCCAATCTAAGCGTCTGCCTGACGCGAGCGAACATGTCTTATAACTCCGTGCTTCGAGCTACAATCCAGAGCGCATGTAAGCCAGAGCATCATTGACTGCCCGCTAACATCTGATTCGACGTTGCAGACTGCCCGCTTTATATTGCGACACTTTCAAGCTCCATAATCCTCTCATCACATACCCAATAACAAACATCCAAAATGGGTCTCACATTCTCAAGGCTCTTCGACAGGCTCTGGGGCAAGAAGGAGATGAGAATTTTGATGGTTGGACTCGACGCTGCCGGAAAGACCACTATTCTTTACAAGCTTAAGCTCGGTGAAATCGTCACCACCATCCCCACAATTGGTGCGTCTATTCATGCTTCTGCTTGTTTCTGCTTGGAGACTGCCAGCTGCAGCCTCCATTTCCATCTCCATCGATTTCGTTTTCAGCTAGCACTCCATTCTAACTTGACCAGGCTTCAACGTCGAGACCGTCGAATACAAGAACATTCAATTCACCGTGTGGGATGTCGGTGGCCAGGACAAGATTCGTCCCCTCTGGAGACATTATTTCCAGAACACTCAGGGTATCATCTTCGTCGTCGACAGCAACGATCGCGACCGTGTTGTTGAGGCCCGCGAGGAGTTGCAGCGCATGCTCAACGAGGACGAGCTCAGGGATGCTCTTCTCCTTGTCTTCGCCAACAAGCAGGATCTTCCCGCAAGTGGAGCTTAATTCGCCATTGGCCAGGATTCGCGATTTGCTAACATTTCTCCTTAGAACGCCATGAACGCCGCCGAGATCACCGACAAGCTCGGCCTCCACAGTCTCAGACAACGCGCTTGGGTAAGCAACTCAAAACGTCCGGTCGACTCACAGACACTGACAGTCCAACCAACAGTACATCCAATCCACCTGCGCCACCTCTGGAGATGGTCTTTACGAGGGTCTCGAATGGCTGAGCAACTCGCTCCGCAAGGCTGGCCACAACTAGAAGAAGAAAAATCGCAAAACCCATCGATCACCGATTCAATCACGTCAGCAGTTGTTTCAAATACCACGATTTGGTTTCCTTTCTCTTTTTCTCTTACTCTTTTTTGGCCCTGCTCCTCTTCCAGATAACATACCTCTCTCATGTCTCTACCTCCTACCTTATAAAACCCTTCTTGAATCGTACTGTCATCGAAAGTCGGTTCCAAGTCCGCCTCCCCGCCCCCAAATGTGTATCCTTTATTGAAGAATGAAATACTTTTTTGACTCTACAGTCATGCGCACATTGCTTCTCAATGCCATCCAAGTATGGAAGGGAAAGCTCAAAAACCGGAAAGATGATAAGAGGCTTGATAAGAGATAGTGAAGAAAATAAGATCATGTCAACTTTGCCTTTCAATGGCCGACAGAAAAAAGCGAACAACAACAACATCAACAACAACAATACGACGCTTACCACTGAACCGATTGTCTGAAGCCAGTGTGTGGAAAGAGACCACAAGATGCATTTATCGTCCCCATTACTTTTACTTCAATCGCTCTGCTTATCTTTGGAGTGCTGCTGTCTGCCCGTCTGCATCCATGCGTTCCAAAAATCTCATTCGAAACAAAAACAAAAACAAAAACAAAAACAAAAAACATCCCAGTTACTGCATATCATGTTTCCATATGCTCTTTTATATACATATACAATTTTTCGTATGGATTTTTTTGCTTTCAGCATCTGATTGGGTTTGTTGAATGTGATTTCTGTGAGGGTGTAGCTTTGATTGTGGATTAATTTGGTTTGTGATCGTCTTGTGTTGACTTTGTCATGTCTTGACCTTGTTTTCGCTCTGACCTCGAACCATGTCACATGTACTCGATGAATATAAATCAGGCAGCTCGACTTCCTCGAGGACAACGATAATTGAAGTGGTTGAGGTAGTCTTTGTGGATGCAAACTTTCAATGTGGCACTCAAGCATGGGTTATTGCTAGTGTTTTTTCTTCTTTGATTTCCGTTGCTACTACGTCCTTTTGAATGCTAATCCTAGAGATACAGAGGGATCCAATTGGAACAGAACGCAATCAGAAAAACACAACAAAATGAACGCCTTGGGCCATGCATGCAGCATATGAAGTAATTTGTCTTGGATCGTCTTATGCAACTTCCCTTCTGTCTTCATCCGTCATGTTATGGACGTAGGAAATGCTTTGCTCCTTTCTGATCCAACACCCTCCTCGCCTCGATCATACTGGGCAGTACGTTCGTGGTGGCATTCAAGGTGGCCGGCGTGGTGGTTATATGGACTGTTTACGTGACATCGCCAAGATACCTCTTGACCAGAAGAGGTGCAGGGCAACCACGCAGTATTTCCCAAATCATCTACTGTCCACCCGTTGATGACGCAGGTCTCTGAGGCGGCTGCATGTCCCTCCTGTCACTCTGATCACCAAAGTTCTCTTTCTTGCTTTGCTGTTGTTGCGGAGCAGAAGCACTGGCGTTGGTGGTGCTGCCGCCACTTGAAGCGGGTCTGGGCAACCAGCCCTTCTCCAGCCAGATGTCGATAAGAGGCATCATGGGCTCCAGCTCCTTGTCGCCGAGCAGACCGAACAGTCTGCCCACATTCACAAAATGGATGAAGCAGGTGTTCAACTCCTTGTAAGCGCCCAGGTGCCAGAACTCCATCCAGTGGCTGTGGTAGATATGAGCGTAGCACCGGAGCATCTGGCGGTAGATGTTGCGAATATCGGCCCCGAAATTAGGAGGGAAGTTGCTCGATTTACCGAGCCAGGTTGCGTTGGGGTCTGCCGAAGCAGATGACAGAGGAGGAGGGGCTGTCGTGGCGGAGAAAGTCTCTGTAGGGAAGAGAGAGGGATCCGTGACTTTGCCTGTTATCCACTTCTGCACGTACGAGATGTATTGAGGTGCAGGGACGCGGACGGATTCTTTGTTGTTGTTGAGCCAAGTGTAAGTTGTGCTGGAGTTGACCTGGGTCAGTTGTGAAGCAGCAGAACAAGAGGGACACCACTTACTTGCCGGCCGTCATGGCAGGGCAGGAGTGAGTATTGCAGATGGGGAGGCCGGTGTTACGGTCCTGCTCTTGTATGATCTTGAGCATACCATCCAATAGACGGTTTTGCTCAACAACTGTGACGACTGTCAACATCCTGTATTTTGTCGGTGGAAAGTGAAAAGGAGAAAAGGATAGTGAGACACACCTTGATGAGCGAGCCATTCCCCCTCTTCTATGAGGACGGGTTTGGCAGCGAGGGTCATGAAGTTGCCCTTGACGATCAATGTGGCGTACTTCTCACGGAAGAAGAAGGGAAGGTTGCGGTGTTGGTTGCCGCCTTCACTGCCAGGGTTGCTATCGAATGACATGGTTGAAGACATGGCGGGGGAGTTGGGGAGTTGCTGAGAGGATAACGGGGTCAAGGACGGAGAAGTCTGATAGACAGGGGAAGAAGCGACGCCAGCGCCCTTGTTCTGCTGTTGATGAGGTTGCTGCGGACCTTTGTTGGACTGGCGTCCAAAGCCACGCCTGAAGAGAGGATGATTAGTAGATGGTCGAAGGGATATGAATGTTTCAAGCAGACAGGACTAAGTGGCAAATGACCACTCTCCTCGTTCCCTTAGGCGCAAGACTCATAAGATTAGGGATCGACAAAGGGCACAGGTAAAATGCAATGGCGTTTGTTGAAGAAAAGCAGTGATTGACATGGCCTGTATTTGATATTTGATGCCTCTTGTTTTGTTTTTGCTGATGCATGCATATATCACGGGCTTAGATGGTCTCGACAACGACGGTCATCAGAAACTCGTAAGAGCACGCCTCCTGTGTTTGCACAGACGATGGTGCTCGAGTATCAACTTTAGATACCCAGAGCTGCTCAGCTATACATTCGACGGGACACCCGAACCATGGCAGTAGGGGCTGGTCCACTGTAGGCACGACGGGGAGGTGTCGTTCAGGGTCCAGAACAAAGGCAAGGCAAGTGGGGACATTGTACAAACATTCCGATGAAGGTTTGACTGCTTGTAGGTGTACAGAAGAACAAGGACTCGATACGAGTGCTTGATGAAGAAGAGAAGGATATACTTACATGTTTGAGAAGAAAGAAGTCATGTTCAATGATGTCCTGTGCGGGACCGCTCTAGATCGACGTTTCCTTGGAGCAAAGCAATAAGACAAATTGGCGAGAAGTGGATAGAGCGAACCAGCCTGCTATCTGCTTCGCACCTGTGCTAGAAGGAGAGTTGACAGAACTCGAAGAAGGCAAGTAAAGGAAGAACAGTGGTCTGGACAAAGTGAACTTGATTGGAATGGAGACGTGAGATGGATTGGGTTGCTTGATGTCCTTTTTGGGGCTCCCCCTGGTTTCCTTGGAGTTTCAGAAGCCACAAGCCAGACCGACACCAAAGGACACCAAAGGCGGCCGGAGGTTGCTGCAGGGTCAGAAGGTGGTCTGTGCAACTTCCTTCCTTTACCTTACAGTACCTTCCTCACAATTATTGTACAGTAGCAGTACGGTATACGCAGTCTATGCACTGTCTATACACAATCTAGGTGTTTTTAGTCCACATTCCGTCACCACATGACCATAATCCATACCTTTTACCGCCGCGCTTCTGTCTAAGCTATCCTCAAGTCCACGACAGGAATACAGCAGCGTAAAGGACATTGCGCCAATCCACTCACGGTTCAATAGCCACCAATCACCACCGCGACGCGACTCTTAGCTACCTGATCCCTTCTGAGGTGACGACGGCGCATCATCACCACTCAATCCCATCATGGCATCCGCCGCTGCTGTCGCCGCTGATCAAGCGCTTTCACCCGATCCCACAAACATTGCTGAGCCCGATGGAATCACCACAGCCATCCTCCCATCAGACGAGAAAGTCCCCGATGATCTGAACCAGGACGACGACGACGACGACGATGACGAAGATATTGTTGTGCGATCAAGGCCCCGCGGACCTCAGATGAACGGCGCGCCGGAAGAGGAGGAAGAGTTGGGCGACGAAGATGATCTTTTCGGCGATGAAGACGAGGATGAAGCAGACGCTCCGTATGTTTCTGCAGACGCCGCGCGCGCAACGTCTAACAGCACGTGCTAACATGGTCCCGCGACTAGTGCACAACAGCGCACGCTTGATGATGCAGATCTAGACTCCGGCGATGACGAAGGTCGTCACGATCGAGTAGGCGATGGCGAGGAAGAGATGCGCGATGAGGAGGAAGAGGAGGAGAGGACATTGGCAGTCATGGAAGCTGGACTAGGCAGACAACCTCTGCCCGAGCCAAGCGACGGCGAGGTATGCATCATATGAGGAATCATATTGCTCGCATCTAATTACTGACCTCTATGACAGATGTATCTCACCAAAGTACCTCGCTTCCTCTCCATAGACCCAAAAGTGTGGAACCTCCTTAGTTACCAGCCCCCTACTGCTGACCACTCTGGCACCACTGGACAAGGCTTCTCACCATACAACACTGCAATGAGCACGGTACACTGGCGCAGGTCACCCTCAGATCCGACAGAGATTCAGTCAAACGCTCGCATACTTCGCTGGTCAGACGGCTCTTTTACCTTGCAATTCGCTTCAAATCCGACTCAACAATTCGTCATCGAGGGAAATCCTCTCGCCCCTCGCCAACAGAACCCCCCAAAGCCAACTCCCACGAGTCGTAAAGCGGGTCAGAAAGAGCACGGTTATGACACTTTCACCTATCTCACCATCCCGGACACACACAACCAGCTTCTTCGCATCACTCACAAAATCACCGCTGGTCTGTCCATCCTTCCCTCAGCTGAGACCACAGATGAGGCATTGGAAAAGCTACAGAACTCGCTTGCCGCAATTGCTCAAGGAAAGAACAAGACTGCCGGAGGCAATATTGAGCTGGTCCAGATCAGCGAGGACCCAGACCTCGCCAGACAAAAGGCAGAAGTCGCTGAGCGAGAAAAGATGCGTGCTCAGAAACGCCGAGAAGCAGCAGAGACCCGCGAGCGCGAGCGAGGCGGACGTGGATTCGGCAGAAGCAGAACAGGCGGCTACGGTGGCGGCGGTCTATCGGCAGCCATGCTCGAGGACGACGAGATGGGTGGTTCTTCAAGACCCAGGGGTAACAAGCCCAAGCAGAACAGACGCCAGAGGAGGA
The DNA here is from genome assembly GCF_041146345.1 of Neodothiora populina. Classification (NCBI taxonomy): domain Eukaryota; kingdom Fungi; phylum Ascomycota; class Dothideomycetes; order Dothideales; family Dothioraceae; genus Neodothiora; species Neodothiora populina. Next base: position 1,547,744 of record NW_027191405.1, on the reverse strand, counting down.
ACTCGGAGTATAGCGAGGACGAGGACTTTGGTCACAAGCGCGGTAACTTTGCCAACGACGAATACGACGAGGAAGACGAGTTTATTGCTAGAAGTGACGAGGAAGAGGAGGCCGTGGCCAGCAGTGATGATGATGACGGTATCGTCGAAGAGCCTCGACGGAAGAGCAGCACCAAGCGGGCAAGCCCAGAGGAGGAAGACGACGACGACGACAACGACGCCGAGGGTGAAGATGAACAACAAGTCGTGCAAACGAGCAGAGTCAAGCGAAGGAGGGTCATTGACGATGACGATGAGGAGTAGTGATATATATGTACGAAGAAGTCTGTACTTTATTATATCTACCCTTGACGCTCAAGTAGAAGCCAGAGTTGTATTACAACGGAGCAACCGCTTCTGTTTTTCCAAACTCCGGTTTCTCCCAAGAGCTGATCTATCCGTAAATCGTCAATACTACCACAAATTCACCACTGCTATCCTCCCATGTCCAATCTCCCAAGCTCCCATCACCATTAAGCTCCAGTACCCACCTTATTCCCACCCATTCCCGTCGCCAACATAAACTCCGCAAACTCCGGACCAGGACCCGTTACAAGCAGAAAAGTAAACCCCACTGTGACCTCATTTTCTGGTTCTGGTACCGGGAAAGCAAGCAAGCAATGATGTAAGGTAGACATCTCGTAAACCCCAACCCGTGTGAGTCGTCTCTGCTAGAGAAAGAGAGAGGCTTGCTAGAGACCAGGCCAGCTTCAAGGTAGGTACTGTAGGTAGGGTAGCTGGCATGCAGATGGAAACGTTAAGACTATCCGATTCACTAACACCCTGATACTTCTTCCTCTCTTTCTTACTTCTTGTCTACCATTTACCAGCTTGTTATATACACCACTGTCAATTCCTCATCATCATCATCATAATCATCATCATCATCATCATCACCACCCATCGAAACAACGCCTCACTCGAAACCCTTACCCAATCCACCTTCTCCCATCTCCCACCACAAAATCTCCAACTCTCTTTGAGACCATCCAACCAACACCACCGCCCATCTACCCCCAAAGCGCCACTCAAGAGCAAGAAAGAAAAAAAAATGTCAGCCCAAGCGCCCGCCTTCCCCACCGTCCCCTCAGACGCGCAAACCCCCGAGCAGAATCGCGGCGTCTTCGAGCAAGAGCACAAGAAGCACGAGTGCCACCACTACATGCGGACCTACGGAGGCAAAGTGGCCAACGCTGCCATGTTTGGGTTTGGAGCTACGTTGGGCGCCGATGCTGCTAATGCTGTTGTTGGGGATATGAAGGTTTGTTTCTCTTCTCTTGTTTTTCTGGTTCTCATGTTTCTTTTGGGGGGCTATGGAGGGAAAGGCGAGGGTTGAGGAGAGAGATTGGAGTTTTGTAGAGGCTGACTTTGCATGTGCTAGGAATGGTGGAGACACTGAGACGGCGAACTGAAACCATGAGTCCATCTAGGACAAGGAAGGAATGAAAAGGGAGAATGACAAAAGAAAAGCTAGTCCATGAGGCTCACGAAATACACAATATCTAGAAACCAGCTGGCGAATATATACGGAGTAATCAATATATGAAGAACGGGCATGTGCGAACACAGGACAAGACTAGACAGAAGCCAGAAAACACATAATGAATCAACAACCTGAGATTCAAACCCTTTTTAATGAACATCACTTTTACAACTGCATTTGGTGTCAATCATTGCGTTTGAGACACCGCCATATCCTCTTCTCAGGCCAAGAAGCACAGTATCAGGCTAGCACATGTGCGGTATCGTCGTGAGACGCATCTATTGCCAGTATCTGGACCCCGTGGTCGCTGCGTCCAGGTCTTGCAATACTCATGTGTGTATATATGTATGTACTGTATAGCATCCATCGACCGTGTAAATGCCGTAATACGATATCTACCAGACGTCAAGACATGATATCTACAGATCATCAATAAGACACGACATCTATGTAGAGAGAAAAAGATCATCAGCTCGAACAACCAAAGACGAAGGATAGAAGGAAAGTTCCCCCTAATAATTCCCCTTTGGCACCCCTCATACCACCCATTCCTTGCCACAACTTTCCTTGCCTGATCAGAAGCATAACGGAGAGATAAACAAAAAAGAGATAAAAATCAGAACAAATCCCTCATAATCCTACTCAGTTCATCCTCATCTCCAAATCCCACAAACTCCGCAAGTCCCTGCTCCTGCTGCTGTTGTGTCCTCGCGTCATCTTCGCTTCTGTTCATCATGTCATATCCACCCGGGGGGCCAGCAGCAGGCCCGTTGACCCCTGGCCCGACAGCCCCGTCGATACCATTGAACCCGCTATATTGCTGTGCCCCAATACCAGCAGCAGCAGCGGCGGCGGCGGTGCTCGCGCCCGCGGCCTCGAACAGGCGCGTCAAGTCGCTGACCATGACGTCGGGCGAGCCAGAGGAGACTGTCGAAACAGATGCCCAGAGGGGCGTTGCGGGGCCTGCGACGGAGGCGTTGGACGCCATGTTGTTGTTGTTGGCGTTGTTGTATATGGCTGATTCGTCGACGTTGTGGCCTGCTAGCCCGGCCATTGCCACTGCTGCTGAGTGGGAGGGGTCTTCGTGTAGGGTGTTGCTCATTTGCTGCTGGAGTTGTTGCTGGTGTAGTTGCTGTTGTTGGGATCGTCGAGATAGTGAGGAGTGGGAGATGCGAGGCGAGGAGAGGCTTTGTTGTTGGGTGCTTTCGAGAATGCCTGAAGAGGGTTTTCGCTGGTCTTGCTGCGGCTGCATGACGAGTCCCAGCTTGGGTCCTACTTCCTTTAGTACCCTTATCGTCTTCCATAGCCTTTTGCTGACCCAGCTGTCTTTGCTGAAGCCTCGCACCAGTTCAAGAGCCATGTAGAATTCTTCTCGCACTTGTTCCGCAAACATCGCTGGTGTATGAGAGACGGCTAGAAACAAGACAGCCAGGGCTGAAGTGAGAAAAGCGTTGAAGAGCGCTTGTGATGTGCGGTACAGACTCGTGGTCTGGTTCAGCATGGTCAGCATCCGGACTGTGTCCTTGGCGACATCGACGACCGTCTGCGCCTGTTCTCTGTTGTACAGGATAGAGCTGACGGAGTGCAGGACTGGTCTGTAGATGAGAATGCGCATGGCGTTTTTGCGCAAGTACAAAATTATCTGGAGGCGGTGTTGGCCCTGTGTCAGGGGCTTGTTCTCGGAGCCCTGACGTGACGATAGCGGAGCACCGGGGAAGAGCCCTTCGTAGCGGAGGAGGTCGGGCAATGCTCGATGCCAATTCACAATCTGGAAGTCGAGATATGCAATCTCTTCGCTGCTCACTTGCTTCTTGGACGTGTCTGTCCCCATTGTGTGCCACACTTTGCTGGCTATAGCGAAGTGCGCTATCATAGCCGTGAGGTAAGGAGATGAATTCTCGTCCTTTGCGGCTGTCAGTCAAGACCAAGTCAGAGGGTTTGGAATGTGCGATGACTCACTGGCTTTGGTAGATCCGGGTCGATGTCGGAGTCTTGCAATGCAAAAGGCATGCCGGTGCCGAAGCTCCATCTCCTGTCAAGACAATAGATGGCCCAGAAGAGTAATACAATCGATTGACGCTCTTCATCAGGCAACGCATCGTACGTCTCTCTCTTGTGCAGGCCCAATTCGATGCAAAGACGGACTGTAAGCCCAATAACGCGCCATGATCTTGCCTCGTTGTCGCAATGGAAGTCGTACATGGCCTGCAAGATATCAGTAAAAGATCAACAAAAGGAATCGTACTAGGTTCACATACCGCGAGCGCAAGCATCCGAACACCCTTGAATCCAGCATGTCCAAGCAACAACGCATCCACAGATGGCTGAACATACGTGTACATTCTCCTCCCCAAGTTGCTCTTGCCTCTTCCCTCGAGTACCATAGCAGTAGACATGACCAACTTCAAAATATTGGTATTTTCATCGTCAATGCTATCCGATCCCGGCATGTTCGTCTGAACGAAGCCGTTCCGTAGCGCAGCTTCCATCCACGTGTAGAGAGAATTGATATGAGCGATCAGGCGAGGGATGCGCAGCGTAGGGTACATCGAGTGCATCTCGTCTTCGTAGACCCGGACCAGACGTATGGCCTCTTGACGCGAGATCAGCCAGATGGGGTCTTTGGCGGGATGTATGGTCAATTCTGACGGAGGGCTGTGTGATGGCGAGACGTCTCTCGTGTTTGAGCCGGTGGCGCCATCGTCGGTAGGGGTGATTCCCATGGACTTCAGGCTGTCTTTCGCGACGCCGAGATTGAACTGCGTGCTCGTAGGCCCAGCAAACGTAGGGCGAAGCGGCGCTTTTGGTGCATCTGGGGTACGCAATGGGCCACGAGCAGCAGACGGCGGTGCTAACAGGTCTGGTGCAGCCTGTGCATTCACGGCAGAGCGAGGGTCATTCAGCATCGAGTCCTGCTGCAACACAGGATCAATCTGAGGCTGCGATGTCGCCAGCATAGTGCGCATGGCATTGAGGTTCGCGAACAGCGTCTCGACCTGATCCTGAAGTTTGCTGATCTGTTGCGACATGGTCCTATACTCCTCCGAGTCCTTGAAACTGGTCGAGCAGCAATTGGGCGCATATATACATTCCAAGTTGAGGTTCCCACATCGCTGGCATGGTGTTTGACCATTGCATTTGATTTTTCGTCTCTTGCATTCATTGCTATTACCACGCCCGCCCAAAATGGCCTCTATCAGCACACGATCTCACGATAGTGAAACAAAAGGATATGTTGTTTTTCAGGACTTTCTGGGACATTGCATACCATGCTATGGAGATATAACGATTCCTTTTCGCGCGTCCTTGTGCTGCCGCTGCGCCTTTTCCTCCTCCGCCTGAACCGCTCTCTCCATCTTTCTCTCCTGGGCCACTGCCGTTGCCATCGTCTTCCATGCTCTTTCTCTTCGCGGAAGGTCGACTATACTGACCCCCAGGAGGGCCTGCGTATGAAGCCATACACAACTGCAGTCCGATTCGAGTCTCTCTTGTGAGTCTTGCAAATCAGATCCTGATATGAACAAGTCAACCTGTTTCGGGTGTGCGATTCTACTCGTCAATGTCGCGACATACACAAACCATCAATTTATACAATCGAAGGCTTCGCGAGAAGTGCCCGATTTCTGAATGTCGCGTCTACTTCGTATTCCATCTTGGCTGTTTCGGGAATGCATGACCGATGCGGGGTTTCCGTGTGGGGAAAAGGCGAGTGGTGCTGGTAAGCGAAAGTCTCATTGTTCGTTGTATAGTCAATCAGATATCACTGCATACCTGGAACGGTATTTTGTTTTGCTCAATTATGATTTCTACTGTAAAGATGTACTCCCTTGTGACTACCTTGAACGGCGATTACTTATTACTATGGACGATGCTTTGGGACATGGAACGTATACTCTCGATTTCAAGATAACTGCCAGAAGCGAACCACGAGCCCTATTTTCTCCTCGATTTTGACTTTTGCCTTCTCCATCCCATCTCCCATGTGCTACCAATATGCATGTGAAGCTGCCTTGCAGACACATCTAGAGGTAGCTGGAATCGACGTAGGAAGCCGAGGCGTAGTTGCTGCCAAGAACAGTGGTGATGGCAATGGCCTTGGAGATCTTCTTGGAGAAGCTGGCTCTGGTTCCCTCGGATCCTGCGCCGCTGTTGTTGTACTCCTCGAAGGTTGCGTCTGCGGTGTTGGGGGTAGTAGGGTTCCACTCAGCCCAGCCCGCGCTGTTGATAGCATCGGTCATTGAAGTGTTCTGGACGATGACTCTAGCGTAGGCAGCCCAAGGACGACCGAGGTAGAAGGCACCCTTCTTGATGGTAGCACCAGAGGCGGCAGCGATGTTGGAGCTGTCGATGACATAGTAGCTGCCGTCCGAAGAAGAGGGACGTCCAGAGGCAGTCACGTAACCGAGAGTGGCTTCGGCAAGGCGGATATCGCAGCCAGTGAACCAAGCCTGAGCGTGCTGTCCGAAGATGAAGTCGGTGGCACCCTCAATGTAACACTTGGAGTAGAGCTGAGCACCGGACTGAGCAAGGATGGTGTCTTGGAAACCGGTGAACTTGCATCCATAGTAACCTTGGTTCTACACAAAAGGAACGTATCAGCGAACGAGAAACCATCGCCAAGGCCTTAGGCATTTACTTACACCCTTGTAAGCAGAGAGAGCGAGAGCCTGGTGACCAGCAGCACCAACAGTATTGGCGACGTTGACGTTGTACATCTTGAAGTTCTCGGTCCAGACACGGAGGGTGGCGGTCAAGTCGTCGGTGGTGACATCCTTGTAGGCAATGGCGTGGGTGATGGTGACCTTGTTGTTTTCGTACGAGGAAGTGTCGGTGGTGTAGCCATAGATGGTCAACTCAGCCTTGCGAGACGGGATGTAGACCTGCTCGTTGTAGGTGCCGGGCTCGATGAAGATGCTCTGTGCAGTGGTCGAACTAGTAGAGAGAGCGTTGACAGCATCCTGAATCTTGGTGTACTTACCACCGCTGCCGACGACGAGAGCACCAGATGGAGCGCTGGTTCGGACGCTCTTGGCGGCGGCCTTAGCAGGAGTGGGTGCCGCAAAGGCTAGACCCAGGTTGAGCAGCACGAAGGCTGCCTTGAAGAGCATAATTGCTTGATTGAAGCGAAAGTCTTGAACGAAGGGCACTGTAGACCGGCTACAGGAAAAAGATGATAGGGATAGAGAAAGCTGTATGAAGAGTGATAGATCCCTGCCTTGCATGGGCATGAGGCACTTACTATATACTCCTTCGAGGTTGTCTACAGTGCACGTTTCTTCACAGTAGCGCCGACAGCAGCTTCATGTAACTTGCCTATGTGTGAAACACCAGCTAAAGGTGTGCCGCCTTGCAAACCTCAGACTCGGTCACTTCATGGTGGTCCATAAGTGAGAGCAACGCCGGCTCTAGAACGGATGTGCATCCCACGTCTAGCCAAGCTCAAAAGCTTGTCCTGCGCTACATCGCGTGCCGCAATGCTTTTCCAATTAGCTTATATTCGATAGCAAGCGGCTAATCTCGTGCATCCCGATGGCAATATGCAAAGAGATCACACTTGGTCACAAGGAACAGTATGAACAATGAGGAGAAATTGACCGAGACAATCAAGCTGAGACAAATTTCCCCGCAAGCTTGTGTGCGATTCGGGATGGGAAACATGCTGGAGGCTCAGTGCACGCGACACTTCGCTAAAGTTGTCTGAATCTCCTACACTGGGCTCCCGCTAAATGCGTGCTGCTCATTCGGATGATTAGAGAAGTCCTCGAGTAGGGACCTGGCTGATCCATAGATGACTCCATTGGCGTGAGCAGTGCACGTGGGTTGCACGGCAATATATCCGAACTTACTCAATGAATTGATCAACATGTGATTAGTCCTCAAAGTCCTTCCATCAGCATCTCATTCGCTGTTGGTGCGGCATTATGGGCGGACTGCGTCCATAGCGGGGTGACTTCGCGAACAGAAACGCCTCAGACACGTTTTGAAGAACTGTTCGACCTTTCAGCTAAAGAGCAACGTGGCAAAACCGACCCTGAATCGATAGTATGTGTACAAAGCTAGATAAAGTGTTCGCAAAATCTGCTGTTCCATACTATAGCAATAAGCAGGCGGAGAATTGCAACTAGAAGTCACAGCATTGACTCACGCAAGGGGCGGTATACTATGTGACACACTATATTGCAGGTGTGTGTAGTCTGAACACTTTCACATAGTACGGTACAAGTATTAGCCACACCTAGGCTCAGGGGACAAAGAAATAACTAACCGAGAAGACAGCGCAGAGAACGCGGCAAGGATTAATCTAATCGTGATAACACTCCATTTGTTAATTGTGCATGGAAACAGGATGATGCAAGAAAACCACCATATTTCTCGCACAAAGCTGCACCTACTTCGACTCTAGAACAGCCTAAGAAGGGCCACTTCATCAAACCGAGGAATAGATTCATTCAGATGGTGTAAAAGGGGCATATGGCGATTGGACCATCGAGATTACTGTCACCCAATCTTCATATAGCATGCTATAAAAGCTGTTGATTTCGAGACGAACTTTATTATCCCGGCCATATTGACAATGTCATGCATGCAAAATACTTTTCATATTCGCTTTATTGATCGTTGCAAAATCTGTCACCTAGCTTCGTCGTCCACGTCTAGCACGGCACGGACTCGAGCGGTACGCGAAAAAGACGAACTAACCTCGAAGTCCTGTCTGTATCCATGAGACGTCGAAACGCGCGACCTGTCGATTGACTGCACTCACTTCAACATTCAACAAGATCATAGTCCATCTATCTAAAGGTTGATTTGAAGTCCTACAGTCGCGTTCATCACGCTGTTGCCATAGAAGAACTCGGTACCCGCGTTTCCGACGTTAACATAGGTACTCTCCTTGAAGGTACCGTGGTTGACCATGGCCTCGAGCCAGTCCTTGATGTCCCCTGAGAAAGAACCCGTGAACTGCTTGTCAGGAAGAAGCGAAGACACCGTGATGCCGGTATCCGTGTTCTTGTCCTCGTAAAGCTTCCATGAAGTGCCGTAGAGGTTATCGATGGTAGCGACAGGGCCACTGGGCCAGCCAATGGGCAATTGACCACCTTCATACTGCAGCCAAAGCATGAGCTCGTGAGCGGATGAGGACGTGCTGTCACCCTTGGTGTCCGAGGTCATGAAGTCGAAGCAGACATTGCCCTTGAAAGCTGTACTGTTCGATCTGGTCCATTCATAGGTAGCAGGAATAGACTTGATCGCGGAGATCTGAGTCTCAAGATTTTGGGTGAGACCGATGAAGGAATACCCCTTGGGAACGTTGTTGGTTGCTTCGACGTATTGAATATCCGTGACACTAGACCAAACGACCTCGGCAGTGCCGCTAGTGGAAGTAGTCTGCGAGCCATAATTGGTGCATTGGGTGCCAACCATTTGATTGGCATTGTATAGCATATTGAAAACAATCCATGGTGTTCCTGATAGAATCAGGCTGTCCGAATTACCGCAAAGGTCTGTAGCCGGCTGAGATGCCGCGCGAGAGATTGTGTCCCATGAACCCCATGGGAAGGCAAGTGCCGGCGCTGCCAGAGCGCTGAGGGCAAGTACTTTAGTGAATGTGGAAGACATAATGTCCAAGAATAGAAAAACAAGCGAACGAATGAGTGACTTGAAAAGAGCGGCGGATATAAGGGAGCAGAAATGGAAAGCGATAGGATTCCCACAAGCTCTTTAAAGGCATTTCATTCGCGATCTCATCGCTGTGTTGTTCAGTGGTCTTACGACGAGGTCCTGATTATGCGGATACAATTTTCTTGGCGGTATGGGTGAAGGGCCTGAAACGGGCTTAACCGGGGCTTGAAACGAAGATCATCCGCCGAGAAAATATCGGCTCTCGGCAATGTTTCGATTGCGATATAAGCGAGACGAATTCCGACGATGATAAGGCCTGGATTGTGATGGATGGACAAACAGCCGCAACCAGTCGATTCAGAATTGTAGTATTTGCGGATCGAAGGTCGCTGTCAAGCTTCCTTGTGAAGCAGAGGATATGCAAGGTAAAGTCGTTCAAGTACCCTCTTAATAAATGCGACTGGTATTTGCGATGCAACGGTTGCAGTCGTCGGTGCAGGACGATGGCGGCCCATGAGCAATCTCACACGAGCGGGAGCATGTGCTCACCAAAGTATAATAGAGCAACTTGCAAAGCTGCCTCGGTGCCAATGCTGGTTACTCAAGCGTGACCAGCCTCGAATGATTGTTCGAACCATACCATAGAACTTGTGACTCCTGCGCACGCCAGCATGAGTGACATGAGAGGCAGTGTGCGATGTGTATGACAGTCAATGGATAACGTCAGATTATTGACAAGACAAGACTCCATGGTCGAGGTTTCTAGATGTGATATGACCCAGGAAATCTCGTGTGTAGTAGTCCTGGAGTTTCGTCCAGGACTCATCAACCATTCCTGGTTCGGAGAAGCTGTAATTGTCAGACTTGGATAAAGACTAATAAATCGATCAAGACTCAAGCGACGGACCTCCCACCTCGAGGAGCGAAGCCGAATCCGCCCCGACCGCTACCGTCTGGACCCCGTGGGGCTCGGATAGGTTGCTCCTCCCGTGGTGGACGAGGTCGTGGGCTCTGAGAAGCAGGCTTCGAGGTGTACGCTGGGTCAAAGAGCTGCTTCTGAGGGGGTGTGACTTGGGCGGGCGAGTGTGCAGCAGACGAGGGGCGACTGTCCTTGCCACCACGAGCACGACCTCTGCGAGAAGAATTTCTGGAGTCGAAATTGCGGTTTTGCAATGCAGCCGAAGAGTCGCGATTGGGAGAGGATGGTGCTGGTGATCCGAACAAACGTTGACGGACTTCGGCGTACTTTCTCTGCTTTTCCTCTCGCTCGATGGTGGCCTTGCGCTGCCTCTCTAAGAAGTCGACTTCTCTTCTCTTTCTCTCTTCTTCCTCGCTGTCATCGCCATCGTCCAGAACAGCAGCTGGCGTGCTACTGCCAGATTGTTTGGTTGTCTTGGCACTTTGAGGTTTTCGACTGAGCACAGTGACGATAGGCTTGAAGTCGGCCGTCCTGACAGGGGTAGCGGCGGTCTTGGTCTCGAGGAAACTGAAGCGTTCGGGCTCTTCGGCGGCTTGCCAGAGCTGCTTGTTGGCTTCCTGATGTTGGGCTCTGCGTTCTGCACGAGATATCTTAATGGGTTGTTGGGGTTCGGTATCAATTGTGGATGTCTGGCAGAAGTTAGCAACGCATTTCATATACATTTCATACACAGAAAAAAGAATGGGAGAATTACATCAGCTACATTTACCCAATCATCATCCCATGCATCGGGGACTTTGCCCATCTTTTCTGGTTTGTTGGACTACCGCTCGGGCAGGTCCCTACGACTGAGGAAAGGATGCACAGGATGAATGGCATAAATTATTGTGCAAAGCAGTATCCTATCCTATCCCTGGCTTCAGGAATACTTCGTAGTGGGAGTACTCGGTGTATCGCCTTTGCTTGGATCCTGCTGATATAGAGCCGGAAATCCACAACATCAGGTGTTGCAGCAATTGGCACACTTATTGACCGTGACTGCCCCACACTTTAGGCACTTTTGGCCGCTTTATCTGCCAAGTCTCGCTTCCCCACGACGTCATGCTTTGACTGTTGCCCTTTTGGATCAACGCGCGAACCTTCTTCTGCTCCAGCTGGGTCGGAGGGTGGAAGGTGCAAGCAATAGCAACCAGCCAGGGCAGGCACGGCAGTCAAAGCATCCATTCCAGCGTTTCGAAGGTTAGTGAAACACTGTTTTGTATCATTATCATTATCATCATCATCATCATCATCATCAGCTTCTTCCTCTTCTTTTCGTGCTCTCTTGCCCTTTCCCATGTTCGAAGTCCTCGCCCATATCTCTTAAGTTATCAATTCACACGATCTCATTTCAAATATCACAAATTGATCATGTCAAGTAAGGACTACCTGCCCACACATCTCCATGTCTCCTCTGTCGGCATTGAAGTCCCCGAATTAGAAGTGATGTTTATTTCTACGATACACTCTTGTCGCGATGCGATCCTCATTCCCTCTTGCCATTTCGCTAAGTCGACAAAAATGGAACAGACTTCAGCTTTACCGACACGGACGGTGACAGTCAGATGAATACCACAGACGAGGTGGATCTAGCAACTCCAGACGAAGCCATCGATCGCCCCTCAACACCACCCACACAACGCCTTCTCCCATCTGAGCTCTCTCCCCCCGACTCACAGGGAGGCGTGTCTCTCCACTCGGACCCTGTTGCCTCTGCTATGCCCACAGTAGCCCTCGCTGCTTCTGGTGCGAACGCCAACGGGAAGCGACCCCGTGATCTCTTAGACACCAGTACGGAAGAGTCCAGTATGACTATTCAGGCCAACGGTGTGCGCACCGATGTAGCAGGCAGTGACCAGACGCCGGCTTCTACTCTAGCACATTCATTGCCACCCAAGGTCCATGCTGCTAGTGGCTATTCCTACACGTGCCCCGAGGATGCACCAGGTTATGCCTGGCAAAACAGAAAAGCCCAAGAGGAAGCCGGTCGGTCCTGGGAACAGGGTGTTGTCAACAAAGATAGGACAGTCGGTAGTGAGTCATCTCGCCACTTTACCGGCCCAGGGAAACGGCTTACGGAACCATACATCTGACATCCTTATAGCTCGTTACGGCGATCCATTTGAGATGGCCGACAGAGAGGCCGCGATGATGAGACGAGCCGTCGCCGACCCTTCTATGCCTACTGCAGCATAACCGCCATGGATGCGCAGCATTGACTTACCCTTCCAGCCCCACGTAAAGCATGCTTCTCGCTGGTCACACCTGCATGTCAATAGCCATGCTTCATGGCGCAACTCTGCTGTCGACAGCAATACAATAATGATGCCACGAAAGCCAACGCCCCCGTATGTCACCCGGTCCCATGCATATTCCACCGCGCCAAAAAGAATGGCAGCATTTGATGCGCTGCTGTCACTCTTATGAGCTGAGGTCATACCATTGCCAGTCAGCGTGGTGGGTATCTCGATGTCCAACAGGAAAAGTGTACCAGTCTTGGACCATGCTCTTCAACCACTCGAAAATTACGGAGCTTGAGAGCGCTTTGATCCATGCACTAAGGAGGCAGTACCCACTTGAAGTTGGTTAAGTTTGCAGTATGAACATAGACTCAGACACGATCAAGACGTCAAATTGCAAATACAGAATGTTGGCGGACGTCTTTAGAGACTTGATTTGACACCAAATGATACCCTCTCTCCCAAGACTCCGTCAAGTGTCCCCCGTATTCGAAATGTCCAATCCTCTTCACGTAGTTCCTTTCGCTCGTGTACTGACTGTCTAATCGCTCCGATTACCCGCGTCATCGTCATCATCATCACCGTCCGCTTCATCCAGTGCTTCATCACGCTCGATTTGCCTCTGGATCCTCTCGTCCTCATCTTCAATCGGGTCTTCATCCTCTCCTCCTTCTTCGTTCTCGCCCTCCTCATCTTCCACATCGTCCTCTTCCTCTTCTTCGTCTTCCTCGACATCATCGTCCTCCATCTCCTCATCCTCATCGACATCGCCTTCGTCGTCTTCGCCATCGACACCCTCTCCTCCATCCGCCGAAGACCGACGTACCTTCTTCGCCGGACGAGAGTCATCGCCTTCGGCATCAGAGGACCCGTTAACAATATTGGTAATATTCGCTTTCGCGGTCGCTGATGACGTCTTAGGTTTTGAGGCTGATGACGACGAAGTCGTTGTTGTTGCCTCTGCTGTAGCTGTAGCTGTGGATGTAGTCGCCGCGCCGTCGCCCGCGTTCGCTGACGCTGTTGCTGCCGATGTCGGGTCCTCGGCGGAAGAGTCAGGACCGGTGCCCGCTGCTGCTAGTTTGTCTGCTTTCACCTTCCGGCGGTACGAGTTGCGTTTGTCGCACTGTACTGTGTTGTATTCTGATTTTGGATTTTCATTAGTGAGAGTGCGCGGATTGGAAATTGAGCTTTGTGAGGGGAATGCAGTGTGGGGGGAAATAATGAGCAGTGGAGTGTCTATCGTCGTCCTCTTCTTCTCGAAAATGATCGCGAATGACAAGGGAAGGTGGTTCTCTGACATGAATAAGGCCCATCGCGTGAAAAGTCACAAGGAAAGTAGAAGACAGAGATTTTCACAGAGGGTTGAGCCTCTGAAGCGATGTAGCTCATGAAAATGAAAAAAGTCGTGCGCGAGCGATATTTGTAAGGATCTTCTTGTCATGAACAGGGGCAGAAGAAGAATTGTGCAGGAGATGAGCAGAACGGCAGTATATTCTTACTGAAGAAGAACATACATCAGAGAGAATAAAAAGAGGGAATTCGACTTACTCTTGAGCTCTGCCTCGATTCTTGGAATCATAAACTCGAACTCCGTGTCTCGAAGGGCGACTATCACATCTGGCGGCTGTATCGTCTTCTTGCCTGCCCCCGTAGCATTCTCCATTGCGCTAGTAGAGACTCTCGTCAGTATGATATTTCACTTTCACTGCATGATCTGCTGGTAGGCAGCACACTGCCGACCAAAAAGCAAGTTTCATATTCTCGGCCGCTCGTGTAGGTACAGGGGAGAGAAAGAAAAGGCGATGGACATACTTGCTAGCCAGATAGTTCACAAAGACAGTAGCGCTCTTGCTCAGCGCGCTCAAGGCATCTTTCTGGATCTGCGTGTTGGGAGGCAAGACGCCTTTTGCTAATCGCGAGATCATGGTCCTGGGTAGACTGAGATCCTGCATCCCAGTTAGAGGTCAGCATACATACCACATGCTTCACGTCTTCTTGCATGACTGCATGCTCAGGCTCGACGTAGAATTGGTCATGGTAGCGAGGTACTTGTCCCCGAGGCGGGTGACAATTCGCCCATGAAACGGGCGCAAGAGTATGAAGAAAAGATAGATCCATACCTCGACACTCATTCCTGTCGACTCCCTAGGGGCGCGAGTAGTTGTGGTGGGCGAGCCCTCGTCGCCCGTGGCTCCATTATTCGACACGATCGAGACATTTGATTTTCGGCTTGGCATGATTGCAGAGTGAACTGATAGATAATATCCTTGGTGTGTACGAGCAATGAACGCTCCCAAGAGTGCTTCGAAAGATTCTGTTAGATTAGTATGGTCCACGATATGTCAATGTCGAAATGTTTCGGAAATCTAATGAAAGCGCAGTGAGGTTGGGTGTGTGGCGAGGGGAGATAAGATGCTCGTGGAGAAAATGTAGATGCAGTAGAGCGTTGTTGGTGCTGGGGCTTTCGGAGGTGGAGGCGCGGGTTCGGGTGTTCACCTTTTGGAGGGACGCGAGCAAAGTTCCTCGAACACGCGTCGCGGCGCGCGCAATGCCTATAACGGAGCTAATTGCTTCAACCCGGATTTCACAATACAATTGAAGCAATATTCACCATGAGTTAACATGGCATATTATGACAGTGGATTATGAAAATGTTCTTTTTGTCTCTCTCTCATTACTTGATTGAAAGTTTGTTCATTTCATTATCATTATGCTCTAGTAAAGCTTGATTGGTATAATTCGTCTCCTCAACTCTGCTGATGCAAGCTTGTTTCTACTTTGATATCGCAATCGCACAGATGTCTTGCTCGCTTACAGAATTGTGAGGACTTGACGATCAGCAGTAGTCGTGCTGAAAATGTGAGATGTCGGCGTGCCCTTTCTGAAATGCCAAGTGGTCTCTGGCATCTAATCGCCCTTGGCTCTTGGGCCATAATCATCGAGGCGGTCTCCCTCGGGGTGTGAGTTTCTTCAAGTAGTGTAGTAGCTGTAGCTAATCTCGCAACTTGTGCTCTGGCGTTGCGACTCTGCGTGCCCAACGTTCATAGCGTCTTCCTGAATTCCGAATCTCGCAATATCTCAGCGTCTTGGTCCGTTGGGCGCCAGTCCGGGGACACCACTGTAACGTTCTTCTCTTTCAGTCTTGAAGGTGACCTGACACCAGAACTCCTTTTGATCCTCATCGAACCATGTCCAGTATTTTCCATCTGACTTGTCGATTTCTCTCTGTTGGAGCTTGAAGGCCACGGTTTCATATGGCTCTGCTGCAACCAGCAGATATTGAAAGTTTTTGTCTGGATCCTCCTTCCTTTGCTCGTATGCACTCATGAACCGGACTCTCGGCACGACACCAGCAGTAATCTCGGGATATTGTAGCTGGAATAGCAAGCCGTGCTGTCGGGTCAAGGGATCTCTGTTCTTTACGATGTTATAACCAGGACGTCCAATTTTGACCAGGTTCTTCTTTATTTGAACAGTGTTCAGTCCAGTCAATGCGCCATCCTTATCCTTTCCTGACTGCGCCTCTCTGGCTGCACGACGGGCGAGATTGGTCTGATGTTTGCGGCCTTGTGTATGCGCCAGGTATGAACCGTCGTTTTGGTGGACTGTCAAACAAAGACGGCACTCGAAGCTTCCCACGTGGTTCTTGAAGATGTAGGGGTCCTTGTCAAGATCGATGGTCTCCAAGGCGAGTTTGCGCAGACGTTCGCGGCGGTCCGCATTACTCGCCGACTGTGATGCGACACCTCCTCCTCCAAATTTCGACCCGGCTCGGTTCTGAGAAACAGTCAGTGGTCTGCGAATCAGGCGATGGCAAAGGCGCAAAACGTACCTGGTAATCCATGCTGTTTTGTCCAGCACTAGATGCAGTGCAACGCAGTAGGATAAATGATTGTTTCTGCAGGATACGCAGCAGCCGCTATGTTGTATGATTCTCTGTCTATGCTGGTGCGATAGTGGCTGGGCTGAATGTAAATGTGAGAGTGAGAGTGAGTGCGCAAGTTCATCAACTGTTGTCGCTGGAGTTCACCATCTGATGCAGAGAGCTTGGCGGGAATGACGCACGGACCACATTATATGGATGCTGCATCAACCTGAGGTAAGTCAATAGTGCCACTCTATTATCACATACTCGAAGTAGATCGATCTCATGCCACATTACTACCCGGGTCAAAGGCTGTCTACCAAGAGCCAACGTTGTACGGTCCGATATGTGGGAGAGGTGCAGGGCAAAAGGGGCCAGTGGTTAGGTGTGGAATGGGACGATCCGAGGAGAGGAAAGCATTCCGGTACTCATGGAGACAGACAATATTTTAAGTGTATGTTATTACAGTCTGGAAAATCAGGTATGCGAGTATTGAGTCTGTGTATTAGGTAGGAGCAACTGGCCTACTGCCGGGTCTTTTCTGCCTCCTACCACGAAGTGGGACCAGCCAAGGGCTTTTATCGAAGCACTGAGATCAAAATATGCTGCTACAGTGGGGAATTCCGATGTGCCTAACGATCCTGAGGTTCAGGTAGTCAGGATCAGTGGCAAAACAGCCGAGGAAGTTGGTTTCGACAAAATCGCTCGCCAGCAATCCCAGCTGGAGAATCTTCGCATCGTTGTGCTTGACGGGGAGCTGATCAAACACGAATATGCCAGAGGAGCTGGTGAAGACATTTCACAAACATGTCCTAGCATAACTGACCTAGATCTTGGGAGGAATCTGTTCGAGACGCTTGCAGAGATAGAACATATCTGCGCCCAACTAGACAGACTGCGATCCTTAAAACTCGAGTATGTATGTCGTTAGGACCACTATTCCCGAGGCTAACAACAATCAAGTGGAAATCGCTTGCGCGAGTTTTTTGCTATAGGCGAAGATTCTGCTCAAAGTCCCAATGCTCTACGCAAGGTTGCCGCATTGGACTTGAGTGACATGATGCTAAGTACTGCAGAAGTATGTTCATCTTCAATCTTCATCCGTACTATCATCACTAAAGACCTTAGCTCGATCCCCTGCTTCGCCATTTTCCTAATATCAAGTCGTTGTCTGCTTCGGCCAACCAATTGAGTACATTGCATCAATGTAGACTGCCCGCATCCCTTGACTCTATCTCTCTCGAAAACAACGACTTTACCTTTCTGGACCAGGTGTCGTCGCTAAGCGAATCGTGTATGCAACTCCGGACGCTAATTCTGAAGAACAATCGCATACGCACTATCCGGAATGACACTGGCAAGCTCGCGCCAATTCTGCCACCCTCGCTGAAAGACCTGGACTTGTCCTACAACGAAATCAGTACATGGAATCTAATCGACAGACTTCCTGAACTCTGTCCCAATCTGGAGCATCTTCGCGTCGCACATAACCCCCTCTTTGAAAGTCTTAAGACAGCGGATGGGAAGCCACTGACCTCAGCGGACGGGTACATGTTGACCATTGCCCGCGTCCCAGGATTGAAGACCTTGAACTACTCGACCATCACACAAAAAGAAAGGTTGAATGCAGAGACATACTACTTGTCCCAAATAGCCATGGAGCTCTCGCTCTCACCAATCGATAGGGAAAGTGAGATCATCGGAATTCATCCTCGCTATCATGCCCTATGCGAGGAGTATGGCTCACCGAATATCGAGCGGACGATTAGCGGCGCTATCGATCCGAACTCCTTGGCTGCTAGGTTGATACGGTGTAGCTTCTACTGCCGTGAAGGACCCGAAAAAGCCGGACTATTGTCTGAGGCTGGGCCGCTCACTGTGGAGTTGCCAAAGTCTCTGAACATATATGCGGTGATGGGAATTGCTGGTAAGCACTTCGGATTGCTTCCCATGCGATTGAGACTTGTCTGGGAGACCGGGGAGAAGCAAAGAGTGGCGTCCTCGACAACCACTTGGACGGGTATCGAGGACTGGGATTCCAGTGATGAGGAATCCGACGATAAAGGAAGTGACTTGCAAGAGAGAGAGGTGCAATTGGTTGCTGGAACGCGACCCTTGGGGACAGTGATTGAAGGAAATGAGGCCGTGATCAGAACCGAAATCACACAAGCGCCTTCAGTCAAGTGATGGTCAAGTTATTGATCATAGTCATAGATCACTACCATTGCCCGTATTGTTTTTTGCAGTTGACCATTGAGTCGCTTAGCCTTTCCCCCCGCATGCAGCCAAGGCGGCTGGCTAGTCACAACCGTCACCTCCCTTGAATTCGACATCATACAGCGCGTAGCCAACCCTGGTACAGTAAGATACCTTGAACAACTTGTTCCCTTTTATTATCTTCTCTTCGTAGTCTCTCGTTGCCATTTTCTCTTCTTGACTGTAGATGCCAGCTTTCCTGTTTTCGTGACTCACTAGGCTCAGTATCCACCATGCCTCCATCTACGTTGACAATTCGTAATCTGACCTCGACACCTCTTGAGCTGAAGACTGTCGAACGCTATGGAGTGCCAAAAATCGAGTCCAGGGGTTTCTTCAATGTCACACAAAACCTCACAGCTCTGATAGGCAATTCAACTGCACCCTCACCAGTTCAGTTAGCAGAGCACTCTAAGAGTTTTACTCAGGAAGATGTTTCCGTGAGGATTGAGCCATTCACTGTGGCGCAGACTGATGTCAACACGGTGGAAAGATCGCCCAAGGACATCTTACGATTGACATTCGAGCATGACGGTCAACGCTACCGAATCGATGCGCGCTCGTCCAAGGAATCGGTGGAGTTCACCCCGATGACTCCAGACCCAAAGGCCCGCTACACAGGTGTTTGGATAGACTCAGAGTCCTTTCTGGCAATCTACTCCTCTTCCAATCTGAACTGCTGGATGAAGGAAATGTCAGATGCCACCCCGTTATCCGGTCTTTCCATTCCTGGAACTCACAACAGCCCGACCCACCACAAGGCCCTCCCTTCGGTGCGCTGCCAAGCAGTATCTCCAAAGGAACAACTAGCGAATGGCGTCCGCTTCTTCGACATCCGCGTGCAACCCGAAAAGCCAGAAGACCCGACCAATGCATCTCTGATCCTAGTCCACGGCGTCTTCCCTATCTCCCTAACAGGGCCCAAATACCTCCGCAAGCTCGTCGACGACATCCTGCACTTCCTCAGCGAAAACCCCTCGGAAACCCTCATCATGAGTCTCAAACGTGAAGGCACAGGCTCCGCAACCGACGAGCAGCTCTCCCAGATCCTACGCACTCACTACACAGGCGACGACAAAGCCCACTGGTACACGGAGCCGCGCGTGCCCTCCTTGGGCGAAGCAAGGGGCAAAATCGTACTGATGCGACGCTTCGCCCTCGCCGAAGACCAGAAGCGCGAATGGGACGGACGGGGCTGGTGCCTAGACGCGCAGAACTGGGCCGACAACACCGCCTGCGACACGCACGGCAGCGTGTGCGTGCAGGACTTCTACGAGGTCCTCGAGACGGAAAACATCGATAAGAAGATCACGCTCTGCTGTGACCACTTGGAGCGCGCCGGCGACCAGGTCTGTCCCGTCCCTGGCGTCACGTGCGACGCTGTCAATCCTGTTCCTGCTGGCCCGCTATATCTGAATTTTCTCTCCGCGAGCAATTTCTGGAAGGTGGGCTGTTGGCCGGATAAAATTGCTGCTAAGATCAATCCTCATGTTGTGGATTTCTTGTGTACGAAGCACAAGGCTGGACAAGGCGAAAAGGGAGACGGAGGCGTGGGGATTGTAATTTGTGATTGGGTTGGTAACCAGGGGGATTGGGACCTAGTGAGGTGTATTGTGGGCATGAATGCTAGACTCGAGATGATCGAGAAGGGACAGCACTAGGGGTGTGCGTGAGCCTTGAGAGATTGTGCATTGATTTGGTCATTATGTTTGGGATAGTTTATGATATATTGATAGGAAATAACGCATATCAAGAGAACGAATGGTTGACTTCTAGATTACACTGAGTCGTTCGAGATCTATTCTGACTCTTACACAACCCCCTATATATGTACATCCGCGGCAGCTGACAAATATATATATATATATATATATATATATTTATAGGGCAGAGAGAAGGCCATCTACTTGTTATTGACAGCGGCTTGTGAAGCTTTCAGAGCGCCCACAACAGCAAAGGAGATAAAAGGAGAGACGCAGTAAGAGACCTGTTACATGTCAGCGCTGTCACAACACAATTGAGGCTAGACAATCCACAACTCACAGTGAGGAATTTGGCGATGCTCATCTTTTCGTCTTCACCAGCCCCACTGACATCAGCCAAAGCAGTGAGCTTCATGGCAGGAGGACCAGCAGCCATGATCATCAAGCAGAACCAAAGGATGGGATCATCGCTGAGCCAATTCGTCTTGGTGGCCAGTCCGTAGAACAAAGGCACGCTGATCAGTGGCCAGATGATGAGACGGACGATGGTCACAATGACAAAAGGTCCCCATGGCACGGTTCCACTGTCCTCACCTTTCTTCATGAATCTGATGGCTTTTGACAGCTTGACGCCGACCACGACGACCTGTAGGGATGCAAAGAGGTCGCCGACGTTCTTGACGGACTTGGTGAGCCAAGCATTCAAGTAGCCACCCTCTTCCTGCTCGCTGAATAAGAGAGTGTGAACCGGTGGGATCAGACCCACAATCACGCCAATGACTGCGCCAATGAGAGGAGCATTCCAGAACTGGTACAGGAAGGATAGTGATGCCTGAGCCCAAGTAGGGAGCTGATCCCAGCGGTAATTGAACTTTTTCCAGAATTTGTGGTCTGCTCGAACTTGGCTCTTTATGGCGCGATCAGGAAGCAGGGATGTCTCCTCGTGCGCTTCGATGTCGTCACGGACCGATGAGTTATCAGAGGCAAGAGAGGCGCGGTCAATTGAATCACCATTGGCTTCGCCCCGTTCAGCACTGTCTTCCGCGTTGTCGTTGTCTTCTTGCTGATCGTCTTGTTCCTTTTCCTCTGGCTCATCCGGTGCGTCCTCTTCATTTCCATTAAGCAGTCTCGGACCCAGAGCAAAAGTCAAAGAATTGCTGATCATGGCATTGACAAGGAAGTATGACTTGGCCCGGTCCACAACATCACTTGATGTATCCAGAGAGTCGAGAATACCGGTCGCCTGCAGAGACTGGACCAAGAGCAATGGAAGTGAAGTGGTATTGTTAAAGGCGATAGCGGGAACGATCCACTGGGGAAGGTTCATGAACTTTTGCAGGCCCAAGCCGATGAAGATCGAGAGTGTGTTGTACAGAATCGACCAGATGACAATGGGGACATAGCGAATACCCTACTCCCAGTCAGCCATAACCTCACGGCGTCTCATTGTTGCATTTTCACTGACCGTGTCCTGGTTCAGCTGTGACCCAACATTGACGATGAGCAGAGCTGGTAAGAACAGCCTCACGCAGACTTTGGATATATCCTTTGCTGACGCTTGAGATAAGAGATTGAATTGTGCCGCAATGACTCCATACGAAATTGTCAGGAGAACAGCTATGGACGCTTGAACAGCCCCCAGCAGCGGAATGAAGATCTCCTCTTTAGCAGACATGTTCTTCGACAAGCAGGACAGAAATGAGATAAAGATGAGGATAGAGAAATAGCAAGTAGAAAAGCTAATGGCACGCGAGCAGAGAGATAAGCTCTTTACCTACCTATGGTAGTCTACCAGTCATGCTGCGCTTAGGCGAGTGGTTCCTGGCAATCCCTACGTCACCAGCGGAGTGGCTTGACACAAGTATAGACATGCTTTTTTCAAGCTTACCTTGCCTCTCTTTACCTCTCTCTACAGGAAGAACGGAAGGTATATACAGGAGGGTCGTATAAAAGCAAGCAGCTCGAAGTTGGGTCACTTGCTGGATAACATGTCGTGAAGAGCGCAGGAATTGTGCTCATGAGCATGATGATAATACCTTAACTTATCTAGATCCGTCTACCGACATCGCGGCTTGTCACACATCATGCGGACATCATGCCGGGGTTGTGGGGGATTTTCCATGACTCGGCTTGAACCTGGTCCCTAGCGATCGTCCAGGGCTGGACGATGGATCATAAGTCACCACTGAAATACCATTCTGCACACATTTTGCATCGAATGCGGAAAGATTGAGTACGAAAGGCAAGAACAGCAAGAAATCCTTCGAGTTGATGCCAAACTTCTCCTAGCGGACTCACTCAAGCCTTTGACAAAATACACTTCGCTTAGCGATGATGTATATTTGTGATGGACGTCAGGATTAAACGAAAGTATCTCGACATGGAAAAGTGTATATATACATGTAACAAATTGCGCTCATGGTATCACTGTAGCAAAAACTCTTTTGAAATCAAAGGCCAGCAGGATTGTAACACGCAGGTCTAAATCCAGCCTTCGTGGCACGCATTCTTCTAATCGTAGAGCCATAAAGCCGATCATACACCTTGCGCCAAGCGTACTTCAGTACAAGATGGTGATCGATATCGGACAAATTACTCGTGAACCATCTTCATCATACCGTTGTCGCAGAGTTGTGCATGAAGTTTTGCTGAGGATGCATGTTCTGTGCTTCTTGAGGTGGCATTGACGGCGGAGGTTGCTGCTGGTGCTGCATTGGCGCCTGAGCTCCCGCGACTGCCTGTTCTTCGTGTTTGATCTGATGGTCCATGATCGGAGTCGGCTGGGGTTGCTGGTGCTGTATACCCACAGGTTGCTGGCAATCCATTCTCTGAAGCTGGAAACCACGTCTGCTCATACCACAAAGTCTCTGCACAACCTGTGTGGTGCCCTGTACCTCTTCGTTGCCCAAAAATCCCATGGCAACGACAAGCTTGTTGATTGGATCTTCTGCTTCAGTACCTCTGCCTACAAGCACCTTGTCGGGCTCGTAACGCTCCATGCGACCGCCGAAATGGCGCGCTATTGCCATCGAATATAATACATCTCGGTTCTCGAGCATGGACAGGATGTTACGCATACCAGCAAGATGATTTGCGATGTCCTGACCGCTCGAGGGCGTGCGAGCAGCATCATCGTGAACAGTTGTGAAAGAGGCTAGATGATGCCAGAACAAGTCCTGCAGGTAAAATGCATAAGCGTCCGGCTGCGTCTTGGGGTCGGGCATAAGCGTAGGCGCTTGTGGCACGCGATCGGGAGACATAAATGTGCCTAGGATGATATGCGAGACAGCTTCTATACGAGGGAGGAAGTTCAAGGGCGCCCCTTGTGGCGTGGTGGGATGTGAGAATGCCATGCTCGCCAGTTGCCAGATCAAGCGAGCTTCAATTGAAGGCAAGCCGCTGTTAGTGTCGGATGGGGGGCGACGGAAGCGGTCCAGACAATGAGAGAAGTAATGCAGCACATCATGGGTAGACAGCAATACATTCATGCCTATCGTTCCGTACCAATCCGTCTCGAAGAAGCGGTCAAGGCCAGGCGCGTATTCCCGGATGTAGAGGTCCCGTATGCCATCCATGTCTTGGACCGTCAGAGGCTGAACATTGAGATCGCGGGGATTAGGGAATGTTGGTGGGATACCATCAAGGTGGTATACATCATCGATTGTGATGAGACGAGGCCTTCGTTCAGGGACCAGGGTCGTGGTATAGTCCTCTTGTGGCGGAGGCATGGGCGGCGGTGGCTGTTGGGCTCCTGGCTGAGCAGCAGCTAAGGCAGGATCTATTGAATTACCGTAATCGTACGAGTGGTCCATTTGGTTCTGCATGGCGGGAGCTGGTGCATAGCCAGCGCTGGAAGCGGGCACGTAGCCTTGCGGCACATTGGAGTATTGCGGTTGCACCATTGGTGGAGGAATATGTGGTGAATGTGTTTCTGATGAAGGAGGCACGGAGCCTGGCTGAGGTTGTATATTTGCAGGCTGTCCTGTCTGCGCTTTAAAGATGGGGTCATAACCCAGGCATTCGCGTTTGCTCTTTTGACAGTTTCTACATGACGGATGGCCTTCGTCGCACTGTATGCGCTCGCGTGTCAGTTTTGCTGCGCATTATCTGCCATTCATCAGTGCTTTGTTCTTACCTTGATTCTTCTTTTCCGACAAGTCAAACACCCTGTCTTTGTCCGTCTCTTAATCTCCTTTTTGTGTCTGGTGCCAGACAATTGCTGATTATTCATCTGATTCGGCGGTAAGGGCATGCTGTATCGCATCTGAGCCTGGAAGCCGTTCACATCACCGCTCACAGGAGGCTGAGAGTATTGTGGCTGCGGAGGCGGTTGCTGATACTGGTACTGGTTGTGGTGTGGCGGAGGTATCTGCTGCGCGGGCGCATAGCCTGGGGGTGCGCCATTCGCCTGTGGAGGTGGAAGGTCGTACTGAGGCTGATGAGGAGGGTGATGTGATTGATGGGAAGGCTGCTGTTGGTGTGATTGAGGTTGATACTGCTGTTGCGGCGGAGGAGGGGGTTGCTGCTGCTGCTGTTGGTGGTGTTGCGGCGGTATCGATGGCGCGTAGTGGGGTTGGGGTTGTGGTTGCTGCTGCTGCTGCTGCTGCTGCTGTTGTTGTTGTTGTTGTTGTTGCGGTGGAGGATCATAGTGCTGTTGATTCACCGGGGACGGCGCATGTTGATGTTGATGTTGCGCTTGTGGTTGCTGCTGCTGATATTGTGGCGGCTGTGCGGATTGTTGTCCGAGGTGCGATTGCGCGGTCGGTGAAGAGACGGAACCCGCAGGTATTGATGAAGTGATCGAAGCAGACTGACTCGAGGGAGTAGTAGCGGGTGGAATCTGCGCTTGTTGCGGATTTGGCGGTGGCGGTGCTTGTTGGGGTTGCTGCTGCGGCTGCTGTTGCATCGCGGGAGGTTGCTGATACTGATGCTGTTGCCGATGCTGTTGCTGTGGCGAACCTTCTTGGTATTGCCGATTCTGCTGATCCTCCTGATTCGGCTGAGTCTGCTGGTTCTGTTGCGCCTGTTGCGTCTGCTGGTGCTGCTGCTGCTGGTACTGCGGGGAGGGAGCGTGCATTGTGCCCTGGCTCTGATCATGACCAGGGAAGGACGCGGTAACCGGAGACGCGAAGCCCTGCTGTGCTTGCACAGGCACTTGCGTCGCGGGCTGCGATGGCGAGGACAAGGACGCTGTCGCGGTCGCCAGCGCCTGTTGCGAAGTTGGTTGAGATGGATCGCGTTCTTGAACTTGTTGGATCTGAGGCGTGTCCTGTGCCGCTTCTGCACTTGCCTGCTTTACAGCAGAAGACGCGTCGGCGCCTTCCTGACGTTCGTGTAGTGAGTTGGTCATCGACGGCAGTTCCTGCGCGGTCGCTCTTGCCTCTTCTTCCTCCATATTTTTTACCCTCTACTCTTTTTCTCTCCTTTCTTTCCAATCACTCAATCATTCATTCGCTCGACTAATCTATTCCACCGTCTCATCTGTATGCGTCGCACGTCACTTCCGAACACCGACTGTTAGCGCGTGTCGCTTAAACAAAGCCCTTTGACAAGCGGAAGCAAAAGGCTTGAGAAGTCGAACAAGCGAGAAGCGGAACGTGAACAAGCGAGAAGAGACAAGCGAAGCGAGAATCGAAGAAGCTCAATCTGGAAAGAAAGCCTTGATCATCCAACCCGTTGTCGCCGATTTGCTTCCATCTCTTGGCATATTTGGTCGCAGGTCTGCTGCGGGGCTCCTGTGCTTTCATAGGCCCATTCGGCCTAGTCCCTGCATGTACTTGTACCTGTACTTATGGACTTCCAGCTGCTGGGCTTCCGTGCTTCCGTCCTCCGTGATTCGCTAGCACTGGATGCTCGGCTCGTCCCACCATCCTCGGCAAGTCTTCTGGAGCAAGTCTTTGCGCTGTGGCGTCCAATTGCCCGTTTCGTATTGCTTACGGCAGGGACCGTTGTGCTCCACTGCCGTACCATAGAACAATGCAAGGCACATTTATCGCCTTTCCAACATCACCTCATCCTTGCGCGCTGTGGTGGTAAACATGTCTTGTTGTGCGCCCCATACATGATTTCAAGCGTACCATATGTCTCGAAGCAGCTGAGCTCTGTCTCCATAGACGGTTTCGCTCAATTATCCGAATTATGATCTGCTCTGTCTGCTGGTCAGAGCCAGTAGCCAAGCAAAGCGCCAATCGCGAAAGATGAGAATATAGCTTCCAAAGCCTTGACCCTCCTCGTAAGCTGCTCAAGTCTGTCAATCTTCGTACTATCCTTGTGCTGTAGTTCAGTATGCAAATATCTTGACAATGTCACCCTATTCGAGATAATGTCGAGGGAAACCAAAGTAGTGCGTCATAGGAGTGGATTGCAGGTCGACCACTCATCCCGCCAAAGAAACGAAGAAATACTGCAACGAAGGCAAGACCAAAGCCTCAATGTCTTCGAGCCCCCTGTAGCAGATGACGAGAACCATGGCTTCCAGTATCATCGTCATGAAGATGCCACGAACATGGGTAATGCCGCCCGCTCACAATATTTGTGCCATGCTCATTATATCGGTCTCTAGAGCTCTTTTTCGACCTCTTCTTTGTCGCGAACCTGTCCAATCTTACAAGTAACAATCCAGTGAACGATGTCCGGGATCTTACTCAGTATATAGGTAATCCTGAGTCAATGACACGTTTTTGACAGGCGTAGATGCAGAGTGGTGTGCTGACTACCGCTACTACCAGGCTGGTTTTCTATAATATGGACTACGTGGTTCCAAGTAGCCCTATTCGATGGTGTGCTCGACCTTACCTACAATCAATATCGCATCTAACTTTGACACAGTTCGCTTCGGAGTCGACAGCATTGTATCTCGAGTCCTCAAGTTCATACAATTCTGCGTCATGACTTCTTTGGCTGCAGAGAGTCTCGGTTTCTCTCCTCGCCTCTTCAAGAGACAAGAGTCAGACATCATGTCGTCCTTCTTTGCCATCGATCTGACTCTCCTCATTTCTCGAGCTTCCTTGGCCATCGACTACCTCATCACATTGTGGTTTCTATGGAAGAAGAAGCAAAAGAATGTCATTATGCCCCTTGCGATCTGCATCTTGACCTTCTCCATAAGTGTAATTGTCTACGCTTCCTTGCTTACCACTTTTACTCCGTCGGGGTTCTCGGCTTATTCGTACAGGGCTTGGTACGTCATCTTAGCCTATGAGGTGGTCGCTATGGTTGCCATACCTTTTTTCTGGGATGTCCTGAGTTTTCAAAAGACCCATATCGTCAAGCGCATGGGATCTCTGACTCTTATCGTCCTCGGAGAAGGTATCCTTAACGTATTGAAGCAGATCTCTTACATCTTGCAATCACGAGGCTGGGACGGCATAGTCTTTGGTGAGGCCTTGACCTGTGTCCTAACCATCGTAAGTGATCTCTAACTTGATCAAGGGTCATTAATGACTAAATTTATTTTCCAGTTCCTGATATGGGCCCTGCACTTCAAAAAAGGTGCAGACGAGCCATTGGAAGGTGTGCGACAGGAATTGTTCGCCTTACTGTAAGCGAATAGACGTTCATAGGCAGAATCGAGGAAACACTGATCATGATGTAGTCACTACCCCTTTCATCTTGCGCTTGCGCTTGCTCTGGAAGGCGAGCGATTCTGGCTTTTGGCAGAAGACGTCTTCCATCAAGCGAAGAAAATCTTGAATTACATCAATGCTTACATCATCCTTGATGGCACTCCTGACGTGCAGGCAGCATCCTTTAATGCTACAGCGCGCGCGCTTCTCGACAAGATGTTCCAGGGTAATTATCAAAAGTGAGTTTCTCTGAAGCTTAATCGCTCTACAGTAGACTGAACATATGCTAGCACAATCATCAACGTTGATATCAATACTATTACAAGCGCGATCAGCGCGAACAACAAAAGCATTATCGATAATGCACTTGATAGTCTGACGAGTACAATCTATATCTTACTGCTAGAAGCGAACAACATCAACAACGGCGACCTAGCATCTATTGATATCAATGGCAGCGACCTTGATGGTGCGGCAGTAGAGCTCGGAGACGTCACGACCGTGGCTTATTCTTCGCTGTTCGGTGTGGCTTTCGTCTACTCCCTCGTCACGGCTGGTATAGTGCTTATATCATTTGGCGTTTTCCGACTGCTCATTCTACGACATGTCGATGTGTTCGATTGGATATGTGTTGGTGTCCGCATCGTCACAGGCGTGGCTATTTGTCTTCTATCACTCATGATCTTGCAGCCTTCGGGGACCTTGATTTATGGCTACGCTGGGAGCGGCATGATGCTTCCAACCTCCTTGTTTGCACTGCTACTCAGTAAGTCTCCCTCCGACCATTTCTGTGTAAAGTAGCTAATATATGTCTAGTTGCAATCACCGATACCTTGCTGGACAGATATGGGATGCGATGGGCGAAGGAAAGAATTGTCGAGAAGCCCGAGTATTTGCCAACGGAGCCCAAGCATCTGGAGGAGTAATGACACTTCTTAAAACAAATATCTCGACAATCACTCGGATTGATTTGGACTACAGATGC
Organism: Neodothiora populina; assembly: GCF_041146345.1. NCBI lineage: Eukaryota > Fungi > Ascomycota > Dothideomycetes > Dothideales > Dothioraceae > Neodothiora > Neodothiora populina. The sequence continues at coordinate 1,519,031 of NW_027191405.1, read as the reverse complement.
CTATCCAACCTCCCCTGTTAGCTGCAGCTTCCGACGCTAGCAACAACTCTTCATATTTATCTACAATATGTACATCATCCATTACAAGACGACCCAGACCAGGCGTCATTACAGTCTTGCCACAAAACCACTCTTGTCGATCTTAACAAGATAGCTTTTGTTGATATCCTCAACCTTGGTCACACCTGCCAGGCCCATGGCTAATCTGAATTCGTCGCTGAACAGTCGCAGCGCAAGCTCTACACCTTGCTGTCCACCATACGCGAGACCCCAAAGTACAGGACGGCCGATCCAAACAAAGTCGGCTCCCAAGGCGAGCGCTTTGAATATGTCGGTGCCGTGTCGAACTCCGCCATCGACATGGACTGGAATCCTCTTCTGCACAGCAGCTACAACTTCAGGAAGTGCGTCCAGGGTTGCCAAGGCACCGTCTGCGTGGGCCAATTAGTACATTCCTCTCCTTATATCGCCTTCGCAAATAGAACGTCGTGAGGAGTGAACTTACTAAGTTGTCTGCCTCCATGATTGGAAACCACGATTCCGTCAACTCCATACTCAATAGCCAGCTGTGCATCCTCTGCAGTAGCTACTCCCTTGATCCAGACCTGCATGTCGGATCCGCATTCCTTTTTTAGCCATGTTATATCCCTCTCCCAGGAAAGTGTTGGGTTAGCAGCGTGTGAGTGGAATGTTATGGGTCCTTTAGGCGGAGATCTACCACCATCCTTGCGTGTGAATCCGGCTTCACTCTTTCTTCTTTCTTTCCCTTTGATCTGCTCTCTTCTCCTGTTGTTCACCTCCGCACCAGCCTCCTGCTCAGCCTCAGCATCCCCACCGTTCTCATCTCCTTGAGCCTTGAAATTGGGGATCTCGAAGTGGGCCGGTAGCTTGAATTGGTTCCTAATCTCCAAATTTCTCCTTCCCAGCATTGGGGTGTCGACAGTGAGAAACACGGCTTTATATCCCGCCTTCTTCGCTCGTTGGATAAGCTTGCGGCTGTGTTCTCGTTCTTCGAACAAGTAAAGCTGCAGCACCTGAGGGATCCTCTCCCCACTGCCGCCTTCTTGCTTGGTCGCACTGGTCACAGCTTCTGCGACATCTTCCAGCGTGCTTGTGGCAAACGATGACAGACCCATTGGCAGACCGTACTTGGCGCATGCGCGTGCTGTCGCAAGCTCACCATCCGTATGAGCGAGTCTTTGCATCGCTGTGGGCGCTACACCCAGTGGCAAAGAGGAAGTCGTGCCGAATAGTGAGATCGAGGTGTTGATCCGTGAGACATCGCGAAGAACTCTGGGACGGATTCGGTACTTGGTAAAAGCAGTTATATTCTCACGGAGAGTGCTGCCGCTATCTGCACCCTTCACGTCGGAATGATGTTAGAAGGAGAGATAAATATGTTGTCATGTAGGTATGAAAGCAGAGTTACCTCGTTGTAGTAATCTCTGGTTTGCTTGTCCATGAGTGTCGCGGCATGCTTCTCCAGTTCCTCTATTGTGAGGCAATTCAAGTCGTGTAGTGTCATTGATGTCGCCGTCGCCGATGATGGATCCGCAGTCCCCTTTGGCGACCCGGAGCCTTCTTGTCGTCTTGTTGGTTTGGAAACCATAGCGAAATGATATTTCGCTTATTTCCTTCGCTTTGGTGCTTGAACGTGAATATGCCGTAGAAAGATTGCTAGTAGATTGCCACGCAGTTACAATACTAGATATCACAATTAGTCGATTCCAACTGTAGATTGTTTCAATTTCAGACGCGGGTTACTCGAAACAAGAATCAACAAAAAGGAGATCTCACAATTGAGCTATTTGTTAGTTCGAATACGTCAGTATGCTCTCCTTGAGTTTCCAACAACACAAATAAATGTACTTACGGAAGTTACAATCAGTTTTACAAAATGTACTCTGGCAGACCACTTCTTGCACACCTCGGCAGTTATAGGATAAGGGGACTCGATGACGCAGTGGTGTCGGAGAAGAACCCCGGATTTCCTTTTTCTGTGAGGGTAAGTCCTCTCTTTCGTAGACTTGGACGGGAAAGCGGAGATGCTTTCGGGAATATGTGGACTCGATTGATTGGGGGACCTCGTCCAACTTCCGTGTGTCCGTACAGTACTGTAGGTGTGGAAATCGTATATTTTTTCAATCTGTGTGTTTGTCGCTAGATTGCACTGCTGTCGTAATCACTGTTCGTACTGCTAGTGCAGTACCTGCAGCACAGAAGTGTGTAATTAGTCAAATTACGTAGGTACAGTCTCCATCCCTATGAGGTAGATGATGTTTGTACAAGGTTGGTACGCGATCCAGATATCACGTTTCTCTACTACTTCAATCTCACGGGTTCACGAGGGTCAAATCGGGTTGTGTACCTGACTATACTCGAAATACTATGTTCGTATACCTTGTGTGAGGCCTCGGACAACCTTACTTCTACTCAAGCAAGACTGGCGATCAAATCTAACCACACCGATGATGAGGTACCAAAGTCCACATCTATCATACAGTAGCAAGTCCATCATGTGGGGCTCCGATGCCTCTCCATCCTCGAACTAGCGGCACGCGCCAGAGAAAGATACAGAGGGGAATGACTCGGCCCGTCTCGTTCTGCTGCGGAGAATCTGTATCATTCGATGTTTGTTGCTGAAGAGGCAATGAGAGGATACTACAGTAGTAGGCCCGACACAGCCTCGTGCCAGCGATCATAAAGCGCAGTCCTCAACATGAACGTACACTGGAGCCACAAGATCAGGATGATGGATCATTCCTACTCCGTGTACCAGTCTATGGGCTTACTGACTATCTAAGCATAGATTGAAAGCGGTATCAATGTCATGGATGCGATACATCATATAACGAGACACCTGCCTTCGAGTGCTCTTTTTGGGACCGAGTCTAACCCCAATATCTGCATTGGAACCTAATATCCACCTCTCGGTCGAGACAATCTGCATTGTTCTGGTACCCTACGAGCTAACATGTACAGCCCATTGGCTCACCAGCGATTACATAAGCTTTGTTCTGCAGCAGTGGACGTCTTGTCATATAGAGCCTTGGTCTGCGGCCCCTCGACTCAAGTCTCTTTTCTCTTTTTTTCGAGAGGTTGTTCGCATCCACGTTGTGTCGAGGTCTCACTGCACTGGCTCTTTGTGTTCCAATCATGAGCATGTACTTCTCCTCATCAGGCCTTTCAGATTGAGAGCGCATTTGCAACCATACTTTATTCTTCTGAAGTTGCTGCACTCGTCTCGTCTTGGACTGTTTCCTTCAGACAAGATGCAGCTATCTCGTGTTGACATCCAAGCGGGATACATCTGCGACCACGATAGATCCTATCTGACAGACTAAGTTGAGGGTGACACTTCGCAATGCCTGTCCCTCGGCGACTCGATATGCTCCTAGTGCCAATAACCATATCTTCGGTGTATCTAGCGTCGTTCGCATGCCACTTCCTTCACTGGAAACAGATAAATACAAAGACACCCATTACGGAGTCTAGAAGGTAGAAGGCCTTAGATAAACAGCACGGTATGTGTGTACTCATCACGAAAGATACGAGAGTGTCGTCGAGGTAGATGTCCCAATTACAGGCAAGTCATTCATAGACCAACGACACGCAGTGATTCATGGTCCTATGGTGGGGGGTTGAGATCCCAAACGAGCAAAAGTACCCTTGACCACCGCCGACAGCATTACCCGATCTACAAAGCTTTCCCCACACCTCTCGCGCGAAAAAGGCCCGGCGCGCCGAGATTCATTCGGCCGACGCGCCCCAGAAGTAGCATCGAACTCCCCAACGATAGTGAAATGATTACTCGATGCCTATGACAATTGCAAAGTGATCATGGTAGACCCTTGTGCCGTAAGCAGATAATCGTCCAAAGAAAACATAAAATCTTCCGGACCATCCACACTTTCGCCGTCTTCTTTCCAATTCCCTATCTTTTGATGCGCTGGCTATCTTCCTCTGTTCTTACATCTCCCTTGCGGTATCGGAATCGTCCATTGATACCAAAGACGTATATCAGTTCCCAAGGATCAGGAAACCGTCGCTCTCCTATCGTCTCGTTCCCTACAACTCCTTTCTTCAGGATACGAAACTCATACAGCACAATGTCTAAGCCAAAGGTTCTTCTGCTCGGTGAGGTAGCGCTGTAAGTCGAGACTGATCTGAACCTATGAACTTCTTATCTAATGCAGAGCCCAACAGTGCCAAGGACAAGTGGGAGGAGCTCTCTGATGTTGCGGAGCTCATCAAGCCCCAATCAACAAACAGAGCAGACTTCATTGAGGAGTGCAAGTCTGGCAAGCTTGATGGCGTTGTTGCTGCATACAGAACGTTCCCCAGTGCTTCGATAACTGGTATCTTCGACAAGGAGCTCGTCGAAGTCCTTCCCAAGAGCTGGAAGTTCTTGGCCCACAACGGTAAGTTATGACTACTGTTATGTTTTTGTTTTCCTTGTTCGTATGGGCTGTAGAGGCTTTCCTTGCTATAGCGGCGCTACGTAGATGAGAAAGGACACGTGTTCAGGAGGGCCAGCATGGCATCTGTCTTTTTTCAAGGACGGACCAAAACACGGCACACGAGTCACTAGCTAACGAGCTGCAAAGGTGCCGGTTACGACCAAGTTGATGCACATGCATGTGCTGCACGCGATCCACCTCTGCTTGTCTCAAGTGTCCCCGAGATCGCAGACGATGCCACCGCAGACACTGCCGTTTTCTTGATTCTCGGTGCGATCCGTAACCTCAACCCTAGCATTCTGGCGCTCAGAGAAGGCAAGTGGCGCGGTGCCCCTCCTCCTGCCCTTGGCCACGATCCTCAGGGCAAGGTGCTGGGTATTCTGGGTATGGGCGGTATCGGTCGCAACATGAAGCGCAAGATGGACGTTTTCGGCATGACCACCATCTACCACAACCGCAACAAGCTCAGCGAGGAGGATGCAGGCGGTGCCAAGTACGTTTCGTTTGACGAGTTGCTCGCTCAATCAGATGTGCTCAGCTTGAACCTTCCCCTCAACGTAAGTCTAACATGTTCACGATGAACAAAGTGAGTGAGGAAACGGAACGACGCTAACCCTATGAGAAACAGCCTAAGACTCGTCACATCATCGACACCAAGGAGTTCGAGAAGATGAAGAAGGGAGTCGTCATCGTCAACACTGCGCGCGGAGCCGTCATGAACGAGGACTCTCTCGTCAAGGCTCTCGAGTCCGGCCACGTGGCGTCGTGTGGTCTCGACGTCTACGAGGAGGAGCCCAAGGTGCACCCTGGCCTCATTGCTAACCGCAACGTGCTTCTTGTGCCTCACATGGGAACCTGGTGCGTGGAGACCCAGGCCAAGATGGAGGCGTGGACGATCAGCAACGTCCGCTCCGCCGTGACGGAGGGCAAGCTTATCAGCCCTGTGCCAGAGCACGTCAGCCTACAATAGACATTGCTTAGAGTTATATAAATTAAACGATAAACAGAATAGGAATATGAATGTCAATACATGAACATGAAACATAAACATCAGCCTCTGGGTCACGAGATTAATCCGACTGTCAAACACTCACTCACACTGACTGAAAATCGTGCTCAATCTGCCCCTCCATCGACGGAGATAACAACAAACAAAGCGGGCCAGTAAAGCCGTAAACCACGAAAACGCCAAGCTCAAAGCACTCTAACGCCTTATCAAACATATTTACCTTATCCTATAGCAGCAGGGACCCTTGCAACAAAGTGAAGGAAAGAGAGGGGGGGGAAAATAAGGTGATAAGCAAACAACAGGCGGTCCAGCCCAGGGTCCAGACCCTCTTCGTCCGTCTCACAACAGCAGCAGCAGCAGCAGCAGCAGCAAGGACCCGCAGAAAATCCTCTTTTTCTCTCCACAAGAAAGCCCAATAATTACCGCCCCTCTCTCTCTCGTCCGTCAGCAAGAAAAAAACACAAAACAACAACCCCAAAAACGCCAAACCTAGCTTCTTGCCTCTTCCTTTTCACCCAGAAACTAGTAAAAAAAAACCCCCTTCCAGAAACATCCCGCCAAAATGCCCATCACGAAAAAAGACCGCATAAAGCAAGAGCACAAAAAAGCCGAGGCGGCAGGCACGCGCATCCCGATCAACCCGAACGGCACGCCCAAGAAGGCGCCCAAGGCCAAGTCGACGTGCAAGTTCTGCTTCAAGGAACTGGTGCGCGACAACAAGAAGCAGATGGAGGACCACGCGGGCACGCACTCCGAGGCTTGGACCAAGGAGAAGTGCTTCCCTGATGATTTTTAAGTTGAATGGGTTCTTTTCTTTGGGTTCTGAGTGACGAGGGGTGAGAGAGGAAGAAGGGCGGAGGTGTCGAGAGGTGGGAGTTACGGTGGTAGGCCTCTTTGATGAGTGCATGCCATCGGCGACTTTCGCGGAGACTTCTCGGAACGCATACTTCTCCTGGCCATCTTTTCATCGTGCTATTGCTCGGCTGTGGCCCTCTCGAGCATCCTGTCTCTCCCGTCCGTCCGTCTCCTATACCGACCTCTCTATCCCTCTCCGAGATCATCCGTCGAAAGGGAAAAAAATCCACCCGTCTTCTATGTCATCTCCTGCTCGAACAAATAGCATCAACCGACGACTCGATCCTCCTCTTTTACAACCGCCAACACAACTCGTTACGAGAAGATCGGCCCAGCGAACAAAATGTCGCCCTTCCCCGTCACATCATCTTGGAATGCTGCCTCACACCAAACATACAAAACGAGAAAAGAACTGAAAAACAAAGATCGCATGAGCGATGAGTGACGTAGTTGCTCGCCGTCATGTCGATCAGACTAGAGCAAATAGCAGAGCAGAGCAGAGTCGTGCATCTTGGCGTCAACATCTTCCTTTTTCTTTTCTTGGTTTCCACATATATAGACTACCGAAAGAATTCAATAGATACCCCCCTTTTCGCGTTCCTTAGAAATCTCTTGGTGCTTTGGCGTGTACACCATACTTTGCGTGCTGCAGCACTTGGCATATGTACTTGACATAGCCAGCAGTCAACAGAGACGGTGGACGCTGGGATTGGGCAAGATTCGTCCACTCTACTCCATCCCATGACAGCTTCAATGGACCAGCGAGGCTTCACGGCAATTCCTCCTTGTGCATGTCTCCTCCGAAGTAGCATCCTGCTGTGAAACCATAGCCAAGTCCGTTGGATCTTGGAAAGGTTTTACGGGCGTATGACTGCTTCTCCGTCTCTGTATTCTCTAGTTTAACCAGATCATCCTCCTGTGTTTCAATCTCGACTTGATCGTCCTCATCGGAACTCGCGTGCTGAATGCTACTTCCCATAATGATCGTGTCTCTGGAAGTGTCATTCGTGGTAACGTCATGGACAGAATCATGCAAGAGCCAAGGAAACTCCTGATAGAGTCAAAAATTGCCGGCATCTGCAAAGGGACTGGTCATGAGGAAGTCTGCCGAGTTGGAGGGGAAAGAGTATTGTTCTGCTATCGCGTCTTTGATCCATCAGACTCTTGTGTCCAGCCACTCAAAAACACAAACAGAGAGAGCAAAAGTGATTCAAGGTGCAGGCTAGGAACCCGTTCGTCGAAAGTTCATAATGTAACTCATGATGAAACACTCAGATATGATCGGCCCATCCCCATGAAGGGAAAGACGGCGTGACGTGTGCGAGGGAGGCGAGCTGCTCGGGTGTCCACGTACCCATGGATTGCTGTGATTGTTCATCTTCAATGCTGTCGTCGACTCCCGATAATTCGTCGGGTCGATTCAACAAATCCACCACTTCTTGTCCATCATGGGGCTGCTGCTCAGTACGAGGTTGATGGGCCTGCATCGGGCCGTCTTGAGACCAAGTCGATGGGGCGGCTGTCGTCGTGCTTGCTTCTACCGGCGCCGTATAAGCCGCTGTGGAAGTACTGGTCTATTGGAGAATGCTGTCAGTGGAGTTCCTCAACGAACACAGTGTCGTACTCAAGAAAACCCCAAAGTTTGATGTGGTTCACTTGGTGTTGGCCTGGTGATGTCAAGCGGTACTGACCTCGACCATCTTGTCACCCTCCACCCTAACTTCCCTGTCCGCTAACTTGCGCATCAGGCCCATGAAGGCACTGTTCTGGAACTTGTTTGATTTCTCGCTTGACATCTTGCTCAACAGATCCGCGGCGGTTTGAGCAAGCTCATCGTCGTCTTTCGTGGGCTGATGATCCTCCTTTTGCTCTTCTCGTTCTACCTCGAGCACTTGCTCGTTCCATCTTTGCTGTTCTAGATAATCTGCATGATTGTCTTGCATAGTTTCTTCCTGTAACATGGCGGCCTCTTCTTCGAGTTGTTGCGCTTGCGCTTGCGCTTGCAGGGAGTGGACGTTCACTGGCGCGTTCTGTCGACTTTGAATATAAGACGACCGAATTCGACGTTGGTGTTCTTCAACACCATCTGTATAGATTGCATCCCGCAGTTCGGGAGCGCTACTGATCTGCATGGCCATACTGAACAAAATGGCTTGTGGGTCTGTTGAGCCCAGCTCCTCTGCTGACCTAGCTTGGTGCTTGAACAAGGGTCTGTTCTGGTAGGCCTTGATTTCCAGGTCCTGCACACGGTGCATGCTCTGAGGCGTGGAGAAGCCAAAGAGATTCGTTTCTGCCAACATCTTCATAGCTTTGCTGGTGGGGGTACCTTCGGCAAAGTTGTCGAGGTTCTCTTCCAGTGAAACGCGCCAGTACGAGGTATCGGCATGGTAATTTGACACGTTTGCAAGATGGTTCGTCTGATCTCGCCCCCAAAGACAGTCCGCATAAGCTGCCAATAATTGCTCGTGCTCGGGACTGATCTTGGCGTTCTTTCCCACAGACTCCAGTTTAGTGCTGAGTTCTTGGAGCAGAGCCGAGGCATCGTAGCGCTTGACAAACGGCGAACGCGTGGCATCGGCGAGCCGTGTGATAAGCGGACGGAGTAGCATAGCTTGGGCGGGATCCATTTTCTCCGGGTCATAAGTATTCAGATGATGAACGAACAATGCTGCTTCGTGCAGCATGCCATCTGACCCATCCACAATAGCTGTGAGCAAGGCAAGTCGTATGAGTGGTAGATCCGGGTAAATGTCGAAGCCAGCGTCCTTGGCCTCTGTTTCTGCCTCTTGACTCTTTTCTTGCGTCGCCAAAAGATCACTCTGTGATTGCAAGGCATCACTCATCGCAGCATCGAACGCTGCCTGGAATGCTTCCTCGTCGAATTCTTCCTTTGGGGCTTGCATCAATTGCATCTGTTGCGGGAGCGGTAGTTGCATTTGTGGTTGGCGGAAGGCGGGCGAAAAGGTCCTGGCCATGGGATAGGCAGGAGCGTTGCTATACTGCACACTGGAAGGAGCAGGTCCGGTGTGCATCGGGCTCTTGCCTGAGCTTTGCTGGAACTGACTGGCCCATGCATTGTTCTGGTTGTTCACTAGCGGCTGTGAAAGAGCCGGCGATGCAGAGTTGTGAAGCGTCTGGAAGTCCGAGGCCCATGCAGGAATTTGCGACGGACCAGCATGTACTGCGGATGGACCATGATGACATGTTGAGTTTGCCGGACCGAAGTTATGGAAAGATTGATTTAATGGAAGTGAAGAACCGGCAAAGACAGACGGCTGAGCTGCCTGGAATGCCTCGAACTCCGGGTCGAGCACACCGGCATTAGGGTCAGGGGATCGAAAAGCTTGAGATGGCTGATGCCGCGACACGATACGGTCCTGCTGTAGTGATCGGTCTACCGATGTATGCTGCTTGAAATTCTGTAGGGCATTAGAGGGCCCACAGACTGCGTCAGACATGATGGCGAACAAGAATAGGAAATGGGCTATGTCGTGAAAACAAATACAAGGAATGAGGGGAACAGACAAGATACAGCGCGGTGCTCAGGCAGAGAAGCCTCACGCTATGTAAAAGAGCAGCTTCCGGAAAGAGTCGTGAGCAGGCGTGGGAGCATGAAACAATAATAATTATTATAGAGGCATGTGATGATAAGCCGAAAGGCGGAGCCCAGATGTAGTAATTGATAAGCCAAAGACCCCCGCGGTCAAGACGCCGATGCCGAGGCCTAAACTCAGTCCGGACAATGAGTCCCGCAGACGTGTGGATCTCGCACTACAGGTACAAGTACCTAGTTTCTCAGGGCGGAGTGGAATCTAGTATCGATCTGAGGCGGGGGGTCTGTCACTTGGCGACGGCGGAAGTGCTGCGTGTCTCTTGGCAGGACATGATCGCGCGTGCGTGTCGGGGGCGGAGGAAGCTGGGGCTGTCCCATAATGTCGAAGCTGTCACTTTCAGTCAATAACACGGCGATTGCGGTCGCATCATAAAGATAGCCATCTCTACAATTACAATCTAAATGGTAACCCATCTGACTTGGCTTCTTTCTACAGTTCTTGAACTGCTAATCTCAACAGGCTCAAGTCATATCAAATTCCGGTCACGATGACATGATTGTATGTACCACTCACTCCTCGAATCACCCTTGAATCACCCTTGTAGTATATACATGCAACAGCCAGCAGAGCAGAAACTAAGTACAGGAACAGCACGACGCAGTCCTGGACTACTATGGAAGACGGCTCGCCACATGTTCCTCAGACAAGACCATCAAGATATTCGAAATCGAGGGCGACTCGCATCGCTTGACAGAAACGCTCAAGGGGTACGTTCCCGCCAGCAGAGGGACGGAGACAAATGCGCTGACAATTGTTCTTGTGCAGTCATGACGGCGCAGTCTGGTGTGTCTCGTGGGTCAGTCGAGCTTGTTGTTTTCTTGGATATCGATTCATACTGACTGCATCGTCAGGCACATCCCAAGTACGGCACCATCCTCGCATCCTCATCCTACGACGGCAAAGTGTTCATCTGGCGAGAACAAAACGGCCAATGGCAGCGCATCTACGACTTCACCCTACACACGGCCTCTGTGAACCTAATCGCATGGTCACCATCGGAGCCCGGCTGTCATCTCGCATGTGCATCTTCCGACGGATCCGTCTCCGTCATCACCTTCGCGGACAACACTTTCGCCCACGCCATCTTCCCCGCCCACGGCCTGGGCGTCAACGCCGTCTCGTGGAGCCCGAGTCTCGCCCCCGGCCAACTCACCAGCGCACAATCCCCCACATCGCAGACACAGCCGCTGAGGAGATTCGTCACCGGCGGCAGCGACAACCTCGTCAAGCTCTGGGACTTTGACGCCCAGACTCAGAGCTACACGAACATGTGCACCCTGCAAGGCCACACCGACTGGGTCCGCGACGTCGCCTGGTCCCCGACCCCTCTGTCAAAATCCTACATCGCCTCTGCCTCCCAAGATCGAACCGTGCGCATCTGGACCTGCCCCGCCAATGCCGACCCTGCCAGTGCAGAGAGCTGGACAAGTACAGAGCTGAAGTTCGACGCTATCGTCTGGAGAGTCAGCTGGAGCTTGAGCGGCAATGTTCTGGCAGTGAGCGGTGGCGATAACAGGGTCAGCCTCTGGAAGGAGAGTCTCAAGGGTGGCTGGGACTGCGTCAAGACCATCGAGGAGTAGACGAGTAGTCATCGCTTTATTGATGCCACTACAGGGAAGCGGGCACATTGTAAACCATGAATCCAAAAATACCAATCAAGATTTCTTCGCACCAAAAGAGCACCATTTGCGTCTAGCCACGGAGCTTGTAGAGAACCCGTGGAAGCCATCCATGGTATCCCGAATCATGTCGTTCTGTCATTTTGTGTCATTGTAAGAGTGATTCTCTTCTATGTGAAAGTAGGTATCTATTCGAAAGTAAACAACAACCTTTTCCCTCTCTTCTCTTCTCTATATCACTTTCTCTTCTCGCCCTTCTCATATCATTAAACCCACTTTTGCCCTGCTTCCTTCTCATGTCTTCTGATCGAACCCAGTCTGCTGCTGCTGCTGCTGCTGCTGCTGCTGCTGCTCCTATGACTCGACAAATCTCAAATGAATCATCATCCCATTATAGTCTCCCACCCATTCTCAGTCATGACATCCATCCAAAACGCATCATCGCCAGCATCATTCCGCCGCCAAACCTCCCTGACAAGCTGAATGATCTTCAACACCGGTTTAGACGGCAACCGCGACGCCAGCTCGTTGAGTCTCGCCATGGCGAATCCGCGGGCCTGCGCCACTTCTAGATCGTATGTCGTTGATGCCAACAGGCCGGGGGACGTGACGGCTACGCCTTTGAGTCGTAGCTCGGCGGCCGCCGTTGTGAGCAGGATTAGTTGCAGAGGTCGCGTTCCTGAGGATGTGGGTACTTTGCCTATCACGTCCAGGATGTGTCGCGCTAGTGACGTGAGCCAGCGCGATGAGTCTATCGTGCTTCGACTTCGGTTCGTGGAGGTGTAGTCTGTGTCGGTGCTGAAGAATGATGGTATGGCTTGAGGGAATGCGTCGCCGCCCATGCCGCCGGGTGAGCCCAGGCGATGCTCGAGGATCTCCGGGAAGACGCGGTAGATCTCTAGCAGTGCGGCGCACTTGGTCGCTTCGGCTATGCTGATGAAGTCGGTCTTGTGCGTGCGTTCGTCTTGCACGTCTACGAGATCGTCGGCGCTCGGGAGGTTTATTGACAAGAGCTCTTCTTCGAGGTCTTTGGCTGCGATTATGATGCTGTCCATGTCTATCGCTAGTGGATCGCCTGTCGGGCTGAAGAGTGAGAAACGCATTGTGCAGTAATGTCGGACCAGTCGTCCGACCTCGGCGAATAGCATTTGTATGCGAGGCGCGATGCCTGTCCATGGGTGAGGGAATATCTTGTTTTCTGATCGGCCGTCGTGGTCTCCAAACGCGGCGGCCGGTAGTCGTCGTTCCATGCCAGGCACAAATGTCTCTCGAGAGACGAATGCCATGCACATTTCCCAGTAGATGAGCGCTTCTGCGAAGAACTGGTCGTTGCGGTTTGACTCTGTGCCCTGTAGGCCGTCGTCGCGGAGGAGCCGTGGGTATATCAACGCTCTCGCTGCCGTTAGATGTGCGGCTCCTAGATCGCTGCTGTCGTGCCAGCATGCGGTCAAGCCCAAGAGTAACACCGCAAGCAGCAGCTTATCGTCCATAGTCTGATTGATGGATGCGAGTTGCAATTCTTGCTGAAGACATTCGTAGGCCTTCCGTTGCATGTTCAATCCGACGAGTCTCATATTTGGCATGTAGTTCGCCAAATGTGCTGCTGCCATGCTCTGAATGGCAAAGAAAATGGATGAAGAGTTATCCCAAAGCCGTGCGATCACGGTTCGGAAAGGGTTCATCGCAGAATCAAAAGCAGAGAAGATGACGCATACATCCCGGAAGTAATGTTCCACGAGGGCGCTGGCCTCGCTGTGTAGGGATCGAGGCAGTGCGGGCTCGCTCATTCTGTAATAACTCCGTAGTAAGGTCTTCCATTGCAATGAGGCCTCGACACTGCCGCGAGAATCTGGCCTACGTCGCGCCTCGTCGTCTGATCTACGCTGCACAATGCTCTGGCTTGGCTGCGGCTCAAAGCGAACCAGGGCGTCGTCCTCTTCCTCCTCTACTGGATTGAGTAGTTGAGACAAGTCAACTTTCCAATTTGGCATCAACTGCTTCTGCGCCGAATCTCGCTCTTCTTGTGAAGGCGCACTTGCACCGTCGTTGGCAAAGATGATCTCTCTAGGACCTGCATTTTCAGGAACATTCTTTCGAGCTATCGAGTCTTTACCACTATCCTCAGATACTTCTTTACCAAAATTCGAAGGGTCAATAGCCGAAAATTGAAACTCCACCGAAGGATGAATGGTCTTTTGCGAAGGACCGTCGGCCGCTTGGACGGCCTCGTATTTTGTTGACCATCGCAAGAGTTGCTTGTAACCAGGACAGGTCAAGCCTCGCTTCACACAGTTCTTGCAAGCTGGTTTCGACTCGTCACATTTTAGCTGTTGACGGTGTGGTCAGCCAGTGTAGGTATGAGAATCACAGCCGGCGACCAAAGTGGCGGACATACTCGCTTGACTTTACACGTTTGGCATCCACTCCGGGATTTCGCGCTCCTTCGAGCATTCTTACCCACGCCGCCCTCAGCGGATTGACTTTGCGGAGGCATCCGAACACATACTATAGCAGAAATATGCTGCGTGATGTATGGAAATTACTATTCACAGTTAATCATGACTTTTCTTTATCAATTACGCCTGTTAGATAAGGTAAGCATGGCTTCGTAAAGAGACGCGATCTCCGCTCCCCTCAGTTGCGGCCTGCCAAGATATCGGGCCGCGGATCTGGCCGGGATCCTTATTACATTCTTGTATAGCCCCGTCTACTCCACGAAGATAAAGAATTGTAGAAGTAGATACCTACTGACCACATGACAAGTGAGATGTTGCGATGGTAGTCAAAAGCTGTCGTAACCCGAGAAGGCATATCATCTGACTGTCATGGAGCTAAGCAAAACACCTGTCGAGATCGCCAGTTGATTTCACATAACCGATTGAAGAAATATCATAACTTTGCGGCAGGAGTTACTACTTTGACCAATGCGTAGTGATCAAGTTCAATGGGTAAGATCTAATCTAAGGTGGTTCATTATATTCGTAGAGACCTCACGCCCGTCTGCCTACAGAGCTATCTGAAGTGGTCGGGTCCTGAACATGGTTATCCCGATCATTTGTATAGTAAGCGTCCAGTGGATAAGTCACCGGCACGCTTGCATCACCCAACTCTTGTACCACTTGTGTGGTCACTGTCTTGACTCTGATATTGCCGGACCCAGCCCCTGCAAGAAAATCCTCGTGCGTGGAGCCTCTCTCAACTTTGCTGTCCAAGCCGATCAATGCCTCGCCCTTGCCGTAGTTCGAGGGAACTGGCAATGCCTCCGCCCAATCGGAGGCTTCTTGAGCAGTCCTGAAACGGTGGAAGCCTGCTTCTTTCCGTGAAAACCTTCGTGAAGCTCTTCGCGCTTCGTATTGTGGATCGTCGCCCGATAAGAGGGCTTTGGGAAAGAAACGGCTTATGCTCTTGCGAAGAGTTGGCAATGATGCGCATACGATGCCAACGTTGACCTCCAGCGATGACCAAGCAGCGGCGCTGCCGTTGTCCCAAGTAACATCTTGGGAATTGGAGATTGTGTAAAGGGCCTTCAGTCGTACCATGGATGTCACGCAGACAAAAGCACCGAGACCAAACACGCCCATCAATGCGTAACGCTGGCGTTTTGGGAGATGCAGCTGATGCAAGACGGGCATCGGGAGAATAAAGATGGCAACGTCGGTGATGATGTTGAGGGAAGCGTTCGCGAACCAGACTGCGTTTCTGTCCAAACAATGGCCTTCTTCCCTCTCCGGCTTCCAGAAGTAGGAGACTGGGGCGCACATGAAAATGGTCGCGAAAACAGAATAGAAGCCTGTGTTGGTTGATCAGCCGCAACTCCTGGGAGTGCTTTGCGTAGACTCGAACGCACCAATGATTGTGGTTACGGCAAAAAGTACCATGACAATATGGCGAGTCATGGTGCTAGCGAAAACTCGCCAATATTGCAACAAGATGGATATCTTGTTCAGAGTCAAGGACAATGAATAGATAGGGATACTGGCCCATAGAGCCTACATGCTACGGTATTAGTCAAGACCAAGGAATTGTGCTTTGGCAGACCAAATCACCTTATAGATTTTTCCTAGGTTCTCCTGTGAGAGTGAAGCAATATGCTGCCCTTGTCCATTTTGGTATTCAACATATATCAATGCACTCAGCGCAACGGAAAATATCTGTACAAGATCAGAATCATGGAATCTTTGTCCACTTTGATAGTTGCCACTCACAAATGAGACAGCGATCACATAGTCGTCGGCTCCGACATTCTTGACCACAGTCGTACGAGTGAATAGACGGCATGCGAGTACGAGAAAAGCGATGGCGAGGGAGACGAATGCCACAATTACGTCTGTTCTGCCTCTTGCAGATCTCACATCGGACGATGCCTCGTCCATCGTATATGGAAGTCCTCCAGTTCGAACACCAGGTGACAGTGGCAGACTGCTCCACGGAACGAAGTAGAAAACAAACGGATTTTCCAAATCCAAAATCCCCATGTTCAAACGAAGTGCAAGTTTCGAATGATATGTACAACAGGTCAAAAAGTCAGTATGCCAAGCAAGCTCCCTAACGGTCATGCAGGTCTCCAGATCCTTTGGTGTTATGTGGTACGCTCATGACATGTGTTGTTGTGATGGGCGGGCACGGTATTCGGTACATCTCTCCCGTTGAAAACCCTATATGCTTCGCCGGTGCGAAGTGTTACTGTACCTCACTGTTTTTGTGCAGAGATCGGCTAATCAGTTGCTGTGATGACGAGGTGAGCGAGAGCAGATATATCTCGATATCATCTCGTGATTACAGATGAGGTGGAATTTAGGTACGGGTTTGAGGCTGCGAGTACTGTGGATGATGATGCCGTTATAGCTTCGCTTCCAGGCAGTCATGGCTGAGGACTAACAGAGTCTCCTTCAATGGGTACGATACGCTGGATGAGTTCGTGACCATTTAGACTTTAAGCAATATGCGCTAATGTGATGGACAATAGAGTGTCCGTATCCAATACCTATGTGTTAGTAACTCGCCGAACCCCGGAGCTTGAATGAATTTTAGGATAAAAGACTGTCGCCATCGGTGCTTGTGATTAGCAGCACAGCCGCCAGATCCATTGATATGAAGCAAATCGAAACTGTACGCGACCGTTCTCTGCTTGATTTGAGCGAGGTTGTCAAGTCTACTGACATATGGATTAGCTCAGCCTCCCGATGTGGCATCTCATGTAATGTAAAAAGGTTGCTGCGCTAGACACCTTGGCAAAGCTCAAATGGACGCCTTCGTGTACAAGGTAATTACCTTATGTAGGTATAAGATGGAAATTCGATGCGGACGAAGGTACCCCACACTGCAACCCCACGATACTGGGACAATAGTGAGTCCACTTAACACCTCGGCTTCGCGTGCAGCAGGCAGAGTCTCCACGCGCTGTTCCTTTCTGGGCATGTATACTTGGTAGCAAGAGCTCCTTCAAGTAGTGTCAATGTGAATTACTACTATAAATCAAATACAGCATGTCACTCGAGACTCATTATCCCTCTTCCTGTCCCTTCTGCCGTATTTGCAATGCATACCCAGCATCTACGCCTTCTCCAGTGCCCATCAATCCCGATGCGACACAAGTAGATCCGCAATGCCATCTCATATTATCAACACCCCATGTGTTGGCTTTCCTAGATATCATGCCGATAAGCCCTGGACATGTCCTACTAATCACTCGCGATCACCATGAGAAACTCAGCGACGTGCCTCTGGGCCCGACTGCTGATGCTCTAGGACTCTGGATGCCGCTGATGGCTCGCGCTCTGGCGAAATCACTCGATATCGAGGATTGGAATGTGATTCAGAACAACGGAGCCAGAGCTGCTCAGGTTGTCCCACATGTTCATTTCCACTTTGTCCCTCGCTACAAGGAGGGCCGAAAGGAAATCAGTGGCAAAGGCCACGTTGACATGGGCATGCTGAAGAGTTGGCGCATGTTTGGTAGGGGAACGCGAGAAGACCTCGATGATGCAGAGGCTGTGCTATTGGCTGCAAACATACGAGAAGGACTGAGAAAGGAGTACGACGCCACGTACACCGACAGGCTCAAGTTGTAGCATGATATAATCTGGTTGCGATCTATCATGTGCTAGAGCAACTCAGGCTTGCAGCTTTCATGCATCTTGCCGGACACTAACCCGAGGGTCGGCAAGTCGACCAGTCGAAGCTTCGGCGCATCATGCTGCTGTCTCTTCGCACGAGCTTCTTGGATCATCTAACCAGTTTGGCATCCTTCGCATCATGTGTCGAGATGTCTATGCAGGGCAGTAAATATCGCTCAAGCTACATGATGTGGCTCGCAATATTGAGAGCATGAAGACGACTCGTCTGTATAACACGATCTCCGCGCCCACCGATAGCACACTTACAGATCTGGAGTATTGTTCCGTGATTGCTGTTTAGCCGTGCTTGAGAATGAAGGCTATAGCTCCAGATAGTGCGACCTTCTATGTTCGTACCTCAGGGTTTTGGGTAGCACCCGGTTTCAAAAACAGTTGCTTAGATTAGCTGACGTCGCTATTTGGTCGCTTTTCCTGCCATGTCGTACAACATGTTCTTGCCGCATGCAGGAGAAAGACCGGACCTAATAGATGCTAAACAACTCGCTGCCACGGAAAACACCAAACTTGTCACAATTGCGAAGAGTTGTGCAACGGCAAAGCTGCATTGGCCCGATTGTTCAGCGCGTAATTGCTGACCTTGCTTGCTGACCTTGCTGACTTTGCTGACCGCCCCTCGTCAGCGCTTAGATGGATCATCTTCACGTCGATTTATGTCTTGCTGCTCCCAACATTTGGGTTGAGAGCCGGCGAAATGTCAAGAGTGATAGACAGAAGAAGAGCTTCGAGTACTAATCAGATGGTTGCCCTACATTAATTGAACTCCATTTTCGTCAACACATACAGACTATGGAAAGGAATCGAAGGGTACAACAGCTGATGGCCCCACATTCCTCTATCAAAACAATCCAGTGTTTTGCCATTACATATACAAAGCGAACACAGTGTTCAATCTTAGACTTTGTTTTCCTTTATGAATGGTCGCCGGATCTACCCTTTGGATCGACAGACGTTCTTACAAGCATCATCTCGACATGAGTGACCAGTCTAAAATCGTAAAGCGAGGCATCGCTAGAGTAGTGAAGCCATCAACCAATAGACGTCAGAAGTCATTCACTATTGGCGATCCCCACCGAAAGAGTCCTCACATGGCACCGGCTACCAGAGAAACCATAACTGTTACAGAGTCCTCTCAAGTGCTTGATGAAATGTCACAAGCCGAGTTCAACAGGCTTGCCGAGGAAGCCATCCAGAAACTTTACTATCTCGCGCCTAGTTGCAGCTCAATCGGTTCACGTGAGAGCGGATGTGTTGATTCAGAAATCAACATCACTTCCGTCTCGCGACGTTGCGAAACTCCTGCAGCTACACACATCGATCCGTCGCTCCTGAATTGGATTCAACCCAGTGCTGACACAAGTGCCAAACAAAGTGACAGTCGCACTCCAAGCGATGCTTCATTCTACACCGAAGTTTTGACACCTCGGAGCATGACGCCCATTTCTCACATCTGGCTCAAAAGCGCTGGAAGAGGGAGGCTCTCTGCTGAGACAACGAGGAGTCCGTCGAGAGGTGTGACTGACAACATCAATGTGTCTCGTGACGAAGCTAGCAGAGACGCGGTGGACGGTCTTCCAAGTGAACAAGCCGACACGAAAGTCGGTCCACTTCGCAGATTCAAGGATCTCTGCTATGACCCAGATGAGAACGTCTGGGCAATGAAGAAGATCGTCGGTCACAAAGCTCTCAAGTCGAAAGAGCCAGGTAAAGTGAGTGCATCTCACCAGCTGCTGATCAGGCCCTATTCGTACACAGATCTAAACGACGTTCTCAAACATGACTAATATTCACCTTACAGGTCTCGCTTCGATTTCTCACCACATGGGTAGGCTACGACGACCCGGAGTCAGACACCTGGGAGCCCGTATCATCATTGTAAGTCATCTTCTCTCTCCCCCAGAGAAGGAAGATCTCACATTTGCAGACAAAGCTGACAAAAGTCCTCACTTATTTCAGTCTCGGCGATGGAGCCAAAAGATTGCTCACGGAATATCGCAAATCCCACAGCCTGAACGGCTCGAAGAAGCCGTCAAGGGGTACTAAACACCTATGTGGTACAGAAGGATCTGGCTGTTCGTTTTTGCGGCGCTCATGATTGGATTAATGCAATCAGGCCGGGATTCCTGGGTAGTACAAAAGGGGAGGGGGATGTACCTAAACGACAGTTGTTGCTGCTTCAGGGGCTGTCCTGGGGATGGTTAGATTCGATGACATTTCTGGTCGATTTCGGAGAGGCAGGGATGGACACATGCGATACAGCCAAGG
Source organism: Neodothiora populina (assembly GCF_041146345.1). Lineage (NCBI taxonomy): Eukaryota > Fungi > Ascomycota > Dothideomycetes > Dothideales > Dothioraceae > Neodothiora > Neodothiora populina. The sequence continues at coordinate 1,499,075 of NW_027191405.1, read as the reverse complement.
CCACAGACAACTGCAAGGGGGAATTCCCGGGAAGGAGAAGAAGCAAGAGTGCGAAGACCAAGGCTATGATGACTTGTTCCCTCCGTGCTTCAGTGCCAAGGTGAAATGGTCCTCTCGATGCCAGTTTTCTTAATGCAGTAGGGCCCTCTTTTATGAGTTCAATGATATCAAGTATTGAAATCTAAGCAGCGAGTATTGAAATAACGGATGTGAAAGGGCCAACTTCTGATATTCTGGACATGTCGGGTGCTGATGGACGAAAGTAGGGTAGGATTTATTCTTTCTGGATATGGAACAATTAAGGAAATGGTAGGATTTATAATGATACAATTCACCGATTCGTCCCATCCATGCAAAGGAAGTGGGACTATATAGGATATACAAAGATTCTCATCTCACGTCTCACCGGGAGGTCTTTTCGCTCCTTTCTTTAGTGACTCTACTCCTTCTTCTCCGCGCCCTCAGCAGTAGCCGATGACGACTCACCCTCAGCGGGTCCCTCCATATCCTGTCGTCGCGACTCAACAGTAACATACAGACTCTTGGCTGCGCCCTCGAGAGTAGTCGTGACACCCGCACCCACGCTCTGCAACATATACACCAGCTGGCTCCTGAGGCCACGGATACCGCCCGCGATGGAACCAACCCACTTGGTCCCCTCGGTATCAAACACGTCTCCCTCGACACGCGCGCCGAGCAACATGAGTTTCTGAAGGCCGCTCTGCACGGGCGCCTCGTACAGGCCCGGAGCGACGCGCCGCTTGGGCGCCTTGAAGCCTTCGCTGGGAGAGAGGATCTCGAGGACGGCGCGCACGTGTTGCGGGCTGACGGAGGGGAAGGAAACGACCATGAGGGGTCCAGAGAGGAGCGGTTCGAGACCAGTGGAGAGCTCGCGGTTCTTGCGGCGGGCGGTCTCCCATGCGGTGCGTGATAGCGTCGTGGCGCCGCCGTCGGTCTCCGGGTTGTAGAACTCGACGACCTTGAGTGCCGAGGCGAAGATGCCCGTCTGGATGATCTGCAGCTTTGCACTCTCGCCTGCCACGGCGCCTGCTGAGTCTCCCGCGGCCGCCAGCTCGGCGTCGACTTTGCGTAGGGCCGAGGACAGCTCGCGGCGGATGCCGCTCCATTCTACGGCTTTGAGGTTGTTGTGTTGGAAGAGGAGCATTAGCGGCGAAGAGCGTAGTAGCGAGGTGTAGGCGCGATGCAGCTGGGTCTTGCGGAACTCGGCAGGCTTGTATGACGGCGGTTGAGTGGGATTGTGGTGGGTAATAATGACGCCTTCGTCATGTGGAAGAGCGGCAGAAGGTGTCGTGGCTAGTGAGGCATAGCAGCGTGGTGAAAGATGTGTGAATCGTGTGTTGCTGCTGCTGCTGCTGCTGCTGCTGCTGGAGAGGCGCTGCAGTCGGCGAGCTGACGGTAACCGTATTCTGGGCGGCATTTTGCAAAGATGTGTGTGTATTGGTGGAAAGGCTGGCGGCAAGAGTCAACAGATGGCGTCAATGGTGGATTGCTAAGGTCGACCTACGAGGAATGCGATCTATCTATTGCTTTTATCCTCACAATCCACGAAGATGGACTTTCTGGATCTAACACAATTCTGCCAAGATTCACTTCTCAAAGTCCGCGCGGAACATCTTCGGCATATCTCATCTCTCTCCCAGTCCTCCTTGTCAAGTAGCAAGCTGGACAGTAGAACAATCAAGGTGGGGATTAACAGGTAGCCTGTAAAGGCATCGACATACAGTTGGAAAAAGCGAGCGAGGTAGATATCTAGAAAGGGAGAAGATAAATATAGAAATAAGAAGAAAAATGCAAATAGGGAATAGTACAGTACACTAAACGTCAGAAGGGGGCATTAGAAAAAAACACCTCAATGCCACAGCGACGACGACGGCAACGACGACAAAAAAACCAGGGCAATGAACTCTACACCGCGCACTTCTTCTTCTTCTTCTTCTTCTTCTTCTTCTTCTTCTTCTTCTTCTTCTCCTCCTCCTCCTCCTCCTCCTCCTCCTCACTTCCCGATCCTAGTCGGAATCCACATCTTCCTCTCCTTCTTTTCCCATATCAACCACATCCGTCTGTCCATGCACTTCTTTTCTTATTACCGTCACTTGCTCACTTCTGTGCGCCAAGGTTCAGCCAGCTGTATTCGCTGTACCCGCTCATCACGGAGTTTCCACTCCCCGTGCCTTCTTGAATCTCCTTCTCTCTCATTTCCCGTGCTTGCCTTTCCATTTGCTCACGTTGGAAGTTGGGCCCTGTCTTTTGCGTCTCCTTTTCTCGCTTCAGACGCTCCTGCTCCTGGAGGTACTTCAGCGTCACGCCCTTGTCCAAGCCGTCGTCTGCACTCGGCCACACGGTGAGATTCGAGTCACGGTTCTCACTGTCCGGGTCGACGCGCTTGATCCTGCTCTTGATCACCAACTCGTCCGTGTTGATGCCAGAGTAGGAAATCGCTGCCAGTGTGCCAGGATGCAGAGCACCGACCTTGCGGGGTGGAAGGCGGCTGGCATCCTTGTTCGAAGGGAAGAAGCCTGAGTTGTTAGTGCCTTTCATTGCTGCTCGTGCTGCTGGCCCAGGGATCTGGACCGTCGTGGGACCTCGAATCGGAGGGCTGAGAGCTCGTCCAGGTAGATCGTCTGCGCTTGGCGGCAAGCGGCTGTCGCGTCCGGGTGCGATGCTAGCGCTATACGTGCTTGACGGCGGACGGGCGAACCCTCCCATGCTCTCACCTCTCTGCAATTGTTGGATCCGCGGAGAGTTTGATGGCGGTATGTGTATCTCCTTGATCGCCGACGTGCTATCGCCACGAACGACAGGCTTTGCGGCCATGCCATGCCATCCTGAAACATTGCTTATGCCCTCGCCTCCGTTAAAGAAGATCGATGAAGCAATGCGGTGCGATCCGATCGAGTCGGTCGAGTGTCGTCGGTTCTCAGAAGTGAAAGAGTCGCGATCGTTGAGATAGCTGTCAGGCTCTAGTGAATTGCCCGTATGGAATGCTGCAGTCTGAGGGCGCACAGAGTCGAGACTGGCGCCTCTAGCGGCAAGATCCTCGTTGCTATGCTGATAGCTTGGTCGTCCCTTGGCCACAGCTGACAACCTTTGAGCTTCGAGATCGTTGTGTAGACCGATGTCCAGGGGAGGCACATTCAAAGAAGATGCCATCCGTGACGGCACAGTGTACTGCGACACGCTGAGGTTGGAAGAATTTTGATGCGTGGGCTGATACCCAGTGTTTTCAGCTGGTGCAAAGTATTTTGACCACCCGGAACTTCGTTTCTTGACATCAAGACTCGAGGGGTCGTTTGCAGGCTGCGGAAGCACAGCATTAGCATTGGGCGCAAACTGGTTGCTGTGATCCCCAGATTGTACCCCAGGAGCTGGACTCCAGGCGCTGCTGGTGATCTCCTCGAGCTCCAGCACGGGCGACTTCTTGGCCTCAGCTGAGGGGGACCTGACAAGTCGTGCTGTACTCTCAAAGCTACCTTTCTGCCCCGTGCCTCTGCTGTGACGATTTGCACCAAACTTTCCAGCGATGATCATCAGTGAATTGTGACCGGAGCTCTCGTCATTGTTGAAGATCTTTGGAGGCGCTAGTGGCTCGACCACAGTCGGACTACGGCTGTCCATCCTGCTCGGGTTTTGACTGGCACCAGTATTCTTGACTCCGAAAATCGCCAGTGAGCTCTGCGAATCATTTTGGAAGTGATGAAGTTTGGGTGGTGCCATGCGATCAAGATCGGCTACTGATCCACCAGCTTCTTTCATGAAAGAAGCACCACGATCGGCAAAGCTCAACCTGTCGGCATCCTTTTCGTCGATGTATGCTGATTGTTGCTTCTTCTTGTTCTTGCGCTTCCTCATGTAGAGCAGAGCTATAGCCATAAGAAGTGCGACACCTGCCAACACACCGAGAGTGATACCAAGAGTTCTCCTTGTGTGGGAGGAAGTAGATTTCTTGAGACCAACTGGCTCGGTTGAGGTTGCCGCTGCTGCATCACTAGTAGTCGAAGGAGGCATGGTCGACGTAGGAGTCGCTGAAGAAGTGGAACTCGTGAGTGGAACCTGCTTCGGTGAGCCGTTGAAGAATGTCGATGCATCCACCCAGGTGTTCTCTTTCTGGTTGAAGATGGCCACCGGATTGCTGTCGTCGCCACCACTGATGATGGCCAGTCCGTCCGAGCTTTGCGCAACCGTATAGTCTGATCGCTGTGTCTTTGGTGCATCTGTGCTGTTGTATTCTGGCCAGTTTTGTAGCGTCAGATCGCGTTTCCTTTTCCGTGACGACTCGGTGCCTATTGTTTGTCCGTTTTTGGCAGTCTTACCACCTGCCCCTAGCAAGACGATGTTCTCGACTTCATTCGGTGACTTGGAGGCATCGTAAACTTGAAGAACTTTACTGCCATCAGTGCCCGATATTAGAGTCGCGCCAGCGTTGCTGGGTAAGGCTGAGGTAAGGTTAGTGCCGAGTTCCTCCCATCCTTCGGGTCCAAAGGTGAAGATCTGTTTGTTGTCCCTTTCACCTCCTAGCATGACAGCGTGGCCACTATCCCATTGCAAAAGCACTGGCTGGTTTGCTGGCGGAGCTGTCGAGGTAAAGGCCGATATGTCGTACGGCTCAGTGGCTGAAATAAGGAATGTTTGACTCGACAATGCAGCTGAAGCCTGCGGCTGAGAACCAGCATAGACTAAGATAGAAGCAGAGTCATTCAGGTAAGCTACGCTGTGATCTGTCCGACCTTTCATGTCCGGTGTGAGTGGCGTGAGTGTTTCCCATGACTGATTTTTGAAAAAGAATCGTTGCATGCCTCCATAACTGTCGTTGGATGAAGTGCCTCCTATGACATAGAGGGCTGCTTGTGATTGATCTCCATTGGGTATCGCTGTGACACAAGCAGGGCCTGTCACAGCCTCACCTTGTGGTAATGTAGACCAAGTGGCATTCTCTTTCAACGGTAGTGATTGGAAAGCATTCGGCGACAGCACGTAAAGAGTGTCTTCGTGTACGGCAGAACATCGTCCACTCAGGGACTTCTTGGGCCGCGGGACAGACATGATAAGTAAATTTGGTTGGGTGGTATTAAGAAATTATCGGATGAAGGTGTATTTAGCGAGTGGTCGCGCGCGAAGCGGGCTGTAGAATCTGTCGTCTTGGTTGAAGGCTACTGGCAAGTCATCGCACACACACGCTGGTTATTCCGGTTTGGTAGAATCAGATGTGGATGCGGTCCGATCGAGGAGAGACTTCGCAAGGTCGCGAAACAGAAGGTGCAAGGTGCTACTTGCTGAATCAGGAAAGCGGAACCCACGTCTTAACGTCAGGCAATTAATCGATTACAGACTTGCAACAATTAGTTTGCTCGTCCAAAGTGAGTGTATTGTGGTCAGTGTGTCGCGTAAATGACAGTAAGGTCCGGTGTAGTCGCTTGACAGAATGAGTGTGGAAGAGTGCGAGGCGAGATACCTGCGGGAGTGTACCGATGATGGTAAACTCACGACAGGGGTGCGAAAAGAGAGCGTAACGGTCCTGGACGTGTTGTGGATGATCGATGGATGGATTAGCTGTCAACGGCCCGCGTGATAACAGCGTTTGGGTGAGTGAATTGCCTGCAACTACGCTTGATCTGCCCTCGGAGAATACAGAACGAAGCGAGGAAGGACGCTCGATCGTGAAACACGAGACACTCGGAACCTCGTCGCAAAAGAACTAATGGTAGCGAACCCAGCAGATTCAAAACAGCACAGCTAGAGAAGCAGAAAAAACGAAAGACTGGCAGCTGGCTTAGCTGACCTGCTCTAGCATGAAAGTGCGATATGGCAGACAAGAAAGCCGTCTCGGCCGTTGGAGGAAACGTTTGGAACAGGAGGTGAGAGTGGGAAGGCGATGCGTGATGGACGCATTGACTCTCTTCGTGATGATCCGTTCGCCAGCCGATTTCTTTCGTCCCGAGTGTAACTCTAGATTAATCTGGAGCCCAATTATAGCTCAAAGATCCCCCAGAAGAATGGGAGCCTACTATCATAGCTTACGGCGATGGCGCATTGCCGACTTGTGTGATACTGCTCGTGGTCGCAGACTGATGAGGTGCTTCACGCGCTCAGACTTTGTCTCTCTTTTCTCTCTCTCCACAAAACTTGGTACTTGCGGGCTGCTACTTGCTTCCATGTGGGTCTGGAGCTTTAAGACAAGGGGGGCATCACGAAGAATCAAGACGCGACTGGCAACGTTTATCTATATTAGACGATTTTCCGACCTCACTTTCCCTGATGTTTCCAGCGCATCTGGATCTGTCTCTGTAGAAGTAGAAGTTGTACTCTCTTAATTACATCGATATAGCTATAGTTGCGAGTGGTCTGCAGAGCACTGAACACCGCAAAGGTCGTGCGTTTCGAAGCGGGCTTGTCGATCTCGTTCCCCTGACGGAAACCATACCAGTTTAGTGCCCCTGAAACGAAACCCTGATCTCGCCTAAAGCTGACGCCCTCCTAGCTGCCAAGCGTACCATGCATGCTTTGACCGTACGAAGAAGGACAGTGAAGAAAGGTTACCGACATGGTATGTCTCTAAATAGTAATTTCGTCGATGCTTCAGACGTTTTGTCCATTCGCAGTGATGCCGGTGTATCATGCAAGGCGGATGTCTGGTCAAATTTAAATGCTGCAAGGCTGCGCAGCTGATGCGAGAATGGTACGCGGAGATACCTGGAGGAAATTACTCGAGTCTTGGGAGGCTCTAGGCAATGAAACTAAAAGTAGCTGATCATTCCGCTTTGGATCACTTTTGACAACAATATTATTGTGATTTTAAAGCGTCGTTGGCGCGCGAATTGTGATAGCTGAAGATCTGACATTCAAGCGCCGATAGCTGATTTTCTATAGGCATGACCCACATGTCATCACAATTACCTTCTGACTCGGCCATTAGAGGATAGTGCTTGAGACCAATCATGTCGTGATGCTGCGAGTCGATGCGTGTGCTGGCGCATCATGATCCGAGACAGCAACATATGTGATTTTTAAAGCTAGCGGTGAGATCAAGCACTCTCCTCTGTCTCGGTGGTGGGGGTCTGCTGCTGCTGTTTCTGTTTCCATGCCTGTGCCATCTGCAAGAGTTTGGACATCTTGGCCGCACTCTCGTCATCGGCGGGGAAGACGTAGTCCATGTACTCTTCAAATTCGTTCTCGGCCAACTTTCTTCTCTTCTTGACCCTTCTCGGCATTTGCTTCTCGACCTTTTCTAGATCCTCAGCAGTGCCATGTGTCTGCTCAAATGATCGCCATGCGTTGAGAAGAGCGACGCGCTGTTCTTGGGTCAGTGCTATGCTTAATGATGTCGATAAGTGAACTTCACGTACCTCTTCCTTGAGATCCTTCTGCTTGAAGTTGCTATAGGCTCTCTCGAACACCTTGCGTGCATTCGCTTTGGCGTTGTCGCTGACTGGTCTTTCTTCTGCCTCGTCCGTTCCGTCTTCCTCTTCTTCCTCGTCCGGCACGTTGATCTCGAAGTGTGCAAAGCTGATCCAGACCTTGACGTGATCCGTCTTTTCGAGCAGCCTTTCGTACAGAGCTCGCGTACGCTCATACTCACCCTCTTCCTCCTCGAAGTCTATGTAAGCTTTCCACAGAAGCTCAGGCATGTCAAGCTGCGGCTGATCAACAGCCAATTCAAAGATAGCCCTGGTTCGTTCTAAGTCATCCAGACCACGCTCCAGCTCGGCAAATTTAATCCAGGCCTGGCAATTGGCTGGATTCCATTCAATGTGTTTCTCGTACAGCGTCCGACACCGCACAAACTCAAAGAGCTTCAATTCCAACTCGATATAGCCTTTGAACAGCTTGTCTTTCGGACACATGCCAATGGCCTGACCGAGTGTTTTTCGCGCGTTCTGTAGTTGCATCTGTCGTATCTCGGACTGAGCCTTCAGAAGCCAGATCTTTGCAAATGTGAACTTCTTGTGTGGGATGAGCTTAAGGCATTCATTGTAAACCTGTCGTGCGCGCTCCGGGTCCTTGTTGTCGGTTTCCTCCCATAATGCGTAGAAGATCCACAAATAGATATAGCGACGCCAGTGACGTTTCTCATGAGTTGGAGGTACCTGAGCAATCGCGCGCTCATAGACGTCGCGTGTTCGCTCTGCATCGCCAGAAGACTCTTCAAGTCGGGCGTAATCGATCCAGGAATCGTAGTTTTTGGGGTTTTCCCTAACCTGCTCCTCATACTGTACACGTCGCTTGCCCAGAATAACGTCCTCGACTCCTTCGCGGTCACCATATTGTTTCTCGAATGTTGTGTAGTGCTTGTGTAAGAGAACAGACTTGCTTCTGGGCATGCGATCCAAAGCATATTTGTAGATAGCCCTTGCACGCTCATACTCTTTCAGTTTGGCCTCGTACCTGGCATAGGCGATGAAGACTTTCTCGTCCATGAAGTCCTCGCCAAGGGTTTCAATGGCCATTCCAAAGACCTCACGGACATGGTCACTTGTACCATTCTCCTCTTCGAAGCGCGCCCATTTAATCCAGTTCCTCGGCTCTGGGTGTACAATTGTGAAGCGTTCGAAGATTGACCTTGCACGATCGAATTCTCCATACCTCTTCTCCAGCTTTATGTAGGCGCTCCAGGCCGCCTCATCAGGCTCCCAGCTCATCCACCTCTCGAAGACCTGTCGTGTGCCGGGAACATTGCCAAGAGTCTCCTCCATGTAGACATATTTGTACCAGAGCTTGTCCACTCGGGGAAGAATTGTCACGGCTCTGTCCAATACGTTTCGCGCGTGGTTGATGTTTCTCTCCTTCATCTCGGCTTCGATGTATCTCAGCCATAACGGAACGATGGTAGAGTCGACATCCAAAGCTCTCTCGAAGACACTTCTTGCCCTCCTGAATTCTTTCTGTTCCAGTTCCCATCCGGCATACCGCATCCAATTCCCCATACTAAGGCGGTTGCGACGGACATAGTCTTCGAATTCCTTGCGCTTGCGACCCTGGTATTCGTGTAGTTCTTCGAGATCAGCGAAGCGTTGGGTAGGAGCCTGTAGCGCAGGCTCTTGTCTGTCCACTGCTTCTCGCAAAAGCTGCTCTGCAGAGATCTGGATGGGAGCGGCGGCCTTGTTCTTGACCCTTGGCGGGCCACGTGAAGACTCCATGATGAAGGTGAGATAGTATCGTTGGTGTGTAGGGAGGACAGAATCTCAATTTTATTGTTGGACGCGTGTAGGAAGATGTGAGCCCAGTACCAGTCCGATTGCGCGCGACCAGTGCGCCGGGCAATATATGGCGACAATCAGAGCGAGGTGGAGTGTATGATGGTGATGGATAGAAAGCCGATGTAGGCAGTAAAGATACAGTTGCTCGAGTCTTGGCAGACGCCGCCTGGAGCAACGCAGAGCCTCACGGCGGAGCGGAACTTTGTGAGCTCACCACCACCACCGCCGCCACCTCCACCTCTGCCGTCCTCCGCCCTCCACCTTCCTGTATTTTGTATCGAAAGGGCTGAAGAACTTCAACATTGACATCACTACATCATCTCCAGCACACCGACTCTGTTCCACCCTAGAACCAAATCATCTCGTCGAGACGGTCAACACTATTAATAAGATAAGTGATATACACTCAGCAACTATAGAGCAAACCATTCAGGTCCAGTGCGCCGTTGCGCATCCAACTACAACATGGCGACCATCGCAGATGAGTTGCTCAACGATTTCGAAGACAGCGGGGATGAAGAAGAGACAAACAACAATCTCCAGGGAGATGACGATCTCATAGGTGGTCCATCTGCCAATGGACTGCGCCCTCTGGACCCGGACGAGCCAAATGGCAATGGCGGCATGGAGCTTGACGGAGACGAAGAAGAGATCGAAGACCAAGACATGGAAGGCGATGCTAGCCTGAACAATGCACAAGAGGCCGAGGACGAAGAAGAGACCAAAGCGAGGGTGGAAAAGATGCAGCTGGGCGCTGTCGGCGACGTGCGAAGTGTGGCAGGCCTTATGAAGACACTGGAACCCGTACTCGAGGTAAGCTACCCAGTCACCTCTCACATTACCCATTTGCGCAAATCAGATTTACATCGATGAGCTTTAGCCCTGACTCTGGTATTTCTCCTGCAGAAAATCGCTCATTACCAAGCTCTCCCACCAGAGAAGCAAACGAAAAACATTGGTTCCGTGGAGGATAACCCTGAGTACAAGCTGTTGACACAAGCAAATACACTCTCCACCTCTATCGATGGCGAGATCATGCTTGTGCACAAGTTCACCCGCGACCATTACTCTGTGCGCTTCCCGGAACTCGAGCGGCTCGTTGTCAATCCTCTGGACTATGCAAAGACGGTCGCAATCATTGGCAATGGCCCCATGGACAACATCAAAGCTATCCAGAATGAAATGAACCCCATGGTTGGACAGTCCTTGCGCCAGGTTCTCGATGGTCCATCGCTTATGGTTGTCACCGTGGAAGGAACCACTACCAGGGGTCAACCTCTCTCAGAGTCGGAGCTCGCAGCTGTCCGGAGTGCATGCGAGATGATCCTGCGCCTTGACAAGGCAAAGAAAACCCTGACTGACTACGTGCAATCACGGATGAATCTCTTCGCACCAAACTTGACTGTCTTGATCGGCTCGCTCACCGCCGCCCAACTCATCAACTACGCTGGAGGTATCACTGGTCTCGCTAAAACTCCCTCCTGCAATATTCCTCCCCTCGGATCGAAGAAGAATACTCAGACAGGGTTTGCCACAAACGTAGGAGTACGCCACCAAGGTTTCCTTTACAACTCCCCTATCATTCGCGAGATCCCGACCGATCTCAAAAAGCAGGCAATGCGCATTGTCAGCGCCAAAGTCGTGCTTGCTGCCCGTGTCGATCGAGTTCACGAGTCACCTAATGGCTTTACCGGAGAAGACCTGAAACAACAGTGTCTTGATCGTCTAGAGAAGCTGACAGAAGCACCTCCCAACCGGGGCGCAAGAGCGCTTCCAGCACCCGATGACAAACCTAGTCGCAAGCGAGGTGGACGACGAGCTCGCAAAGCAAAGGAAGCCACAGCCATGACGGATCTGCGAAAAGCACAGAACCGTATGGCATTTGGTAAGGAAGAGGCTGAAGTTGGCTATGGCCAAGGTGAAGGCACGATCGGTATGGGCATGATAGGTACAGCCCAAGAAGGTCGTATTCGTGCCACTCAGATTGATCAGAGGACACGAGCGAAGCTGTCGAAGAAGAATCAAGGCTGGGGTGGGGCTACGCCGGCAGGCGGCGCACAGAGTGGTCTGGCGTCAACTTTCCAGGGTGGCTTTGGATCTGGCACTGCCTCTGTGCTGCGTAATTCGGGACTGCGCACAAGCGGAGTCGGCGCAGCAGCTAGTGGTACAAGCACTGTTGCTTTCACACCAGTACAGGGTCTGGAACTTGTGGATCCAAAAGTAAGAGAAGAGATGAACAGGAAGAGAAAAGCAGAGGAGGATAGATGGTTCAAGGGTGGTACCTTCACTCAAGTTGGCGGTGGTGCCAGTAGCAGTTCTGGAAGCATGACGAAGGATGGCTTCAAGGTGCCTGCCTTGCCGATGAGCAAGAAACCAAAGACGGGTTAAGGTGTGCATACGCAATGGTACATGCTCGCTCGCCTGCGAACGATGTCTTCAATGACCCTTCGCGCTTCCTCTTTTGCCGATGTCAGCACGATGCGGCCTATCGGAAGAAGTCATGTCACCTCGTTTCGAAAATTGGGTGGTAAACTCATGCCATGTTCACCTGCGAGTCCAGCTACACGTTGAGGTGTTTTTAATGTATATGTTACCACCGTCATCGTAAGATACCGCTTTAAACAAAAGTCGTTCCAAGTCAACCGTGCAGAAGCTTCCGCTGATTGAAATGAACGAACTTCGAGGCGTTGTTATGTCAACAGAGAAACACAAAGAAATGGTCAAGGACTCATGAGTTTCGGTAGAGGACATCTCATTGCCTTGTTAACCTCAATGGTGAGAACACTATGATAGTAATCTCGAATCCACAGGTTCTTGTGAACTCGGTCGTGCCTGACCTCTGCAGCCAGGGTCGCCCCGTCATGTGCCGCGGAAGGTAATGAAGATTCATTTGTAATGGACCCTGAAAACGTGACTTCGTGTGTCGCTGTTGCCTCCTGCATCCCCAGATTTTCGATAAGCCACGGACCAGATACGCGTCGCACTTGCCACTAAACGCGATCATCTACCATTTCGAGAACATCTTCAATTATCTTTCCTTCTCATCCTCGACAACAACGACGACAGCACGCCCAGCGACTCTTCAAAGGAAAAGTATATCGATCTCCGTCAGTGCAAATCGTAGCGTAGATCGCCCATCATGAGTGCAGCTCCCGAAGAGGCTCAGTCTCAATCAGGAATGGAGGAAGAGATGGGTGGCGGCCCTGGCGCACCAACGCCACTCTCTGCTTTAGAGGTAGATATAACTCTCATGTCAAGACGTATGACAGCCTCGCTGATTGCCGACGCAGGGTATGAATGGATTGACAAAGAGGGACATTCAGCTCTTCGTTGATGGCGGCTTCCATACGGTTGAGGCGGTGGCGTATACCCCCAAGATGGTACTTGAGCGCATCAAGGGTATATCCGAGCAGAAGGCATCGAAGATGCTCATAGAAGGTTGGTTTAAATATATGTGAAAGTGGATGGACTCGTGCTAATCAGCGCTCAGCATCGAAACTTGTGCCCATGGGTTTCACTACCGCCACCGAGATGCATGCCCGAAGAAGCGAGCTCATTAGTATCACTACTGGGTCCAAGCAGCTTGACACTTTACTTGCTGGCGGTATCGAAACTGGATCAATTACTGAAGTGTTTGGCGAGTTCAGGACAGGAAAGAGTCAGCTGTGCCACACCCTCGCAGTCACCTGTCAACTACCATTTGACATGGGTGGTGGCGAGGGAAAGTGTCTTTATATTGACACCGAAGGTACATTCAGACCCGTTCGTCTCCTCTCGGTTGCCCAGCGTTTCGGACTTAGTGGAGAAGAGGTGTTGGACAATGTGGCATACGCGAGGGCGTACAACTCGGATCATCAACTTGATCTGCTGAACCAGGCAGCTCAAATGATGACAGAAACACGGTTTTCGCTACTCGTCGTTGACTCAGCTACCTCTCTGTACCGCACAGACTTCTCTGGACGTGGAGAGCTTTCAGCAAGACAGGTCCATCTGGCCAAGTTCATGCGTACCCTACAACGCCTGGCAGATGAGTTCGGAATCGCTGTAGTCATCACCAACCAAGTTGTCGCACAGGTCGACGGCGGCCCATCGGCCATGTTCAACCCCGATCCCAAGAAGCCCATTGGAGGAAACATTATCGCTCACGCCAGTACGACGCGTCTCAGCTTCAAGAAGGGCAGGGGTGAGACTAGAATATGCAAGATCTACGACAGCCCTTGCTTACCCGAGAGTGACTGTATGTTCGCCATCAATGAGGACGGCATTGGTGACCCGACACCCAAGGACCTGGAGAAAGACGGTCGCGCATAGAACCTGCAAGGGGTTGACGAGTAATGGTAAAGTCTACGGCGCACAAGGGTAGGAGGGATGGGGGATTCTTTGCTTTTTCATAATCATGATACCAACTTTTCTGCATTATCTGGCGCTAGGAGGAACGTCGGGGCAGATTACAGAGCGGAGTGTGGATGAACGTGGGTATCAACTTATACTCTACTTGCATGCATGAGCACGAGTAGTACACACAATTGTCTATAGAATATGCAGAGGCACTTTGACGCCGAGCAATCCAGCAGAGTATTATAAACATTCTCTGAACCTAGCAGACCATGTTAATGATATTCATGGTCGACGTGGGAGAGGAAGTGATAAACAAGATGATGAACGAGGTTCACTTCACCTCCGCCATCATCTCCGCAAAAGAGTCCGCCATCGTCTCAAAAGTCTTGGCATAACTTTGGGGCTTCACGAATATCTGAGACGCGAATGTAATTGAGCTTCACGTGAAGTCTGCAAACACGCTCTGCTTGACTTGACCACGCCTGATCACGCTCCCTTCTCTTCCATCCACCAGGCGAGCGCTTTTGCCTTGCGGAGACACACATATACGTACGGGCGCGCAATGTCGTCGACGGTTGCGCCGTATCTCTACACAGAGGCGCGACTAAACATCGAGCCGACCTACAGTAATTCCACCCTTCACATTTCCACAGAGCCCACGGGCCTATTCTCTGGCCGCAAACGATCAAGACCGATAGAGAGCGACGTCGACCAAGATGAAGACTCGTACGCAAAACGTCACATAGCCACCGAGGGCTCCATCTTCTTTCGTCGCAGTTCGAGATCTCCTCGCACTTTTCTCTGGCGCGTGCTCCAAGATCGCAACCTATTGGAAATACAATCCGTGGATCTGGCGCAGTCGAAACAGAACACACAGGAGTCGGTCTTGACGTTTGCGCTGAGCTTCGCCAATCCCATACGATTGAACGGAATCGCTTTCGCGGACCCCGAGCAGCATGATGCACTGGAAGTGTTTGTCCTTACGACGAGCAATGAACTGTTCACATTCACCTTGAGCAAGGGAGTCTTGCTGAGAGACTCAGTACCGACGTCCGAGGAATTCGACACGTCTACATGCTGGAAAATGTACAAGCCGACCTCATTCAGCTTCAAGAATCCTTATAAATTAGTCGCAACAAGTTCGCTCGAATTATTCATCTCCTTGCACGATGGAAGCCTCTTACGGTTGGACAGAAAGGCTGGGGACAGTGGTGCGTAGCCGTCTATCGGATAATTGATGATAGAGATCTCTAACCATGCTACAGGTTCTTCATGGCGCGAGACCTTCTTTAGTGAAGGAGGCTGGGGATCTACTTTTAGAGGACTCATTCCCTTTAGAGGCCACAATACCGTGAGATTTGGCGACGTCGATCTCGAGTCTTCGACGCCAACCGCCATTGCCATGTCACCGGATAGCGACCACTTGTTCACCGTGTCTCTCGACCATACCCTGAAGGCTTGGAACATGAAGACTGGAAAGACTGCTGTTCAGACCGATCTACTTGGCGAAAACGAGAAGGAAAACGTCCACAACGGAGCTCAGTATCTAATCGACCCGAGTCAAGGTTCCATCATGCAAATTGTCGAAGTGCAAGGCCGTCCAGATGGAGACATGTACTATATCGTTACCAATTCGCCCAAGGACCATCGATTCAAGTTCTGGGCAATCAGAGATGCAGACTCGACCGCTCACGGCATGAGGGATCTCCAATCGGAGGCCAAGTTGATACCCCCACTCGACGAACTCATGAACACCAATGTGTGGCAGATTGTCGAGTTCCGAATCTTGCCAGGGCACGGATGGCGACAATCTCAACTCTGGATCAGAGTCCGAGCTGGTGCATTTGTGAAGATCTTTACTCTAACCTTTGACCTTTTGGCACCTCCAGAGGATGTGGAAGATGTGTGGCAGAACAACTGGGCGGCCGTGGATGAAGGTTCACTCAGTATCGACTCGCTCATGAACATTGCTCAATATCCTGCCGAGTCGGACGTCTTGCTGGCTGCGGATGATGCTTCAAGTCCGTCCGAGCGATGGCTGGACTTTCTGTTCTACCCCGGTCGTTTCAGTACCGCCACGCTTGAGACTGCACTATTTGTTTATCGAAAAGGACTAAAGCTTCTGACCGACTCAACACGAGCATCAAATGACAAGCCTCTAAAACGGCGACTTTGCGACGCAATCTCCGCCAAGATCGAAGTGAACAAGACGGCTTCTGGCCAGATCGATTTTGAGCGTTACCAGTCAGATATCGCTGCGCAGTGGCACACGTATTTTGGTCTGGTCAGACTACTTCACAGTCGCCGGGCTGATTCACTATCTCTTGCCTTTGACGCAGCTCTCGCCCTGCCATGGATCGTCCGGGCAGACTTCGTAAGTCCAGTCAGGACATGCAGCGAATTCGAAGTCATCAACCACAACTCAGACATCTTCATCACACAAGAGGAACACTACATCGTCAATTCTTTACCGCTCGCTAATTACCTGCCTGACGATAACTGTGTTCCAGTCGCCAGATTGCTGATCGGAGCTCGTGCTTTCAGAAGAGGACTGTCTGCATACTTTCAGTCCACTTTTGAGCAGGCGAGTACGGTCAACGCATTACAACTCAGCACGGACAAGACAGTGAACGGGGTGCATAAGAAGTACAGTCGTCACGTACTTGAGCTTTACGATGCATGCGCTCTGCACTCCGAAGTCTCTAACGAAGACTTTGACAGTCTTACAGAGTCCATGCAAGACCTTGGGGGTCTAGGCGAGCTGACGAACGATATCTTTCTTGCGGCTATCGAGCGACTGGCCGAGCCTGAACGCGGATCAGACCTGCAGCAGGCACTCACCAGATATGGTGACAAGACGACCATCAGAGGCGCACAAGAGACACTACAATCAACACACGAGGCTGTTCTGGATCTACTTGCGCTGGTTGTCTTCATGGCTGGTGATCTTGAACCTGAAGAATTGTCCTCTGACTTTAATGCTTCGGAGCTGTATCAGGACCTTATGGCGAAACTCAAAGAGCACAAGATCCTACTATGGCTGGCCAGCAATGTGCGCCAGGAGCCTTCGAAGCGAACCAAGGAGATCCTGGATCCTCTAAGCAAGAACAAGCGTACGGTTCAGCCCGCACTTACACTTTTCGAAAGCATTTTCATCGGTGACTGGCAGGCGATGCGCTTTCCGAACGAAAGCATGTCGTCACTGATCACGTACTGGTCTCGGGCGTGGACATATGGAGCCAACTTGGCAAAATCGTACGACGGCGTGGTTATGCATATCATGGGTAATCTCATCAAGCACGGTAACCACGAGCTGGCCACGGAGTTTGAGGCCTTTTTGCCATCCGGACCGTGGGCGCAATACCTCCGCGGACGACTGTATCTTGCCACTGGTGACTTCACAATGGCAGGAGTGCTCCTGAAGCGCTGTGCCGAGGACCTCAGCTCGAAGTCTCCCAAGATCGACGACATCGACACATCAAATCTGCTTAAGGGAACCGAGAGATCTTTCTTCAATGATGGATTACCGCGTTTCTATATGCACGTGTCCTCTCTCTACGAAGCACTCAAGATCCACACCTACACTGCGGATTTCGCTTCTTTGGCGCTGGAGGAATTAGGCCATAACGACCCCGCAGCACTAGACGATGACGCGCTATCAAAGCTGGACTCGAGGAAACGCAACATGCACAATTCACCGGCAGCGATGCAGGTGGACATGGCGATGGAGGAGCTGCATTTGCTGAGGGTACAGCAGCTCAAAGAAGAGATATTGTCGAGAATCTTCAGTGCTTCGTTGCAAACGAGTCATTACAGACGAGCATTCGATGTGTTGTTGTTGGTCCGAGACCCAGCACTGTAAGTTGCCTTTCGTTTCTTTGCTCTCCCCAATATCTCTCCTGTTTTACATATGCTAATTCGACCAAACAGACGAAAAGCAAACCTGCAATCCCTGATATCCTCACTCATCCACTCATCTCTCTCCCCCTCTTCAGAAACCTCAATGTCCCAACAATCGCCCTTGACCCTCCTGACATCCCTCCCCTTCCCCTCACACATGTACCCGGAAATCGACCAAATCCTCCTGACCCTAACCAAGAAACACCTCCCCTTTTCCCCCGTCGCATCATCAACAGCAACACCCCTCCCTCAATACCACCAAGTCATGTACGCCTGGCGGATGCACACGCAAGACTTCCGAGGCGCGGCCTCGATCCTCTACGACCGCCTACAACTGCTGCGGTCCGCCTCGTCGTCCACAACCAGCACGACAGTCGGCGAGACGAGCACCAGCAAACCCCCCGTAGTCGCCAGCAAAGTCTTCGAGCCAGACGACGAAACCCTGCTAGAGGCCTACCTGGTCTGCATCAACGCGCTAGCATGTCTAGGCAAGGAAGACGGGTGGGTGCTAGTCGACCACGCCTCTTCGTCTTCGGTCGTCGTCGTCGGTGCCGCGGCAGCAGCAGCAGCAGCAGCAGCGAAGAAACGGAAAATCGTCACGCTCGAGGATGTGCGAAGAGAATACCAGACCGAGCTGGACAGGAGGAGCGACATGTTGCACGGCAGGTTCCCGTTACTTGGCGGAGGAGGGGGCTTTGGGATGCCAGAGGGCATAGCGATGGAGTTTTGAACGAATGGGACGAAGCGGGGGCGCCGTAAGGTCAGCTAGATAGTAGAAACGAGAGACGGAGACGCCGCTCTTGCTCTTCCCTTTCTCGGATAGAATACGATGGGACAGACAGCATAACTTGGGATGCAAATATCAAAAGCTTAACCACACATACATATACACCGTGAACGAACGAAGACGAAGAGGAGATATAACCATCGATCGCTTTTGGACTTGGTGGGCCTGGCCTGGTCCTCGCTCTGCAAGGTAAGGTAGGTACAGCATCATCTGTGAACAAGGCACACAACACACGCGATTCGAGCACCATGAACTCATACTCTATCTCGTAAGTTCACCAACTCTAAAATCCAAGCACCATGAACTCATACTCTATCTTATAATTCACTGACTCTAAAATCCATACGCGATTCAAAAGACGTAATCTAGCTTCCTTGCCAATCACCAACGAGTCGTCGAGAAGAGCAAGAAGAAAAGGCATTCTCTTGAGTCCCACTAGACGGTTGACTCATGAGAGGTCGAGTGTTCCATCTTGAATGGAATACTCGATCCCACACGCCCTCGATACCGTCTGATATCGAAGACCAGGAGCCAAAGAACCGTCAAGAGCAATTCACCAGTCGGTTTGGAGAGAGAGGAACATAAGTTTTACCTTTTTACCATGTACAGATCTAATATCAAAAAAAAGAAAAGAGAAAAGAAATTCAAACTCCTTGGCCTATATTTCCCCCATCCCCCATAATCCGTATCCGCTTTTCTTTTCATACTATCGCACAAGACAGTCCGCCTGAAGAAGAAAAAGAAGCAAGAGCAGAAGACAAAGAACAAAACCAGAAAACGCCCTCGCTTTGCTTTGCTTTAATTTGCTCTGGATGTCCCCCACCCAACCACTTACCATGCACCTCCGATTTTTTTGGGGTCGTTGCTCTTCTTCTCATTTGCTGCGTTTCTCGACATGTCCGCCGTCTTTCGTTCTCGGAAAATTCTCTTACTCGTTCTACAATTCCCATCCAAGTTCCATTGCAGACTCCTTCGTATCATCCATTGATATCGAAATGCGCCTGGAAATAAATCTTCATTGCTTTCCTTTCCCTTCGCGTGTCTGATGCAAAACAAACTCCCTGCGCGACTGGAGAACACTGAAAAAAACCCTGAGTTGCGCTCCTATTCCTCCAAAAAAAAGTTTAGTCTGGAAGTGGCATTGAGAGATGATGGCGCACTCATCGATGCCTTGGGTCTTGGCTCCTTGCATTTCTCTCCCGTTCTTCACTCCATGTTCCTTCGTATCAGCTTGTCGAGCGCCCTCATCTTATCCCTTGTTGCTTCGTGCATTGTGATCCATGAGCTGACGGAGCCTCTTCGTACGTGTAACGTGTCCTTGGTGCAAGTCAATGCAGGTTGCCGAAACAATGTTGAGAGCGAATCCAAGTTGCCATGACCCATTGCAGTGTGCAGGGCAAGGTTAATGTACCCTTGACTGAAGAAACAAGGACAAGTAAGATGTCTCGTTTCCGGTTCCGCTCCTCGCTCAAAGGCTTCGATAGGCGCCCCTCGGCGCAAAAAATCCATCATCAGAAGCAGTAAAATGTGAAAATGTCAGGTGTGGAAATGAAAAGGTATAAATCAAGACATGGCTCCGATAAGGGGGGTATCATGAGAATGAAAGAAAACCAGGGTGAAAATGTCTAGCAACAGTGGAGCTTTTTGGACAGGAGTGAATGGCGGCTTGCATCAATTGATGCAAGTATAGACCGCCTGATCCTTTTTGTACACGTGTAGAATGAAAGAAGCTCCAAGGAGCGCAAGTTGAATGCGAGCCAATTCATGGACTTCTGTACGCTGTCGACAACCTATTGGAGAAGCATCTGTCCTTGGTGAGCTTGCTGGCCGGGATCGACGACCTGATCGGACAAGGCAAGAAGAAGTTGAGCAAGGCAGCGCTTGGTTGCGGCATCATCGCGGAGAACACTGGAGAAGGTAGCGTCGCGAAGAGGTTCCGGGAGACATTGACGAAGGGCCTCTCTTGCGCGGGCGTTGTCGCTGAGGCTTATCGTAGTGAAACCAAGAGTCAGCAGGAGTATCTTCCGATGATTAACAAACGACTGGAGAAGTTCCATGCTCACCGTAAAAAACACCGCACGACATGCTTGAGTAGTCTCACAGTCTGCTGCTCGACAAGCTGATTCACCATGTTGCTCAAGACAGTGCCCACGGCGTAGAAGCGCTCATATGTTTGACAGATATATTGCAGACCCAAGTCATCGAGAAGGATCTTCTGGACGATGAAGATGGCGACCGTCTTGCTCAGCTCGCTGCCAGTCTCCATTATACGGAGACAAAGTGGGATGATTTCAGTCGTCAACAGGAAGTTGATGACCTCGCTGCTGTCGTTCTTGACAAGAGCGCCGATAACACCAAGAGAGGTGAGTCGGAGATATTCGAATGGACGGGATTTCGAAGTGGTGTTGAGGAAAGGGTAGAGGAACAGAGGGATATGGGCTAAGGCAGAAAGTCAGCAAGGAACCCCCATAAAAGCAAGAAATTCGAGAGTTGACGCACCTCCAAGGAACAGGCCCCTCGTTTCGCTGTGAGAGGCTACGCATTGCAGCAAGGCCAAGGCATTACACACGCGATTGCTCGCGGCAGCGGTGAGTTGACTCGGGTTCAGAAGCGGATAGACGCTGATGATTTCCTGCAACAAGGTGGTCATGACACCGAACGAGTGCCAAAGAATGAGAGCCAGTTCCGGAACCTGCTCTCTCTTCTTGCTCAGCTCCAGCAGCGCACTTTCGCGCGTCTCGGCTCTCATCATCTGAGCGATCCATTCGAGGACTCTCCTATTCTCGTCACTGACAGCGCCCTGATCGCCACCGACGACCATGCCATTGGCGCCATTTCCCTGCTGTTGTTGCTGTAATTGTTGCTGCTGCTGTTGTTGCTGTTGTTGTTGTTGTTGTTGTTGTTGTTGCTGGGAACCTGGGCTAGGCCCGAGATGATCGTGGGTTCCCTGACCCATGCCTGCACCACCCGCCGCTATCCTGGAGTAATGTTGCTGTTGTGCGGCGTGTGCTGCTGCGGCGGCAGCCTGGGCTTGAGCGTGTTGATGTGCGACATTTACGTTTTGGTGTTGAAGAGCAGCAGGGT
Source organism: Neodothiora populina (assembly GCF_041146345.1). Lineage (NCBI taxonomy): Eukaryota > Fungi > Ascomycota > Dothideomycetes > Dothideales > Dothioraceae > Neodothiora > Neodothiora populina. The sequence goes on along the minus strand of NW_027191405.1, from coordinate 1,477,754 downwards.
TCTGGGCGTGGTTGTGGGCCAGACTCGAGGGGTGCTGCTGGTGCTGCGCATGTTGCGCATTCTGCTGGACACTGCTCCAATCCGCGGGACCGGGATATTGGTGCTGGTGTGAGAAGACGTGTTGCTGCTGCGGCAGCATTTTCGATCGGGAGAGGAGAGGCGGAGAAGGATATGAGAAGAGGGTGAAGAAGGGTGAGGAGGAAACGGGAGGGCGTTTGTGTCACACACACACACGTGCGCTATGTATGATTTAGTGATCGCGGTATATTGGCTCTATGCCGAGTCTGGCGAAGCACTCTCGTAGACGACTTGTCGGTGAGATGGCGTACTGAATCGTGATAATCAGATTGAAAGAGGTGTGCGCGTGAGTGAAGGATGGTGAAGGTTGTGGAATAATGTGGCAGAAAAGGAAGGCTCGGAAATGTGTGGTATCGAACAAGGAAATGGCGACTCTGGGTAGTTCTCCAAAAGGAAAGAGCAGTTGGGTGTGTTCTGCGCTTCTGTGCTTCTGTGCTTCTCAGTGGGCAAGTGCATTTGCACCTGAGTCCAAAGTCATCTGTGCAGGGCAAGTGTGCATCTGTGCATCTGTGCATTTGCTCCGCACTGATCAAGCCACACCACATGGAGGAAATAGAGAAACAGAGAATCAAGCCACACTTGCTCGGTCCGGGCACATTCACCACCACCACTACCACCACCGCACCGCTTTGCCTTGTATGTATGACCCACACTTAGTGTCTTAGGGTTTGATTTTGTCTGTGCGTCTGCATCTGACACAGGCACTTGTCTACACAGCTACTTCGTGTCGACTACCCCTCCTTGACCGCCCACATTCTGCCTCTGTGCCTGCAAGAGCCAAGTCACTGGTACTGCATGTACCTTGCCCAAGTCACAAAGGCAGACTGCACATGTGTCATAATGCAATGCAGCACGAGAATCGAAGCATGATGGTCATACTGTGTGCTAGCTTGGTAAATCGCAACGAGAGATTGTGATTGTCGCTGAAGGCGAGGTAAGCGACAGACTCAAGCATACGGTAGACAACTTCGTGAGACGATACTATCGCATTCGTGTATTTTTGTCTTCTGTCAAAAGCCATAAAATACTCATGAGCAAAGGTATCAGCAAAAAGTCATGATTCCAACGTCCAGCAAGACGAAGAGGAAGGACAAACAAAAAATGCGCGCTTGACAATGCTATAAACCCGCTTCCATCAGCGCCCTGCTATCTCAGCAAACAAGTCGAAGCATGGTGGGGAAAAAAAAACCATAGTGTTGATAATGCATCCTCCTTTCCATTAGCCCCACCGCCCTGATCCCTAACCCTTTTTTCTCTTCTTCATTCTCAGTGTCTTCACCGTGCTTACAGCCTCAACTCATTCAAGATTGTCTGTGCCATGTTCTTGTACTGCCAAGTACCTCCATCGACTTTCTTGAACTGGATTCCATGAATGTTCAGGATCGGCACTTTGACCACAAATATCTCAAACTTCAACACCATGCTAGACCCCAGGTCACTTTGGACATGCGTGCTCGTCTCGCCTGGCGGTCTGCCTTGAGCAGACAATCTCCTGCGTGCTCGCTGTGCAGAAGCACCTTCGCTGTCGTCTGATTCTTCTTCGCTGCCGATGTAACTATTCTCCGGCCGTCGGGATGGCATGGTCGGCGTCGACGGATTTCGCGCATCGTGTTCCCGCTCGTTGCTACCCGATGTCATGAAACCACCGAAACTGATCTTGCGTTTGTGACTTGGCTGGGCTGAGAGACCTCTGTCTCCGCCCTCATCGTGATTCTTGTGGAGATCAATGCTGGGTGCATGGCGACAGTTGAACCCACCCTTGATCTCTCTGTATTCCACGTTCAGTTGCTTCAATGTCCGAATGATGTCCGCTCGGATGACTGCTAGCGGCTTGGAGCTGGTCGTCGACACACTGAACAACCCTTTGAGGTATACAGGCTTGATCTGGGGACTTGACCCCGTACCGCCCACGTTGTTGCCTGCCATATCCGCTTGCAGGTCTTGATCCGTCTCTTCGGGCACATTGTCTGTATCGTTGTAGCCCCTCGCCACACGTCTGGCTTGGTAACTCTCCTTACGTGCATGCCCGACGGACTTGGTTCTCGAAGTCGGCCCTGCGCTGCGTGAGGCCGGAGATTCGACATCGGATGCTGCGTCGCCAGGACGGTCGGCTGCATTCCCGCGTCGGCTGCCGTATTGAGGAGGCATTGGTGGACGTGATCCGCTGGCTCCCTCAGATACACCACGTCGGGATGTGCGACGCCTCTGCTCTGCTGTGCTGACGCTTGTAGAGCGACCGAGACCCACGCGTCGACTCTGCGGTTCACTGGAGGGTTGGGGTGGTGTCAGCAATTCCGGAGGCTGGTTTGTGTTGACATCTGGTCTCAGACCAGTCGCGCTCGAGTCTCGATCGCGTTGGCGCCGCATGCTGAAACTCTTGCGAGGTGTTGAATGGTCTGGCTGGGATGCTGTCGGCCGGTCAGGTTCGCGATGTTTCCGTGTGCTGAATCTGCGCAGTATGCCCGTAGCCATGCCCTCTTTCCTTGTCGGGGTCTGGTCCGGTGGAGGTAGAACGATGGCTGGGGACGGTGGTACTTGGCGGTTATTGATCTTGAGCTTCGACAAATCATCAGCCACCTCATCTTCACCGTGCGTTCGGGCTCGTGGTCTGCTTCGGCCACCGGTGGGTTTTTCTCCGGCCATCTCGTATGTCGAGGTGTTGGTGTATGCTGCCTGGGGAGCCCGCAATTCTGGCAGCTTGGGCGTCTTGTCACTGATCGAAGAAGGTATGCTGAGAGCCCCAGGATTCGACTCTCTTTGTTCCCGCTCGAGCTTCTCTTTTGCGAGGAAGTAAATCGAGATAAGGGGGTGGTATGCATTGAGCGGATCAGCACCAAGCTGGACAGCTTCTGAAGAGGCCCCTGACAGCGTCTCCCGGCTAGTCGTAGAGTTTCGACGCTTGTAGAAGTCAAAGACTCCTCGTTTCTTCTCCACCTCGGGCGTCGGCATCTGGTTACGACGCTCGGCCGCGACAACTGCTCGCTGGTATTCATCCGATCTCAGGACATCGGTGAGTTGTTGCTCGATGACATCGGCCGAGCCGAAATCGAATCCATCCATCTTTTGCAGCACGAGCGGGTCTAGAGGCAATTGCAATGGTTTGCGAGGAGGCAGGTAGGACTCTGGTGGACCGCCGAAGCCTTTGGTCATCCAGGGATGGGCCATGATCTCGGAGAGTGGCGCGCGTTGGTTCGGATCTGTGACAAGCATGCGTCCAATGAGACTCTTGCATTCTGTATCGCTGTGTCAGTGAACGAAGAGCGAAGAAAACAGCCAAGAGTGCAATCTTACCAGTCGACAGCCAAGGGGGATATTCGACAACACCTTTTTTGATCTTCGCGTGAAGCTGAGGCATGCTCTGGTCGTCAAATGGAACCTTTCCGCAGACCAGGACATATAAGACGATGCCAAAACTCCAGACGTCTACCTCGGGCCCGACGTATGCCTTGGCTTGCAGCAACTCCGGGGCAGCGAAGTATAGTGAGCCGCAGAAGGTCTTGAGTAGACTCTTGGGGGAAAATGTGTTGCTTAGACCAAAATCAATGATCTTGATGTCACCAGTCTTACTGATAAGGATGTTCTCAATCTTGAGATCGCGGTGCACAATACTGTTCCTGTGACAGTAGTCCAAGGCGCTTGCGATCTGGCGACCGAACTTGCGTGCTTGTTTCTCCTTCAGCCTGCCGTGAGAGATGATGTAATCCAGCATTTGACCACCATTGACGTATTCGAACAACATATACCAGTGGTAGTTGGTGCGGACAACATCACGCATGCCGCAAATGTACGGGTGGTCGACGAGTGTCACGATGGCTGCCTCGCGGGCAGTGCGGACCTCTTTGGAGTGGTCTGCTCTTTCTCTATCTTGAGGTGTTCGATGCTCGTCGGTAGATAAGCGAGGAACGATTTTGACGGCGACCTGGGCGATGGTAAGCTGAGGGTGATGGCTGGCTTCCCAGCCGCATAATTACATACCTGTTCTCCGGTCTCCTTGTTTCGTGCTAGCTTGACTTTACCCATGCTACCCGCACCGATGGTCTTACCCAGCTCCCAGTGACCAGTGGTCGCGTCAATGGTGGTTCTACGCCGCACGCCAGAGCTCGAAGTATGGTGAGAAGGGTCATTGTTGGCGCTGCCGTTGGCGTTGGCAGGAGGAGGAGCGGCGGGTTGAGGAATGTCTTGCGAGTTATACCTAGAGTGCTGACCATTTCCGTTCCTCATCGAGGGCTGTCTCGTCGAATCCGAGCGGGCGGGAAAAGAAGGGGGAGGCTCGCGCGAGTCGTCTGGCAGGGCGTCTGAGGGAGGGTGGGCGACGTTGCTCTGCTCAAAGTCCCGTCTCGCTACTGAAGACAATTGACCCTGGGCAGAAGGCTCCCGACTATGTGAGGGAACCTGGGATTGCGACAAACTCCTCCGTGGAGACGAAGGAGCCGCATCTCTGGTAGGTGTGGCTTGGTAGCGATCGCGATCAACGTACGACTGGTGTCGGCGCACGCTCGATGGAGTGTGTGGAGTTGACGACGGCGACGCCGCAGTCGACATATTTATCTGGTGCTGCTGTGGTAACTATACACCACGGTGCAGTAAAGAAAGAAGAGGTTGGATGGCTGACAAGCGACGTCGTTGAACACACCAGAGACAGCTATGATGTGGTAGCCGTTGCGAGGTGTGGTGTGGAGAGACAATTGCTAGGCTGCCAATATGGCGAAGCCGCTTCTTTCTATCGGTGTAGGCGCGATGGCATGGGAGTGGGAGTGCTGTTATGTTGATTGGGGAGGATAAAAGACGTCTGGATCGTCGGTTCGCAAGACAAGAGACAGCTGCTCAGACTGCGGGGTCAACGATGTAGGATTAACAAGATATTTGGCAGGTGTCAAATGGAATAATTTATGACAAGGGGCGGTGCTGGGGTCCGATGTTGCTAAAGTTGTCTGCAGTTGTCTCTGGACGAGCAGCGGGCGCAAAGCACGGGGAGAGATGAGGCTTCCGCTTTGGGTCTTGTCGAGATTGCGATTATCTGTCTGAGTCTTCTGTTTGGTGGCTTAGTCTCGCGTAGTGCAGTGTGTCCCGTACTGTGGTATATGCAGTAAGGTGTGCAGCGAGCTTTGGCAGCTTCAGGCAGTAGTGAGATGAGAGAAAAAGACAAGCTGGCGCAGGGCCTTCTGCTTTCGTGACACAAACAACCCAAGTCCAAACGACGAAAGCCACAGGTGGATGGATGATGCAAACAATGAGGCCACCTGAACCCTCTGGACTTCCTTGGACGTCAACAATGAAGCGCGCCGAGATGTGGAGCAACAACCGAGCCAGAACCAAGGACCAGAGCGAGTTCTGTGGATACACTTTCCCCTACCCGTTGAACCAGGGTTCGGCAAGAGAGTAGGTACTGTGAATGTTGTACTGCACTCGAGCAGCAAGGTTGAGGTACTGAATCAAGACACAGTTTGCAAGACCACAAGACACAAATAGAATATTTCTGCCGCGCAATTGCTGACGCAGAAAGGCAAGTCGTTCGTCAAGATTCGAGCTGAATAATCACGCAGGGGCAGGGAATGCGAAAAGGGCAAAGAAGAGTACAAGGAATAAGCTGGTGCGGCCGCAGGCAAGACGACGCAAGTGCTACCTTATTCAACGATAATAATGAGGGGAGCCTAGTTGTGAGCAAGGAAGCCACAAGTTCTTGCGGTAAGGTAATTACATCACCAGCTGAGTCGTTCCGATCCACGCTGCGAGTATCTGACTGTGCATCACACATCTCAAGTGCGGTAGGACTTCTGGACCATACAGTAGGCAGGATTGGCGTACAGCACAGTAGAGAGGCCAGATGGATTCACGTTGCACCTTGCTCGTGTTCGAGGGCTCGGATTACTGTTCGATACCCAAAAGTGGCTAGTGATACTCCGTAAAACGAAGCGGAACGGGAAGTGGTGGGTGCTTCTGTTGTTAGTGGCTTAACCTGCGTTTATTATCACGGTATAAGTGAATCTCTAACCCGTTGTTCCGAGTCAGTGGTGAGCTTATCATTTGTGTGTGTGGAATGCACTGATTAATGCACTTGTTATCGAATGTCTGCTGTAATAAGGTGGTGTAAGGTGACATTGGGCAAAGCATACGGTATTATATCGACCAAAGACACTCAGTTGCGCCGACGTAGGTGCTGCTGATATCGTTCCTGCTACTTTCGCCGCCTGCGACAGTGACTGCCGGTTGAGTGCAGGACTGCGAGCTGAACCTGCCATTTCGCCGTACAACTCACATAGAACATCATCGGTTGCGTTTCCAATGATTCGTTAGCATTTTCACGTAAGTATCCCACCTTGGACACTGGAGCAGACCATCTCAATGCTTGACACCTTCGCGACACAGATACTAAGACATGTCCTCTAAGCGCTCCAGAGCCAACTATGAGGCTGATCATCTCCCGCCCTTTGCCTTATATGGCACCCCCCTCCCTCCCTTAGACTCGGAGACTCGCGATGACGGAAGCTACGTGCCGCTGTGGAAGCAAGAGGTCAGGGATGAGCGTGGCAGGAAGCGTCTCCATGGCGCATTCACCGGAGGCTTCAGCGCTGGTTACTTCAACACCGTAGGATCCAAGGAAGGCTGGACACCATCGACCTTTATCTCTTCGCGAGGAAACCGCGCCAAAGATGCAAACGCAGAACAGACGCAGCAGAAAGCGGGAGATTTCATGGATGATGAGGATCTCGCCGATGCTGCCGAAGCCCAGAAGCTGGAAACCCAGGCCTCGTTTTCAGGCTTGGGCTCTACCCAGGAGGAAGGCATGCGCCGCGGTCTACTAAGTGACCTCTTCAAACCTGCTGCAGACACTATAGGTGTGAAATTACTCCAAAAGATGGGTTGGCGTCAGGGACAAGGAATCGGTCCCAGAGTCAGACGAAAGGCGGAGACGGGTGAAGACAACTCGGTGGAAGCCCAGGGAACCCATCTATTCGCTCCCGCGAACACACATCTCGTCAAAATAGACAAGAAAAAGGACCGATTCGGGTTGGGATATGCTAGAGAGGAGCGTCTCCAAGGCAGTACGGCCGGATCGCGACGGGCTTCTTCGTATTTGGACGATAATGGAGATGACGACGATTCCTCATCTTTCACCATGAAGAAGCCTCTGAAAGTCAAGCAGAAGCCTAAGCGAGGCGCTTTTGGCGTAGGTGTACTGAACGACACGGGTTCGGATGACGAGGATCCTTACGAGATGGGTCCCAAGATATCCTACAATCGCATCATAGGAGGTGACAAGAAGAAGCGAAAAGGTGGTATTGTCGCCAATACTGCTAGTCCCGCCGTCAAAGCTGCTCCTACGTTCATGTCAAGGAAACTCGGCAAAGTCATCAGCAATACAGGCTTCAGGAAATGTTACGACGGCCGACTACCTTTGGATGGGTTTGTACTCGCAAGCCAACCCTTGATCACAGATCAAGAAAACAAGTACCCTCCTCCATCTGTTCCAGAAGGGTGGGAATCAAGTAAAAACAAGGATCCGGTCAAACCTGCCGACCCTTCGACCTTCAAGTCTACAGCCGACGTAGCAAAAGCATCCACCCTCGATCCCGCCTCGCGAGCTGCCGTTTTAGGCGAACAGCAATTGCCCGGCAAATCCATCTTCGATTATTTGTCCAGTTCGGCCCGCGAACGTCTTGTTAACGCAACAGGCAGAACCAACTTGCCTCAAGCGCGCAACGATCCTGCACCAGCAGGCTTCGAGCGCACAGAAGCGCAGAAAAATAAAATCCTCTGGGACCTCGTTCCTGTCCTTGACAAGTCTACAGCAACGAGCGCGCTTCAACGGGGATCGAGTGGCTCCCTGCCATACAGCGAAGACCTCGGGAAACGAGCCCGCTATAGAGCGTTCCTCGAGATTGCCGCCGGCATCAGCGAGTCCTTGCCTATACGTGCCAAAGACAAAACCACTGACGAATGGATCTCGGAACTACGCGAATTCTGCCAGGTCGCCCAGATCTTCCGTCCCATTTCGGGTCTGATGGCCTCGCGCTTCACCACCGCTTCATCATCTTCCGCCGCCTTTTCGACTCACGGCCAGAAATCGACTTCTTCCTCTACTGGCCCCTCAGAGCAGGCCGCCCCAAAAGCACCTCAAGACCCCGCGGTCGAAGCCGCGAAACTCGGCATGTTTGGACCCATGACTCGCTCACGAACGACCTTTTACCCGACCAGACTCCTCTGCAAGCGGTTCGGAGTCAAGACTCCCTCGCACGCAGACCCCGGATCTGGGCCTGGATCAAGCACTGGTGGTGCGAGCAACCAAGATAACTTTGGCGACACTAGCAGTAGCAGCAGACTAGACGTCGTGTCCAAAGCGAGTCTGGACCAGATCATGCAGGAAGCGAATCGTCTACGCTCTGTTCCCAAAAACGACAACCCTGTCTCTTCTTCTTCTGATGCTGCACAAGGACAAGATGACTCCTCTGTGCAATCCCAGTCGACACTACCGGCGTTTAGAGAAGTCAAGGTTCAAGAGTCGATTGACCCTGAGACGAACTCTGCGCTCGAGGCCAAGAGGGCTGGAGACGAGGTCTTCAAGTCGATATTTGGAGATAGCGATGATGACGACGATGACTGATGACAAGGCGCAATGTGATGAGGAAACAGGGACATCATGGTCGAGGTAAATTGGTAGTCACAAGCGATGGACATGTAGCGATTTGGGCTGTATATACTGGCTGCGAATCCATGTCCTTCCCTCGCGTCTTGTCTTGTGTGTATCCTCGCCATTCTATATCGAGCAGTCTTATCTGTCCCTTGCCGGGCTCACTAATTTCAAGGTCCCGGTCAAGTTGCAAACGAGTATCCACTCCTGAGTGACTGCCGATTTGAACGTAGAACATTCTGCTAATTGACTGATCTTGATTGGTTGTAATCTCATGTTTTTCGCGTGTGGGACAGAAAGCTATCGCTGCTTCCCGCACCGTATCTATCTACTTTTGCCCTTTACTTCACCTCCGTCCTCTTTTGCGAGGATCTAGAGAGGATCTAGAGACAGACTCGTAGTCTCGTCGTGTTGAACCGCCAGACATCCCACAAGCGCCAAGTTCTCCCTCATTGAGATGGGGAAAAGAAAACAGAATAAAGAGTATTAAGCAGGGGAGATGCCGCCCTTCCAGTACTTACTAGGCAAGAAGGGCATTTTAGCCACGACGGCCTTCCTGACTTTTCCCCTGACCTTGACACCGACTTCGGTTCCGCTCTTGTGCATGCCATCTTTGATATATCCCATGGCGACGTTCTCGCCCAGACTCGGGCTCGGGCAGCCAGAGGTTACTCTGCCAATGACCGTCTCGGGGTTGTCAGAAGACACGATCTCGGCTCCCTCTCGCGCAGGGGCGCCTTGGATCAAAAGGCCGATTCTGCGACGCTCGACGCCCCTGCCGCCTCTTGATTTGGGCTTGAGCTGTGCGAGGATGGTCTCGGCGCCGTTGAAGCCTCCTGTCTCGCGGCGGGGCTTGCCGATGATCCAGCTTAGAGCGGCTTCGACGGGGGTCGTCGAGTCGTCGAGATCGTGGCCGTACAGACACATTCCTGCTTCCAGACGCAGACTATCGCGGGCGCCGAGACCGGCGAGGCGGAGGCTGTCTGGTCCGGCGGTCGAGAGGAGGTGTTCTGTCACGGCGACTGTGTCTGAGGGCGCGATGGAGATCTCGAAGCCGTCTTCGCCTGTGTAGCCGCCTCGTGAGACAAGGACGGGGGCGGACGGGCCGGAGGGGAGGGAGATTTGGACGTATTTGCTTGAGCCGAAGTAGACTTCCTTTAGGTTTGCAGATTGGGGATCAACGACTACAGACTCGAGGATTGAGGCCGCGAGAGGTCCTTGAAGAGCGATGAGACCTCGGTCTTGGAGTTCTGTGAGTGTGACTTGCTGTTCTGGATGCGCGGAGTTCCAAGCCGAGAGCTCACCCGCGAAATATGCGGCATCTTTCTCTCTGCAGCCTGCGTTGGTCACAATATAGAATTTCTCGGCCTCCAACCTTGTAATGATGGTGTCGTCGCAGATGCCACCAGTCTCCGGGAGGAGGAGAGCGCTGAGAGTAGATTGATGGGCGGGGAGACCCTTGACATCTGAAGGAGTGATTTTCTCAAGGAAGGCATTGGATCCTGGTCCCGCGAGATGATACTGCACCATGTGCGATACATCGAAGATGCTGGCCTTCTCGCGCGTCCACTTGTGGGATTCGCCAACACCGAGATCACTATATTGAACCGGCATATGGAAACCACCGAACGGGACCATTTTGGCTCCGTGTGCGAGATGCAGTTCATAGAGGCCGGTCTTGCCTAAAGTTCCTTCGGTAGCCAGTTCTTCTGTGGCATAGCTTCTGGCACCCTGTTTCGCATGACTATACTTTTGTAGGGCAAAGAGCGATGTTCTTGCGACCAATCGCGGTCTGCATGTGGAGTATGCTTGTGAACATTGTGCGAGACTCTGACGAGCAGGGACGCCCGATCTGATCGTAGCAGAACGAAGGACTGGAGTCGCTGCTCTGATGCAACGAGCAGCGGACATTATGTGGGTAGATGTTTTTAGTCACTGGTAGCCGAAGCTTTAAAGTAGTGTTCGCTGTACCGCAAGCTTAAGGATCGCCTTAAGTAGACGCGAAAGAGATCTGTTCACAGCGAGAATGACCAAGAGAAGTTGAGAAGAAAGAGAAAGAGTCTGAGTTGAAAGCGAAGATATCAAGTGAGTCCATGTTCGAGGAAAGTTATCATGTACAGTACCATCCAAAGTCAATCTCTCGCGCGATAGACGAGCAAGTGAGCTGAGCGATAAGGAAATGGTAAATGGTAAACGACCTCTTATCGAGATTGTCTGATTCAAGGAGGCGGTCTGCCCAGTCACTGCCTGACTCGAAGCGAGAGTCGTAGACGAAGAGAAAACCCCGCGGCCCGTTCCGCTATCGGCCAATTCACTTGGAGCGGGAGGAGGGGGTGGTCCTGGTGGGTGGAAGAGCAGGGCGGGTTTGTGTCAACGTGTGGTGGAAATGTGGGAAGGGCACTCGCAGAGTGTACGCGCACCTGCCAATTCGTCGACGCAGCGAGCACGCAATTCAGTCGCGATTGGTAAAGTTTGAGCTTGCGTTTACTTTCTGCATCTGGACATTTCAGTACCTTCCATTACATTACCTTACGCAGTTTACGCCGCAAGTCACTTTTTCTTTCACCCACACCACCTTCCAATTCAGATTATTCCAATTCTTGACGTCTTAGATTCCATATATACAATGGCCACGTGAGTCACTCTGCTTTCCTACTGTGGCAGATGATGTGTACAACTGTGTACATATCTGTGTGACTTTTGTGTCTCTGCCCCTCCATTGACCCCACCAAAAACCCCTCCGTTCCTGCCCGTTCACCTGCCAAAGAAGGAGAAAGAAAGACAAAAACCCACCATTCTGTCAATGCCCAGCTAACACATATCTCCCATCCAGCAACATCACCTGGCACGCCGGTCTCACCCGCGCCGAGCGCAGCGAACTCCGCGGACAGCAGGGAGCCACCATCTGGTTCACCGGCCTCTCGGCCTCGGGCAAGTCGACCATCGCCACAGCGCTCGAGCAGCACCTCCTGCACCTGGGCCTCAGCGCATACCGTCTGGACGGCGACAACGTGCGTTTCGGGCTCAACAAGGACCTCGGCTTCGACGAGAAGTCGCGCAACGAGAACATCCGCAGGATAGGCGAGGTGGCCAAGCTGTTCGCCGACTCGTCGTGCCTGGCCCTGACGTCGTTCATCTCGCCCTACAAGGCCGACAGACAGACTGCGCGTGAGATGCACGAGGTCGCCGCCGAGGGCGAGACGCCGTTGAAGTTCATCGAGGTCTTTGTCGATATCCCCGTCGAGGAGGCCGAGAAGAGAGATCCCAAGGGTCTGTACAAGAAGGCCAGAGCCGGTATCATCAAGGACTTCACTGGCATCAGTGCTCCCTATGAGGCTCCCGAGAAGCCCGAGATTCACATCCACTCGGAGAAGACGAGCGTCGAGGAGGCTGTCGTCATCATCACCAAGTACCTCGAGAAGGAGGGTCTTCTTAAGAAATAGATGTGGAATGCTCCATCTTTCGTGACGATCATGACAGATCCGAGTCAACAACTTCATAAAAGCAGGCTTTGAGATATACACTATACATATGAAAGAAGAAGAGTGCCTCATCTATATTTCTCATGACAGTTGTGTTTTTCTTGTCGAGAGATCGAGACATGTATCAACACCGTGGAAGTCTTGTCTTTTTGTTGGGTATAGAATCCTCTATAGACACAGGACGAAGATTGCATGAAATCAAAAACAAATAGAGAAACTCGCCAACAGCAGCAGCAGCAGCAGCACATTTCACACAGACATTGAAATATGACACATGAAAAGAGACAGCGATTATCAGTCCTCCTTTCTGCCTCCTACCCGATCTACTTACACACACAGCTTGCTCTCATATCCAACTCTGACCTATACAATCTCGAACTCGTAGAAGACGTAAGCGGTGTACTGTTCAGCGTTGGCGCCACCAATGGCCGACATCTCAGTCGACATGGCCGAGTCATCCTTTGTAGGTCTGCCCTTTTTGTCCTTGCCGAAGGCGTTGCCTCCAAGGTGTGAGTACGCAGCGTCGAGGTTCGACTTTGCCTTTTTCGATCGCTTGGAATCCGTCTGTGAAGAACGACCGTTAGCTGTCGATGATACAACGCAACGAGAAAAAGAAATGCTTACCTTGACGAGACCACAGACAAAACTCAACGGCAGACCATATCTCAGCACAGTTTCGACAAAGACTCGGAGAGCGAGCACATGGACCCAAGCCATGACGGCGTCGGCGTATCCCGTCCTGCTGAGACGTAACGCCTCACCCCAGACCTTTCTCTCTTCCTTCTCCAGCTTCTCCAACTCCTTGTCCTCGGCCTCCTTGCCGCCCTCGGTGAACTTCCACTCTCGCGGGATCCATCGCTTCTCGCGGCACTTGTGGATGAACTCGACCGAGTGCTTCTTGAAGACGGTGACGGCGAACAAGGTGAACTCGTCGTCCCTGGCGAGTTCCTGAGAGCTGCGCGGCACGACCATGGGGCATAGTGTCTCGTATGACTTCAGGTATTCCTTGACAAGGGTGTTGGGCACGGCCAGGATATGTTGCTGCATGTACTCGGAGGCGTCGGGCGCCAGAAGAGCGCGGGGGTTGACGATGCTGCTGAGACTGCGCTGAGAGAGGTTTCCGGTACGGGATCGTTGTGAGGTGGCCAGACTGGTTTTGGTTGCGTTGTATTGATTGAACTTGGACTTGATGTCGCTGTCTATACTTGCGATTTCCTGATCGCCGCACGAGGCTCATGTCAGCTGGTCGGGACATGATCAAAGCGTGGGACTACGGTCGAGTAATCACATGTGTGGAGATCGGGGTGTGGTAGTACCTTTTGTAGCATGTCAATGAGCTCAGAGATGGGCTTCTCAGCTCGGTACTTGACTTTGTTCCACTGGAATGACGAGAGATATTGCTCCACCGGCCCTGTCAGGATCATGTCAGCACGAAGCGCTTTTCTCATCAATCATGTCCTTTGCTCCAGCATACTGTCATTGACCGTCTTCTGCTGTGCAATCTTGTCCTCATCACCCTCGAGTAGACCTCTCAACGAATCGGCAACCTTGCCCACGACGGCCTCGCAACCACCGCTCAGCTTGCCGAGGTCGTCCGCTTGCTGCACGAGCGCATCCAGAGTGCCAATCTTGAAGGAAGGGAGCGTGAAGGGAGACGTATCGCCATTGTCGGTGGTGATGACGGACCGGAGGGCCGTCAGGGCTTCATCCTTGTCGTTGGAAGGCGATATGGACGTCGGTAACGATACAAGGAAGAAGGATGGTTTGGACATTATTGTGGTTTGATGTGTCTACTAGACCGACGGATAGTCCAGCAAGGCAGTGGGAATAGGTGTGGACAATAATGTCGCGCTCGTTTCTGTGCCAGTATTATGGTATACAGTGAGCTGTCCAGCATGTACTTGTACCTACCTCTTTGGTATCGTGCCTTCCCTTACGGTGAACCCTCCTGGTGACGTTGCGCCTTGCTCTGACCCTCGCTTTTGCCAAGCATCAGAACCTTAGGTAAGGTACCTTAGCTACCATACTTGTATCCACCGTGCCTTGTCAATCTCGACATCGACTCGCTGAGGTACCTTATTGTGCATTGCATACCAGATGATTCATTTAGATCTTGTATCATATTCCACCACGAGGTCAGATGACTGTTGACCATTGCATCCTCGTAGGCTATTCTCTTCGCCGAAGCATGATCTTGCTTCTCCTGGTAAGCTTCAGAGTGATGCAACAAAGTCACTTTGAAGCTGTCGAGCACTGAGTACGAGATTCTCCTGCTAGGTTTTATACAGTACGATGATGCAATTGGCAATTGAAACTCCTTTGCTGTCATGCATCATGTCACAACGATTCCACAGTAAATCAAGCTCACGTTGACACAAAATTTAGTTGCGGAACGATGTCTGTAATTACTTCACCTGGGCTCAGCCCGGCCTAGTCAGTGTCTCTCTATTTATTCCACAGACTTTGTCCCTCAGATCTTCCGCTGCTTGAGATTCGAACCACAAAATAACAAGGAAAATGCCTCCTTCATCTCGATATGTCTACACCACCCTTTGATTACCCCGAAAATCCACCCCAAGATGAACTCGTTCTGTGAACACCAAATTTAATCAACCTGTTTGTTCCTTCCGGTCGCGCCTTAACCACCATTGCGTTGTTTTGCTTTTCCCATCCGGGAAACCAACCGAACGACCGACCGACAGAACAAAGGAACGATGGAAACAAGAGAAAAAAACGAGATTCTTTTCTTTTTTTTTTGCTTCAACTTCTCAAATGACAAAGGAAATAATATGTATAAGCCAGCTGTGCCGTGCTGTATGATGCATTGTGCGTCGCTCGCATTCGAGAGACGCCCTGTTTCGCGCTCCCTGCTCTGAGATCAAAAAATGGTGTATGAGAGAGTGCAAAGAAAAAAGAGATACAAGAACAAAGAGCAATGTACAAAGTTGCTAACAAATACAATTCAAACAAAAAGGGTATCCAATCCGAGCTGTACGACATCCGTGTCCGAGCAAGTGGGAAATGAAAATTAGGGACAACACACCGCCGTCTCTATGATAGAGGCCGGATTGGTGTGAAACGAAGCTGCGTATCGCTACGTTCAATGGTGTATATGCTGACCATGGCTGTGGTATGTATGGGTATGTGTGTATGTGCGTGTGCAGGTGTATGTGTAAATGTGCAGAGCAGGGAAAACAAAGCGAGATTGCATCTTCGATCGAAAATTTGACGTTCAAACTCCTGATTGCGGGCATTCCCCCGATTCTGTACAATGCCCATGAAATTTTTGAAGAGCCATCCGATTTTGACGGCTGCGAAATAAGAGGAAAAACAAATAACAAACTGCGCGAAACAGACGCTCAAACGCTGGAAACGATTATGCGAGATAGCTGGAGTGGTGGCCGTCACCGGAAGGCGGCATCGGCTTGTTGCCCAAGCTCTTGGGCAGCACGTTTCGCCCATTCGCTCTCCTCGTACGGTGGCGTCGGCCACTGGTTGGGAGTGTCATGGGGCACTGGCTGTGGTGTAATGTCAATGGGCGTGGAGGTCGGTATCGGACCATGTCCGAAGTTCATCCCGCTCATCTCTTTCGATGGAGAAGGCGTGAGATACGGTACATGAAACTTGGGAGGGCCGGGATCCGAGGTGACGTGGGTGATTGGGGGTCTGCTGCTGGTCTTGGCTTGTCCGAGGTCGATGTGGGTAGGCCTGGAACTTTTGGCCTGCGATTTGTCAAGTCGAGTCGCTGCGGCGTGAGCGTTGGTCAGAGCCTCGTCTAACAACTCATCCTCCTCATCTGGTGTGTCATATCTGGGTCGAGAATTGATTGATTGCCTTACCGATACTCGGTTTCTTCCCTTGAGCGAACCCGATGGCGATGGCGATGGCGAGGCATTTGCTGTGTGGACAGAGTGGTGTCTCTTCAGCAGCGGGTTGCTTGCAGTACGTTGCACTTGCTTTGAAGGGTGGAGAGAAGCACTTGCGTCCAAGCTGTGACGAACACTCTGTAGAGCGCGATCGAGCTCACTCAGGGCTGCATCAGCTTGGCCGTTCGATGCAGAGGGTGCATTCTGTGATCGCCCTTCGATCGACATGGATTGTCGTCCTCCACTGACCCAAGGTGCACAACCTACGCTTGCTTCGGGGTCCTCAGCAGTGGGCGATGCCGGTGCCTGGTGACGGCCTGAGAATCTTCGAGCTCTCTTTCGCAGATGTGAAAAGAAGCTCTCTTTCGCTGTACCACTAGGTGATGTGATGCCGGTCATACCACTCAAGGCTCGCTCGGCCTGCTCTCGGTGGTAGTCCGAATAGTGACCACCCTGCAGGTTCAACGATGCTTGTCGCTTCGGCTTCTCCGCTGATTGGTTCTGGCCGCTCGCGTTCACTGCGTCGTGCATAGGCGAGACCGGCTTGATTGAAGGCAGGATTGGAATCGGAGCGACGCCAGGAGTGGAACCATTGTTCCAGGAGGCTCTCTTAGCGTGCGACGGTCTGACCTTAAGCGAGCCAGTAGCATCAGTCGTGTTAGAGTGAACGACAGTTGGTCGAGCCGCGGGTGAGGGAACTGGCGGGGCTTGTTGAGTAGCGGGCGCAGAAGTGAAGTCTTGAGTCGACATCGATTTCCTGAACCACAAAGACTTCTTCGTGCTAAGGCTACGGTTTGACTCTGGGGAATCGTGAACACTCGACAAGGTCGAGCTCTTACGGCTCAGGAACCTTGACGAAGATTTCGGTCGAAGAGGGTCTACCGCGTCGGCAAAGTAGTCGTGTTGCAATGCCTGCGTCGATGTTGGTCTCGCGGCAGGATCCCACATCAAGCACCACGTAACAAAGTGTGCCAGGCTTGCAGGCCATTGTGGAGACTGAATAATGGTATCCATCGGGTGAGGAGCCATCTTCGGGAAGGAGAAGCCAAGCTTACCAGCCAGACGAACCCCATCTTTCCATTCGCCACCTCCGAGCTTTTGGCCGCTCTTATTGATCCATACTCCAGGGCTTCCCATGATCTCGCAGACTCGCCAAACTTGGTCGACCTCGTTGCCACCAGGGAAAAGGGGCTTCAAAGTGGCGATCTCGACTGCCATGGCGCCCAAGGCCCAGATGTCAACAGGAGCCGAGTAATGGCCTGCTCGTAGAAGGACCTCAGGAGCTCTATACCATCGAGTCGAGACGTACGTCGTGTATGGGACTGTTGATTGAGTCTCTCTAGCCAAGCCAAAGTCCGCAAGTTTGATGGTGTAAGTGGGTGGGGTTGAAGGGGGCGTCACCAGAGATGAGTACCTCTTGAACGCACTCGCCGTGTCTGGAGCCGACGAAGACACCAAGATATTCTCTGGCTTGATGTCTCGGTGGAAGAAGCCGTTGTCATGGATATGCTCAAGGCCGGACAAGATTTGGAAAAGGATGCTTTTTACAGTGTTGCCATCGAAGGGCTTATGGTCTCGAGTCTTCATCAGCTGGTACAGGTTACCGTCCATGTTCTCCATGGCAATGTGTAGCTTCTTGCTCAGCGGATCAAGGAAGATATCATAAGCAGGGACAAGGTGGGGATGGCTCGGTAATGTCTTCAAGAAGACGACTTCCCGAAGCTCAAGACATTGTGAAAATGACTCGAAAGTCTTCTTCATCGTCTTAATTGCAACCTAAACAACTGGTCAGCTCTGATATGATTACGAACGACTATCAGAGATAACGCACAAGTGTGTTGCGTCGAACAAGGTGGGCGCCAGCGCTTCGCGTCCTTGCCAACACTACACTACCGAAACTGCCATCACCGATATCTTTGAGGACCTCGAATTTGTCGTCCAGCGTCATGCTAGGTGGTGCCGGGTGCGAGGTCCAACCCCGGAAAGATGTGTCGATGGCTACAGTCATGGTCGACGGGTTTTTCGAAATGATAAGCTTAAGCTCAAGAGCTGATATTCACCAACGTCTACTGCATCTAAGTCTTGGATGATGTCTGTTGGTATGATCGACACTGACGACACCTGTTAGCAGGATCACAACAAAGAGGACCTGGTATAGGCTCTTGATGGAGGCATGGTATACCTGTATCAGACATGCACGTTGAAGCCGTTGTAGAAGAACGTTGATGAGGCCGTTGATGATCGAGTTGGTGTAGATGTATTAAATTAGGTTTGGAGGTTGTAGCGGTTGACAGATATGTATGTCTGGCAGAGTATGCGGTCAGTGTTTGAGAACTCCGGGTCCAAGGAGTCAATTGTCAAAAGAGCGAAAGGGTCACAAAAGGAGCGTGATGTGTATGGGATGGTAAAAACAATGTCGACGTAGTACGAAAGAAGGTGAGGGACCCAGTGCTGGGGAGCTTACGATTAGTTGCAATGGCTAGTGGCGGGCGATCTCAAAGACAGTTCGGCGATGGCGCGGGACGTGGCGTTACAACGGCGTACTTTTTGAATTTATGGAAGCAGTCGGGGTCCGTCGAAGCTTCTAAGACAAGATGACTATGGTCGAAATGGGATGATTGTGCAACACCCAAGGGGAGGGATTTAGAGCAAGTGGACGTGTGCGTGCTGGGACTCGACACCGTAAAACCGTGTTGCTTTGACGGTGTGCGCAATCTGCAGTGTCGCCGGGTCCCGTGAGGACCATATAATCTCGGGTAGAATTTGGGTAGAGGCAGAGCTCGGACGTGCAAGCTTGTCTGTGAAGATTGACGCCCACCGTATTCTACGGCGGGGAATTACGTCGAATGGAGTTGCGAGATTCTTGGTGACAGCACGTCAAGCGGAAGAGGAAAAAGCACGACTGGACTGGCTTCGACGGTACAGTATACCTCCCCAGATTGGAGTGACAACAACAACAACACCTGGACAACAAGCAGAACCAAAGAATCTGCAGGGCAGCTACTTCGCGGAACCAAACGTTGACTTCAAAAAGTCGATTCGAAGAGGCCGCTAAAGTCACAAGCTCAAGGGTCTCAGAGTGCCCGATCACAGCAAAGGCCAGGAAGCGAGTGGTGCTGCTTGTGGAGGGCAGTGTGACGAAAGGCACGGCAAATTCTCGTCTCTAGTCCCTGGTAATCGCTCGGATCTGCGAAAGGTATTGCGCTGCTTCGTCGAATCGAGCGTTGGATAACATGAGGAGCGATGGACAAAGAACAGGGCGTCGAAACAATTGTGCGACGACACGACAATCGCGCATCGTTGTCGCGGCAGCGATTAGATGCAAGCGCAGAACGCGAGAGGCCCATGATAGGAGGATTCTGTCCTCGCACAAAGTCGCGATGTGCTGGAGCAGAGTCGGCTGACTCGAGCTCATGGCCCATGCATGGAAGTAATATAAGTTGCTGTACGAGTAGGTTGCGTGGATAACGCACGTCCTCAGCCCTGCTTATTATTATTTATATAGATGATTCATCAAAAGCAAAATCTTGGACGCTCTGTCATTTATCTCATCGCTACCGCACTCGCCACATGCGTTGTTTTCATTCTGCATACCGTATCATTTTCGAAACCCATCACATTGTTCTCTACCTGCCGAGTGCGCATATCGGTGTATCAGAGGTGTGTTGCTTTAAGCTCAAAATCATGCTCGAGTGTCTGCAGGGGAAAGCGTGGCCAAACGGTAAGGTACCTGCCGTTGTATTTACGGAGCGGAACGGACAGGCCCCACCTGTTGGCTGTGCTCGCCAGACTGACTTCCGGGACATCGTTGGAGGTGGGATTAGTCTTCGCATAGCTTGAAGAGAACGATCCTCTTTCACCTCTGTAAGCACACTCGACTCTGATCGGTCTTTCGTTCACATTACCTTTCGCCTCTTCACGTGTCAAAGCTTCGAGTTAGAAAGGGGCTTCGCACTCTTAGAGTTCTTGTTCAGGCGACTATCGCGAATCTGAAGCACTAGCGCATGGGACGGCATTGGACTGGTCCCTGATGCTCACCGCCAACCGCTAACGAGCCCTCCCAATTTCCCTGATTTTGAGACACAAGCCATCTTGGGCACCCGTACCTGAGGACCATCACTGACTAACGATTGGTGGACATGGCTTTAGCTCTCTCGATCGCTCTCTGATTGGTCTCCGTGAGTGGTCAAACTCCTAGTGGCCGGGGAACACGGATTGACTAGATTGACATCAAAGGGACCATCATTTATCCTGGGTGCGCGGACCGGGACGGTCGCACCCCAACGGGTAGCGACAGGAGTCCCAAAGACAAAGCTGCATGCATGCGCACCACTGTAGATCTTCGATATCTCTTCGAGAATTCGAACATAATAAAGATTCGCACTTATAAACGTTGTGCCACATGTGGATTTTCAACGTTCGTGACCGCTTGCTCCATATGATCGGTGTGAAAGAAGTGCGTGTAAACGTGTGGCAGACGTCTGTCGCGGATTATAATGAGGGAGTGAGTGATTGCCTCTCGAGTTTCCCACCATTCACTTGCAATTCCAACTTTCTGAATAGCGACGTCAGGCACAGCTGGTTTCCTTGTCACATCTCAGGCAAAGAGAAAAAGCAAATCCATTGGTGATACTTAACACGAAGCTGTGAAGCGTCATCGGGATTGTCCCATATACGATGACGAGCATCCAGTCCGTCCTCCGCGGCGCTGTTGTTTGAGATTGGCCCACTATGGCGGGAATGTACCTAGTTCGATACCCTAATCAGGTACATCATTGTGAGTACAGTATTGGCCCACGCATCCTGGATATCCTTAACGAAGGCATATCAGAGTCAAAGGTGAGCCCTTGGCAGGGTCTTACGCGGCTCTATGGTGGATCATCGTCTAATAGCTTCTCTTGCTCACTCATACCGCTCCCAGAAACTTCAAATAGACCATCACGATGCCGTGCGTACGGAAGTACTGCAGGGTACACTGATCCTCATGTGGACATGCGCTATACTGTTGAACGATTTTCGCTCGGAAGTTTCCAGACCCTTCTTCTGACACGGCTTACCACTGCTCGAGAAAGGTTGCTCCCATGAGGATCTCACCTAAGCGTTTGGGTAAGGTAGGAACCAGAGAGTCATGTTTGGACTTATTTCGCGATGGGGACTGGTTGTAGAGGCAACAGCCATTGCAGTTCTTGACTCAGTACATGGTCTGGAACGACCCTAGGTAGATGTCACCTCATTCATGATTTTGCCTCCTGATATCTTTGGCAATGCTCCAGGTCCCTGGTTCTTCGCAGATGTTCTTACTTCATATCGTCATATTGACATTTCCTGCCTTAAGAAGATCTCTTCAATCACTGAGGCGAGAAGAGCTCTGTGCGCGTCGGATATCATGTCCTTCAATAAGGTAGCTTTCGGAAGAGCTGTCGGAAGACCTGCACCACAAACGGCTATATCTCAGTTGCCACAATCATAATCTACAAGTACCTATTTTCATGTTTGTTTGTTTATTTGTTTATCTTCTCATAAGTTCCACTGGGAAGCTCCGGGTAAACTTTCGATTCACGGCAATACGATGAGGCTGTGAATATTGTGCCCAATCTTGGCGTCTTCCGCGAGCTTCCATCATCCTTATAGGCAAACCCCGTCTGTCGAGTAAGTGTTAGGATCATACCAGCCAATGGGAACTGCTGATGGTCTGATCGAGGCCAAGATATCAGGCTATATGGTGACTACTGTACGTTCCTGCAATCCTCCTTCTGGATTGATGGGGCTCTCAAAAACAGACATCGCAGCCGATAGGATACACTTGGACTCACTAACTCAGTATCTCGTAGCCATACAGCGAGAACATCTGTCCACACCAATGCTTCATGTCATACCATCACTCACTGCATACGATCGGTCGATGTGGTCTTAATCAAGGCTGCAATATTTTTCGATTGGCCTGATCAGATGCGCGTACCACCTGCGACCGGAACATGCTGGGACCTGAACATTCAAGTGCAAAACTCCGCTAGCATTGACCCTACGCCTGAGTTACTAGAAGCACTAGAGGGCTGAAGGTGTCGAAGTATTGCTGAGTATACCATAGCGGTGCCGCAGCACGTAGATTTTACGACGGGCTGCCTACAGAGTATTTCAATACAGTACTGCAACTCAATCACCAACGGCTACCGAGGGATATTCACCCCGTGGGCACTAGTACTTTGGCATGACATCGGCTGCCGCGGCTAATCTTATGCAACATGGGGTGAAGGTCTGTCTGTAAAAGCCCCTCGATGTAGGACAACCATCTTCATCTTCACTTTCAACGATCTGATCGTGACATGGTCCAGTGATCTCGCCTTGTCATAATGTCTGCACCATTACGCCGTTTTGCAGTGCCAGCATTGTCACAACAGTCCACGCTCAAACATGCCAAACAGCTTAAGACCAGTATCCGAATAGCCATGACTTCTTTTCGCTTATCACAGGCGATTCTTGCGCTGCGAGTACAGTGTTGCAGTCCATTGACTACAACGGATTACCACGGTAATAACGCCTGTACCTTCTCGGATGTTGCATTGATGTGAAAGCGGTACGTTTCCGCCCAACCACTTCAAGCCCAACATGTGACAGATTTTGGTACCAGATGCGGAAGAGATCCGTGTTCGACACTGATAAACCGCGGCGTCGGTACCGCTTATTCGCATGACTTTCTACGATGGAACCAATCATCAAACGTATAGTGCAGATTCCCAACAATTTGACAAGAAGCATGTAGCTCTTGCGAGCTAGGATGAAGTTCATACACCACACACCACTCGAGGTACAGTAAGGTAGCTTGAGTGTCGATTCTAATGGACAACCTCCGCGCTAGTAGATCGCGCACCCCTACACACACAGAAAGCATTGCTCATTCAAAAATATCATAATTTCTGGCCTCTGAATTGGATAGGACAGCTGCTCAGGATTAGAGCGATCAGTACCTTATGATTCTCGAGTGATGGTAAAATGAGTCAGGCTGAGGTAAGGTTCAACGTCATCATAAATTTTGGCTATCTCGTACAGGCACAGAAAGATGGGCGCCCCGTTGAAGTTGAGCTAGTGGGCTTGACGCATCATACCCAAGTCGGGGAGCCCGAATACCCGTCTCGAACCTCGGAAATAATTTTCTTATGCAATCGGTGAATGTTGATAGCGTATTGTACATATATACGTGTACGGCACCGACCTGCTCGACTGTATTCGTACTTTCAGAGCTTACGTTGCCATGTTGTCGTATCTGCAATACCGCCGGATCGGCCAGAACGTGCAGAGGCAGATAGAGCGCGACCAAGAAAAAGCCAAAGCATTGTCTCTGCACACACACAACAGATCAAGAACACCTGACGAAATTGATGAAGAAAAGAGGAACGAAGCGCCCTTAGAGCCTACTGAGACGACTGAAAATGGGGTTGCATTTCAAGATTCAGACACCGAGTCTGGTGAACCTGGAGATGGCTACCCAGATAATAACAATGCAAACGACATGTCAAGGGTGCCCACGCATCGCACTCACTTCTCCGAACGGACCGCTTTAGGGTACTCACTGACAGGAGTTAATGCACGAATGCGCGCAACACATGAGACCGAAGCGGGACATGTATTCATCGTCGAATGGGAGGGCCCTAACGACCCAATGAAACCGCACAATTGGTCTTTTGGACTGCGCCTTTGGTCGACAACTGTAGTTGGTGCTGTAGCTTTCGCTGGTACTGCAGCATCATCAATAGACGCAGCGGTCCTACCTCAGTACGCGGCGTATTGGGGCGTGAGCGATGTCGCAGCTTCTTTAGCTACGGCCATGTACCTTTTCGGTTTCGCCGTTGGCTCCCAGTTTGCTGGTCCGTTCTCGGAAACTTTTGGTAGGAACCTCATCTACATCGTCACTATGGTTGTTTATATGGCCTTTCTTGTCGGTTGTGGTGCTGCTCCGAATTTTGGGGCTCACATCACCTTTAGGTTTCTCGCCGGTCTGTTCGGCGCTACGCCTTTGACTGTCGCTGGTGGAACGATTGCAGATCTGTTCGATGCCTTAGAAAAGACGTATATGTTTCCATACTATGCGTTCATTGGATTTGCAGGCCCACTGTTCGGACCTGTGATTGGAAGTTTCATTGGACCGAGCACTCTGAGCTGGCGATGGTGTGAATGGCTCATGCTCATATTTGCGGGCGCCATCACCTCAGTCATCATTTTGGGCCAACCGGAGACCTTTGCACCTCTTCTGCTATCATGGAAGGCTCATCACTTCCGCAAAATTACCGGCGACGATCGCTTCCGATCTCCGCTCGAGGTGCGCAAAACATCTTTATGGAGTAGACTGAAGATTGCCGTGTACCGGCCGTTCGTAATGATTTGGACCGAACCTATCATCCTTCTGATGGCTTTGTATCTCACGATCCTGTACATCGTGTTGTTCACGTTTTTTGTGGGGTTTGAATTCATCTTCACAGATGTATATGGTATCTCCCAAGGCGTCACAAATATCATCTGGGTGGCTGTATTTGTCGGCTTCTTCCCACTAGCCATCACACTTCCTATTATCTACAACTGGACGGTCAAAGATATCAGGAAGCAGGAAGCGGAAGGCCATATCAACCCACCACCCATACCAGAAACACGCCTTTGGTTTACGATGCTTGGCGGTGCATTCGCCATACCCATCAGTTTGTTCTGGATGGGTTGGACAGATTATGTGAGTAGACATGATGGAGCTCCAACTGTGCGTAATGCTAATGCAATTCCAGGAGTCCGTTTCGATATGGTCGCCTATTGTGGCTTCAGGCTTATTTGGATATGGTGTGATAACTATATTCATCAGTGCATACATGTATGTCATCGACTCATACGCTGCATATGCTGCTAGTGCATTGAGTTTTGTCACCTTTTCACGTTACCTTGCAGCTGGAGGAATGACCGTCGTTGGCATTCCGTTCTACAAGAACATGAATCCCCATATAACCCTTACTATCCTAGGTGCCATAAGCGCCGCCATGGTGCCAGTGCCGTTTGTCTTTTATTATTACGGAGCTCGGATTCGGATTAGATCCTCATATGCCGTTCATCGTGTAGAGTAGTGGCTCATGCGGCGAACTGGCAGCACACGGTACCAAGGACGCTTCAAATAAAAAATAAAATAGAAAAAGCACATTAGATTTAGATGTTCTAGACAGTATACAATATTTAATATCACTAGTAGTATCCACCAGAAAAGGACAATGACAGTAGTCTTGCACGGCTCACTTCCAGATACCAGGTCATGAGGAAAGCATACCTAGTAATGACTGTGCGTTCTGCGCCCTTTCGAGTTTGTGGTGATTAAGATAAGATCAGGTAGGCCCAATGTATGTATGACTTACTAGGTACCGCAACCGAATGACCTGGCTAAACTTCGGCTTTCCTCCTTCACCCTCACTATGACACCCTTTGGCAGCTGACCTCGACCATAACATGCGCGGGACTATAATTCTCGTGTCAATGTCTCATCTTTCCTCTGATGAGGTTGCTGAACAGCCCAGGTGCTCTTGTCATGCCCCGATGATGACAGGCAGTCGAGTGGCAGCTGTTGCCAGAGAAGTGTATATAAACTCAAGCCTGGAGGCCGAATTACCTGCCTTCAGAGTTCGACTACTTGTGTGCTAAGATGGGACCAACATCAATGAATGGATCAATTTTCGGGCAGAATGATTTGGCTGCAGCGGGTGGTACGAGGGTCGTCGGAACAGATAGTAATCCTCCCACCAGCTCTTTCCACAGCATTGATGAGCCAGGAAACCTTGCATATTACATGCACAAGTTGCTGGACCCAACAAGTCGCAATTTTGTTCTTGATTTTGGGGACGAGCATGCACGTGTCGCCTTTGATTTGGATGGCACGTGTTTGCAAAATCATTTGAGCTCTGATCGTCCAAATATGCTACACACGCGGTGGATCAATCTCTGGTATCCATACGATCAGCGAGATTTGCTCGAGATTCTGGGTCAACGATATGAATTCTCTCCGAGATTGCTCGCTTTGATGTGCGCGAATCCTCGCAAGTCAATTCCCAAAAAACATACAATCCGGTATGGAATCGCGACCGAGCAATCTTACCCCCTTACAGCATTCCCAAGCCTAAGCTCTGGTCACCACGGCGGCAGGGCCTGCTCTCCGGCTGCGCCATCTCTAGAGTCAAGGGATAGCTCGAGAGTAGGGAACCTTTACGATATTATTGACGATGTTTGGCATTACACATCTATTGATCAAGGCCGATCATACCTTTGCTTAGGCTTTAACTCGCTTTACTCGACATGTGATCTTTCCCTTGATATATCCACGAATGAAGAGAGGAGTGATACCGAGCAGATTGAGCAGCCTTTACCACACGTAAAGCGTGTTTGGACTTGGTTGCTCCTTCTTGCCGACCGCACCGTGATCACAATCACAGAAGATTTGTTTCCCAATGCCTCCGGACGTCTCACAACGAGTGAGCAGCGTATCTTGGCTCATTCTCGGAGTAACCTACACAATGTTTTCAGATCACTATCCAAAGTTGAGATAAAGCATGGAGAGCGGAATCCGCTGCTTTTACTGCCTGTGCGACGCCGTCTGGGTGAGACACCAGAAGAAACTGCCCGTCGTGCCTCCGATGCGCCTGGTCTATTATTCTATTATCTTTTCGAGAATTGGGAGAACAGCTATTCACTTGTGACTAGGAAAGAGTCAAGATACGGATTAGAACTCCAGCGCGTGCGACACGAGATGTTCCAACATCCAAAGCTGGCACATATTGATCGACTAGATCAGATTGGCTGCCAACTAGCTGTTCTGAAAAGACACTACAAGGCATACATTCGTCTGATTGATCGCGTGGTAGAGCCTCAAAAAGCTGCCATTGCGTCTACGGCTGACAGTAGAGTCGCTAGCAAGTCAAGCCAAGAAAGCACCCATTTGCCCAATTTTACTATTGTACATCCACTCCGACGACGGTCAGATCATGCTAAGAGTCTTAGCAAGGAGGACACGGCAGACGACCGGGTCGCTGAGAAGGACGATCTAGATTCACGCTTGCCCGTAGCGACCGAATCTGAGAGCTTACTTGGTGTCAGTCTGAGTTCAGCGGCAAGGGTCCGGTTCGAACGGCTCAAAGATATGGTCGAACTATACGCCCTGAGCGAGTGCAAAGACTACCTGAGTCAGAAAGAGTCTCTCGTACAAATGGTAAATCTTGCATGCGATCTTCCTTCCAGCAATCACTTATTGACTGATGATCATACAGAATTTCCAGCTCATTGCCATTAAAGAAAGTCTGGACGTTGAAAAACTTACTCGAGCGGCATTCTTAATCTCTAAGGTGACTGTGCTATTCGTGCCGCTGTCATTCATGACTTCTTACTTCTCCTTGGATCTTGACATGAAATACGATGCAAGAACATATTGGACAACTTTTGCTATAGTCCTTGTATTGTCGTCCACCGTTCTTGTGGCTTTCGGGCTTGCAAGCGGAACTCTCATGAGTTGGAAGCGGCTCTCTGGCATACGACGCCTGACGAACTGGGTCAAACGAATCAGACGAGCCGACACGGCGGAGGCTGAGCAGATCCATATGGACCCGAGACGTGTGGAGTCTGGTGGAGCCTCGATAGGTGGAGTTCCAATAGCAATGAAAGAGCAATATTGATGAACGACCTCCTCGGTCTAACTTCTATCGATATAATGCAAGTTTCTACAAGAATCAAAGCACGAGTTTAGAGCTGCCACAACCCAAGTAGCTGTTCACAAAAGATGATACGATCCTGTTTGGTGTTCGCGGCGGATGTCGAAGAAGGTTTCGAATGCGTATGTAATTGCTCCCACACTACAAATGAGCTTTCTCGTACGATGGAGCTTCCAGTAGGAGGACATTCGGCGAAACATCCAGGAGATTGATGAACCTTGTCCGCCAAATTTATTCGCTTGTTCTGTTGATTAGATAATTCACCGCAAGGTGTGTAAACACTCGGTACGTGCGATCTATACATTGCATGCTGACGCAGCGACAGAGCACACACGGTGGATATAGTATCCCGATCTGCGAAATACTATGATGCACCCGAGCTTGCCTTGCGTGTTGCTCCGCTGGACCGACACTTCAGCGGGATTGGCGACATTATAGACTAGGAAGCTGTTGTAATATCCCTGGATGTTAACCCTCCAGTCTTACCTACATCTTGCGTCCTCCTTCTGCGAAAAGTCGACATGATATGAAATCCTCATTCTTATGGGCATACAACCGGTTATGTTTGATCTCGGCTTCCTATTATCCTTCCTCGCAATGATGCCACGCTCTGCCCAGCTCCGGAAATGGCAATAGACTACAGACAACAGGCCACATTCACCAGTGCCACGTCGCACGTCGCCTACTTGCTTGTTCGCCATCCTCGACCTCACTGTTATTGAAAGAGCCCAGCCCGGAGCTTTCATGGAACTTCGGGTTTGTTTTGGTAATCTGTTCTTGGCGAAACAACGTGAACGCCGAAACTCGCACGAGAGGATTGTCGGCCTTTGCGTTGCTTGTCTAGATCGCAAGATAGCGGCGTTCTATGATTCCGCCTCACATATCCACAATACCTAGCGTCAATATGCCTATTATGACCGTAACTAACAAACATCTGCTCAACGACGCGCTGTACCATCGCTGTCACTCAACCTCTACTGATTTGCGAGAAGACTGCCATTGCGCATTGAATTGGTGTATCCAAGAGTATTGCGATGGATGCCCGACGGGCATGACCTCGCATATGATAAGAAACGCTAGGACACTTCAGGAGATCCACCCAATTCCTTCCCGTTGGGGTATCATTAAGCTAAAAGCACGGTATGTGAGTTTAACGTTTTTGTCTTGGTAGCATCATCGTCACTGGGGGAAAAAGTCACAGAGGAAGCAGATGCGTGGCGCACAACGAGGACCTTCGGTCCCATTCTCGCTTGCCGAAGCAGACATGATCCGACTGGGCTACTGTGAGTCAAAATGTGACAGGAAAATGAGGTGCTGTGGTGTGCGATGAGGACACTCAATTGTAGGTCAGGCTACTCGAATTTTCTCTCCGTAATCATTCCTTTGTCCCTTTTTGCGATCAGTCCATCGGGTGTTTTCACAGTTCCTGCAATACTTTGACTTTCGTCGCCGCCCGAGATACGCACGATTTTCTGTCTGAGGTCATCCGCCACACGCGCAGACCGAAGCTTCCTTTAAGTTCACTTGACAGGACCAAGACTCGCTGGACTTAGTTTGCCGTATTAAGGCAGTAGATTCCGCGTTTATCGTCAAGGCTTTAAGGGAGAGTCTGAATTGCTAATACTACAATCACGGCCTGAGACGTTTGTCATTTTGACTCTATACCACTAATATCCGGTGTCCTCTGAGCTACGATTCTACACCACTTTCAGTTCTTCATTGAACAATATACTAACCGCAATTCTGGATCTATCCCCCCTCCACCAGCATAGGTTGATAGTGTAGACAGTGGTGCAAATCGACGCCAGAACCGATGACGCAGCCCACCATTCCAGATACACTGAATGAGAAGGGCACGCACGATGCACTAGACAAAGGCGAGGCACCAGAGTCATTGATGACCACGAGTACCAACACAAGAGTCTCGTCGCCATTATCACATTTCAGCGCCGAGTCTAATTCGGACTCGGATGATGCTATAGCGCAACAACAGACAAGCGATGGGGCCGACCTTGAAGCAGTGTTGACCCATTTATCCATCTCCGCGCCTCCAGATGGTGGCTATGGCTGGGTTAATGTTCTCTTGGTGTTTCTTATCAATGCCCACACCTGGGGACTCAACAGCTCTTTTTCCATTTTCCTCTCCCATTATACCTCCACGGACACTTTTCCAGGAGCCACGCGGTTACAGTATGCGTTCGTGGGCGGGCTGTCAATCGGTTTATGCTACATGGTAGCACCGCTTGTCACCCTTGTTGTCCGAAGATTTGGGACTGGCACGGCTCTAATGATCGGAGCCATCTTCGAGGCAGGCGGCTTCATTGGCGCGAGTTTCGCCACAGAGATATGGCAACTATTCCTGTCTCAGGGAGTCGCTTTTGGGATAGGGATGGGCTTTCTCTTCGTGGGAAGCGTGGGTGTCGTGAGCCAATGGTTCAGCACTCAGCGATCTCTCGCCAATGGTCTCGCCACTGCCGGCTCAGGTGTAGGCGGACTCATATACAGTCTTGGGACCAACGCTATGATCCGCAACGTTGATCTGGCATGGGCATTTCGAATCTTGGGTATCCTCGCCTTTGCGGTAAATGGAGTATGTGCGATTTTGATCCGCGATCGCTATGCAATCATCGGTCTACCCAGGCGAAGGCTTGACATCGAGCTGTTCAAGTGCATGGAGTTCTGGCTTCTCCTTGGCTTCGGCTTCTTCAGCATGCTGGGCTACATCGTGCTCCTGTTCAGTCTCGCGTCGGACGCCAGAAGCATGGGTCTCAGCGGCACGCAAGCCGCCATCGTCGCCGCACTGATGAATCTCGGCCAAGCCATCGGGCGTCCCTTGGTCGGCTACTTCAGCGACGTCACAGGACGAATCAACATGGCGTCGACAGCGTCCTTTGTCGGAGGTCTCTTCGCCCTAGTCATCTGGACCAACGCAGACAGCTACGGAGTCCTGATCTTCTTCGCGGTAGTGGAGGGCCTAGTAGCCGGCACGTTCTACGCCACCATCTCTCCTCTATGCGCCGAAGTCGTGGACCTAGAGCGCGCATCAAGCGGCTTGAACATCGTATGGCTATTCCTCGTCATTCCCTGCGTCTTCTCCGAAGCCATAGGACTAGAGACCATACAGAGCGAAGGCGGCAGCTATCTCGGCGCGTCGCTCTTCACGGGCTTCATGTACATGGGTGCAGCGCTATGTCTGTTTCTGCTCCGAGGGTGGAAGATTGCCGAGACGGATCGGATCAATAGCACCATGGGCACCGATGCCCCTGCAGCCATCATCGATGCCGTTGCCGAAAAGGGCGTCGAACAAGAGGCCAAGAAGGACGGCTGGCATGTTTTCTTGAAGAACACGCTGACTTGGCAGAAAGTCTAGATGTGTGTGTGTTGTGTTACCAGATTTTGCTGTTTTTCTCGCGTTTGTTACACCTTCCTCTCTTCCATCTCACATGGTATACGATTTATGCAAGATATAAAAAAATATAGATAGAACAAGTAGACGAGATAGATATAATAAACATCATTCTTATATTCATGGTTTCTATTCCTCTGCGCATGTCGTCGGCATAGTGATGCGGCACCGAGTGAAGGAAATGACGCAGTAGCAGATCGTATATCAGTCAGTTGACAGTGTATGGACGTCGCTAAGTGAAGAAGGAGCCGCTCAAAGAACACAATACTCAAGGAACCAGATTGTCAAAGGTAATCCTATCACCCGAAAGCGAGGCGCCCGTGACTCACTCGAATCTTCACAAGAATAATGAAGTCCGACCAACACGAGGGGTCGCATCGAAAGACAAAATGATAGATCAAGAAAAGTAAAAGTCCAGACTTGCAAGAAACACATTCCTTTCCATCCTGTAATCGTCATACTACAACTGGACAATCCGTATGTCTCGCTTGACTGCACTCCTGCTTCTGTCTCGCTTGGGGCGGACAAAGGCGAACTGCTTCTGACCCCTTTTAGGCGCCGGTTCCAGGAGCAGTTGGCGTTTGCGCAGTCGTCGCGTGTGGTCAAAGAGCTCTTCTGTCTCTGCGTTGCTCATTTCGCGCAGGATGACGATGTAGTCTCCGTTTGCCTGTTTTTTGATTGTTTAGTGAGTTACATCCGCTATGAAGGTACCGATTCATTCTCAATCTTGAAGTGGGGGTGTTGAAGAACAAAATGGGGAAAAACTTACCCTGTCAAACTCGTATGGGATCTGGTAGTATATCAACGTCTGAGTGTCGAGATACTTCTTGTGGATCCGCGGATAGATGGGAACATGTTGCGGGACGTGGCGAGGGGGAGCAAGAGGTTGGCCATGGACGATGGTGGTCCATTCCTCAATAACAACTACATTCTCGTCGCTGCTCTTACTCTTTTTCTTCGACTTCTTTCCACTGAGCACGACTTCGGCATCTTCAAGCGAGTATCCTGCTTTCAGCAAACGATTTCTCATCTCAGTCTCCAACTTCTCCTGCTCTGCCTTTTTCTTCTTCTCTTCCGCTTCTATTCTCTCCTTTCGCTTGCGTTCGAATTCTTTCAGTGCTGCTTCTTCACGCTCCTCTTGCTCTCTCTGCTCTCGCTCGTATCGCTCTACGATGCGCTTTTCTTCTGCCTTGGCTTCTCGCTTGTCTCTCTCTATCTTGTCAAGGAGCTTCTGTTCCTCGTCCCTCTGGCGGGCCGCACGAACAGCCGCTGCACGAT
This sequence comes from Neodothiora populina, assembly GCF_041146345.1. NCBI lineage: Eukaryota > Fungi > Ascomycota > Dothideomycetes > Dothideales > Dothioraceae > Neodothiora > Neodothiora populina. Next base: position 1,445,298 of record NW_027191405.1, on the reverse strand, counting down.
CGTGTTCGTCAATAATGCGCTTCCGCTCCGCTTCAGCCTCTTCCGCATCGATGCGTCTCCGTGCATCCCAGTATCTCCTCTGTTCTGCCTCACGCTTCTCACGCTCTAGTTGCTCTACCTGCCACTTGTAGATGTCAGAGCTTGGCCCTGCTGCGACAGGAGCAGCAGCGACAGGAGCGGGAGCAGGTGCAGGTGCTGCGGCAGCAGCCACAGGAGGTGGAGAAGTGTGATGATGATAATGGTGCTCAAACAGCTGCGCGTCGGACCTGCCGCGCGAACGAGACGACCTTGCAATGCGGTCGAGCCGCATTCCTGCAATTTCAGCCGTGAGTAGTTGATCCGCCAGACTGACCTCCTGTCGGCCGCGAGAGGCTGCCTCATACACGGGCGCCATGGCTACTGGTGGCGGTGGAGACGTGCGTTGGTCCTGATCATTGTGCTGGTCCTGATAGTTGTATATGTTAATCTCTGGGCGAGGTCCATGACCGTAAGAGCGAGAACGATGCAGCGAAGAATCAAAGGGTGGATCAGGACTTAGATGAGCGCTGCGACGATATGGATTAGGAACATATCGTGGTGGAGGAGGAGGAGGAGGTGGAGGGCGGTTGTATTGCCACTGCTCGTGGTCGTGCTCGTAGTCCCACATGATCATCAATTGCCTATCCGAGTAGCGGATAAGAGAGAAGAAAGAGAATCAAGAGGGAATAGATGAAATGCTCCAAAGTAATGTATTGCAAAGACACACACAGCCCTTGCTTGTGAGAACAAGATGAGCGCGATCAATAAGACCCGAGACAAAAACGGAGATGAAAGTGTAAGATGAGAAGGAAAAAGGAAGACAATTCAACACGGGAGGGCCTCACATATCAGATAATGTGCAACCGGTCAGGCAGCAGTTGGGACCTACCTTAGTACAAGCCTCTCACACCTTGAGTCTTCGCTAGGTGGGTGGGGGCTGAAGGGAGCGAAGGATCGCCTGACAAGGTAGATGCACATGTGTCATATTACCTTTGATAATAAACGGCATGCAGTCCTTGTCACAAACGCTGCTATTAAGATGATTGAGAGCGTATCATCGGCATCGATCCAATTGTCTCCTACGGTACACAGAGAAATCAAGTACAAAGCACAGTGAGAGGTGTAGCTGAAGTAAGGTAAGAGTGTAGCATAGACGCGGGGGAACCGACGAACGGGCGAGAAAAAGTCCACGAGCTACATTGCGAGATCAACCCCACCAACGGGGGTCACATTGTCACCTTGGCCTTTGCTTCCAATGGCGGCTGCAGCCTGCAGCGCTAGTCAGTGAACTGGCGCACTGCGAGACAGGAAAGTCGACTAATGCATGCTATCTTTTAATAGTCCAAGATTGGCGAATGAATAAGCTCGATACTGCTTTGTAAGTGCATGTAGTCGATGCCGGCTGGATGGCTATCGATCACCGTGGATGATCAGGTAGGCTGAAACACCGAACTCGAGCTTTTGAAGTGCTTGTACTAGTACTGCGTGTTACTTTTGTGCCTATACTTCGTTGGCTTGAAGTGGCTACAACATTTCTGTGGGTGTAATGCTCTATGGCGTGCAAGAGTTAGTCTCAACGAATGATGATTTCTTCTGACGCCGGGACTTTCTTCAACGCTGCGAGTGAAGTCTGCAAGGGTGAATGTCGTGCTCAGTCGCTTTATCAAGTCCGCCGAGCGCGACTGAGGGCGACTTGGGACTGGTCAACTTGCTATGCTTTCTGGCACAGCGACACGCCCGTTTAGTATAGTTGTTAGATCGCTGCATCAGTAGTGTCAGTGCTTGGCAAAGCGTTTGAGCGCATGCTCCGGAATTTGCTCATAGGAGTCCAAGATAGTCTCATTTCTATCGCGAGGTTCACTTTTTGAACATGGAAGCAGTAGGTATGCTCTGTCTTGTAAGGTATCCTAGATGCCGCTTTTCAAGGTACTGTACTTGTTGTAGGGTCTCGCCAAGCTTCATGCCCTGCGCTTTGGTTTGTCTGCAAATGTGTAATGCAATCTGCGCCTTCCAACCCCACGTTTCGCTAAAGGTATGCTGTCCGTTTGTCTGATGCTTTCCTATAATGGTTGTTTGTACTGTAGAATGGTAGGAAGGCGCAGAATAGCTTTGTGCTGCCTCACTCATGGTTTCACTTTCCACTTGACAGAAGATAAAACAAACGAGGTAGAAGGTACCGTTCCATTATTCCTACAACTCAATACATTGCTTTCTACGACGATATCTCGTTCACTAATATCCAGCTCAAGATGGACACTCTTGCTAGCGACAAAGATTCTTCGCTCCCTACCCACATGGAGATGCCAGAATTTACAAGCCCACTGAACTCAACTTTCACCACCCATTTCGATGTCAGAAAGGGCAAGAGATCCCATGTTTCAACCGCCATGGGCATGTCTCGAGAACGTCGTGCAAGTATGGAAGGACTGGACGAGAATCAGCACCGATTTCATCATGAGGCAAACATGTCTCCATCCGAGGACGAGACACTGGTCATCAAGCATTCGGGCAAAACGTTCTACGACAATATCTGGATGCCACCATGGTTCGTGAACATATGCGCCGGAAGCTTAATAGCTCTGATCGGAATATTCTCGATTTACAGGTACAAGGGACAGCAAACCGTCGGATGAGGCCGATGACATCATCTGAGCGATCCATCTGCGCATGACTAGGTACAGGTAAGTGCAGAGTACGACGAGATACTGTTCCCACAGACTTGGTTATACTGAAGATTGGTACAGGCTCGTTGATAGAGTGCATACTGCACAAGGAATATCTCGAGGTAGCGATGCAAGAAAGACGTGCATAGCGCGCTGGCGCAAGATGGTGGTCAAGCAGAATGCATTTTGCATGTGATTCTGGTCGATCAAAAATCAAGCGATGGGGATTGGGCAAACTAAAAAGATACGGCGATCAACTTGTCTTTGACAAGCATGCAAACAATCAATTAACAAATTCGACGGAGGTTCTGGTTTTGCACTGGGATATCACGAATTAAGTAGCTCTTCCTGCCGTTATCCCGGGTAGTAATATCACTAAAATCATTCTGTTGATGCCCAGTAATATCCAATAGTCTTACACGTGTAGCTTGCGGGCTAATGCGGCAGGCGTCGGACATGGAGTCTGTGCCTGCAAATGCGCCTATACGTAGCATGGTCCCACTTCTGCTTTACTACTACCTTATGCGCACAGTACCAAGTACTCTGCTGTAAAACCAACTTTCTTTCAAAGTCTATACCAATTTCCAGGCAGTCGTTTTCGTCGACGGTCATTTTCATGTGGAGTTGACAGTAGAGGATTTCTGACTTTGTTTTGCATCTCGTCGACTACGTGATCTGGACAAGGATATATTGTATTCGATTGTGAAAAGTCAAGGAACCCGAGACCGAACGATCCGCTATCCATAGGTGAAGGTCGAATGCAGTCTTGGTTACCATCATTTCCCTATCCTCCTGCTCAGGATGGATACTGGAGCCCTGTTACCTCGACACTGAACTGGTGTGAAGAGGTGAGTTAGTTTTTCGTTGAATGTATCATTGACGATATCTGATATACTCGTTCAGGATTACTATGCCACCGTCTACTCTGCCGAAATTGTCAACACCTTGACCAACCTGCTATTCGTGGCGCTTGCCTTCAGAGGCATCTCGAACTGTGTCCAACAAGGACATGACCAAATCTTTCTGGTCACCTTCATCGGGTATTTGATTGTGGGAACGGGCAGTTTCCTGTTCCATTCTACCTTGAAATGTATGTTGCCGATGCTCAAGAGATGTCGACCAAAGACGGCATGACTCACACGCAGACAGACCCCATGCAACTTGTTGATGAGCTGTCCATGATTTACACGACATGTCTTATGTTCTACGCGACATTCTCACACAAGCAAAAGACACCTTTCAAGGTCGCGCTTGCTGTTTTCCTAGTTGCGCTGTGCATTTTCATCACTGGATACTACCACTACCTGGGTGACCCAGTTTTCCACCAGAACATGTACGCGCTCCTCACCGCCATTGTGCTCTTCCGATCCATGTACATCATGGAGATCAGCCTGCGACCCAACATCAAGGCAAGAGAAGAAGCGCAAAGGTCTTCGAAGAAAGCTGTGAACACACAAGAGCAGGATTTGGAGCAGCAAAGACAGGATGCCAGAGACAGGAAGATCCTCAAGACAATGTGGCTCATGATAGCATGTGGACTGTCCATTTTCTTGGGCGGATTCGCCATCTGGGGGCTTGACAATGTCTTTTGCTCGACATTGAGAGCATGGAGGAGAGAAGTTGGTCTGCCTTGGGGCATTTTGCTTGAAGGCCATGGCTGGTGGTGAGTCTGACAAGAGAGAGATGAGTGCCTTTGCAAAGACATACTGACAAGATGAACAGGCATCTCATGACCGGCACTGGAGCCTACTTTTACATTGTGTGGGGCGTCTGGCTCCGTCACTGCCTGAACGGAAAGCAAGATGAATTCGAGCTGAGCTGGCCTAGCATGTTTACATCGCTGCCTTCGGTTATTCGTAAACGTAGTGGACAGAACGGGTCATTGAAGAAGCAGAATTAGTAGTTTGCTGTCTTGTCTGCTGTCTTGTTTGCTGCCGGTTTGTTTCTTGGACAGACTTGACCTGTGTCGAGGACAGCAATGACTCGTGCACACTTGGTGATTTGGCCCGAGTATCTACAGATATATCAAGCAGCAGAATAGTAGGGCTGCTATGCATGCAGCAGCTTAGATCAGACATAGTGACATGAACCGCATGTGACGGAAAACGACCGCATATGCGAATAGTATACCATGACTCTTGGCATGCCAAGAGGCGGTGCGGGCTCCATCTCCGCCGCTTCACCTCCGAAGCTCGACAATTGCCGGTAGATGTTTCTGTGATCTTTGATTCTCCATCTAGACAGACGATCTATACGCTCTCGCCTTTGATAGTCATGGCATCTCGACTCTCCCAGCGACTGCCTCTAGGTATAGCCCCTCGAAGCATCCAACACCTCCAAGCGCAACAACGACTCCAACACAACCCTCTCATAAGCACTCTGATCCGACACGCCTCTTCATCATCGATAAAACCTCCGCGCAAGCCCATTGTGCTCGAGAAACCAGCAAAGTTCAACCCTCCGTCCCACGGATCTCGTCTGCCGACCTCGAGAAGACGGGGTGCGAGCGCCGCCGCTCTGCCGACGTACGGACGCAGCGAAAATGAAAAGCAGCAGAGCGAGAAGAGGAGATATCCGCATATGATGCCGCCCGAGGGCACTTTTCTGCATTGGTTCCTGACGAACAAGAGTATTCACGTTTGGATCACCATGGTAATTTTTCTCCCTTTCTTCCGTTTTTCCGAATTTCAAGACTGATTTCTCCAACACAAACAGTCCATCCTGACCTCTCTCGCCTTCTTCACATTCCTCACAAATTTCACGACCTCGACGCCCTACGCCGACCAGCTGCCGCCCAACAACTTCTTCTTCTCGCATCCTTTTGCGTTTATCACGCAGTACTTCCGCGTCTACAAGCTGCACACGGAATACGTCTCGATGCAGACGGCCGAGCACAGACGCCACAAAGTCGAAGACGTGCGCAAGAGGAGCGAGTACAGAAAGGCGCACGGCTTGGATGAGGGTGAAGGTCTGGGCGGTTGGAGTGTCAAGAGTGATGACGAGGTCATGGGGCCGGGAATGAAGGAGGGTGGGCCGGATTTTGCGGGTGCGTTCGGTGGTGCCGTGCCTGCTGGGCCGGTCGGTGCTGAGGTTGTTGGCGCTGAGGGCGTGGATAGTCAGGATGCTGCTAGGGCTGTGGCGGGCGAGAGGAGACCGCCGCCTAGGAAGTGGCTCGGGATCTGGTAGAAGACTGGGTGCTGCGAATCTATCGACACTATGCTGTGACGAGGAAGATGAATTGCGGCCCGAGACTCGGGACAGGAAAGGAGAGAGAAAGAGAGAGGAACAAAAGGGAAAGGACGAAGGTAAACATGTACAAACACCCCCAATAAACGAATACCAATTTCAATCATCCTATGATAAATTTCAATCTAGGCATGAGATGCATGGAACAAGAATGGGCCCCCCTATCTAAAGCAAGGTCCCAGACGCCCGTATAATGAGCATGTTCAAGTATGTAAGTAAAGTGAGGGAAGAACCACCTCACTAGCCCAACTGTTGTTCTCAGAGGAGCGCGAGTCAATGTCTTATTGTTTGATATGAATTCGCTCAATATCCACGGGCACGACTCGAAGAAGACGGAAATTGGAGACCGAAAGAGAAGTTAGAGATTACACTCTTGTTCATTTTGTTTATGGGCCTTCTTCAATATTCGGGATTCTGTTTCGTACGGAGTATGCTTGCGCATCAGGGTTAGAATCTTTCGCATTCTTCCATACAACCTCCTAGATCTGGCAGTTGACGAAGTGATCAAAACAACGCATTGGTCAAATTTGATCTGCCTCATCCATCCAAAGCCTCGAGAACTTCCATTCCCACACCGCCTTACCAATTATACCCTAAATGATCCGGCCTAAATCCCCTCTCTTGACACCACCCCTCGGCGCGCGCTACAGACCTTTGACTATGCCGCTTTCGCCTTCGTCTCTTAATCGCTCTAATGCCTCAGCGTTACTTATAACGGCGCCTAATAATGCACTCAATACAAGGTCGTTAAGGTATCATAAAATATGTCGATATGGCGGACGTGTACATCAATTATCTTTTCTTTTTTTTTAGTTCAGCATCGACGTTAATGATAGACAAAGCTTTTGGAGGAAAATCATTAAAGCTGCAGCTTAAGCGGCGAAATTTCTTTCCCGGGCATCATATTGCTTGTCATTCTGCCTTGTAAGCTTTGCGCTCGAGTCTTGCTACAAATATGCCGTTCTTCAACCCGCGACAGAATATCCTCATTTACTTATGAGAGGCTTGTCATCATCCATAATTTTTCGCCTAGACATGCTTTTCGAAATAGCATGATTAATGGAAAGTTCTGAGTCTAGAAGAGATACTGTACTGTACTATACTGCATAAGGTATCTGACTCGGTTCCGCGGATACAATCTGTCCCTCGCTTAGGCAGGAACGAAAGCCTGTGCCCAGAGTCAAACTCGACCGCACCTCGTCCATATTACCCCTCCTATGCTCTCGGTCAGCCCTCTCACTATGATGTGTACGCTCATCTACAGCTCGCAACCGAAGTGCCTTGCAGATTTTATCCTTTGATGATAGTGTGTCACCTTTGTGAAGTGTATGAGGGTGTAAATCGACGGCTGTTGTCGAGTATTGGTCATCTTACTGCTTTCCGCTCGCGCGTCGAAGCACATCTCAGTCGCCAATAGAGGGATCCGCTCTTCGCTTCTGAGCTTCTCATTGCATACTGACACAGCCCTTTTGCCATGGTAGTACCGCATACCATATTCCGAAATCAAAGGACTTCTAGTATTACTGATCTTCCATCTCTTTCCTGCGTGCGATCCTCTGGGGCATAATCACTGCCGAAGGATCCATCCGAAAGCATGAATGGAGAGAAAGAAGTGACTCCATCAAGGGTCATGGATCGGGGCTCCACGCTTCAGCACTCGCCAGCAGCGGCACCTCTTACGCGCGATGCGTCTTTGCGAGAGACCCGATCTTACGATAATGCGCTACGACTACCTCTGGTCCAGCTTTTACTGCCTCGAGGCAGCATCCGATTCCATACACGAGTTGCTCCTCAGCATAATGCCATGTACGAACAGGGTGTGCGAAAAGCTGCATGCTACAAGGAGGCTTCCGCCCCAGACTTGTCGCTTTCCCCTGGCGAGGTTGTTGGCACCTTTCGACTGTACGACAGCAGCTTAAGCCCACTATAGCGCTGTCCTACATGCCGATGCGACAAGAGATTGAGTAGCAGGTGAGTCCAGCGTTGCTACCTTCATTCTCTATGGTGACCAGGACGTATGGGGTTTGCAGAGCTCGCTAGTTGTCAGTCCTACGTGAGCAAGAATGAGTGCGTACGAAGGCTCACGACGTAACATTCCTTTTGGACATGATTGATGTGGCAGAGCAGTAAAAGTACTAGTAAGTCAGACGGATGGGTGCAGCCTGGTGAGTCGCGTCGACAGCAGCGATTCTCCTTATATATCTCCTGATCATCCTTTACTTCATATCATTTTCTGCAAGAGAGAGCACATCAGGTCCACTGATCTGAAAAGACTGCGATGGCATGGTCACGCTCGGTGGTGGATGGATCACACTATCAAGGGGTGGCAGCAAGAAAAACAATGATACGAACAGAGTGTCTTTCTAGTGGGGAACATCACTTGCAACTTAAGCTATATAAACCCTCCCGAGAGGCCCTTCCGGTATCCCGAGCTGGGGCTCAGTGGTCTTGTGGTAGAATGAGCAGCTAGCTACTGTACCTCTACTGCATGGTGAAGGGCTGCGCGGTGGACTACCGGTGATTCGGTTCGAAACCGCAGCTGGGTCCCCGGTTCGATTCTCAGTTTCGCCCCAAAAGGGTCTACGAAAGGGTTACAGGTAACCCTGCTTCTTGGCATAGTAGTTGCGGAGACGGGCGGTTTTCAAACCTCTGTGTCGACGGGGCCACACATGCAGCGTCTGTGACCAAAGCCTCTGCTTAATACGGGGGGATGACGTCGGGCATCGACGAAAACATTGTGGCCGGTGCCGGTTATGAGCCACCTTCTCATACGTGGACCCCCATCATCACGGGAACTTGCGCATCTGAGCACCAAAGTCGGCAATCAGCGGTCCCGTCTGTCCGAGCAGACCTTGCACTGGACCCGGCGTTTGGAGGTGTCGCCCATAGGAAGTACTGGGAGTCATACGGCGCTCTGATAAGCTGCTGGTGTGGTCGGCGACGATCGCATGGGATTCAGGGGGCATTTTTCTTTTTGGCTCTTTTCCTCACTAATTAGCTTGTCTGTCGTATTCAAATTACGAATATACGTGCTTGCACTTGCTTCTTCTCTTGCTGCATCTGAGATGCATATGCAACCACAACAGCCCACATGTATGCCTCCGGCGGCCACTGCGTGGGGTTTCCTGCTGCTGGTGCAGCCATGTCTGATTAGATATAATGCTGTATGTACAATATGCGACATGTGAAAGAGAGCGAAGGGAGCTTTTGTTTCTACAATGCTACAAATACGCCTCTGCGCCATGCTCGAAAGCAAAGTGGAGTGAATCCCATCCCTTTAGACCAAACCTCCCCATCTACGAACCACCACTCCGTAGCCGCCGCCACTCATCGAGCGCCTTCTCCGGATCCGACCCCCCGCTCTCACACCGCTCAGTGACCAATCCCCACGTCCTGCCCCTGACAATCGTCTCCACCATCCTCTCATTCCGTATCAACGCCGCCAGAGCCTCGGTGCGCGGCGCCCGCGGGAAATACCTCGCGCTGTAGGGATCCAGCCTCTCGTCGACAACCCTCTCTCTCGCCTTGGCATCCTCCACTTCTCGCAGCAGCAGATCCGGGTCGCCGGGGTCAGGCGACGTGGCTACCCCGGCGCAGTAGTTCAGCACGTCGCTGCGGGCTTGCCAGGACGGAAAAAGGATGCGGGATTGGAAGTCGTCGCAGGCGGGGCGCGGGATCGTGCGCCGCGTGGCGAATGTTGGGTGCGGTGGGGTCGTGCGCGTGGATGTCGAGGTTGGGTCGAAGGATGAGGATGTGCCGGGGGTTAGGAGGGCGTTGAGGTTTTGCGAGATGGTGTCGTCCACTGCGCTGCGGGAGAGGCGCAGGAAGTCTGGGGTGGTCGTGGTTAGATGAGGTCTGGATGGGAGAGGGTGAGAGAGGGATGAGTGCGGGGACGGAAGAGGCGAGGTTTACCTCGTAGTGCGGTCTGATTGAAGCAGAATTGTGGTGTCAGGCCGGGCTGCGGCGTGGGTTCCGGTAATGACATTGTCGGGTGTGGTTGCGGTTGTGGTAATGGTGCAGCAGACAGGGAGGAGGACGGCGACGAGGAAGGACTGGCAGTTTTCCAGAAGTAGGCTGCCAGATTGAGGTATGTAGATTATCGTATGCTGCTGGTGTTGTGAGAAGTGGCGGTATCGTGGGTGTTTTTACTATGATTCCAGAAGTTGTTTAACCAAGTTGGTTTAAAGCCGATGTCTGCCATTAAGCATGACGAGACGAGACAATCCTCGGGGACTCGGGGAATCTCGCTTCTGCTTTCCATCTCTGGCTCGACGTCATCGACTCCTGTCTACCTCAGCTTGGCTTAAGTAGGTACCTTCCTTCCAGCGCGTCTGACGCGTCGAAACGCGCATATTATCCATACGAATCGGGAAAGAGCACGTCTTCCATCAAAGAGGCAACTGCGCCAAAGTGAATCCAATCATCGCACTCAGTATAAACTTGGTATAATCGACTCGCTGCTCCCAATTCTATGAGGATTCATGGATTCCGCCTGATCGCACGACGTTCTTTACCATCAACAGAGCAGCGACACCCCTCACTGCAGCATATCGCGCATCATCCTCATCACCATCACTTGACATTCTCTCGTCGCTTGTCCTGGCTGTCAGTCATGCCGCCCAAACAGCAGTCCACTCTTGGGTATGTCAGGCCTTCCCAGACCACGATAGGGTGCGCCCTGCTCCCCCGTCCACACTTCCATACCCTCGCTGATCATGCACCATCAGAAAGTTCTTCGGCAAACCTGATGGGTCTAAGCCTGCCCCTCAACAGGCGAAGCTGTCGTTTGGGACCACGGCAAAGAAACCAAAGCGTGAGACAAATCAGGTCGGCGCGGTCGATGCTGTTCAACAACAACAACCTACAGAAGACGAAGATCACGACCTTGCCGCGAAGAATGAAGATGCTGAAACAAGAAAAGACGCGATCAAGGCAGAAGACAGCACAGATGAAGACACTGGTCCTGCTGCAACGAAGAAAGTCAACTTCGTAGACGGCAAAAGTCCCAAGAAGCGAGCCGCAGATGACAACGACCAGGATATGAGCCAGGACGCCTCTGACGACGAACCACCCACCAAAAGACAACGCAAGAAGCCAGCAACGCCACATCCGAAGAAGGGAGTAAGGGTGGTCGAGACCGAGGACAATGACGAAGATCACGAAACACCCACCGCTGCTATAAAGGACGAGCCAGATTTGCCGCCGCATACCCCGACCCCGTCAAAATCCACGACAAAAGCCAAGGCCGAGCCCAAACCTCCAGCGCCTGCCGTCATCGACAAAGACGACGATGTTGCCATGGGAAATGCATCTGAAAGCGACCCGCAGTCAGAAGCCGAGGGTGAAGAGACTGACGAAGAGGAAGAGCCGGAAAAGGCAAAAAAGGCGCGAGAGAAGCTGCAGTCCACCCTGACGGCCGAAGGCACCAGAGACCCATACCCAGACTGGAAAGCCGGCGATCCTGTCCCCTATGCAGCTTTATGCACCACCTTCTCCAAGATCGAAATGACGCCAAAGCGACTGGAAATCTCTGCTCACTGTTCCCTGTTCCTGCGTCAAGTGGCAAGGCTTACACCCGATGATCTGCTACCTACTGTGCTTCTCATGTTGGGAAAACTTGCCGCCGACTATGCGGGCATAGAACTCGGTATAGGCGAGAGTCTGATCATGAAAGCCATTGGCGACTCCACCGGTCGCTCTCTCAAAATCATCAAAGAAGATCAACAGAAAATCGGCGATCTGGGTCTCGTGGCGGCAAAGAGCAAGGGAAGCCAGCCGACAATGTTCAAGCCCAAGCCGCTCACCGTCCGTGGTGTGCATGAGCAGCTTCTTGCTATTGCCAAGATTGAAGGTCAGGGTGGTCAGGGCCGCAAGGTTTCTGGTATTCACAAGCTGCTCTCTGCTGCCGATGCCAACCTACCCAAAGGTCAGGGCGTCGACATCACACTCAACAAAGGTGGCTCTAGTGAAGCCAAATTTATTGTTCGTACTCTGGAAGGCAAGATGCGATTGGGACTGGCGGACAAGACAGTGTTGGTCGCTCTCGCGCAAGCCATGACTTCCCATGATATTGCTAGAAAGGGTAAAGTGCCGTCGACAGATCAATTAGCAAAGGGCGAGGGGATACTCAAGGCAGTCTACAACGAGCTCCCCAGCTACGAGGTTATTATCCCGGCACTGCTCGATGTCGGCGTCTTCAATCTTCGCCAGGTCTGCAACCTGCAACCAGGAGTGCCGCTCAAGCCCATGTTGGCCAAACCGACAAAGTCCATCACCGAAGTTCTCGATCGCTTCGAGGGCAAAGACTTTACTTGCGAGTACAAATACGATGGTGAGCGCGCTCAGATCCACTTTGTCGCTCATGGTGCGGCCGAGGCTATGGCAACTCCTGCCCCTCTGGCAGGCAAGACGAGCAAAGGCATCTCAAACATCTTCTCTCGCAACTCGGAAGATCTTTCGAAGAAGTATCCTGATATCCTAGCTAAACTTCCAGACTGGATCAAGGAGGGCACGCAGTCCTTTGTGCTTGATTGCGAGACGGTGGCGTGGGACGTGGTCGAGAAGAAGGTCCTGCCCTTCCAACAGCTCATGACGCGTAAGCGAAAGGATGTCAAGGTTGAAGACGTCAAGGTCAAGGTCTGTGTCTATGCCTTTGACATTTTGTATCTCAACGGCGAAGCATTGGTCAACAAGTCATTCCGGGAACGAAGAGAGGCTCTCTATTCTGCCTTTACCGAAGTCGAAGGAGAGTTTGCCTTTGCCAAATACGGCAACACGGATCAGCTTGAAGAAATCCAAGTATTGCTCGAAGATTCCGTCAAGGCATCGTGCGAAGGCCTGATGGTCAAGATGCTCGATGGTGTCGAGTCACACTACGAGCCGTCCCGTCGATCACAGAATTGGCTCAAGGTCAAGAAGGACTACCTCGCCGGCGCCGGTGACTCTCTTGACCTAGTGGTACTGGGAGCATACTACGGCCGCGGTAAACGCACGAGTGTCTATGGCGCTTTCTTGCTTGCGTGTTACAACTCGTCGTCACAGACATATGAAACTGTCTGCAATATCGGCACGGGCTTCAGTGAAGAAGTGCTCCAGGCACTTTACGACAAACTCAAGGATCTTGTTATAGACCGTCCCAAACCTTTTTACTCGCACTCTTCTGGAAACAAAGACCAACCTGATGTCTGGTTCGAGCCCAGGTTGGTGTGGGAAGTCAAGACGGCAGATCTGACGCTGAGTCCTCGATACGTGGCCGCCAAGGATGTGCTGGGTGATGCCAGTCACCGAGGTGTCAGTCTCAGATTTCCCAGGTATATTCGCGACCGTGAGGACAAGAAGCCGGACGACGCCACCACTGCACGACAGGTTGCGGACATGTACAAGAGGCAGGAGAGCGTGACGAAGAACAAGGGGCCGTCTGTGGATGACGACTTTGAGTATTAGACGTTCTTGCTCTTGTTTTGTTTCCTTTTTTTTTCGCATTTACATCATAGGAACACATCGTCGAAGGGGGACGCAAGTGCGGGAAAGATGAGCCGGCAGGGATCGAAGTTCTAGCATTGGCAGGCTTCACAGGAATTCCAAGAAGACATGACATATTTTCAACAGACTACAAGTATATGCTTTGGGTTACATGAACTGGTGGAGAAGCGTATGTATAATTAATGAAAGGTCAACCACTCTTGACCATCTAGTTGTTTTTCAATTTCAATCTTCCATGACAATTGTGTATTCGGTGGTAGTTCTGACTGTGCATACGAGTCATATATATTTTCTCAGTGATTGATACACGACCGCAACCTCCGCTCTCCGCGATCCCACCTCCGAAGTGGAGTCTCGCCATCTTCACAAGCTCCGACAATCACTATAATAGACAAAACACAAAAGTCCAAGTGACACCCCAGCCTGCACTTGTCAAGAACGTACAATCCAACGATTTGCTGTGCTTCAATCGACACGAAAAGAGAGCTTCGCAACTTCAGCAGATATGGACGCCTCAGCATCTCCCTCGCCGTCCCCGAGCATATTAACACCAACGACAACCGCGTCCTCGGTCCTGACTCGACCGGCCACCTGCACACCTCTCGCCTCGTCTTCTTCAACAATCACAATATCACCGACGACAGCAGCGGCAGCAGACCCACCAAAACACGACGTACCAAACAACAACAACAACAACAACAACAACAACAGCAGCAACAGCAACAGCAACAACGCAGCATTCACCTTCCCAGCGCACCACTCCTTCCCGCCCTTCTTCACCCTCCAACCCAACCTGACGACGCTCTCCCGCCAACTCAGTCTGTGGAGCGAGCTAATAACCTCCTACTGCGCCGCGACGCAGACATTCACACTGACGCTGTCGCCCGGTCTTCTGACCATTCCCGCGTCGTCAAGCACCGTCTCAAACGGCGGAGGAGTGGTCGTCGTCGGAGCAGCAGGAAGACAAGGAGAAGCGCCAAACCCCAGCACAGCGCTGTTCACGAACGCGCGCATAAACCGCAGCATGGACATTCTCGGCGCGCGCAAAGTGCTCGACCACATGTGCTCGTCCGAAGACCGGCGCGCGGAATGGATCATCGCCCCGACGTCGACCTCTTCCTCGTCGTCAGCCTCGTCATCCTCGAAAGCGAAATTGACCGAAGCTCGGAAATCGACGGCGTATATCTGGTTTCGCAGCGCGGAAGGCTGGGGCCAGGAGGTTTACTCTTGGGTCGTCGACGAGACGGGTCAGCGGGGGAGTGTGCTGACTGTTTATGAGTTGCTGAATAGTGATGCCACCGAGAAGGAGAAGTGGAGGGGTATGGATGAGGGCATGTTTAGACGCTGCCTTGATACGTTGGTTAAGAAGGGCAGGGCGCAGGTTTTCGATACTGGGGACGGAGAGGGCGGGGTGGGTGTCAAGTTTTTTTGAGCTTGTTCTCGCAGGCGGCACTTTCTTGTGGCTTTTTTTGTGTGTATATACCCCTTGGCACCGGCGACTCTGTGATGTTTTTTCTTGTTGGGTCGGGTTATGGTCGACTACTCATCATCATCCTTCTTTCGTCTCCCACTCGTCTTTCCACTCTATCCGCTGCGCCAGCGCGCAGTGCAACACCCACTCGGTCGACACGATACGCGCCTGCATCTTCTTGGGTTTGTGTCCACTAGTCCGTTCGTCTTCACCATCATCGTCGTCATCGACAGCGAGTTTCTCGACCTGGCTTCTAAACCCTTTCCAGAGCTTGACTTCCTCGTCATCACTCCCCGAAACAAGATACACAGTCCACCGATCCCTCTCCCTCTGCCCGGCATCAACGCCCTGATTCGGCGTCTGCGCGACCTGTTCCCTCGATCGTCGCTGGAACTTCCCTCCTGCTCCAAGCCCTCCAGGTCTGCCGCGATAAAGCGTCGCCGTCCCACCATTCGCGCCCACGATATTCTTCCACGTCTCGAACCCACCGCCGACTTTTTCAGTAAAGAAAATATTCCACCCCCTGAGCAGCTGGCGTTTATTTGTTTTCGCGCGCTCCAGCGCGTCGTCGAGCGACAGAGCGTATTTGGCCTCGAAGTCGCGGTCTACGAGCCAGTCTTCGATCGGGTCGCGCATGATGGCGCCGCCCTCGGACGAGGTTTTGAGGAGGTAGTCCAGGTAAGACGTCGAGACTACTGTTGGCGCCCCGGCTAGTGCGCAGACGAACTTTTGGGTGCGTTTTATTGAGGGTGCGCACAGGATGTTGCAGTCCAATGGGTCTTGGGTTAGGAGGACGCCGAGGTGGCGGAGCTTTTTCTGGGGGATATGTTAGTTTTGTGAAGAAAAGTCTTGTCGACACGACAGGTAGAGAGAAAGGATAGAACTCACTGCGTCGGCGCCCTCGCTCTTCGGCTTCGACTGCCACCTCGACTCGCCCGTCACTAGCATCTTGTACTTTATGCGCGGCAGGGACGGCGCATGCTCTGCGACAACACTGCCGTCTCTCTCGTTCTTCTTTGCCTTCTTACTCGGTCGTCCGACTGGTCTCGCCGTCGAAGTCACTTGGTCTTCGTCAGCCTTGCCATTTCCTGCATCTGAATCCCCGTCTTCGTCGACATGGCCATTGGCTTCCGCGCTGGCTCGTTTCCTGCCTTTGCCTGTTGCAGTTGTCGTAGTACCACCTTTCTTCGGGCCGGCCGCGACGGGCGAAGCGCCCCCGTCAGCGGTCACACTTCGTCGTCCACCGTGGACGACGCCTCCTTTTCGTTTCATCTCCTTTTCGAAAAGCGCAATGTCGTCTTTCAGTCTGTGCATCTGGTCTAGGGCTTTTGTTTTCGATGCGCGGCCACTTGTGGAAGGAGTTTCGTTTTCTTTTCCGTCGTCTTTCTTCGTTCGTGCGGGCATTGGTGTCGTTGCCTCCGCTGGTGCTGGGATTGTGGTTGACACGGAAGCTTTGCGTCCTTTTGTTTTATTAGGTTTCGTCACAGGCGCAGGTGTCGTGTCTTCTTCGTGCTGGTCGTTATCGTCCTGATCATCATCCCCGTCATCCTCGCCTTCCTCGGCATTCGCCTCATGAGATGGTGCTGCTGGCTTTGTCGACGGCACAGTCTTGCGCGACGGACTACGCTGTTGAGGGGGCACAGCTGCTCTCTGCTTCTGCGGACAGTAAAGTCTTCTCGCCGTGTCCAAATGTATGGGCGTCTGGCCTACGATCTCGGTAAGATTCGTCCGCGGTGGAAAGTGAGTATAGCGTTGAGCAGTCATGCTCTGCACAGCGCACTTGGCATAACTTTCTTCCAGCCAGAGGTGATTTATGATGTGAATATTCCATTCCAGCGCGGCATCGCATTTCTCGGATTGCTTATGCGCGGTAATGAGATGGGTATTGTCCTGCTTCATAGTCTTTGTGAATTCTGCACCTGCTTCTTTGACTAAATTCTCGAGGTAGATGCGCGCTTCACCGGTGTAATTCGACAGACTTATGCGCATGTCTTTGAAGCCTGGGATGCCGTTTCGTGGGATGGGATAGTGTAGAAGTTTACTGAGGGGATTGGTCCATCGATTGCGGTTGATGACATTGTAGAACCAAGCCAGGTTCGCGACCTCTCGATCTGCCTGCGAGGCAGCAATATAGTCTGGTCCGTCTCGGTAATGGCCTATGTATACATCGCATTCGTCTACCGAAGTAGCCATTTCCCCCCCTGCCTGACCCACTATTGAACGCAAGGTCTTTGCCAAGTGATCGTTGACCTTGAGGTCGTGCGAGAAGAAGACTCTCTTTCCTTGAAGAACACTCAGCTGTTTGCGCGACGGCGAAGGTGACTCCGGAGGCTGATAGACAGGTATTTCACCCGCCACGGCAGATGTAGCTCCTTCGATATCCGGAGTCTGTCTGATCTTGACAGGATCGCTATTATTGAGTCGCAGTATCTCCGGGTCCGGAAATCGATAAGGCGTCTCATCGATCAGCTTTCCCAATCTAAAACAATCATCAAACCAATGCGGCAACACGATCCTGCACTCGGGCATCCTCTCCCTGGCAACCTTGCACTTGTCGTTCTCGTCGCTCAGCGTAACGATATGCGTGACCAATTTCGTCAAGGGATTACTGTACAGTCCACCCATGGCGATGACCCCCGCAATGACAGCGTCTTTGTCTCCCTCAGGCAGCTCCGCACAAGACAACGTGACTTGACTGAAAAACATGGCCGGGTCGGGACTATGCTGTCTGATCTGCGACTGTCTCTTCTTCTCGACACTGCTGAACACCCAGCTGGGTTTCACCACGTGCACCGATGCGTCGAGCGCGGCGTTGTAGTCTGGGAAATCGACGCTGTCGGCGATGATGTGCGTATGCGCGCGCACCTGATCGACGCGCCCGTCCGGCGACCGAAGCGGGATGAACTGCGCTTGGTTGGTCTGTAAGATGGAGTGGAGTTCGTCCTGTGTAGCTGTGTCGATGGTGTCGCTGGGGATGATTGTGTAGTCGACGCCCCAGAAGAGAGCACTTGTCTGATCTCCCATTGCTTTTTTGTTGCTAATGCTTCCGGTAGATCCTCAGCAGTCCTGCATGCTTTTCTTGCTTAGTTATCGCCGGCGAGTGTTTGCTGCACTATTTATCCTGGTAGAGGGTCACGCGAGTTTTGGGTAAACGATGGACAGCGTCTCTATGATTTTGTGGCGAAATGTGGTTTTTGAGTGTGGTTTGTCTTTGGCCTTAGCTTTTAGGACAGAGCAGGCTCTTTCAAGCGCGCCGGCAATGGATAGATCTTCCGCACCAGTTCATTCGCAATCGATCTGATATTATACTGTGGGATATATGATATGCATTGCTGTAATGTATCTGATGCAATCAAGACGTGGACGCGGGATGCCTGGACCCGCGTCGCGACCTGCCAAGAGATCGCGTCCACACGTGTAGAGTGAAGCTTGGCTGAGGTGCTATCTGATTTACTTCCAAGGCAGCCATGGTTGCGGTAGAATCATATAGACTCAAGTAGGCATAATGCATATCAAAGTCACAATTCCTTGTCAATTGGTCTGATCGTCACATGGAACTTCACTCACCACTCCAGGATTGGACTGAGCAGTAGAAACTAGTTGTGGGCAAAGAATCCATTCGAAGCAGTAGGAGACGATCTGTACTTTGATATGCCAATCTACGTGCGACAAAATAGGCAATATCAGAACGCTTTGGTCGATATAGTCGAGCAATCGCCCTGCTCCTAGGAATTCATATAGACACACATATGCGCTGCAGCTTCAAACCAGCTATGCCGTCTCACATAGCAATCCTCGTTGAGATCATAGTCATTTCAACATTATATTCATGAACTGCTTCAAAGCAGGAAAGCAATCTCGTGTACTTTCTCCTTGGACCATTTCCAATTCCGTCCTCCGCCTGCAGCCCCATCCCGACCTTTGGAGAACCACCTCATCTTGGCCCGCAATAGATCAATCAATCGAATCTCACAAAACATCTCTCCATCCATGTCTTTCTTCTCCCTATCCCTCGTCAAGACCGCAGCATCATCGTCCTCCTCACTCCCTGCATATCCATCAACCTCCCGAACCACAAACCCCTCCCTCCTCATCCCCTCGACCTCAACCCTGAATGCCGCCCGTCTACCCTCCCTCCACCTGCCCTCAGTATCCACAAAGCTGCCTCTAGATCCCACAGCAACAAACCTCCCCATCATGCCCACCTTCCTCTCCTCGACCGCCTCGACCCACCGGGGTATGATCTCATACAACACAGGCAATCTTGTGGCGGGATCGATCCCGTTGTTCACGCGCCGGGTCTTGATCACCCAGTCATTGCACGCGTAGAAGATCGGCAGGGATTCCTGGCGGATGCGACGGCAGGTGCGTAAGAGAGAAGGCTCGGCGTTGGCGGTGTTGTCGTGCGTGAGGTCGAGGAGAGGCGAAGAGTGCGTCGATATGGTCGATGTTGGCTTTTGGAGCGCGAGACGGTAGACCTGTGAGCGCAGTTCCCAGGGGAGGCGGAGGAGAGGACATGGCCGTTGCTCTGATGTGCGCTCTGGGGGATCAATCGTCGGTGTCGCGACTCGCGGATCTGCATCGTGGCTCGTGAAGGTAGATGGCGTTCTCAGTGAGATTTTGAGCCGCTTGCACGCTGAGCGCGAAGACTCTGTCGCCACCACATGGCTGGCGCCTGTCGGCTCAGGTCGCGCTCTCTTTCTTGTCATGATACATGCATGATGGGACTTTGATCTTTGTCAGTTCAGTACAGAGGAATATATGCCTCGAGTCAACGAGAATGTGGAGTTGGCATCAATCCGCGGGGTACAGAATCCGGGAGATAAGATAAGAAACCCCGTCCGAGAATTCCAGGGCATCGGACAGCTATGTTCGCAGCTCTCCATGTACAGACCGACATTACGGAGCATTAATCTTGCGATACTCCAGTCTATACGATACGAAAGTCGAGACTGGTTTCAATCATGAGACAATAGGGAAGACTTTTGTGAGGTTTTCTAAAGCAGCTATCTGGAACGTTTTCTCTGCAGGTGAGAGGTGTCGCTAGGTAACAAAAAGACTGGTCCATCAAATGGCTCGAATTACAGCCGTGATGTTGGAATGTGATGGTCATCTTTCGGATGCATGACTCTGGTTGGCCTGCAGCCTCCACGGAAAGCACAATGAAGGGATAGAATTGTGAAGGGGCAGCGGCAGATACGCCAGGGGAAAGCGTTGGGGCCGTGGTTCAAAGCAGACGCAGACAGCGCGTGCTACTCGGCTTACCTTTCGAATGAAAAATCCTCCAACGATCACGTGACGGTATATCTACCACTGGCGGGTGCTCTGGCATCGGCATCTGCAGCAGCGAGAGTACCTTCCTTCAGCAGGCGCTGCAACTCGCGCATCGCTTGGGTGACCTGCAACTCCGTATCGCCTTCCACCAGAATATAAAGCTTGGGCGGGTCACCCTCACCAGGCTGGTCTGGAGGCTTGTAGAAGTTACCCTTACTCGTGATGGAAACGCCGGTAGCTTCGAGGATCTTGGCGACATTCGTTCTGTTGGTGACACCCCAACGGGCCTTCTGGGGAAAGTCATTGATCTCGAGTGTGGCGTGATAAGCGCCTGCGTCGGGACCTTTGTTGTCAATCGGAACACCAGGACGAGTGGAGTTGCGTGCGCCGAGTCGACTATTGATACTTGCAGCAGCCGCAGCCGCAGCCGACAGCTTGTTGGTCGGTCCAGCGCCAGTCGCTGGCTGTGGTATCTCGGTCTTGACGACCTTGACATCGGCATCCAAGTCAACGCCGGCAGGAATGCCAACATGCAGAGGCTTCGCGACGGGAGCAGGAGTCGGGGCGGCAGTGGTCTCATCACCACGTTTGATGATGTTGATCTCCGGAAGTTTGTCTTCTTCCTTCTTTTCTTCCTTTTCGTCTTCCTCCTCATCATCGCCGAGCTTGAGTGCCTTTCGCTCCCGAGCACGTTCCAAAGCACGTTGTTCCTCGAATCTCTCGATACCTCGGCCTCCAAAGCCGGTACCAGTGGCTTTGGCATGTCCTCCCTTGACCTTGGTAAGGTATCCATCGGCCATCTCGACGAGGTCTTTGGGCGCTTCTAGTTTGCTGCGCTTGAAGGCTTTGACTAGATCTGGAGCGTACTTTTCTTGCTCCGGCGTGATGAAGGTGACGGCGGTGCCGGTCTTTCCAGCGCGTCCAGTACGGCCAGCACGATGAACGTAATCTTCTAGGTGGTTAGGCACATCGAAATTGATGACGAGTTTCAGCTGCTTGACGTCCAATCCTCGAGCTGCAATAGACGTGGCTATCAGGATCGGGATATCACCGCGTTTGAAATCGTCAATAGCTTGCTCGCGATCGATCTGCTCTCTACCACCGTGGATAGAAGAACAAGGGTAACCTCTTGTGTGTAGATCAAACATCATCTTGTCAGCAGCTTCTTGACGCTCGACGAAGATCAACGCACGTGCATCATCGTCTTGAGTGAATAGATTACCGAGCAATTCCAGCGTCCTGAACATTTTGCTGGCTTCTGGGCGGATCTCTACAATCTGTGTGATGGTATCGGACACAGTTGCGCGACCACCCACAGTTATCTGCACAGGCTTCCGCAAGACTTTACGTGCGAGAGACTCCATGTTACGAGGCATGGTGGCTGAGAATAGGACGGTTTGGTGGTCAGGGCGGATGTTACTAAGAATCTTGACGACTTGTGGCTCGAAACCCATGTCGAACATTCGATCTGCCTCGTCCAGCACGACATAGGTGACACGTCGGAGATTGGTCACACGTCCAGAATTGGCTGCGAGTAGATCAACCATGCGGCCAGGTGTGCACACGATGATCTCGGCGCCGCGCTTGAGCTCAGCTATCTGATCTTTGATCGGAGCACCACCATAAGCGCACACGGCCCGCAAGTTCAGGGCTTTCAGATAGGGCTTGCACTCCTTGTGAATCTGTTGAGCAAGCTCACGAGTGGGAGCGAGGACGAGTCCAACGGGCCCTTCCATGCTAGCGAGGGGGCGTTGATCTTTTATATGTCGGAACATGGGAAGCAAGAAGGCTACAGTCTTGCCAGAGCCGGTCTTGGCCACACCGATGATGTCTCTACCAGCCATGATTGCCGGAATGGTCTGAGACTGAATTGGAGTGGGTTTGTCGAATTCGAGGCTGCGGATAATGTCAAGGACCTGGGTTCCAAGACCAAACTGCGCAAACTTCTGGACGGGTCTGGGAACATCTTTGCCCTGCACTTTGATGTCATCAAGTTCGAAACGAAGCAGCTGCACCTCCTCGTCGGTCATATCTTTTACCTCCTGTGGCTCGGTGTAGAAGTTCTTACGGAAAGGCTCATACTCGATCTTGGCATGATCGACCGACGGCATTTCCTTCTTCTTCCTCTTGCTTGCCATGGCTAGGATCTCGTCAGGGTCTTCGCCCACGGCGTCCAGATCGGCACCTTCGTCTTCACTGAAGATAGCTTCGGGCTCCAGGAGCTTGTTGCGAGAGCTTGATTTCCTGTTTGTAGTTGTCGATGTCTCTTCGGTTAGCCCATTCATGAAAGCATCAAGAGGGTCAACATCATCGTCTACTTCATCGGTCTCTATTTCGACAGTACCATTCGCTGGGGTGGTCGACCGAACGCCTTGCATAGCATCTGCATCGACAGAGACCTCGGCAGCTTCAGCGGCACGTTTCTCGGCAGCTGCACGGGCGGCAGCGGCAATTTCCTCCTCGGAACCTGCATCGGCAATGTCAAGGTCGCCGTCGTCATCATGAGTCTCATCACGGTTAGCGTGCGCAGCATCCCCAGTATCGTCGTCAAGGTCGGGAGTGGGAAGCTTCTCTAACTTGCGATGTTCGACTTCTTCGTCATCCATATCAATGGCAGGGCCGGCTTGAGGAGTGGTCTTCTCCTTCTCCTCTCCTGAGCCCCGCACGGTGCCGAAACCCTTTCTAAGAGCGCTCGAAGCGGATGTGGTGGAGAAGGCTGGTCGGATGTTAGTTTGATGGATGATGGTATAGCTCATAGAAGGGACAAACACACCTTTGCCAAGACTAGAATTTGACTTGTTGCTAGAGTCAGTCGCTTTGTTGGCAGAATCAGAAGCCGGGATGGCGGCAGACTTTGACTTCCCAGGTATATTGATGTCACTGCCGAGTGGCTGGAGCTTTGCATTTGCAGTGGAAGCCTTCTTTGCGATAGCTTTGTGGTCGAATTTACCAGCGAAGCCCTTTTGCGTGGCAGCTCCGTTCAGCTGGGTAGAACCAGGCTGAGGCGATGCGCTCGGATCAGGAGACGCGGTGGCAGAAACTGCAGGGTTCACCGAGGGTGTAGAAGAGTTCACTGCGGGACTCTGGGGATTAGCAGCATCTGGAGACTGTTGCTGTTGTTGCTGTTCTTCCAGCAATTTCTTTCTCTTGTCTTCTTGTTGTTTCTTCCATGCTTGAAGTTTGGCCTGACGCTCAAGTTTGATGCGCTCTTCTTCAGCAGCTTTGTCCTTGACTGTGGGTTTCACCGGGGCAGGGTCCTGTGCCTCGGTCAGTTTTGTTCTTGCGACAGAGAAGACATGAGAGATGTGCAGACATACCTGCTTGGAAGGAGTTGGGCCTCGTCTGTCCCTGTCATCGTCACGAGGAGCTCGGCGCCTTGACTCGACCGAGTCTGTACGTCTGGGACGCTTACGATCACGTGAGTCGTCTCTGCGACGTCCATCTCTTTCTCGGTCTCTGCTGCGATCGCGATGGCTCCTGGCTGGTGACCGGTCGCGAGAGCGTTTTCTGTCGCGGTCTCTCGGATAGTCATCGTAGCGACGCGGGCCCCGTCGATCGTCGTATCTGTCGCGGTCATATCTCTGCATAGATGTAAGTGTGGATGGTCAAAGTGAAGGACATTGGGGGACCCTCTTACAGCTGGGGAACGACGACGACCATAGTCGCTTCTTCGGTCGTCACGGCGGTAGTCGCGATCTCTGTCGTCTCTGCGATAGTCGCCGCGGCGCGCAGGCGACCGCGGTCTGCCAGACATGGCGGAATGAAGATGGACCTCTTTAGTCGTCCGTCGGTATGGGCTCACTGTATCACGGCAAAGCACTGTCCTGTCTCTCGAAGACTGGCGATGTACAATAGCGAGAATCTGTCTTTCCGTCGCGAAAAGAGATGAGGGATGACAGTGTCGTTGTAAGTGATGGTGTTAGTGATGGGACAAATACACGGACGTAATTACGGATATCTCCAGTATGAGGCATAAACGCCAAGACCAGGCTTTCTCAATGCATGTGACAACGGAGTGATGAGGCAGCAACACCTGTCCGTCCTAAGTCTTAGAGGCATCGACGTCATGTCGTAGAACGGAAGGAACCAAAGGTTGTTGGGGACTAATAAGCCTTACCACTAGGTATATATAGATTGATGATATGCAACTCCAACTGTCTGTTGTAGAAGCCATACCATTGTTGACTGGTATTCATCGGATGTGAACGGTGACAAACAAGATGCTGATTATTGACTCTATTTACAGTCATCTTAAGTCCTGCATCTAGACATCACACCCGGTCAGTACATGAAAGAGTTGGGAAGGGTTGACCGCCACAAGGAACAGGGCGATCGACAAGCACACGACCAGAGTTTGTGTTCTGTACATCTTGATCTCTATCTTACCTTGACTCTTCCCAATGTTGGCGCTATCGCTGAGAGTATATGGTTCGCCAATATCTGCTGCGATTGCCAGTTGCCTGAGTGGGCTGTCATTTTTCCGGATGACAGATACTGTGTAACAAGAGTGCATGCCGATCAGGCTGTCCGGCATCGTTGGCTCCAATTGTTCAACCTGGGACCTCATCAATTTCACAGGTAGAATGAGATGTTGTTCCTTGCGTCAGGCCTTAAGTGTCGTTTGGCGTTCCTGCTCCTGCTTGGTTTGGGGCATCTCTTGGTTTGAAATTGTGGCGCTCCACGGGATCCTCCCGACTAGGGTCTGCAAAGTACGATGGATGACCATACCCAGTAATATAGAACATAAGGCAGGGGAACCAGAAGACGAGATTCGTCATATTAGACCAGAGTAGTCTCCATATCTCCATCACCCAATAGCTGCGCGAGCTGTGGAGTGTCCAGTTCGAACGAATTCTCAACCTTCGAGCAAAGACCGACAGTACGAAGCATTCCTGCCACGGACATACATCCACCCATTCCCAACCCTCGTCATCGTTAGCGCCCACGATCAGCAATATCGACTCGTCAGATATCATCTGAGACGGCGAGATGGCCATCTTCGCGAAATTATAGTCGTAGTGGATAGATCGGAGTACCGCCCCTCTGTTGTAACATCGCAAGTATTTGGCCGCTATCCCCCGAGATATCTCATGGTTCCTACCGGAAGCCGGAATGAAAGGCAGGATTACACGTATCCAACGACTCGACCAGCTAAAGCCAATGAATTCATGGACCAACCATTCGCACGTGAGAAAGTCGTCGTCGAAATGGGCTACGCGACTATTCAAGCCACGCGAGGGATACCAGTGACGCTTGTCATCATCAGGCTTGGGAAAAGCAGTAGGAAACGCTGGAGCCCAGCTTGTACCTCTGGAATTTGATCCGTGGGACCGAGGAGAGAAGTGCACCGGAGTGGACTATTGAGCTAAGCGTATTGCGCCATGTTTCGGGGTAGTCTGGACCTTTCCATCGCTGTCTTGCCCGCGTTCTCATTTCTTCCATCTTTGCCGTGTCGCGATACATTCTGGATCTCCAGAGTCTTGTGGCTTCGACAACGCGCTCTTCATGAGCCAGTAGCGCCCATATGATGACGTTGTCATGCGCCTTCGAGACGAGACGATGACTGAGTAGACATGCAGCTTCTTCCAGCGTCATGTATGAGTAATCTGCCTTGACTGGGCTGAGATGCTGCGCGGTGAGAAAAAGGACTGCAAGGTCTATCCTGCCGTTCTGGTTCACGTCGTCGATCAAGGAGACTAACGATATAACTTTATCATTCTTGCAGAGAACGTGTATATTAGCTTTACTTCGCATGGCCTCGAGGAAGGTCCATGCTCTGGTGTTCCAGTCGGATGCAAGCAGGACAGCTAGCACTATCTCTTTTATTCGCAAGGTTGGTCGTGACATGTCGATCTGCATGATATCTCGATCGCATACTAGGGTGAGCTTACTTGTGCTGAATACGCTATTGATTTCTTCAATAGCTGCATTCCGAAGATCTGGCTGACCAGGTACGCAGGGAGTGTCCATCCAGTACGAGTCACATCCTTGGGCTCGAGCTATGTCACAGTAACGCCGATGAAGACATTCATTCATGCCTGTAAGCTCATAAGACTATTTTGTCAGCAGTCAGACCACTTGTCCGTTTCTTGTCGATTCGTCCGCCTTGTCCATGACTCCAGACGTGAGAGATGGCCATGGTTTTACCAGAATACGGAGTGAATGTCAGACCCGCATCGATACCATCATGGGCGACGTCAACAGCAGGAGCCGGTGCGGCGCGCCTGTAGGACTCCTCATTCCACCACAGCCGCAAACATCCATCACCAGTACCTTGACAAGGCCATGCATGAGCTGACTGATTGATGGTTTCGCCATGAGCGTCGGTGCCAATATATCGCCTACATGCAAAAGGAGACCTGCCATTGCATTGACGAGGTGTTCCATATTCATCCTTGTCACAACGGGCTTCCAAACATTCGACTCCTTGGAGTTGAGCAAACTCCTGATAGCGACTACAGAGGCTGCGCAGGTCTGAGCTCAGAGAAGCCCGATCGCTTCGAATGCACTCATAACTCCAGCGGCACATCCACTCGGGTGGGTCATGGCATGCACTCGTGTCCAACCAGGAAATGAAGCTTGTATTGATAGCTTGCCAACTACCATCGCTGGAAGGAACACCTCTAAGCTGCAGTCGGAGATTGAGAGACGAGACCAGAAGTACTGAGCGATGCCAAGTGGACCAAAGGAATAACTCTACAATCATCCACCGCCATGCTTGCTGCTGGTGGTTGTCTAATCGTTGCTGCCTTAGCCGATGAGCATGGTGCAAGAGTGCACCAACATTGTTGATATGGTTCACCATTTGTTGTATTGCGGTACTGTTCTGCGATGCCTCACCGCTGTCAGTCCTACTGCCATAGCCCTCGGCGGCCATCTGAAGGGCAATTCGTATGACATTGTGATCGACCCATTTAGCACTCTTGCTATTTTCCCACATATCGTGGCTGCTCGATTCCACGAAATGACACGAACTGAGCTCGTCCAGTAACTCGATCATCTCCGATTCTTGGATGCCTGGTGGATGACTCGGCAGTCTCTCTAGTATGCTGACCGCCGTCTGGACCAAGGTGTCTTCAGGCTCGTCTGAGGCCCATCTGAAACTGCATTCCAACCACTCGGACAAACAGTCGTCTAGCCTCGCATGAAATTGCATGCCTTCTGCCACGTCATATAGTTGCTTACATTTGTCTTCCAGCATTTGCACCTGGTATCGCGGCCCAAGATCGCCCCAGTATTCCGTTCCTGTGTCGTCAACATAAGGCTGGGAGTTCAGGTCAAAGGGTCTGAAAGGAGCTTTGTAGCACATGACAACACGACTGCCAACCTGGAGAGGCACAGGTCCGGCACATTTTTCCTGATGCATTACTTGCTGCACTCTTGCCAGAGTGGATGTGTCGGGCCCTTTCGAAAGGCGTGCAGTCATGTTGAGATTTGGTCGCAAACAGTTTTATGATATCAAGCTTTGATGCCCGGATCCAGTGAAGAGACTCCGTAAGGTAGTTAACACCATGTTGGCAGCATCGTCCTGGCATGAGCAATGACCTAAGTAGGTATACAACAACATCGATCTATTTCTGTCTTCAGGCTTTGACTAGACGTGACGATGCTGGGCATACATTGCTGGTCCCACCGCCAGAACGGAGGGCCTTACGCTGGCATCCTATAGTCGAAGTCCTGATAGATCATGGTCTCCTTTTGCGATCGAGAGCTGCTTACAGAAGCCCTGCTGCTCATGCTGAAGCAATGAAACCCAATCACTGAAGTGTACTTTGTTTGACAAGTCAACGATCTTGCTTGGTACGCTAGCGACCCTAGATGTTCTGTACCGCGCTGCTATCAAGTCTACTCGGTACTTGTCAGGTGCGTCATCGACGTCAAATCCTAAACCCGAAGAGGACAGGACGTGGGGGGTTGATAAGGTTTGACACTAGTCATCGATATAGTAATAATTTGCAACTCTAAACCGGCCACACCACTGTCGCAAAAGATACATCAGACATGTACCTGAGAGCTCCGTACCTGCCTCGCGCTTTCCTGTGACTTCACGCGTTCGACTTGACTTCCACCCTGCCATTCACCTTTTTCCGTCGGAAAGACTACCACCACAACTCAATCAACACTGCCTTATCGTCCGCCAGTGTCTGAAGAAGGCGGCGACTCTATCCTCTGATTCGTCTCCAAACCCCGAGCTGAAAAGCATCCATCAGCGCAAAGATGCTCGGATCCAAGGTCACTCTCCGTGTTTACGCGCACGCGTCAGGCTTGTTCCGCACCGTCAACCCCCTACGACCTGTTTCTGTAGCTCAGAGGGCGTATGCGACCCGTGGGAGACCCAGGACCGCCGTCGGCGAACCGTCCAGGAGCGTCAAGAGAGCTGTCAAGACCGAGCCCAAGTCCACATCAAAGGCACCCGCCAAGTCACCACGGAAGCCCAGGGCAAAGGCGAAGCCCACAGCGGAGCAGGCAGCGAAGAGGAAAGAACTGGAGGAGAAGCGCAAAGTCAAGGCCGAACAAGTAAAAGCAAAGGCGAAGGAGAGAGTGCAAAAGCAGAAACTCAAGGCGGCCAAAGACAAGCAGAAGCAGGCGCTCGCTGATCTCAAGGCGACTGCTCTGTTGGGTAACCCCGTCTCCTCGACCAGAGGCCAGTCTGCCTGGCAGGTCTTTTATGTTCAGAGTCTGAAGGACGCCGCGGCGCGCGGTGAGCATATCGGAGGCAATCAGCTCGGATCCAAGTCTGCCGAACTGTCGCGCGAGTACAAAGCCATGTCGCCTGCTGAACTTGAGGTGTGTTGCTATAGCACTGCTTGTGTGTGACTTTTCTGACCAGTCCAAGCGCTATCAAAGCCAGGCAGATGAAATCGGCAAGAAGAAGAAGCAACAATACCAGGAATGGGTGCAATCTCATACTCCGGACCAGATCCGCTTGGCCAACATTGCCCGTCGTAAGCTACGACTCTTGACAGGCAGCAACAAAAAGTACCACCATATCCAGGACGATCGTCATGTCAATGCTCCCATGAACAGCTTCATGCTCTACCTCAGAGATCAATCTGCGGCTGGAGATGGCTTCCCTCCCGAGAAGATGAAGGAGTGGGCCGAGAAATGGAGGAGCCTGTCAGACAGCGAGCGCCAGGTATGTTTTTGGCACACCGGCTCTCCGAGAATGCCGTACGCTAACTCCAACCTCAGAAATATGCCGACCAGTCCTTGGAAGAACGAGAACGCTACAAGCGCGAGTACGAGCGAGTCTACGGCCGCCCGGTATCAAAGTCGCCCGAAGTGGGTATCTGAGATGTGGGAGAGGGTAGCTCAATGCCCACTTGCGCGATGTGCTAGCTACACAGTCACCGGCAGGATGAGAAGAACATTCACCTGACCATGAGAAATCGGATTCTAGACCCATTTCTGCTGTTTGCCGTATCGTCGTGTCAGTCACTATCTAGGGCCCCGGCGGTACCTGGTACAGGATCTCGGGGCCTCGCCTTCCAAACCACGGCGCGATCACTCGAAAGTGGGAAGAACCCCCAAAGGAGTAGTCAGGCAGGCTTATCTACAACAAGCGAAACGATCCGAAAAGGGAGGCTACCTCGTTCTCGGTTTCTCCATTCCAATGACTATAACGCGATTCAGCAAATCTCTAGCCCCTGTGCAAATCCTCTTTTTGCGCTGACTTGACCTTACGTTGTGTTTTTAATTTTGAGTCTGCACGTAGAACTGTATAGCTATGATCCAATATCCTCTATTCCTTTTCCACATCGCTTTATCGTTGTGTCTTTCTGCTCCCCTCTTACTTTTGTTTCTAGCAGCGACCATGAAACTGTATGAATGAACGCACATCAATCATACCTACACATTCATATTCCAACAAGGACACGACAGGGTGGCGCGATACAGACTTCCACTATGGACTACGATTGTACTTAAGGCCATATAAAGCGGGAGCTAAATAATACCTTGTGTTCGCGTGCTGATGCTAGAAATCATGTATTTCCTGTTCTATTGGACCCGATCCAGAGTGTAGGGTTTTCGAGTAGGGTGACCCCGTCTTGTTCTTTCACACAATCGTTCTAGTGGATGCCTTGGATGCATGTCAATGTATGTCAATTTCCACAGTACCTGTACTTACATTTGTTCTCTATCTTCTTGTTTCGTGATTATTCCGTTGCTTGGCGTACCTTGATCTGAGGGTTGAGATTGGTGTATTAGTGAAGGAGGTCGATGGAATACTCATTCGCTAGAGTTCAGGAGCAAAGTTCGTCCTGCATCCCTTCCCCGAGTTGCCCCTATTCTGAAACACTCATCCTACATTAAGCACATCTTTACTAAAGATGAACACCTACTTACTTCAATCCCCTACACAGACGTGCAGTCAAGTAGCCACATGTTGATAGCGCCAAGGTTGAGGACACTGCCCTCCTTTCACCTTCTGTACCCAAGGGATGGACGTGGAGACGAGAAGCAGGCTCGAGACAAGCGCGCTCACTTCATATCTCAAACACACGATCGAGTAGCAAGGTGGTACGGGGAGTCTGCATAACACCTTATGCTATATGAACCGCCTCTCTGTACTTGGTATCTTGACCCTGCTCGAGCTCTTCCCATGCCGTAGTCCAAGCCTCGTTGTTGTCCGAGAATGTCGTGAGCAGTCACATTGACGACTGATACTCATTCATCCTTTCAGCAAAGCTGGTTTGGGCGTCAATTGTGTCCTACAAAGTAGTGATTGTATGATCGCGAGATCTGTAAGTAAATATGCAGAGTAACTGATCGGTGCCTGCCTACATATTCTGCCCTGTCTCCTAGGAGTGAGGCTCTACGTCGACGAGCACGTCGACACGGGGTTCGATTGCTGGGAAGTCAAGAGTATTAATCTGGACCTTGTTCTCAAAGATGAGAAATGTGCTTGTACATCTGTGATGCTCGAGAAGTGACTGTACAAGTGATGCTGGTTCACTCTATCAGTCAAGAAAGCTGCAATCATCTCTATCTCTCGACCTTATTGACAGGTCCACGCCTCACTTTTTCCCTGTACCCTCTAACTCGACTACATAGCACAACAACTGAACGCAGAATCGAAGTGAAAAGTCTACGCCGTCACACCGTCAAAGCATACGTCACTTGAGGAGTGCTTCAACGCACCAAAATCTCAACACCGCCCTCGCGTCGCATCGGATCCGAGTCCGCGTCGCCATCACCCCGGGCGACACCTCGTGAGGGCAGGCAGGCAGGCAAGCATATCTCCGCGGACCTGGTGTCCTCTCGCCATCTCTAGTGTCTAGAATAAGACGCTAGTAAAGCAAGGCGAAAAGCAGAATACTACATTCTTGCCATCGCCTCTCTGAGATCACGCGTGAGCCTTCTCTGTATATGTGCCCATGCTTTGTCCTCCGCCGGGGTGTTACACCACATCAAGAACCCCAGCCTCCGAGACCCGAAAATGTGGGCATTGGGGCCAGAGGATAGATCGTGTCCCTCGTCGACCTTGAAGAACTGAGCCTCTTTATATAAAGCACGTCAGGGTGGCATCGTGTAACACGAGCTCTTGCGCAAGTTCATGGCTTGTGGTGAGCAATTTCATTGTGCGAATGGTATCTGAGCATAGCCCTGATGCGTACAAGATGGCACTCACTGTGGTGAGGACCACTTCACCGCTTTCTCATCTTCGGAGGATGTAAATGAGTAGGTGCATTAGACAATGTGTTCTCATATCAGTTCATTTCGAAAGGTGATACTTTAGTTATATGACGTGAGAGAGATGTCTAAGCCTTTGCTTTTCTTCTCTTCTCTTCTGGTCTCTATACGGTGAAAGCACAGAACATGTATCGAAATCTCAGCCCGTCTCGTGCAGCTTTTGTATCGCAGCTTTTGTATCAAGTCTTCTCAAGCAGGCGTAAGGTTTTGTCACAGTAGGATATACTGGAGAACGCTCAAGCCATATTCTGATTCCTTAGGAAGGGACATTTATCGCTGTGATGGTATTCGCTATCTAACCTCATATGTCTTGCGTGGTACGATACACCTTATCCTGCGGCACTTCCAAGAGTATACTAGACCAAGGTAGACTATGCAGCTTAACGCCATCTCTTTCTGTATCCAGATACTCCAAACTTCGCTATACGCTACATCCAAACCATACAGACTTTACTATACTAATCCAACAACCACGACGCGCTCTGACCTTAACCTGACCCAAAACCTACTCACTCCCATCTAAGTCAACCATCCTATCAGAAAATCAATCAAGTTCAACAACCCCATCCCCAAGCGCGTCATTAACAATATCCTGAAGCACGACTCCGCTCTTGCCTAGTTTTCTGATCTTGTCCTCGACGGCTTTGCTTCCGGTGGTTTTCCCGACTTTATGAGGGACTTTGAAGGGTTTCATCTGGCGCTGCTTTTGCGGTTCTCGCTGGTGGTGGTGGGATTCTTGAAGGCCGGTTTGCTTTTCTTTGTTGTGGAGTTTGTTCTTCTGTTGGGATGGCCCGTCACCTCTTTTCTTGTTGACGCTGCCGAGGTTCTCAATGTCGATATCAACATCAGAGTTTCTGTTCTCCTTTCCTGACGCCGTGGGCATCGCTTCCTCTGTGATCAGGAAGTTGTCCATGCCTTTGCGCTGCGTCAGCGCTTTTCTGCGCTTTTGACTTGGGCTTTTGTTCTGCAAACTGTCATTGCCGACTCTGCTCTCCTTTCTTGGAGTAATGTCGACTCCCGTAGCCACACCGCCCGACCAACCCGTGGCGCCAACCTCGAAAGCGTGGTCCCCCTCTGCATGGCCAGGGAATTTGAACACCCAGCCTTGTCGGTCCAGCAGATTCAACAACTTGTCCAACAAGGCGTCGCTTTTCAGAGTGGAAGCAGAGCCCAACATGACGAGTTTACTCTTCGCGCGCGTGACGGCAACGTTGATCCTTCTCCAGTCCTTCAGCAGCTCGCCTATATTTCCGGTCTCGTTGGATCGCACGCACGACACGATCACGACTTCTTTGTCTCGGCCTTGGAACTTGTCGCAGGTGTGCATTTCGACGCTTTGCCATGCGCTGATATTATTTGCTGCTGCGGCTGCGTCGCGACTGCTGCTGCTGTTGCCGATGCCGCCGTTGGACGCGAAGCCGTAGTCTAAGCCTGCGGCGTAGGCTTTGGCCGTTTGACGCAGGAGCGCAAGTTGGGAGCGATAGAATGTGATGACGCCTATTTCTGTTGCGGGGACACCGGCTGAGAGAAGAGAAAAGACGAGTTGAATCGTCAGAGATGCTTCTGTTGCGTTGATGATTCTTGACCCGGACGCCGTATCTCTTGGTGGAGTCGGAAGCAGAGTGTCTGTGTCTGCAAAGACTACTTTTCGGCTTGGTTGTAGGATTTCGGCGAGCCAACACGACGACGAGTCGACGCCTTTACATTGCGTGATGGACGTGTAATCTGACGATGAGTTTCCATGCGCAGATGTGACATCCCCAGGCCGACTCTGATCGCGGTGGAAACGACTCAACCTACGAGGAAAGTTTGGAAGGGCAAGCGTCCGCTTAGCCACAGCCGGCGCGCCACATTGTAGCTTCCCGCCGTAGATGAGCGTGTTCGAAAGCAGCATGATATCCTCACACATACGGTATTGCCTGCCTAGCTCAACAACGGCTTCGGGATGCGAATCACTGAGCAGCTTGAAAAGACTGACGTCGAGCCCACCTTCCTGTGCATCCTTGTTCTGCACGAGAGGAGGCAGTTGATTGTGGTCGCCCACAAGCACGAAAGTGCGCGCCATGCGGATTGGGCCTAGACACACTGGCAATGTGATCTGCGATGCCTCGTCCACGATGCAGTAGTCAAAGACACGTTTTTGGAACAAGAAATGTGACACCCCGAGGCAGGTAGTAGCCACTACTTGAGGAGTCATATAGGCATTTTGGATCTCCTCGAGACTGTGCCTCGGAGTCGCGGCTAGACTGGCAAAGTCCTGCACTTCGGGATGAATCTTTGATATCGTTCCTAAGCGCATGATGCTTATGTCTTGCTTCTGACCAGCCGGTGAGCGAAGCTTGAGTAAGATGTTGTCGACGGCTGTATGGGTGTAGGATGTCAGAAGCACAGATCTGCCTCGTGCGACCAATGCGCGAATGATTTGAGCGATGGTCGTGGTCTTGCCTGTGCCTGGCATACCGAGGACGAGAGCGTAGTCCTGCGCCGACATGACCTTGTCAATCGCCGCGCGTTGGTCGGGGTTCAGCTCGCCTGGTGGCAATTGATATTTTGACGGGACTGGCTTGAACGTAGGAGCTTTGTTCTCGACAACAAGAGCGCGGATCTCAGATGATCGATATACATTGTCGTCCATGATGCTGAGAAGGTTGTTGCGGACAGTTGACATGCCATTGCTGAATTCATCCTTGTCCAGACGATAGACTGGAACATCTCCCGGATCTTCCCTTTCGTGTCCTTCTCCGCTAACATTCATGATACCTACAAAAGACTGGTTCTTCTGCGTGTCGAACCCTCGTAGCTTCCTTCGAGCATTGTGCAACCGTCTGTCCACTGCGACCGAGATGCGCCGACTCGAGACTTTGGTCACATATCCGTTGGCGAGGGCAAAATGGCCTTGTTCACTCGAGATGACAATGGGTTCGCCGACGGTGATTTGACTTTCGGTGAACGAGAACCCTGGCAATGTCTCTTTCTTGACAAAAGTGTAGCTGTAACGATTGATCTTAGCCATTTCCTCGTGCATACGACTGCTGCCGGGCTCCACGACCACTTCAGAAAAACACCTTCCGAGCTTTTCACGTTCCTTGGAGAGCATGGTCCAAAGCTCACGACGAAACTTCATCATTTCGCTTTCCTCTTTTGTCAACAGGTCATCCCACTTTTTGAAGAAAACCTGATGCACCGGCTGCAGCTTTCCGACGAGCTCATCAAATTTCTCCTTGACGCCGGCTGTCTCGGCTGTGCCGCCTTCCGCAAGTTTATGATACAGGAAACATTGTGTTTTTGCGTAGCAACGGCCGCATTTGTGTGGGTTCTGTAGCATCGGAGGTAGCTGGAGTCGTTCACGGACATAGCTAGCGAGTTCGTTGCGTTGCATGACCATGTGTCGCAGTTCGTTACGGATAGCAGGCACGCGTGAGATTGCCGAAGTCTCCATATAGTAGAGTATGCCATAGACCACATCGATGTCTACAAGATGTTAGCGTTTGCAGAGAATGAATATGCTGGTTACGAGACAGGTTGAAAAGATACTGACCGTATCTGTCCGACAGCAGCAAGGTATATAACGCCGTTTGCGCTCTGTGAGAAGCATTTGACGTGTTCTTGCCGGTCTTGACCTCGAAGGGTACCGTTAGAGACCGTGTACCATACTCGTCCTCCATGACAGCTTGCACAGTGGCATCGATGTTACCCTTCAGTCCGTATGTAGGCGACCACACATGCTCTTCCACGTCAAGCAATTTAGTGACACTCATACGAACCTTTTTCCCATTACGATCGTCGGCAAGAGCATCTGGACCTGGCTTGGCTTTGACAAAAGACCCCGCCCACGATCTTAGCTCAGGCATCTTGCTTCTGAGGTGTTCGAGAGCCTTGCCCGTGCCATCGTGGCCAATCTCGAAGAGTTTTTCGAGAAACTTATCGAGTGTCGTTTCCGCCAGTTGATCAAGCCATTCAGGGTCCCACCGGTTTGCCTTGAGCGCCTCCTGGAATATTTCGTGCAATATGTTACCATATACATTATATTCGTTAGCACTGCTGGTAGCCTTCACTCGATCCTGGAGTACAGCTCGACGGATGCATTCAAAGGAGTCTGCAACGACAGTGGCAGATATGAGATGATCCGGGTGGACAATGAGAAGGTTGTTGACATCATCAATGGTGACATGTCCGGCTGCGCTAAAGGTTCCGCCAACCACATGAACATATGATCCGGGCGTGCAGTGTGTGTCGAACCAGGATTGGCGAAGAGCTATGGTTCTGGTACGTTGACCGGCCTCGTCCTCTACAAGCAGAATCTGGCCGTGTCAGTCTCGGCAAGTCTAGGTAACGATGGTGGAGCCTACCTTTTCAGACATGACTTTGCCCTTCTCATTGGTGTACTGGCCCTCGATCACTTGCTTCACAAGATAACGTTGGATGGCACGGGACTTGATCATATCATGCTTTGAATGATTCTTAGCTACCTATTACTATGTTCATCTAGGTAAATTTGAGATACGTACAGAACTTGCAACCGCGCCACTTGCCTGGTGTGCAGCTTGTGTTGCTGACAATTCCGCCTGAGCAAATGCATCATCGTCCAGGTCTGAATCTCCAAATTCGTCGTCGTCATCATCATCATCATCGTAATTATCATTGTCATCCGAAAAGCCGGTAAGATCAATTGAAATTTGCTGGTTGGCAGGATGCACCGTAGAGCGGGGCTGCGTAGTCGTATTGACATCGGGGTTCTGTTCTGTCTTCGACGGCACAGCGGTATAGTTGCTTCGATTGGCCGATGCGGGCCTACTCGGAGGCGCAGACACAGACGCACTCATGGTCCGCGAGCTGGGTTTGCTATGGAAGAGTGGCACTGCAGCATCCATGTCTTCAAGAGATAGCTCTAAATCGACATCTCCAAACTCGTCCGAGTCCTCGTCGATCGTGCTCATACGCCCGTCTGAACTGTGTTGTTCACCAACAAATTCTGGCGGGTCACGGTTTGTGTCAGATAAGCGTTTTGATGTGGGTGTGATCTGTACAGCTTCCGCCATGTCAAGATCTATATCATCGTCGCCAAACTCGTCCAGATCCACTTCTCTACTTCGTGAGCTTTGTATAGACTGGTTGGAGCGCTGGCTCAACCCGACACGTTGTGAAGAATGTCTTGATCGCATTGCACGATTCTCACGCTGTGATGCCGGCGAGAGATCAGTGATGTGGGAAAGATCGCCCTTGTCAGGTAAAGGTGAGGAGCTGCTGGGACCTTCTCTGGCCAGGTGTTTTGGCTGGGCGAGTGAGGCTTGCACCTTCTCAACAAGCATGCCGACTCGAGATACAGGCTTTGCATGGTTCGCATCCTCTCCATCACGGTCCTCAGATCGATCCCTGAAGATGCCATGCGTTCTTCGTCGCTTGACCTTCGTTGCCGGAAAATCCATTCCACAGGAGGCCCACCTTCTAAGTCCCCCAACACTTGCACCCGGTGTTCGCGGCCCTGATCGCGGCGATGATGGCTCGATCAAGTGGATCAGAGATGGAGGCTTGGCATCTGGATCGTCTGGGTTTCTACCTGCAGCGTAGCGGGTCCAGAGATCCGCAATTGGATCTGAGATGGTCCGCGGCGTCTTGAGCTGTGGCTGCAGGTTCTTGAGACCGAAAGGGTCCCGTTGGTCGGAGGAAGGCTCTTGTGAAGAGGTGACGGGTGATGAACTCTGGGCTCTTCGTCGTTTCTGACGAGGCGTCAGGTCTGGGTGAGAGCTGTTTGCTATCCAGCCCACCTGCTCTGCCGGTGACTGCTCTTTGGGTTCATCGTGCCTCCGCAATGCTTCCTCGGCATTTCCCACTAGATCCGCTAGCGGTAATCGCATGGCAGGCGTTGAGGGAAATGTTTTGATCTGAGACATCTTGGGCGTTGTGCTTGCGACACCTTTCTCAGGCGACTGAGAGGATTTCAGCTGGTGGTAACTGTCATTTTCCTTCTCTGACTTCCGACTCTCGCTGCCTAGTGCGCCACCACCACCAGTATATGGAAAGGTGTGTGGTTTGGTCCGAGTCTGAGTCGCAGGTTTGACGGGCGTATTCAAAGACGGAAATGCTTGAGGCAAAGGATCACTGGTTGTCCTCGGACCAAAGTTTCTTGTCTGGTTACTTGTCGGTTTATGATTTTTCTTGATAAAAACGCGTTAGAGCAACGAGTAGTGGCGTTAGTCTAGAAAGTTGATTGTACTATACCTTTGCGTGTTCCTGCTCAAGTGAAGACTTTTGGCGGGACGACATAACACGACGCGGAAAAGCAAGTCATTCATGGAGTATACCAGATGAGATGGATTCACACAGCGTTGATGAATCAGCGTGACAATGATAATGATGATGTCGAGATGTCAGGCTTTG
Organism: Neodothiora populina; assembly: GCF_041146345.1. Classification (NCBI taxonomy): domain Eukaryota; kingdom Fungi; phylum Ascomycota; class Dothideomycetes; order Dothideales; family Dothioraceae; genus Neodothiora; species Neodothiora populina. The sequence continues at coordinate 1,407,072 of NW_027191405.1, read as the reverse complement.
GCTCGAGGTCGATATCGCGGAGACGCGTTCTAGTCGAGTATAATGGAAGGTGCGCGTCACAGTCACACGCGCTAGCTCCGCGTTCTACTCACTTTGGGAAAGCGCGGCCTCCGCATAATGTCAATTGTATAAATAGACACAATTAATCAATCATTCATATAGACTAGCTTGACCCACGAAGTTGCATAATTATTGTGCTTGGTCTCACATCAAATCATCACGCCTCTTTTCACCGGTCGCTTAGATCTCAAGCTCGAGGTTTTGGCGGAAGGGCAAGGAACCAAATCAGTGACCGGTATGAAGGAGGCGCCGGTCTATCATTTATGCAATCCTTCGGGTTGTCTTGATGAACCACGGAGTATACCACGGTGAATCCAGAGTTAGGTATCAAGCTTGGCCGCATTTGACCCTGGGCTGTTCGATTCAAGGAATTGGGTTACGGTAGTTGTTACAATGTAGTACAGTGGGAATTTTTTCCTAGGAGCTCGATACATCATGCAGGCCAGGTGAGATACATAGTCCGTAGTAAAAGTGGTGATACATGGAAATTGTGGGTGGTGGGTGTGTATATGGATGAAGGTTTTTCGAATTTTAGTTCTTGGACGTTCTCCTCTTGCCTTGGTTCCTGACTCTGTCTTGAACCAGGTTCTTGTTTGGGTTTCGCTTGTGTCTGGTCTTGTATCCACCCTTTGCTGGTGTGCCCCAGATGGAGACGGGATCAACGTTACCCTTGGATTTACCTCTACCACCACCGTGAGGATGGTCCGCTGAGCATCTGTTAGCACTGATGAAAGCCGCAAGTATGGAGAGCGATCCAGCATGGAGCACATACCTGCGTTCATAGCAAGACCTCTGACGGTAGGTCTGATGTTCAACCATCTGCTTCGTCCAGCCTTTCCGAGGATTCTGAAGTGGTATTGTGGGTTACTGGCCACACCAATTGTGGCACATGCTTGCGGATCGACGGTTCTGGCCTCTCCGCTCTGTAGCTTGACCGTGACAGATTTGACCTTCTTGCCCGACTCTTCCTTTGCGATGACGGTTGCAAAAGTGCCAGCACTTCGGCAGAAGACGGCGCCTTTGCCCTTGGTAGAGCCGACGTTGTAGACTTGGGTGCCCAGCGGCACCATCTGCACAGGCAGGCAGTTTCCTCTGAATGCCGTCTTCGCGGCAAGCATACCGGGATCCATGACGCCACCCATACTCCTCAGCAGATCACCCGGAATGCCCGACCTGTAACTCTGAATCTCGTCGCCTGCACTCATGCCGTCCGCGGCAATGATATAGCTCTTTTCGCCAGTCTCCACTCTCGTCAACAGCGCCAAATGTGCACTGCGATTCGGGTCGTACTCGATTCTGTCCACCACGTGCTTGCCGGGTTCCATGCGCTTGAAGTCGACGGTTCTGATTCTTCGTCGGTGACCGCCGCCTCTGTGTCTGACGGTGACTTGACCGCGGTTGTTACGACCACCCTTCCCGTGACCGACTTTGGCGAAGGTCAATTTGGCCAATGGCTTGCCCTTCCAGAGATGGTCGTTGATGGGTCGGCGCAGCCATCTCGTACCAGGGGTGCGCGGCTTGTAGGTCCTCAGGGCGAACTGGCCTTGCTTTCTCTTGGGTGCGGCAGAGGGACTGAAAGCCACTGCATCCGCAGTGGCGACACTGGACTGGACAGAGGCCTCAACCACGGTTGCGTATGTTCGTACAGGGCGAAGACAGCGGGACAGCGAAGAACATTGTCGCGAAGACTGCTGCCATAGCCGAGGCTGCAGCATCTTGTTGGATGATGGTCAATTGAAGGCAAGCGTGTCCAGCTGACGACTATTGGATCTGGACAGGCGAGCTGGTGATATGCCGAAATTATGGACGTTATGGAATTGCTAGTAGAGTCTTGTCGTCGCTCGACCCGGACGCCCCAAATCTTCGCCGAGCCTTCTGTCCTCTGTGCAGTACCTCCGTACAATGGGCGTGTCGGAAGAGCCAAGACTTGTGCCGTTGTGTTGCATGGCAAGTGGTGCACGGCTACCGATGCGTATAATGAGAACCAGGTGACCTTGTAGGCAAAAGCAAGGCCAAGCCGAGATCCCGCGAATGCCTGCTCGTTCGTGCATCGCGATTGGTCATGGACGTGTTACCCAGGCGATCCTAGCTTCGAGTCTCTTTCCTTGCGTGAGGTGTGCAAGCGATAGATCACCCGTAACCATCGCAGCACAGTCGATTGCGATCCTCTCTGGGGAGATCAATGTAATGACGGCGCAAACCTCATGTAGAGTAGGATACACACACGCACACACGGGCACATCTGGCGAATTGTTTCTGCGTCTTAAACTAAGCTTTTGACTCTGGCTCATTGTGAGATTAGTAGTACTGCAGTCGCTGTGAAGGAGTGAAGATGCGTTAGACTAATGGAAATGAATAAGGCGACTATGCCGACATAAAGTAAGGTAAGGTACCTTAGGTATACAATTAATGAAACGGGAGGTTGGAAACTGTCGTCACTCTGCACCCGTACCGCGTCCAGTTCGCGAATTGGAGTTGTGCACCAAAACAGCCTTGCCTGCAGCAGTTGCACAACGCGACCGAACCGTGCACTCAGCAGCGCAGCATCAAGACTGACACTAAGAGGACTGCTGCTGTGCGTTGCGTGTGAGTGAGAGACACACAGAAAGAGCCTCTTCCGGCTTTTGTCCTTCAAACATCAACATTCTCTTTGAACCTCTCCAGCCTCGACTTTTAACCTCGACAACTCCCTGTCTCCCTCCTCGATCTCTCTCCACTAGTGAGGAGTACCTTGGTCGGTCCCTTCGAGCTCGTTTCATCCGCCTACACCTCAATATCAACATCTTCGGCGCCCTGTTTGTTTTGAGCCATCATATACCGTCTGCAGCGCGTGCTACCCCCCATCATCACGCCCTGTATTCCCTCGAATTCATCTTGACTCACTCGAGCCGCTCTCTCGCATCTTTTGAGCCCATAGTCGACCTTATATCACGTTTATTGTGTGCGTGATCCTCGCTCCATTGCCCGATTGGGACGTGTTTGTTTTGAGACGCTAACACTCTCTCTCTCTTCACATATAGATGCCCACATCGCAGCACCTTCACCTTGGCCCTTCACTTACTAACAATTCCTCCTTCAGCATCTTCATCTGAACGTAGCGCAATATTTACTTGTCGCTTCGATCACTCACTCGTCACAATGCCTCCAGTACGTATCGTGCCTCGCGGCAGAGTCCACACTCCCAGCATATATGCAAACAGACCTCAGAGTCACCCGAGACGCGCCTGTTCTTCCACTGACTGTATTACCCATAGGCCAGAGCTGTCAGACGTGCCGTGACGAATGAAAACGACGAGAATGTTGCCACGACTACTCGTTTGACGCGTGCAAAGGCTGCCGCACTGGAAAACAACGCCGGCGACCCACCGAAGAAGGCTGCTCTTGGCGTCAAGCGCGCGGCAACCACGACCACGACAACCACCACTGCTGCTGCCACTCAACCCACCAGGAGGCGCGCCGCCCTCGGCGACGTCAGCAATGTTACCAAGAATGAGACTCTCGACACCAAGGCTGCTGCCGGTAAGGGCAAGCTTGCTCTGGCGCAAAAACCAACTGGCATCCAGAAGCCCACCAGGACCACGTCGACACGCACTGCTCTGACCAACAAGGCCACCAACAACGTCGCTGCTGCCGACCTGAAGAGACCGGCCAGCGGCTCTGGTGTCGCTGGCAATGCCACCAAGAAGAGGAACACGACCAAGGCACTCAAGGAAGAGGAGGAAGAGGCAGTGTCGGAGAACGCTGCTCCGGTCGCTAAGCGCACCGTCAAGGAAGAGGTCAGAGTCGAGAGCACCACGCCCAAGGAAGAGGTCGAGCTCAATCTCCCGTTGGAGAAGACTCTGGAGGAGCTTGCCCGGGAAGCAAAGGACCTCGATTCGGAGGATCTTGACGACCCGCTGATGGTTGCCGAATACGTCCACGAGATCTTTGACTACATGAAGGAGCTCGAGATCACCACCCAGCCCAACCCAGACTACATGGACAGCCAGAGTGAGCTCGAGTGGAAGATGCGCGGCATTCTCGTCGATTGGCTCCTCGAGGTCCACACCCGTTTCCGCCTCCTTCCCGAAACCCTGTTCCTTGCCGTCAACATCATCGACCGTTTCCTGTCCACCAAAGTCGTTCAGCTCGACCGTCTCCAGCTCGTCGGTGTCACTGCCATGTTCATCGCTTCCAAGTACGAGGAGGTTCTCTCTCCTCACGTTCAGAACTTCCGTCACGTCGCCGACGATGGTTTCACCGAGCAGGAGATCCTTTCCGCCGAGCGCTTCGTCCTTGCCGCTCTGGACTATGACTTGAGCTATCCCAACCCCATGAACTTCCTCCGAAGAATCTCAAAAGCCGACAACTACGACATCCAGACTCGTACTCTGGGCAAGTACCTCCTCGAGATTGGCTGCCTTGATTACCGTTTCATCAAATATCCCCCAAGTCACGTTGCTGCCGCCGCCATGTACCTTGCTCGTCTCGTTCTGGATCGTGGTGAATGGGTATGTCCCGACTCTTGTTTCCTGTGCTTACCCTTGCTGACAATGACTAGGATGCCACTCTCGCCGTGTACGCCGGTTACACCGAGCAGGAGATTGAGCCTGTCTTCAAGCTAATGGTGGACTACCTCTACGGTCCTGTCCAGCACGACGCCTTCTTCCGCAAATACGCCAGCAAGAAGTTTCTCAAGGGTAAGCTTTGCAAGTCATTGCTCGACACACCAACAACAATCGCTGACGAGTTCCTCTAGCTTCCATCGTCCTACGCCAATGGGCCAAGAAATTCGCCCCGGTTTACCTCGATAACATCGCCGCCAACGGTGGCGATACTCCCCAGATCTAGCAGGCTGAGCAGTATTATGCCTTGCTGAGTGAGCTCGACCTGTCTATCAGCCATGGGCAGTAGCATGAGTGAGGCTAGCTGTGCCAACACATTCAATTCACGATCTCCACCTGCAGCGTACCATCATCAACATCACCATCATCGTTTGTTCATTGGCGTTCTGGGAAAGACATCCTCGCAGACAAGCATCTGTGATGGCATGGCGTTTATGGCGTTCTGACATTTTCTGTTTTTTCCTGGATAATGTCCAGCACCCCTTCCCACCCCACCATACTCGCAACAACAACAACACCAGCAATAACAAATCGACTAAATCTGTACCCAACCTTACCATTCTCCCGCGATGCAACGCCGGCTGTACGATGATGACGAACTAGCTATGCAGATAAGCTATGGACTATCAGGATTCATTCGGGCTTTATGCAACAATAAATTGTTGTTATTTCTGTACTTGTCTTTCACATGCATGGCTTGTGGGATTTGTACTGTTATCGTATGGGGCCTAAATAGAGCATCTGCTATGCGCGTCTTTCCCAGCCAACGCTGGAGAGCTGGATGGCGTGTGCAATGCCCTGGCCTCGTCTTATCCTATTGTTTTCTGATCATCCGCACTCTCCGTCCTTTCCGCTGCTCTATTTCGGCGTCGCGATCATTGTCTGCCTGTTGCTATGCTGGATGGACAAAAGGGAAAAGGACATGTCTAAGGGTGGGGTTGGTGCTACAGGTGACAGCATGGAAACACTGGAACCAGTGATTAGTGACCTCTGCTCATGCAAAGTCGTTCTCGCCCATGAGTCAACAGGCAGATGCATTTACAGTGAGCTTTATGTCCTGGGTAGTATTTTGTCTATCCAGCGACGGAATTTTGCAGAAAAATCGAAGCCTTGAATTTCACTGAATCCACCTTGCCCATTCGTATCTGTACTGTTCCTGTATCATGTGTGATGGAATTGTACGGGACAAGTCTGTCAACTTCTCGTTACGCGCTACTGAGTCGTAAATCAAATCAGCAAATCAAGAAGTTGTGCACGAGGTTGTCTACAAGCAATTTACCACCCCTTCTCCCTCTCCTCCTACACCTCGATAGTCGAGCGGATGTCGACATCTTGAACAAGAAGCGAAGTATAATGTCAATACTGGGTTTCATCATTGTAGAAGTGGTTTGTTGCTCTCAAGACAGACATGGAGGCTGTGGACAGGGTCGCTGTCTGACTTGTGATCTTGAGGTTAGTGATTCCATTACTTTTTCCTTTTGGTTTTTGAGCTTGATCACCATTGAATACTCCGGATTTAAGGTAGGAAGCAAGATCTGTAATTTTCATCTTAAGATGATGGATGCTCCTTTACTGTCATAGTCATCGCCTGTATTTCTTTCTCCACTAGCGTTCCGTCAATAGTGCCGGCAATACACTTCGCGTCAGATCAAGAGTTTAGATCTTCACTACTTAGTGTCAACCATCTGAAGTACTGTCACCAAAAGGTCATACTGATAATGTTTCGCGTACAAATAATTCAAATATCGCCTCTTGCTCTCGCAGCAATCGAAGCAGGATGCTTATACCTCGCCCTGAACAGCCTCTCGCGCTGCCACGCGCCAGCATTAACATCCTCATACACCTTCTTCCTGCCCTCTCCCCAACAAGTCGGCACAGTCTCGATCATGACATCGTGGCTAGGCGTAAAGAAAAAAGGCAACGAATATCTTTCCTGTCCCGTTTTGTTCACAACGCGATGAACCGTCGAGACGAAGACGTCGTTCGTGGCTCTTTCGAGGAAGTCGCCAACATTCACTACGAGCGTGTTCTTGATCGGTGGCGCGGATACCCATTGGCCGTTGTGGTTCAGGACTTCCAGCGCCGGAGTCGGCGTGAGTTGATTGACGAGTGTAAACCAGCTGTAGTCTGCGTGAGCACCCAGTCCTATATCCGTACTGGCTTCCTGAGGAGGGTAATGCAATGGTCTCAGACCAGCCATGGGGAACCGAGCCATGTGATCGAAGTGGTCTTCTGGTAGGTCCAGTGACAGAGCTATGATGTGCAGCAACTGCTTTGAGAAGGTCATCAGGGCCGCGTGGTATTGGTAGTACACAGACCGAAAGTTGGGGGGATTGTCGGGCCATTGGTTTAGAGGCAATGTTCCGTTCTCGGGATAATATGATAAGTCGAAGTCTGGAGGACAGGTTTGTTCCGGTTCAGTTGGATCTTCGCCGAAGTTGAGGGCTTCCTTTAGGTCTGTTCTCGAGTAAGTCACTTTCAATCTCTGTTCTCACTATGCAATGTGCGCAGCAACAACCTACCTCCTCGTGTGCTATCATCCAACTTGGTTTCCAGAAGATTTTCGTACCCCTTAATAGCAGGACTCTTGTTGATATGTATCTTCATCTTCTCACTCTTCGGCAGCTCGAAGAACTGCTTGATGACATCAAAGGTCTTCCGCTGCAGTTCCTCCGAAATGCCATGGTTGCATGCATACAGGAACCCAGATTCTTTGAACGCAGCACCGACTTCTTGCGCGAGTGCTTGACGATCAGACAAGTTGGCAGAATACATCTTGCTGAAGTCTACCTGAGGGATACTTTCGAATGTCTTCTTTGCTTGCGTGCCCTTGAGGACTGGACGGGTTGATTTACCCTTGGCAGCGTGAAAGGTGATGTATTCTGCTTCTGTCTCCGTCCCTTGATCGGGGAGGAGTGCACCTGGAGCCATGACTGCAGTCTGGAACTCGATACAACTACCGTTCGTCAAACGCTGCGAGGAATTATGTTGGTCCAATTTTTGGAAGTTATGCTGATAATAAAGCCATGAGGAGTGGGGGACCTCGATTCACGCCACCCATTCATGATAGTCATTGCTCTACTTTAGCGATACGAATACAGTGGTCCCCCTCAACTTGCTTTCCAGCTTGACCTCTGAAATACGCTAAGCTTATCGCTGGAGGATTGACCGGGCGAGCATACATAGGCCTATCTCGAGGTCACAATATAGTCACGAGTCATGATATCCTCGGTATACATACCACTATGACTCTTTCGTACGCGAGCCATCACGATACCTGTTTATGCATATTTGGACTCCCATCTAATGAGATCTTGAACCGAATTAACTACATGCCCGATTGGCATGCGCAGACTACAATGCATGGTGAGGATGGCGGCTGGAAGAGGACACTGCCCTTGCCCGGCCTGATCTTGTCGGCTGCTCAGCTCGTCCATATCTCACCCGAAAGTCAAGGACCTCTTATCGAGAAGTACAACATTTGTACACCATCCGTCACCGCCTATCTCTCAACCGAACACTGATAGATTTTGAAGCATCGGCATACATATGTTTGCTACAGACTGCTTGATCATGGCTGCATCGCGCGAAGGAAACTCCCAGTCATGGCTGTTCAGGCTCGTTTCCGTGCACGCACTGCTGCCATCCAACATGCTTTCTCAAGTAAAGACGCTTTCTTGAGCGCAATGGAGACCAAAGAGTCCGCCACAGGACAACTAGCGGCTCGTAACAGATGGAGCAACGAAGACCTCGACATCAGTCCGAAGAAGGACTGGACGTGGCATTGGTATGACTATGCCATGTTCTGGTGGTCGTATGGCTTCAGTACAGGTGTATGGTCTGGTAAGTAGACTTGCCAGTGCCTTTTCTTGTGTGTCTTATTGACCCTGGACTAGCTGGCTCATCAATGATTGCCATCGGTCTCAATTGGTGGCAAGCCATCATCTGCGTGTTCATCGCACATTTGCTCGGTGCTATTGGTATGGTTATGCATTCTCGCAGTGCTGCAGTCTACCACTTTGGGTTTCCTGTTTCCCAACGAGTGCCTTGGGGCATGATAGGCGCTTACTTTCCTGTGTTGGTTCGAGTGCTCGTCGGCACGATCTGGGTCGGTGTCCAGATTGCTCAGGGAGGCTTCTTCACGGCTGTCTTGTTGCGAGCAATATTTGGGCATTCGTTCGCTAACCTGACCAGCTCAATCCCCAAGAGTAGCGACATTACTGTACAACAGTTGATTGGCGTACTTCTCTTTTGGATCCTTTCGCTGCCTCTGCTTGCCGTTCCTGTACCCAAGATACGTTTTCTCTACACAGCCAAATCATTCATCTTGCCGCCTGTGGTGATTGGTCTTTTCATTTTCTGCATCTTGAAAGACAAATCTCATGCAGCTGGTTCATTCGGCAAGGACCCAATCAAAGGTTCTGCTCTGGCATGGGTAATGCTGTCAGGAGTGAATTCACTCATGGGTAAGACCTCGACAAGTATCGTCAATCAGCCTGATCTAGCCCGATACGCCGCCACGCCCAACGCGCCTTTCTGGTCACAACTGCTCGCTTTGCCGATCGGAAACACTCTTTGTGCAACACTTGGTATCTTTGCCACTTCTGCCATAAAGAGTGCTTGGGGAAAGACGTACTGGAATCCTTGGGACTTGTGTGGTGCTATCCTCGACAGATACTGGAGCGCAGGATCGAGGACTGGCATCGCGCTTGTGTCCATGGGCTTCCTGTTGTCTATCTTCGCGAGCAATCTCGGGTGTGTTTGCATCTTACCTGCTGCATTCTCTGCCAATTCTCAACTAATCGCGATCTTTGCAGAGTCAACGTGATCCCCTGGGGCGCGGACACGACCCTGCTTCTACCGCGCTACGTCAACATCAAACGCGGAATGTACATTTCCTACATCCTCGGCCTGGTGATTTGTCCCTGGAAGATTCTTGTTTCCGCAAAGTCCTTCCTGACGTTTCTGGGCGGCTATTCCATCTTCCTCGGGCCGTTGGTCGGCATCGTATTGACTGACTATCTCGTCGTCCGCAAGGGAAACATCTGCATCAGGGACCTTTATACTGCAGAGAAGAACGCGCGATACTGGTACACGGCCGGGATCAGCTGGAGAGCGGCGTTCGCGTATCTTCTTTCTGTCGTGTGGCCTATTCCGGGGTTTACTAAGAGTTTCGGACGAGATGTCCCCGAGGGATGGGTCAGAGTTTATCAGCTTGGGTGGCTGTTGACCTGTGTGCTGAGCAGTGTGGTGTATTTCGCTTTTTGTCGAATAGGGAACATGGGCGAGGAAGAGAGGAAACTGGGCTTTGAAGAGATGGCGTCGAATCTGTTTGATGAGACGGCAGAGGAAATCACGGTCGAGGAGTTGAAGGCATGATGATTATGACTTTCCATCAGAGAGAACAGGACCGGTTCGAGCAGAAATGTATTTGTCCTTGTAACGATCTTTTAGTTATTATATCACATTCTTTCATATCCACATGCCCGCCTACGATATCCAAGTGCGACCAACACGTCCAATGAGTGTGCGATTATCCCCAGATTTCGCATACTATCGAAAACAAGAAAGAAGCATACACAGGTCCTACACACGTTTCCATACACATGAACCTAAGGCAAGGTGAGTTATACTGAATTCCGCCATGCGCCACAGGTCCAGATCCAAACAGAGCAAAGCCACAAGCATGAGGCTCCGAACGAAGATCTCCAAGATCGCGGCGCACAGCCACAGAGCTCCAGCCACAGATCCTCACGCCCCGCATAATGAGTACGTGGTGACGTCAGCGAACATACCTTACTCACTCTCCATCATCGATATCTCACCTTACCTTATCCTTCCATTACTATATCTCGCTGCTCTACTACGATACCATAATCCACTACCACTACTGTGTACAAGAACCTATCATCGAACAGCAAAACTCCACCACACATAGCCCTCTCAAAAAGAAAGAAGAGACAAGCAAGAAAGAAACAATGTCGTCCAACGCCAACAGCAACGAAACCCCCTCCCTGATCGGCGGACATGCACAATACGTCAAAGGCGCAGCAGAGGCGAGTCCCCTCCCGTTCCCCTTCCCTAATACCTTTATCTCCTTCATTCGGCAGAGACAAGTTGTTGTGGTTGTTGTTGTTGTTGTTGTTGTTGTTGACCTCTGAAACAGAGCGCAATAGGCAACCTGACCTCCTCGCAAGCATGGCAGGACTCTGGCGCGCAGGACACCAAGGCCGGTGTGGACGCCATGAAAACCGCGGGTGCAAACCGTGATGCGTCGACGCAGGGGTTCGGAAAATTCGAGGAGGTCGCGGGGAAGGTGGCTGGGTGTGAGGGCATGGAGAGGGAGGGCGGGGAGTCTGCTAAGAAGTAAGTTGTCTCTTGGCTCTTTTGTTGAGGTTGAGTTATGGTGGTGGGAAGGGAAGGTTGTATGATCATGGAGTTTGTCTTGAAATGAGGATATGAAGTCGGCAACGGAAAGGTTGAAGACATCGCTGGTATATCGCTAGGCGCTTGATGCATATCATGTGCATATCATACCGTTGGGTATGAAACGAATCCAACAATGTCCTTCACACCACCCACGGACTGAGACATATACACGCCCTTTGGCTACTCATGACCCAAGGCAAGAGCGTCCTGTCCTCCCAGAGATCCTCGACATGGCTTCCACACCGTCTGCACGTCCTGAGACCATGCTTCTTCCCATCAGTAGACAAGCCCTTCAGCGGTACTTCCACCTTCCGGATAATATCAACGACCCTGCCTGTTTTCTTTGCTCGCCTCTGCTCCTCGTCGTCTGCCGTCGCGGATGCGGAACCGCCAAATCCTAGCCACGACGTCTCCGTAGTGAAGATCTTGACTCCATCCACTCTCTCCATCATCTGCGGCAGCTGTTTCTCAAACAATCCCTGCAGAACAGACACGAGCACTTCCGGAATGTCTCCTTCGACAAGCATGCTCTGTTCCGCGATACTGCGACCTCTGGCGTCGACGCCGGCCTCGGTGTATGCTTTCCGTACCGCGCCGTCGATTTCGAGCAGTAGTTGTTCGAACAGAGGTAGCTTGAATGCTAGATGGCTCGTCAGAAGACCTTCAATGTCCGCGATTGCGGCCCGTTGAGCCAGGTCGCGCGCGAGTTGTTTGCAGGAACCTGCGCGCTGAAAGTACAGTTTCTCGATCTCGGCGAGGAAGCGGAGCAAGTGGCGTAGGGCGGAGTGTAGCAAAATGTGTATGCTGGGGGTGTCGCCGTTGGCGGCAATTTGCTGCATGATGAATTCTCGGGTGATGGTCACCGTCGACGAAGACTCTGATGAGGAGGCGGATGTGGCGGCGCGGAAAATAGTAAACAGATCGTTGAAGACCATGTGCATAAGGTCAAAATGCCATCTCACCAGTCCACGCGATGAGATCATTGCATCGGGTGTTTGGTGACTGTGAGACGGGCTGCTACTCATTGTTATTGTTGCCATAATGTTCGACGCTAGACTTCGCAGGTTGAGCATTGCCCAGGCTAATTTGCCTGGAACGTCTCGACGAACAGGATATTCACCGTAAGCAAGAATCATTTGCATGCTGAGAATCTTGAAGAGAAAGTTATCCTTGAGGACCTTTGCCTTGTCTTTGTTGGCAGCATCGTCAATTGAGTAATCCGTGTTCTTGCTCAGTGTCCTAAGGAGTTCCGCGATGAATCGACGACGTAGGCCACGGTCGAGATGAGGAGGAAGGAGAGCCACAATGTCATCACTGCCAAGGTTATGGCAGAACAAAATAGCAACTTCTCGTGCCAAAGCCACGACGGCGGCCTGAGGCTGGAAATGATCAGCCTTGGCGTCCGTCCAGCCATGTACATAGTCCGCAACATGGATATGCACGCTATCATCATCTTTGACAATCGCCGATACACAGCCGCTGGGTGAGAGAGCCATATCGGTACATTCGGAAGTCATGTACGAAAAGCCCGCTTGGGGCAGACTGCTGACCCGATTGCTGTCCCCGTCAGGTGCAATGACTTCCATAGTTGCCCTATTGCGAAAATCGACGGTGCCGTCGCTAGATGTAAACGCGAAGACGCTGTGATAAAGATTGTCGTCCATTGAGAGGTATACCTTTGGCACAAATGTGTCTTCCAATCTATGCAAAGTCTCTCGGGGTTTGCTGGGCATAAGCTTGTCAGTGCCAGGCTTCAGTGTCTTGAACACCTCGTGTAAGACTACTGCGGCCGCTTTCAGCTCCCACCTGGCAACCACACTGCCTCTGCTATTCGCTCCGTGGCCCATCTGCTGGTCGTCTGGTAGGCACGTGAACAGTGCGGTGATCTGGACGTGACCATTTTCAGCCCCTATCGTTGCAGGCTGGATATACAGCTGCGACAGTTCGGCTCCGCTCGCGCTCTGCGGTAACACGTGGTCAAGCAGTTGAGTATGAGCGACACGCAAAGTTGGATTCACAGACGGCGGTTGGCCATGTTGGGGATCACCCTGCACTTGGTTCCAGAGTATATGTACCCGGTACAGACGGAGACAATTGGAGGCATCATATGTGACTAGCAAAAGCTGACCCTGAGCCTCTCCAAAGCTTGCATGCGTGAGTAGATCGCCCGAGCTGCTCAGTTCCCCAAGTTCCATCGTCGTTTCCTGCCAAGGCTGGCTGGGTTGTTGATATATGAGTTTGACATGGTTGTTTCGCGTGACACACAGGAATGCAGATCTACCCTCGAAGGGATGGGTGATGTGTTGATATTGGTACGGTGACATGCTAGTATGCCAGCGGTTACCGTCCTTGGTCGAAGGGGCGATAAGTGGCACCTATTCAGAAAAGTCAGATTTCTTCTCATACTTCAAGCATTGTCTGCATTAGTCCTACCCTTTGCGGTCCTGATGTGGTAGAGAGCCAGCGAATCCCCACTACGGCACTGAGGTCATCTTGCGGAACAGTGTAGCTCAATTTGTTTGGAAGTAACCGATTCAAGGCTAGGGTCATGGAGTATACGTAAAGACGACCGAATTGATCCGTGGCAACCAGCTCGCTACCGAGCATGCTCCATTCGATGTGTGTGAAGCAAGTATCGCCATCTGCTTGAACAGGTTTGTAGGTACCATCCGTGAGTGTTGACTTGCCGGTTGTCCTATCGCGCACCAGTGATCTGATGGTGATCTCGCGGCCACCACGAGGGATGTGTGCAACACTACCAGTCCTCGACCACGCCAGTCTTCTGTAAATTGGTGATTTAGAGACCGAAGATTGGACCGATAAGCAATGGAACGACTTACCGACAGCAGCCAATTCTGTGCGCCTCCTCCACGCGCCGCCTTAACGTATCGCTGTCCAATGTTGCAGCAAGCGCCGCATTGAGATCTTCATTGTCACCGTCACCGAACAGATCATCAATATTGTCCATGATAGTGTGGTCTTCGACCATCAGGGGCATCGCACGTGGCTGCCGCGCCACTGGGAAAGAAGCTAGAATGGTAGCAGTCAAGTATACGATGACACGAGCAAATGGCGAAGTATGGAAAGAGGCTCTGTGCGATGCATCCGCAAAACCTCCAGGCTTGTGAGTTACACAACGAAGCTCAAGATCCAAACACAGTATAGTCCGTAGAAAAGATGATGCCCAACAGGATTGATATACTTGCGCAAGCGAGGTCGACCAGTTGATATCAACTGTAAAATGTTCAATCAAGAACAGCAAGAGAGTTGTAAATATCGTGGTTGTTGCCTGCTTCAGACTCCACGGATGTTCTTATATAATGATTAGTCGGCCTCTCTCTAGCTCAGCGATATGAAATGGTTTCTTAATCTGCGAATGCTGCGCTTCAGCGATGTCAACGGTGTCTCTTTGTACCCTGCGTATATGCAGGTACAGCAGCGAATAGTGGAACTGGCGGCCTCGAAAAGATGGAGTCCCGTTGAAGCGATGTTTCGTTATTCCCAGACGTTGCGACGAAATTAGACCGGTTGGTTGGTTGTATGCCAAGCAGGCAACAGGCGTGTTTTGTGATGCCGTCACAACAAAGCATAAGGTCTGTGCTCCCTGTGTGTGTGCGGAGCGGACAGCGAGCAGGCAGTGCGGAATGGGGAGGGGAGTGCGAAGCCACGCTGAGTGGGTACAGTAGACGGCCTCGACAGGGAATAATGGGAGGAGGGGTGGAAGAGACCTCAGACGGCCTAGACAGAAGCTGAGGTGGTGAGGCGCGCCTAGCGGGAGGGAACAACGTTTGGTGCGGGCTTTGGCTTTTGCGGCTCGTGTCACTCCATCATCCCTCAAAGCCGGGACAGGGAAGCAGAAGCGGAGAGTTCGTTACTCTCTTCCGTCTTTCGTCCCTTTCGTTTCGTTGTCGTCGTCGACGTCGTCGTCTCAATTCTTCGTCCAGCCACGCCCACCCAACACGTCGTTCGCTAGCATCGTCGCGTGTCATCTCCGTCGCCCTGCCCTTGGAATGTTGTACATGCGATTTAGGATATTATAATCACGTCTGTACGCTCTGCAGTGTTGTTTTCACACCGCTGTCTGTTTTGTACCTTCCCTACCGTCATCACCACCGACGCGTTCCTTCCATAAGCAACCACAATGGCTGCAGCCAACGCAGGCTATGTCTGCTTCAACGAGAGCGACTCTGAATTGAGTTCACCACCGAGTAGACTTAGCACGCCCGAATCGTTTGTCAAACCTCTTTGTGAACGCTCGCAACTGCCAACTCCACCACGATCACAGGAGTCATCCCAGACCGGCTCTCCCTGTCCCGATGATTCTTCTGCCATGAACTCGGACAAAGACGGGCCTCCTCCACGGAAGAAGCGACGTGTCAGCGAAAGGCCTCCAAGAACCACCGAGTATCTGGATCTACGACGCGACGAGATTGACCCAGAGGAGCAGCCTCAGCTGGATCGTTTACTCAATGTTTTACACAAGCGACAGAAAATTGTAGTTGTCGCTGGTGCAGGTATATCGGTATCTGCTGGCAGTACGTTGTTACTATGAATTTGCATGCCCTTTTTGTCTCGAGTCTCGTCTTGAAACGCGTGCTGACCGGAGGATTTTCTGATGAACAGTTCCCGACTTCCGTTCATCGACAGGACTTTTCAAGACATTGCGTGCCCAACATAACCTAAAAGGATCTGGAAAAGACTTATTTGACGCGTCTGTTGTTTATAAGGATGCTTCGTCTACCTCTTCTTTCCATGATATGGTGCGCGAAATGTCGAAAATGACAAAGGTCGCCCAGCCTACTCCCTTCCATCACATGCTCGCTACTCTTGCCCAACAGGATCGCCTGCTTCGTCTGTACTCACAAAATGTTGATGGGATTGACACCGCCCTGGAACCACTAAAAACTCGGATCCCGCTTGCCAAGGACGAGTTCGGGAAATGGCCAAAAACGGTCCAGCTTCACGGTGGCCTTGACAAAATGGTCTGCTCCAAGTGTCACGACACCAAAGAATTCGAATCGGACCTGTTCGATGGACCTGTACCGCCTGTATGTGCCAAGTGTGAGCAGCTGAATCATGTCCGAACCGAGGTGGCTGGAAAGCGTAGTCATGGTGTCGGCATGCTTCGTCCGCGCATGGTTCTGTACAACGAACACAATCCTGATGACGAAGCCATTGGCAGAGTCTGCCGCGAGGACTTGCGCAAACGCCCTGACGCTATTATTGTTGTCGGAACTACATTGAAAGTACCTGGTGTGAAACGAATCGTGAGGGAGATGTGCGCCACTGTAAGAGACCGGAAGGATGGTGTAGCGATCTGGATCAACAACGACCCGGAACCGTCCGGGAAGGAGTTCGAGGACTGCTGGGATATCATTGTGAGGGGCAAATGTGACAGTATCGCAAGGCACGCTGCGCTGGGCCAGTGGGATCGCCAGCAGGACTCAGAGGTCATGTCGACGCCATCGTCTCGCAAGGGCGATGTCAAGGTTCTCATCAACCACAACCCAACATTTAAGCAGCCCGAAAGTGTGGATCGCCCAATGACTTCGCCACTCAGACCAAACTCGACACCACTCACGAGCCGAAGGAATTCTGTTATGCCCGTGTCGTTTGTCAAGGATTCGTTCGACGACGAAGACTCGACGATTCTCGAAACTCCGTCTAAGAAGCGAAGCAGAGCACCGAGTAAATCAACCAGGAACACGCCCACCAAAGCCCCCACCAAAGCAGCAGTCAAGAACCTCACAGAAATGTTCACGAAAGCCAAGCCGCCAGCGACAGGCGAAGAAGGAACCACAGCGGCAAAGAAACCCACAAGGGCGACCAGGGCCAAACCCAAAACAGCAGCAGGAGGCAAGAAACCAACAACAGCAGCATCAAAGAAACAAGCCGCAGCAGCAGCCACAGCAGCAGCAAAGCCGCAACCAACCCTCAAGTTTACAGCCAAGAAACCCGTCTCGACGCGAGCCAGTAACAAAAAGAGCAAAGACGCCATCGTCGTTGGGGGTTTGCCTCATCCTGCTGCTGCTGCAATGCTTCCTATTCCTCCAGAAGACGCACGTAACAACTCGCCTATGCGCAACAATATAATCTTGACGACGACGAGTAAAGCCGAAGAAGGCGTTTGTGTTTAAGGAGGGGTTCTCTGTTCATCCCTGTGTCGTCGACACATGGAGGCGTTTGGGAGAGCAGGTCAGGAAGATGACCAGCCATGGAAAGGAAGAGAAGGGGAATCAAGGCTGGTTTGCACACATGGGATAAGTCCATAGAAAGAAGTACGTGGTCCGTCAATACTGTTGAGTGTGTGTTTCTGTGTCTACCTCTGATGCGATGGGATGAAAATTCTTTCTTCCCATCCATCACCAACACAAGGCGGCGGGGCGCGCAGCGAGCATACATTCACATTGCATTCTGTTGCATCTTTCCTGCATTCTAACCGTATCTGCATTATCCTGCATCCAAGCACGAGGAACAGGGCGTTGTCATCGCGGTAGTGGTGGTTCTGTACGGTACCTTTCTATCTACTTAGGTACTGTATGCAGAGTACACGCGATACAGGCACGGTATGTGTGCGGAACAATCAGGTAGTCAGGTATTTATCAGGGCAGACAGGGCGGACGATTTGATCCCGCTAGCTGCTGCTGCATATCTAGCTTTCTGCACACGAAATATATATATATATATATATATATATATATATTCGTTTCATCATCCTCACTCGTCACTGCGGCGTTACTCTTCGTCTCGAGCACGGATTTGTGGATCGTGGAATACACTGTCTGTCTCAAGTATAGAGAATGGCACGTGTTGCATTTGTGTGTGTGTGTGTGTGTGTGTGTGTGTGTGAATGGATTACTTTACTTTATTTCTCTTTCGCGATCTGTGGCGTCTTGGACTTGCTAGACCGAGTACGTTGAATAAGAAGGAACTTGGGCGTGCTGATTCCTCGCTCTTCCCTCGAGGCTTCTTGGCCTCTAGGTTGTTGAAGATGGCTCATGATCACGTCGAGATGGAAGGGTTCAGGACAGGACGCGTACAGTGATGAAGGGGATGCAATGAAAAAGTTGAATGAATGCTTTGCAACGCCGGCTATGAAGAGGTTAGAGAAGCGGTAGGCGGAGAGAGAGAGAGAAGGAGTGGGGAAACATATTTCTTATTCTGGACTTTTTTTTGCTTTTTCTTTCATATAGTAGAGATTGAGATGAGATGTTTGAACAGAAGCCCAGCACAAATCCATTCCTTCCTTCCGTTATTCCGGCCTGTTTGCCTTGCTGGTGAACTCTGTATTCTACCTAAGTCGTCCGTGTGTGTCGTCATATTTTACATGCAGAACCCCTCGAAAGCCCACAACCTGAGAGGAGAGAAACAGAGAGGAGAGAAAGAATCTCTTCCGTTGAACTCCTTTTTCCGCCCAGTCCACGAGACAGATATACAGCCTCTTCCATCTGGCAGAGAAGGAGACCCCCCAGAATAGGAAACGCCGTCGCTACAGATACCACTTGCTGCCATCGCTGCCCGATCCCGTGAAGTGATCTGATGTCGCTTCGTTACTCATTTGTGGTTCATTGACCCAAGTGTGGTATCGATATAGTAGAGAGTAAAAAGACAAATCCTGCCTAGTGTTGTGAATCGTGTCCGGACGCCGCTTTTTCGAGAACACCTCTATTCTTCTCTGGTAGTAGAACGAAATCGAAAAGCAAAGAAATGACGCCGAGAGGATGGAGTCCCCGAGTGACCTCTCGGGAAAGATGTCTTGAATCGTGATAATCTGCGGTCATGTGCGTCCTATGCTTGTTGCGAACATAGCGATGACTTTGTTTGTGTCAAGGAGATGAAAGCCAATAAGTTGTCATTTGAGTAGGTGCGAGGAGAGTATTGCTTCGTGTGTCGGTCGAAAAGAGAAAATCGGACTTTTGTTCTAAAAGGTAGTACGGCTCCTTGTTTCGTCTCGGCTAAAACCCAGTCACCCCATACCCTTGCTGCTGTTGCTGGCCTTGTTGGCGCTGGTCCTGCTGATCCTGCTGGAACTGCTGGTGCTGTCGTTGCTGTGGAGCGGAATTCGCCGTGGCGATCTCGGCTTCCCATCCCGCAATCCCATTCATGATTGACTGGAACTCTGCGTCTGTCATACTACTCAGATCCGACACATTCAATGCAGCACCTCCACCACCCGTACCAGCTAGTGTGGTTTTGGGCCCCGTTGCTGTGGCCGTGGGAGAAATGGAATCATCAAGGCGTGATTCTGGGGGACGGAACTCGTATTTCCTCCCCGCAAATACATCCACGCCATAAATCATGTTGCCGTCTACTCGTCCTGATGGTCCTTGGCGAGCGCTGTTGTAGTTGTCTGCAGTGGTGCCACTTCCCGGACTTGTGCCCGTTGAAAAATCAAACAGCTCGCTGTCGCTGTATGTCATGTTTTGATCAAAGTCGGGCACACCAGCTAGAATGCCAGTGTTGAAGCTCCCTTTCTTTTGGCTCTTGTTGTGTTGGAAAGGGTCGTCTATAGTCAGGGAAGGAGGACTGATTGAGCTTATGGACGAGACGCGACCCGAGCTACTGTCTGCACGGAGAGATGGTGGTGTAGGGCCATTGCTTGCTCCACTGCCGTTCATGTCCGTTTCTATAGATATAGCGTGTGGACTTCGGTCCATGGATGGGGACTTGTTCCGTACAGGCATGCTTCCGGAAGTGTAGAAGGTTGTAGTTGCATCTGTTGCTGTTGCTGTTGGATTACGAGTGTCGAGTTTCCTTGTCGTAAAATGGACAGTGGGTTGCGCGTCCCGTTGCTGCTGTTGCTGCTGTTGCTGCTCTATATTCGCCTCGTTCATGGAGGTCGAAGAATGCATGGCCACACCGTTGTTGCCAAAGACTGCCAGATTATGATCGCCGTTGGGCATCACCCACTCCGTCATACAACCGCCACGTGGTGTTACACTATTGTTGGCTACGGTTGAAGAGAGATCTCGCATGTCGTGCAAGCCAGCCATCTCAAGATCAACGTCTAATTGAACGAGGAAAGACTCTGCGAGTGGATTTCTCTTCTTCGTTGCATGCATGGCCGACAGCAAAAGGAACAGGGACGATCTGATGTTCCCGTCTCGAGGTCGTGATTTTATGTATTGCACAAAGACTCGAGAGGCAACATACAGGCAGAAACAAGTGAACGGATTCATCTACACAAACACAAAGAGTTAGCAACACCCCTCGAGAAAAAGGCAAACTGGGCTGATTCGGGGCTTTTGACTTACCCCTGACATGTCTTGGTGCGAGGTGAGTCGCATAATGTTTGCAATCTCGATTGCTGCCGTGATACACCGCATCTTGCTCTCGGCCGAGATCTTGAGCAAGGCTCGGTGCTTCTCAGCCTTGAAAATTGCGGCTTGGTGTAGACATATGGTCGCCGTGTGCAGGCACATGTTCATGTAGACGACGTTGGGGTTGTTGAGGCCTATGGGAAGCCTGAGAGCATCCGGAGCGGCGAGGGATATGTGCAGAATGATGTCGTCGAGAGCTCTATGTCTTGCCCAGAATGCTCCGTTGGGACTATCGTCGTCATTATTGGGACCAGAACGATGAAGGTGCAGCAGATTGCGTCCAAAGAGACAGCACAGCACAGACACACCGCCTAGCGGAGACAACTTGGCGGCGCCGCCAGGCCTGAGAGCTTCTTCGAGCGAGATCGAGGTTTCTTTGTTGCCAGTCTCGTAGGCGTGGTCGCTGGATGGTAGATGTGTCATGACGTCGGCTTCCTCGAAAGCCATGGGCCATCCCGTGCCCATACTGGCAGCTCTGTCTTCTTGGAAACAACACCAGTATGTCCGTCGGCGTTCCTCTGTCTCGATCCAGTCCTTTGCGGGAGGCAAGCATTGCTTGACATCCAGTGCGGCGCCATCGACACGATGCAGCCCGAGCATGAGCGCCAGTCTGGCCGCACGGCCGGTACTCGACCAAGCTCGAGGAAACATGAGATACTTGAATTCGTACGAGGATATCAGCAACAGAGCCTGCACATGGGCGATATCGACAATGCCCTCTCCCTGGCCACGCATTTCGTCGCGCTCGAAGTAATAACGAGCCCTGTCGTAGTAATGGCGATGGACGGTCGCGTATCTGTCCGACACGGATCCGGCCAGAGCCCATAGGATGTACTGAAGAGTCACGGGAGGGCGCAGAGTGGACAAAGAGTTGGCCATGGCCATGAGGAATCTCGGACGATGGATCACAGGCATTGTCGGGTGCACTTTTTGAAAGTACAAATGACTCAATTCCTCGACACACTCGGGTAGAGGCAGAGGTTCCTCGACGTCGAGTCCTATCATGCTGCCCCAAGTCTCCTGGTAAGAGGTCGAGGTCGCTGGCTTGTCTTGCAGATTGGTCATGATGCTGGAAAGGTTGTTGGCGGGATCGGTCATGAGATCTGTCAATCCGGGCGTCCATTGCAGACTGTCGTCGGCGATTCCGATATCCATCTCGCTCGCATCCCCGAAGTAGTCGCCCTGCACCTGGACTGATGTGTTCAGTGACGTCGAGGCCGAGGCAGATGCGGGCTCGTTTCTTTCTAGAGGCACCGTGTCCTGTGTCTTCAGCATCGTCTCGACCTGCGCCAGTCGTGCCTCGAGCGCCTTGACATAACCTCTTTTGGGTCCGCTCTTCTTCCTGATCTCATCGTAGACGCATTCGTGAGACAAGCGAGCGCAAGTCGCGCACGCGGGTTTAGCTCCGTCGCACTTGAGTTTCCGCTTCCGGCACAACACACAGGCCATGCGCTTCGATTTGGGCTGTTGTTCATTCGGGGCGATGGTGTTGGTAGGTTGACGCGACAGATCATTGAAGTAGTTGTCGCCAGGCGATTGAGAGTCCGAGTGCGAATGCCCGCTGTCGTTGGAGCCTGTGCGGGCCGCCATCGCTGCTTGCTACTTTAGTCACTAGACGTGGGCATGCAAGAGCGATTGACGAAAGAGAGAAAGGGAGGTGATGATGGTGGAGTTGGTAATCGCAGTAAGCCGATGGTATGCGGGGGGTCCGTACTGATGCACAGTGGTCCAGAGGGCTTTCAATGTAAAGTATTGGCCAGTTCAGGTCCAAGATTGGAGCAGAGTAGAGGAATCGAGTGCTTTGGATTTGGAAGGAGCAGATGATGGGGAAGAAAGAGAAGAACGATAGGGTAAGAGAGAGAGAGAGAGAAAGAGAGGAAGGAAGAGAGACAGAGAGAAGGACTAGACAAAACGCCCAAGTAGTGATGTGTGATGATCAGAAACGCAGATGATGAAGAGGAGCAGCTCATCAGTGCCTTCTGCCAGCTACGGTACGAGGGCAGCTACTGTAAGGCTACCGTATATAAACACGGCCAGGGTAAGGTAAAGGGCAGCGGTAGGTACCTTGCTGTACTCTGTACAATTGCAGTAGTGATTACTGTAGGTCTGTCTGCATGCAAAAGTTGGGTATCTCTGACTTACAACTCACTCAATAACTCACACACTAAGCAGATCAGGAAACGAGTTCCCCACTAAAGCAAGTTAGTCCATACGGATCCTTTCTCTTCTTCTTCTAATCCTCCAGTAGAAAGCAAGCGAGAAGCCACTCTGACAACGGGGCCAAAGCAGGCACCCAAGGCAGACACATTAATGCGCGTCTCCAAAACTCTGGCTTTGGAAGAGTGGGCGGCGAGGGAAGGAGTCAGCCAACCACTCCGGCCCAGCTTTCTATTGGCTACAGACGCTGGAGTCCCCGAACGCCAGAGACACCGATGTACCTGTGTACTCGACCTGCACTAAACCTCAAGGTACCTCAACAAGTGCCCCTTGTGGTACTTGTACACAACGTGCGTTGTCTGTGCTCCGTGAATCCTTCGACCAGGTGCAGCCGCAGCAGCAGCCAGAGGTCCGGTCCAGAGTCGAGGGTCGACAGTCGAGGAATCCGCTCCGCTTGCCCGCCGATCGTTGGCTTCATTCGACTACAAATCCGGTCCCAATCGGCTTTAGACCCAAACAAGGGCGAACCGTAGGGCGTGAGGCGGGGCTTGCAGTAGTTTCGCTTTGCGATAATGCTTATTGGGGCATGTTTGCCCAAGGGTTTCAGCCTTAAGGACATCTCTGAGATCGGGACTATAGCCTGTTCACCGAGCAGGGGAAACCCTCTGGGGCCTCTGGGGAAAAAAAAGGCATCGTCGAGTTGGAGTCGCAGCTATACAGTACCTACCCACGCCCTAACCACCCAATCTATCCTGCAGGATTATGTCTGTCGGTTTGTTGCTTATCATACAAGCTACTGATATAGCGTTGGAAGGCAAGTAATAAGCGTCGAGAGGGGGCTCGAGACAGCATGTGAGAACACCACCCTCGACGGTTGGGTAAGGTAGGTGGTCGAATAGTCTACTTCACCGCACGATACTACCTTGCCGTTACGTGCCTTGCTCAACTCTACTTGTACCTTATCCTGAGGTACCTTAGGTACCATATTCAACCCTAGTGATACGATAGCAGGTCGAGATTACCATCAGAGTCAAAAAGGCAAGCGCAAATTACAGTGGAGATAATCGAGTCGAATGGCGAAACCATCGCGTTGGATGGATTGCCTTGACTTCGTTGAAGATGTATACGTGTGTGTTTCTTTATCGATCATCCATCATCAACCGTCTATTCCCTGCCGTACCCTATTCCGTCGGTGCTCCAATGCTACATACATGCAACATCGTGCCCGCTGCTCTTTCTTGCTTTCCGGGATGATGTGACTGAAACCGCGTCGGACGACCAAGCCTGTCGCCAGTCGGCTAGACGCGCTTGAGAAAAACATCGGCAGGGTTGGGCGGCGACGACAGGCGTCCCGGAGGCAACTTCTTCACCGGCACACTGCCGGCGCCAAACTCAGTCTCCACGCCAGCGATGCCTCCTCCCTCGACAACCTCGCCATGGCCAGACGACTGAATCTCCGAGCTTCGGCCATGATCCGCATGATGCACACCCTCAGCGGTCGTCCATTTGTCGTTGTTCGGCAAGGAAGGGAAGCCGACGCCAGGGTCAGAAAGTCCGAGGTGTCCTTTCGACTCGTCGGGCACAATTGCCGATGTCTTTGACGGTTGACCCTGAGCGCCAGACAGGGGGTCCGCGCTGCCAGACGAACCGGCGGGGACCTGTGCGTGAGAAGGGGCCTTACCAAGACCGGAAGAGCTTGCAGGTCGCGCAAAGGACGCGGGAGACGGTGACATTCTGATGCCTGGGGGAATGGGACCGACAGAGTCACGCGACGCTGGGCGAGGAGTATCGTGTTTCTGCGGTATCACGGGAGTGTTTCCAGTCGGCAACGGAGGGATGGGCGAGCTGTGCATCGGTGCCGCACTAGGCGAGGGGCGAAGGGCATTCGAGGCGATCTGGCCGTGAGGGGTGTGAGCGTGCCCATGGGGCTGCTGCTGCGAATTCGAAGGAGTGCCGTAGAAAGAAGCATGCTGCTGACCGGCGTGGCCAGGAGACGAGGAAGGCAGTTTCGTGGGCGAATGTCCCGCCGCTTGCTGGTATTGCTGAGGACGACTGGGAGGTGGGAAGGAGGTGTTTGGACTGTACGTCAGTGGTTGAGCAATACGGTGTTGCTGGTCAGGCGTCATTGCGGAGCTGTTACGCGACAGAGGCCTCACGTTCGAATCGTGACCAGTGCTGGGCCGCGAGTGTGCCTTCTGTGGAGACGGAGGACCCATGTGACTGGCCGGCGTGCCCTGATGTCCATTCAGCAGGTAAGGCTGGTGAAGATGAGGCATGTTGGCCGACGAGATCGCACTCGCGTGGGCGTGCTGGTGCAGTTGAAAAGGAGGCGGCGAGGCAGCATGGCCATTCGCCGCGTGACGAGACAGAGGTGGCGGCGGCGAGCTGCCCTGGTTGGCCGACAAAGGTCTCGGAGGAGGTGGCAGTGCGGAACCCTGCCATGCCAGCTGTGGAATCCCGACGGGCTCAGGACCATGAGGATGATAGCCAGGTGGTCCGGGAGACTGACCCTGAGGGGAGAGGGCGGGGCCATCCATGAGGTGATGGGGGCGGGCGGAGCCAGGACGCGGCGAGAGAGCAGGAGCGACGGCATCGGTGTGTCGCTGGGGCGTGGCGCTGCCGGCAAGCTGAGCTCTCTCAAGCTGCGGAGAACTGGAGGCTCCCATCCGCAGACGCAGTGGAGGTATCTTGGGCTTCTTGGCTTCATCTTCCTTCTTGACGCAGTCGTTGCACACAAAGTGGAAGTCTTCGCGCTCGGCGTCTTCCTCACGGATGTTGTGGCACTTGGAGTGCTGCCAGATGTTGCACCTGTCGCAGGCGATGCTGTGAGTGCCGTCGTCGAGATTCTCGCCGTGCATGCCGCACACGGAGCAGTCGAAGACCCACTGATCCTCCTCCTCGGCAAGTCTGTCGAGCTCCATCTGTCGTCTCTCCATCTCCATTTTGAGTGCGCGGCCGGAGATGCGCGAGTCGCCGTTCTCGATGCTCTTTGAGTTCTCCTCGAGCCGCTTAAGCTCTTCCTCATGCAGGATACGTTTGACCTCGCGCTCCCTGAGTCGTTGCTCGCGCGTCTGCATGCGAGACTCGCGGGCCTGCTCCATCTTGGCTTGCTTCTCCTGCTCCTTCTTGGCCATGGCCAGCTCTGCGCGACGTGCCCTCTCGGCCGCTTCTTCCTCTTCCTTTTGCTTGAGCATCTCTTGCCGGCCCGCGATTCTACTCGAGCGCTTGGCCGTAGCCATCTTCTGCAGATTCTCCAGTTCTCTCTGCTTCTTGAGAGCCTTCTGGCGCTGTTTTTCCGCCCTCTGCTCCATGATGGGCATGATCTGCTCTTGTATGCGAGTGCGCAACACTTTCTCGTCGGCGTCGGTGGATCGTCTGAGTGTTTCGAGGAAGTTCTGGTAGTCCTCGAGGGTGATGGCGAGGCACTCCCACTTCATACCGCCAAAGTCATCGTCGTCGGCATCGTCATTTGTCTTGTCGCCATGTCCATTGGTATCCTGCATGTCGACATCTTGGTCTTCCTCTTGCTCGTCTTCGCTCTCGTGTAGCAGCTTCTGTCGCTTGCTTGAACGCGTGCCGCGAGAGCGTCTCGCCTTCGATTTGGGTTTAGGCTTGGCCTTTGCCTTCTTCGGAGTGGGTGGTAGAGGAGCATTGGTGCGGCGGTAGAGGCGATCGTCGTCCAGGACAAAGTAGGCGCGCTCATCGCGATCCCATCCGAGCTCTTCGATGCGCTGGGGACACAAGGGAGGTTAGCAAATCCAGGAGAGCGGGAGAATGGCAGAGCAGAGGAAGGCTTACCCAGCTGGTCTGGTCCCTTTCCGTCTGTTCAGGCATCTGTTGGCGGATACGGTCGGCATTGCCCAGCGTCCACACGGACAATTGGTGCAAGATGCGGACTTTGGTGAAGACGTCAGAATCGAGGAATCTGCGAGGCTCTTCTTCTTCTCCGAAAGGGTTGCGTGAGGGTGCCTTGGCCATGTACTGTCTGCGTGTGTATTCGTCAAACAGCTCCATGCTGGGTGCAGGTTAATTAGTCAGCGATCGTGCACGTCAGACGGTCCGATGTAAGGAAAGAGCGATGTGGACTTCTTTGTTCGCTGGGTTGGGCAGACGTACGTGAGGCCGCGGTGAGACGAGACATATTTCAGGAGCGACAGCGCGACTTCCTGTAGCCGCGTTGAGGGTTCAGGCCTCAGGCATTCCATCTCAAACTCCTATAATCGAGACCTCAATCATCAGTATCGGATCCTCTAGATCTCTCGGCAAGACATTACTACTGCTACAACTACTTTTGAAAGCTAAACTCACATCCATGTCAAAGTCCTCGTCGACCTTGACCACTCTGCCAAAGAGGAAGAGATACTGCATGAAAGCGCCAAACTGCCACATGCTGCGCAGCTTCGTCAATGTAGGGTTGTCCTGTGGTATCTCGACAGCGACCACACTGCTGTCCAGATCGGCTTCTTGCCGACCGCGTTTACGTGCGGGCATCGCTAAGTCGTGGAGCGCCCCCCTGGCGCGTGGCTGGCGATTGATGTAATGTTGCTTTGTGGAACAAGGCAGCAGAGGGAAAGAAGGAAAGACACAAAGATGTAGATGAGGTCTCTGTGTTTTGGTTATGGAGGCAAACAAGAATGAGCTATATTATTAGTGTACTGTATGAATCGTTGGAGAATGTAGCAGCAGCTGGGGATAAATTGCAATTAACTACGAGGTTAAACCAAAGCAATGCGCGTTTCCGATCACCGCAGAGTCGCGATAGAAGCGGCTAATCTTCGGATCTGGATCTCTCACTCTTTCCCTCATTCTCACCACATAATTACCTTACCTCCGTACAGAGCGCAGCATCTCCTGTCCTGCCGTCTCCATCTGATCGGCTCGGCCCGTCCTCCGCAGCTCTGACGCCCTCCAGCTTCCCTCTAGGCAAAGTCAGGCAGGGGCGGACGCACTGTTGGAGACTGTCTTGGTACAGGTCTTAACGCCGTAGTCTCCGCATATCAGACCATCTGGAAAATCAGTCCGATATCAAGCATTCTACTTTCACTCCCAAGGGCCATCATGAATCCCCTCGATTCTGGACAGCTTTCTTGACAGGTTTTCCATGACAAGGTAGAAGATGAGCTCTTGCACTCCCATCAGTGAAAGTCCAAGCGTGGAAGAAATGCAGCTCTTTGCTGCACAAACCCAGGACGACCATACAGATGGCAATGTGCACTCGAAACCCTCGAGTAGGCTCTACAGGAAGTTGTACATCTCTCATGCACTCTCCACTTGGAACAGCCGAGTCTTCGAATTCGGCGCTGTCCTGTTCCTGTCAACCATCTTCCCTGGAACACTGCTGCCTGCCTCGGTCTACGCTCTTTCCAGATCTGCGTCCGTGGTCCTCTTCTCTGGCTTGGTAGGGAGCTTTATCGATCATGGAGAGCGTATGTATGTTGTTCGTGTCTCAATTAGTATGTTTCCTCAGTCTGTACGCTTCTGACCACCCTCCTTATCGCCCTACTGACCAGAACAGTCGGACAGAGGATTGCAACCGCCTTGTCTTGTACGCTGTTATGGTTCATGTCTCTACCTGACCACCTGTCTACTTCGCTTACTGTCATCTCCTTGACTATACTCTCCGTTCTTGCATGTATCGAAAAGTTGTCTTCACTTATGAACACCATATCCATCGAGAGAGATTGGGTCGTCATTATCGCCCAGAGAAACGAAGAGGTTTTGCAGCAGCTTAATGCTCAAATGCGACGCATAGACTTGTTCTGTAAGCTGGTCGGTCCCCTAGCCATCGCTATTGTCGATGGCTTTTCTACCAGAATCGCAATCACTGTGACATTCACTATGACGTGTCTGTCCATTGGAGTGGAGTACTTTGCAATTGCGAACGTCTACGACGGTGTACCTGCTTTGTCAGAACGTAACCCGTCGACTGTTACAGCGTCAAGGCAAGCCACCTCTTTCGTCAACATACTTGTCAAGCAGTGTCACAGCACCATCAGTGGTCTCCATCTCTACATTCACCACGCCGCCTTCTTGCCTTCTCTATCTTTATCATTACTATACCTCACGGTTCTATCCTTCGGAGGCCAGTTCGTGACCTATCTCCTCGCCCTTGGCTTCACCTCGGCCACCATTGGCCTCCTGCGCACTCTGTCCACCGTCCTCGAGCTGTCTGCGACCTGGCTAGGGCCAATGGTCATGCAAAGAATCGGTCCTGTCCGCAGTGGCATCTGGTTCTTGAACTGGCAGCTGATCATGGTCTGTTTATCAGTCCTATCTCTCTGGCTCACCAAATTGAACCAGACATGGACGATCGTACTCCTCTTGACCGGCATAATCCTCAGCCGCACCGGCCTCTGGGGATTCGATCTTTCCACCCAACTGATTATCCAGGACTCCGTGCAAGCTGATCAGCGGGGCGCCTTCTCCGCCATCGAAGCTAGTGTCCAGAGCGTTTTTGAGCTCCTCTCGTTCGCCTCTACCGTGGTTTTTGCGAAGCCCGGCCAGTTCAAGTATCCTGCTGCCATAAGTGGTACGGCTGTCGCTACTGCAGGTATCCTGTATGCTTGCTTTGTCAGGTGCCGTCGAGGTCACTTATTCCATGCTTCCGACTGTGTCAAAGGACGAGGCTCGAGCGGTAAGCGGGATGGCTGGCTCATGATGAGACGCCCACAGCAATGGCAGCAGGTTCCGCAGAGTGAGGTGAGGGATGGTGATTTCGACAACAATAGCAACGGCAATCAGAGAGCCGATGTGGATGAAGAGGTCTGATGTATACCTTTCGAGCCGTTCATATCACCTGGTCACTGGCCAAAAAGATGCAGGAAGTGTGTTCGTCACATGTCCCGAAAAGCAAGAAAGGAGAAGGTATGCCGGGCGTACTGCTCTCCTTTTGAAATGTCTAACACAACGCCAACGAGGATTCCCCCCTACCTCTACGCCAGTCAATACTTCATGAGCCGACAACTTCCGACCTGAAGAAACTTCAAGCAAGCCTTTTATACTACGCTTTTTTTCCTACACCGAAGAAAGCTAAGCCTTCGCATTTGCCTTTGTTGCACTGGCCGCTAGCGTCCTTAGCGCAACAGGCGCATCATCCCAAGGCAGGTATACCTCCACCAGTCTTAACTTCTCCGCTTCGACAAAGCTTTCGTCTGCGACGAGATCGCACCAGTCCTGTCTGGTGTGCACGCGACGACTGCTGTAGTCTTCGTCGGTGGCGCCAAAATCAATGGCAAGATTGCAATGATTCCAAGGCTGGATGTTGTTGTACGCAGCTCGCATACCGTGGATCATCCGCTCTATTGTGAAGCCATTGTTGCAAATCACAAATCTGAGAGAAGAGTACAAAATTAGTGGTTTTCGCTTCGAGGGGCAGGTCCCGGGGGAGGGCTCAAGTGGGGCGAGGGACTTACATGATGGGGTTCAGTTTCTGTCGCACCATTGTGCTGAGTTCCTGTGCACCTAGCTGGAAACTTCCGTCGCCTACAAATAGAATCGTTCGTCTCGACTTCTTGTCTGACGTATCGCGTGCCGCCAAGCTGGCTCCCTGTGCCGCGCCCACGGAATAGCCAATGCTGCTCCATAGCATCTGGTTGATCGCTGTGACGCCTTTGGGGAATGATGTGCTCCACATTCCGAAGGTCGAAGTGCCCGTCTCGGTGAGCAAGATGTCATTTTCCCGGAGGAAAGACCCTACTTGTGGCCATAACCACTTGTGTGAGAGCTCAGCGCTAGGATCAGAATCTTCTTCCTCTGCTGCTGAAGTGACGGAATCGATTTTCGGAGACCTCGATAGAACCACCTCGTGCAGTCGACTAGTCAGCTCTTGAAGGATCCACTTCATATGCACACCAAGATAGTCACGGTCCATCACGCGTGCGGAGATGCTGTGCAACTCGATCGTGTTGTCACGTCGGAGATTGCTCGAGAATCCTGCGGTATTGATGTCGCAGAGCATGGCGCCAATATTAAGAACCAGATCTGCAGACTCGACGTAGTCACGCACTGTAGCGGGGACCGATGCTGCTCCTGCATAAACACCGCAATAATTTGGCAGGCTCTCATCTACCGAGCTTTTGCCCATGGGACTGACGAAAGTGGGTAGAGAGGACGTTTGGACTAGATTGTCGACTTCATCCAACAACTAGACCCAATATGTCAGTGGCATATACAACCATGATAAGCGATAAGCTCGAACCTTTTGTCGCGATGCACAGGCATCGACCAAGATCACAGGCGACTTAGCCACCGAGAGTGCTTTTAGGATACTATCCACGATTTCAGTCTGCTGCTTAGCCTCGTTCGCTGGGAGATTGAGATCAATGGGCTTCGAAAGCGGACTGGCATCGATAACGCTCTCCACCATGTCCACCGGTAGCGAGATGTAGACAGGTCTGCGCTGAAGGTAGCATTGTTTGATCACGTCATCAATTTTTGGTGCAACCAGCTCTGGCTCTTCCAGTATCGCCATTGCACACGAAATGTGCCGATTCATCTCCTGGAATATACTGAAGTCACCTGTACCCAGGGTGTGATGAAGGAGAGCCTTTGATCTTTGAGCTCGTCTGTGAGGAGCGCCCACGATGTGCACTATGGGGGCAAACTCTGCGTACGCCCCTGCGATGGCGTTTGTTGCCGACAACTCTCCTACACCGAAGGTCGTCATCATTGCTGCGATGCCATTGATACGGGCATATCCGTCAGCAGCATAACCTAACAGTTGTCAGATCTCAATGAAAAGCTAGATGTCTGGTAAACATTACATACCTGCGTTAAGCTCATTCACATTGCCAACCCAGTTCAGTCCACATTCCGAAAGATAGTCGAGAGCTTGCAGGTGTCAGTCTTTTATGGTAGAATATAATGAACGAGACAAACGAACCGACTAAGTTGAAGTCTCCAGGCACTCCATGAACTGAACGAACTCCAACTTCGTGTAGTCGGCGGTAGATGTACTCTACGACTTTGACAGTACCCGCCGCAGTTGGCGTGGGAGTTTCGATCAACATCTTTGTCTGGTAAAATTCGAGTAGACGAGTATGATAAGGTGGAGTTTGATGGCACTCTGGCTCGCAAAGTTGGTGAGAAGAGTCAGGCAAGACAGTCAAGTGCGCTCATATATGTACGAATCCTCAATCATATCACCACACCTGGTAACCGGTCCGTCTCCGTGTCATCAGCACTAGATAGAAGCTAGATCCTGAAACGCGATGCTCAGCATCGTCAAAGACCTTCTCATTAGGCTGTACGTATTTTGAAATAATGATCGGGTGAGCATCCGACCTCCTTCAAGAAAATGAGTGGGGACGGACACGGCCCGTATCCGTGTCCGCTATAACCGTGATGCTACAGTGTACGGTAACATTGCGATTCAGCGACTCTAATAGTCAATAAGATCACGCCTTGA
Source organism: Neodothiora populina (assembly GCF_041146345.1). NCBI lineage: Eukaryota > Fungi > Ascomycota > Dothideomycetes > Dothideales > Dothioraceae > Neodothiora > Neodothiora populina. The sequence goes on along the minus strand of NW_027191405.1, from coordinate 1,375,096 downwards.
GCCGCTTCTAACAGAGAAACATATCGCAAAATATCTCGGCAACGGTACAGCTTTGGGTGAAATTGTGATGTGTTTACATTGCTTGATGAAATAGTGTAGACTGGGCCTGGACAGATCTGCCGCCACTTTCATCATATGTTTTCTTCCACGCACACTGCACATAGAGTAGTGAATCGGTCCGGTAAGTGATACTAAGTCTGATGGTCATAATAGCAGGATATGCTAGTAGAGGACCAGCAGAAATCGCAGGCATACCGGCTTGCAAAATTGCTGTAGAGTACATGCATGGTTCGGCAAGTGTCGCGAATTCTCTGAACTTCCCGCGAGTCGGAAGCCTCCCGTGTCAAGCCGTTCTCGACTTCCTCCATACATATCCAATCAGAGAGAGCGATCATTATCGCTATCCACAAGATACTCAACTATCAGTGGATTCGAGGTTGATACTGCCCACAGGACGAGCTGTAAACTATGGACGTGGCAGATTCGGGTAGCCGAAGGGCACTCAAGCGAGCCCTTCAAGCCTGTGAGCCATGCAGGTAATGTCGACACTATACCTTTTCAGTCGCTTTTCATCTGGAGCGAGGGAAATATTGACAGTGCAAGGCGCAAAAAATCACGCTGCCCTGGCGAGAAGCCGGCCTGCTCTCAATGCGTCAGATTGAATCAGCAGTGCGTTTATGCTGACGATGGACCTGCTGCTGAGAGAGCGGTCAGTATTGAGCGTCGCATGGTATGTGTCTCATCAATCGATAAGTTCTGCAGCGATTATGTACTATCATATCCAAGAGGATGTTGTAGAGATATCAGAAGAGTCGCGAATATGTCATGCTGATTTGGCTTTCTCGAAGAACGCTCGTCTAGCCCAGATGGAGTCGAAGCTGGAAGAATTGCTACAATCACCGCAGTAAGATTCAAGGACTTTACAAGCCCAACCCTTTTGTACAAGCATTAATACAACGTAGTGTGGTCAGCTCTGCCTCGGGTGGAACGCCTTCTCGAAGTCATGATGTTAGGAGTTATGTAGCAAGTCCGATACCGACGCATATAGATGGTCAAGCTACGAGTACTCAGCCATCCCGATTGTAAGGACCTGCTCATCTATCTCCCTCTTTGATCCAAACTTAACTCCGGAACCAAGAGCACTACCACCTCTCGAGGACCTCAAGTATCTGGTGCACAACTTCATGTATAATTGCAATGGACAACCGATTTTGTTGTTCCACCCAAGTCTCATGGATGATTTTGAGACTAGAGATCCTGCATTACTGGCCATCATCATAGCATTATCGTCCAGGTTCGGTGATCGATTGGATTTGCCTCTCCCAGTTCATGCTTACGCTACAGAGTCTCGTGCATCCCTCATGAAAGAAGTCCATGATGGTTCTGTGCGTCTATCCACGATCCAGGGCTTGGTCCTCCTAGCATTCCTGGATCTCACCAGTAAGACATCATGTCACATTATTTGTAAGAAGTTCAGCTAAGTTGAGCGACAGATTCCTGCATGCAAAGGTCTTGTCTGACTCTACAGATTGCAAAGACTTTGTCAAACCTTGCTATGCTGAGTGTAGCGGATCCTGTCAAGTGTGGAACGATCTCTGCTGAGGAGCAAAGGCGATGTGCCTGGAGCATATGGTCCTTTGAGCAGATCATGAATCCGTGCAATCTTTCCTTCCAGTCTCTTGGGCTGGAGTACATTGGTCCTCCCCCACGGAGTCCTGGCATTGAATCTCACGGCATGCTGAGCAACTTCTTAAGTAGCTCGACTGAATTTGACCAACAAAGTGGGATCATGGTACACCTTCCACGACTATATCAGATCTGGGGCTTGTCGATGAAATACCTGAAAAACACCAAAGAAGGCCAATGCACTACTTCAATGTGGCATCAAGACTCGGAGTACAACAGAATCATGTCAGCGCTTTTCGATTTCGAATCAGGAATCCCACTGGAACACCGATTCGACCGTGCTCAGCCAGGTAGATCCAGCAGGGAAGCGGTAGTGAAGAATTGGCCGTACTGGAGCAGTTGGCTGAGCTGCCAAATCACTTATCACACGATTCTGATTCTTCTCAATCATCCTTTACCTACGTCGGTTCGCCTTCGGACAAGCGAACGCTATCCGCGGACATTCATCCAGTCCACCACAGATCTAGTCATGCTACACTCAACCTGGATACTGCGCATTTTTGATATGTTGGAAGAAATGTGCCTGGCGATCACAGATCCATTTCTGGGCTTTTGCACAGCCATAGCCGCTACTGTATTCCTTCAATTCTCACTTGCAGATGGCTCGCCCATCAGCGGAGTGGCAGAAGCAGGACTCATACGAGCCAAGGAGGTAATGCAGTCGCTGTCAAGCCGCTGGCCAATCTTGTCCAAAGTTGTACGTAATACCAAGAGAAATGAGATCAATCAGAAGACTGATATAATGCATAGTCAGAGCTGTTGCGGGGTCTCGAGCAAATCGAGAAAGCGCAAGCGCGGACTGCTTCGGTAACGACCCCCCAAACCGAAGCAGCTCGCGAAGCTTTGATATGGCGAGTGTTGCTCTTTGACGCCGCCAAAGAAGCGGAGCCGGCGCCAGAAACCATCTTCGCAGAGACAATGGGCCCGAGACGTGACGAGCAGACATTGCAACCGGTACACCCAGCCATTGCCGATACTAGCGCGAATACGGGATTTGTACCCTCTGCTGCAGACCCTCCACTGCAGACTCGAGTGGATCCACTAATGGCTCCGCCCTTTTCGAGATTGACTCCTGTGGATGGAATTGTGCAGCCTGATTTGTTGTCCATGGCTGATATGATGGGTGCAAGTCCTGCGAGAGCATTCGATGAATGGTGGAGTTATGGACCGTTGTAACATATATTTGAAGTCAGATTGGCAGATATTACAAATTAGAGACATCATCCCCGGGACTGTTCAGGCGTGCCCAGCATGTTCTTGAGATATACCATGACTTACTGCGGTTGTGATAGCGGTATCCTGATGTGATACGCAGATTGTTCTGTAGATGACATGGGATTGTTTGGATTATATATTTGGTGCTAAAACACTATCTTCATAATTCCCCCGTGGCGCAATTGGCTAGCGCGTTCGACTGTTATGACCCTCAAAAGTCTCGCAATCGAGAGGTTCCTAGTTCAAGCCTAGGCGGAGGAGTTCTTTTTCCCCTCTTACTTTACCATACTGCCATCTCCCCCTCATAATCCTCGAGAATAAAACCTTGCTTTTATCTGATTTACTGATTTTACACAATTAAGTAAAATGCTGTCGGATTTTTCTAGTTAGGAGTGGCTTGTACACGTCACGTTACAACGCCGACTCATCTAAGCATTTCACGATTCTTCCTTGGACTCGGTACTTAGCAGCCAGTGTTAAGACACGTACTTCCACACGACAACATACCTGCATGGGCAGTGCGCTTATTGCGTTAATCATCTGATGTATCCTGCAAATGACAAACGACTCGCTATTGTGGAGCTTGACGCGTGACAGCGAGGTTACTGCCGCTGTGTTGCAGCGGTCTGTTGTTTTTTCAGCGACGACGACGACGACGACGATGAGTTCGATGACGACGACTTAACTTTTCATGTCTATGTTGCTCTCACGGAGTTCTCGTTGGTCTTGTTTGTTTGTGCGCTTTACTTGATACCTTGTCCTGGGTTCTCGCAGGCAGGATCTACTAATAATGGTGGAATGGAAGAGGAAGGAGGAGTAGGAACGATACGTGACCAACATAACGCGTAGCCGGTACGTAATGTAAGTGGCTTCATTCAACTATCGCGGTTTTGACTATTTGTAGCTAGCTCAGCATGGACTGTCCACTCGCTGTGGGAGTAGTGTCGTCTCACAGGAGCCAGTGACCGCTCGCTTATGCTAGCAACGCCCAGTCGCTACAGCTACAATAAGGCAGGTAGGGGACCCATGACATGCTGTGTATACACAGGTATCAGCAGTAAAGTATCACTGTATTTAGTGTACTATTTTATGCACAATATGTAAGCTCTTTTCCCATTCGCTGTAATATGTGTAAAAAGGTAAGCATTTGGATCAGCACTTGTCTGCTCTGGGAAAGACATATTTATATACTGGGTCTTCTTTGGCTCGGTATCCCTTTGCGCTGTACTACTCGCTTAGTGTCCTCGAAGTCATACAGGTTGTGTTTCTGAAAGGCTGTGTTTGTTGTTGTTGTTGTTGTTGTTGGGTGTACGAAGACATCTCTCTATTCTGGCTCCCAGATGCTGTGCTGCTTATTTCTGTTGCTGGTACGAGATTATGGAGGATTTGGTAGGGTTTGTTCTGTAGATCTGCTCTAGCCTGTTTTATATCAAGATGGTCTGGATGCAGAACACAAGATGGAACTGAGAGGTGATGAGACATAAGACTGTGTTCGATGCTGAACATCGACTTCTTTCTACACAGCATCACACTTCGAGCTTGAGAACTAACTTACCGTCTTCGACCAACATCTTCCTTTCTTGCCACATATATCTTTCGGCACAAGCTCGACAGATAGTATCGATTCGACTCAGCAACTTACCCCTCTTACTATCCTTCTGCTCAAGCACATTCCCGCCTTCCAGTAAATCACAATGAAGTCGGCCATTTACGCCTCGGTCGTTGTCCTCTGCATGAGCGTGCTCACGGCAGCAGCTCCAAGCAAAAGACATGCATATTCCAACGGATTGCCACCCGCCAAGAGACAATCCACGACCTGCATTCTGGACACCGTGACAGCCGCATCCACCGACCAGATCAAGTCCAGCATCAACCAGTGGCTCAGCGACGTTACTGCAGTCAACAACTATCTCGACACTGTCTCCGACATCATCGGTATGGCGGATGCTCTGGGCACCGCCACTACAAACGTCAAGAGTTTTGCAAGCGACGAGCCTTGCCAGCTCGCAATTTTGAACAGTACCACCGAGGCGACTGAAGGTGCCCTGACGGCTGGATTCGAATGTGCTATCGCAGACCTCGGAAACGTCTTCCAGACTCATGTCCTCGATAACCTCGATACCATCATTGCCGACCCAACAAACACGATGGCCGTGCAGAGTGCCGTCGATGATATCAATACCTTCAGATGCTGCAATGTGTTGCCGGACGTTGACGTCGTATTCGAAGACAGCGCCACAGACAGCGGTATTGCGGACCAGGTGCTGCTTAGCGTTCCAAGGGAGAACGCATGCGCCGACATTGACTGCACCACCGTCGATACGGCTTCCCAGTGCAAGACTGTGTAAGACTTTTGTTTTAGTGACTGAGTGAAATCAGAGTGTGTTCATGGCGTTGGATTTGAGGGGCTAGGATGTTCTGGATCTCGAAAAAGAGGCATGACGAGCTGAAGGTAGTTGGCGATAGTGATTCGGTCGTTACCTTGGTGCGGGCGCGGTAAAATGCGACTTTGATGATTATCCACACTCGCTGATTGGAGAATGTCGAGTAAACGACGGTATGTGCTCGACAATCTTGCAATGGTTCTGCTTTATATAGATGACTGCTAGCGTTCATCATTCGTGTCCATTGAGGCAGTCTCAACCTTGAACTTTCCACCTTGATGTATTGAGAACAGTGATCGATCTCATGAGGTCAGAGACGGCGGCTGACTCTGGCTGCTGGACGTGCCTATGCTGAATTTTGCCTAGGTGATGGATATTCGTTATCATGTTGCTGTGATTATGATTCCCGAACATCTCCAGGAAAAGCGGTGGAAGATGACGTCTGGAGCCATCATATGCCTGGGCTTACACGGCTGCGTGGTCTGCTGATATCACAGCCACTGTGGTTCACGATCCATTCCCAACGTTGCAGAAAGCCACGTTGGTACCGAGTCAAGGGCTTTGCGGCTACAGTCACTGTTGTACAACACCCCTTGCTGATTGTTTGCCAATCATGTCGTCTGATGGTCTGCTCAGATCGGCTTTTGCCTGGACCTGTTGAGCAAAAGCTGTTGCTTGATCCTCGATCATCTCATCATGGTCTTACCAAGAAGAACTTGAGTCTCCTACTCCCTCGTTACTCACACAGTACCAGCCTGCTCCTAGGTACGCGACTAGAAACTCAAGGTCCGATACTATTGCATGCGACATATCTCCTTTCATGTTGTGAGGAAGCTACTAAACGCAGCACGGGTCCTTATACCCACTCTTATGCCACGCCGTTCAACCCAAGGCAAAACGGGCTCCCTTGAATTATCTAGCAGTCTTTCCAGATCACGGCTCGGCGAATCCAGTCCCTGCCTCTCCAGATGCCATCAGGATCGAGGACCCACATCGATAGCGTCTACCTGGAAAGTGGTCGTCCAGACATAATTGCGGCTTGCTTGCAGCTAAAGGGCCACTTCAACGCGATTCATAGCTAGAGTCGGAAAGACCCACGGGCATATAACATTGTAGACAGATGGTGGAAATTGAAGACGGCTCGCCGTGGATAATGTGCTCAGTTGGCATACGCACGCAAGCATCTGCTCATCCAGAGTGCCCCCATAGGATAAGACGCCGATGCTGGCACAGTCAAGGCTTATTCACTGCAACAGGAGAGGCCCTAGATTCATGTGCTTATTCGGGGTCCGGCGGACCGGGTCGAGTAACAGGCAGATCGCTTCCTGAACTATCGATCTCATGCAAGTACGTTCCAATCTTAGCGCTAAGGCGTTCTGTTGTTAGAATCCTCCAAAGCGCTTGACTTGGATCCGAGATCTCCGATATGTACGGCCCATAGATCTGCAGATTCATAGAACGAATGAAGTAGTTCCAACTGAGTCCTCTGTTTAAACTATATCACGACTGGTCCTTCCCCAAATATCACGGCTGGAGAAGCAAGCAGTATAATGGTGGATTCCGGGGCCATTGCGCATATAGTTCGATAGCCATTGTTTAAAGTGGAGCCAGCGTCTGGCGGAGCGTTGCATGAACCAATGCCTCCTTCACAGGTGTTGTGTCGAAAGCTTGACGACTGCAGGCCGCCATTTTGTAGATACTCTACACGATACCGATGGAGGTACGTCGTAGGCGACATGAGACTGTGCATGTCTAGCTTGATCAAAGCTGACTAGCCTGCGACTGTAAAGATCCACAAGATCAGATTTTGTGTAGCGAGATGGATCCCGCCTTTCACGTGGATGCTTAGACAGTGTGGTTTGAGTCATATATCAACCGCTTCACGGAACGTTCTCGCTAAAGCCGGATTATCCGACGAAGGAGCTTGAACAACGTTAAACATCAGCGGCCACGGCCTGATAGTGAGGTGCTCTATGCCTGGGATAGCTCTGTACACTACCACATGCTTGGGACGAACCAGTTGCTATACGGGATAGCCAACATGTCGAGGCAATGGCACGCTTCGCCGTGACGACAGGAAAAACGCTCATTGCACAACTGGGATGGATAACCGCATTGCTCAGGGGTGAGGCCTTCGCTTAGAGATGAATCTCAAGGTAGCCGCAGCGATGCACCAGAGGAGTATCGAGGGGAAGTAAGGTGCCCTACTTTAGACAAGAAGAATGTCAATGTTACATTCATTGGACATGCAGTGACGCTAGCGTTGACTCGGGATTGGAATGTGTTCCTTCCTCGAAGAGATTCATGGCTCTCTGCACTATATAAGTCCATCTTGAACCTCAACAAGATCAAGAAAGCACCTACCTTTGCACCGGCATCCCATTCCACTGCATCTAGAAACCTCTCTTCCATTTGTGATTCAGTATGGCTGCATACTCTTGTCTTGTTTTGCTCTTCTCCTTCCTTAACTTGTGCTTGGCGTAAGTTGAGACGACGGCGACCAGATATGCCCCAAGCTAACACTACATCAGGCTTCCACAAGCTGCGACGACAACCACTTGTGCCTTGACTGTCTTTAATGCCGTCAATAGCTGCACTCAGTTCTCAAGCACCGTAACGCAGGCCTCTTACACAGATTGTGGCGGATGCACTATTTCTACATTTAGCTTGCGAGGGCCGGTAATTAACAATGTCCTCCTATTGTGTGCAGATATGGATTTATACTGACGGGTCTATCCAGGGTTGTGCGAGCACGGCAACCCAGCCAGGCACTTTCACTTCTTCAAAGCTGGCTTGCGTACCGAGTCCGACGTGCACGAAGACAACCTTCCTAGCTCCTGGTCCGGCAAGCTCAGCGACCTGTACCTTCTACAGCACCATGGTTACTTCGTACTCTGCAGCAAACTGTGGTGGTTATCCTGGCTGTACAATTTCGAACGCCGGTGGTCGAGGACCGGTATGTAACGCGTACTATGTGCATCGACATATATATTCTTTGACAGTATCCTTACTGACATGACTGCAGATGGTGGTCTGCGGGAAGACGGTTACGTCTCCAACTGGTACCTCGATTTCGACGGTATGCACAGCTTGAGAAAGACTCGAGTAGAACCTGCAGGACCTGCTTGGCCGTAACTTGCATAAAGCGAGACGATCCCCACTTCCTTTAGGGATGTTGCTTCATATTTCTGTTGTCGCAAGCGTGAATACCTTGAATATAGAACATACCCTTGGCGCGAGGTATATCTCACTAGGGAAGCAATAGCACCTTGTCATATCATACAAACCGACTCGGTGAATAATGGATACATTGCCATGCGAGATGTCTGTGGGGTCTACGTAACCGTTTCATGGAAGACACAGTATGTTAGCGAATACAAGATCAGATCGGCACGAAAGAACATCATTAGCGACAAAGCTTCGAGAAGTGTTCCTTGTGCCGAAGGTCTACCAAACCCAGCGAATGAACAAGTTGTGTTACCTTACGCACCGGAAGGAAATACTTGTGCTCTTGATATCTTTGCATGCAGATGAAGGCAAGTTTCACCCTTTTGGTGTACAAAATGTTATGACAATTGGTGACAGGCCAAAGTCGAATTGGATGGAGCTCAGATCGACCTTCCCCATCAAGTAAGTGGGGCAAGATGCCCCCCCACAATGGAAGTCCACTCCGATCGACATATTCATTGGCGGGCCATCACCTCCACAAAAGCTTGATGACGACCATATGTTGGCTGTGAACCGGGGAAGCAGCAGAAAGATGGGATGGATAAACCTGTACGGTAGAAGAGAGCGGGACAGCAGGCATTCCATGACATAATGGGCTTCCCCACCCATCGCAATGTTAAGGTAATGGATGAAAATTGTTGTGGTATATATCCATTCATAGGCCGGCAGCTTTTCGCATTCAAACACCTGGTTTGCTTACCATCGCACCTCATATTGCAAGATTTCAAGGATATCCATTCAAAATGAGCAGTCAGCAGTCCTCTTTCACAGACCAGCTCGCCTTGGGCGAAGCGAAGAGAGGCCCTCCCACACGCAGAGTCATTGTCACAGGTGGTAGTGGCAAGCTTGGACGCTCTACAGTCAAATACCTCGCAGACGAAGGCTGGGAGGTCATCTCGGTGGATACTCGTCGCCCACCTGGCATCAGTGAGGATGGCAAGTCCGGGCTTGGTGGCGCTTACCGATTGGTCGAGATAGACTTGGAAGACATGGGAGCTGTGCTGGAGACTTTCATCTCGACGGACATGGCCTATAGTGGAATTGATGCCGTAGTCCACCTTGCTGCTATTCCCTCACCGGGCCAGACGAACAGCAGTCGTCAATTCAGAACCAACACCATGAGCACCTACAACGTGCTAGAAGCATGTCGCAAACTCAAGATCAAGAACATCGTTCTTGCGTCTTCAGAGACTCTGATTGGCATTCCTTTCGATCCGCATATGCCAGAGTCTTTGCCCATCACCGAGGAGCATGAGCGCAAGCCCGAATCCGCTTACTCGCTCTCGAAGCTGGTCGGTGAGACATTGGCTGAGCAGTATGCGAGATGGGACCCTGAGTGCAAGATCATCTCGCTCCGATTCAGCAACGTCATGCTACCCCACGAGTATGAGACATTTGATGCCTGGCAGGAGGACCCGAAATTGAGATACTGGAACTGCTGGGGTTACATCGATGCTAGAGATGGCGGCCAGGCTGTATCGAAGTCTTTGGCCAGCACTAGGAAGGGACATCATCAGTACTTGATCGCCGCTCCGGATACTTGCATGAAGAAGCCGAACGACGAGCTTGTCAAGGCTTGCTTCCCTGATGTCAAGTACAACAAGACAACTGGACCGAACGACACTTTGCTGTCGATCGAGAAGGCAAAGAAGGAGTTGGATTTCAAACCAGCCTTCACTTGGCAAGATCCTAAGAGCAGGAAAGCGTGAATGCTGACCAGTCGTATCTGCGATTAGTGACTTTATGTACCTAAAGTATACATAAAATGCACTGCGATCATAGCACTTTTGATGCGATCTTCACGATTCCTCTGTCGATGGAGAGGAGAAATGGACGAATCTGTAATGTGAAAGTCGTCTGCTGTTTGTCCAATTACTGCTCAATGATGAACATTGTGCAAGCCATATTGCTGCAATCTCAATATTGGTACCTATACATAGATATGTTTCAATGTCTTCCAGGTTGCTTTGACTTCCACGTCCCAGTCATGTGACCCGCGTTGTGTTCGTGGTCACGCCTTGCTTCCCGGACGTTAGTAAGGTCGCGTACGATCGCGCGCTGTTGACATTTCAACGAGCCGATCAACATTAATCTGCCAAAACATGCAACGGCGCTGCGCCATTGCGATAAGACTGCGACCAGTCATTGCTTTCGAGCCCTGCGATGCCACAGAATACTGAAACGTGTGAGAGATAATTACAGGTAATATCGCGCATATGACATCTTCGGTATCCCCAGCTATCAGTGCCGATGAGTGCGCGAAGGTCGTCGCCGCAAGAAAGACAACCAGAAGGCCAAGGAGTTACAAGATCAGGGTCTAAACACGAAACACGAAACACGACAGACGGTTCAGCGTCGCGAATTAAACAAGAAAACACGCAAGATGCCGCGTGATAGGCGTGGCTGACAGAGATAGAGGAATAGTCCGCTGGTGGAGAATCAACGGTCGATCGATGCCAAGTCATGGCATTTTCTCCGAGCTACAATACCTTATCATTTGTACACTGGTTGCAGTCGCCAATCGAATGTTCTTGTCTAGGTAGGTACCTAGATCGATTTGCAGTAGCTGCGGGGTACAAGGCGCACTTCGTCTTGGGAAGGACACTTGCATACTTGTAGACCTGCAATGAGTCCAAAGAAGTATGTAACCAGGCACCTCAGGGTCCAGATCAGGAAAGTCGAGACCTATTTCTGCGTGATTTGAGCAGCGACGTTGAGGATATTCAAGCCGAAACTCCAAGAAAGGGGGTTGCTGCTGTGGGTCATCACCGACAGGGGCTGTGTGTGCTTCGTGCCGCGAGTGAAAGTCTGCAAATTCATCGTGTGGGGCGAGCAAAATACAGTAAGGCACGGAGATAAATGGCTGGGCTTCTTACGTGACACACTCCACTCACAAAGGATCTACCATCCTTACAAGGGCGAGCATGGCAGAGCGATCAGGTAAGTATGTAACTGTAAGTACGACAAATAGCACGCGTGCTTGAAATTCTCAGCCTCTGCGTATCTGGTTGACTAGGTAGAGAGACCTGTATGCCATTGTTTCTTCCGCGTCGACGCGAGAGATTGCATTCTCTAAACGTTAACGCTTCTGCAGCTGGTGGCATTCGTAGCCATCCACCTTGCGTACAATACGAAAGCTCCAAGGTTCACCACCGTTGGAATCGATATTCGCCCCTTCCTCTGTACATCCGTCGAACCTCCTTTGACGGGTTCGTCTGGATACTTAAGATTAAACAGAACGCATACTCTTTCTTTTCTACTCAGTCATTCCTTCACACTCACTTTTGCCTATCTGTTATCTCTGTTACGCGCATCTTCACGATCAAGACACTCTTTAAATTAAGCGAATAATATTGCTTGACGATCTTTACAATACTAGCTGCTCAGCACACCTTATCACAATCACATTACCCAAACATGCGTCAATCCACCCGCTCTCAATTCAGCCTCCGTCGTCTGCGAACTGCATTCACTCCATCATCTGAAGGTCTATCTCCAGTGACAGAAGAGCAAATGCCTTCTACATATACCGCCTCTCGATTGTCGACAGACGAGAGCTTCTGCTCAGCTTCCTCGTCTTTCTCGCCGTCCCTGCCTCGTTCATCAATGAGTGGACGTTTCAGCCAAATGGCCACGAGCTTCTCCAGCAACTCGCTTAACTCACTCAAAAGCAAGTTTGCCATCCGACGAAGCCCCAGCCAGATCGAGCTCGAGCAGGAAGAGGAGCGCCTCATGTGCAAGGACGAGCTCCTCGATATCGTTGAACCAAGACCCTGTGCTCCCAGTGCCGTGGGCAGTTTCGAGGATGTCCTCTTCGGCGGACTTTAAGTCCTTTGACGAAGGGATCTGCTGTCAACACCGGCTGCTTTCTCCACGAATCGACACGCGAAAGCTTGACTGTTCGCCAGAGCAAAGCGCCCGCATTTTCGGTTGAGAAGCCGATGCAGCATCACTTACGTGGCTTGCTGTCTTCGAAGCCAATCTCCAATTAACGACAAAACGGAACCATTTTCTTCCTCCGAAAACTCACTTTCAGAGCGACTTTTTTCTTTCTTTCTTCAACTTTACAGATACCACAAATTTAGGGGGACCAGGCCTTTTTTTTCTTTTCCACGAGGGGCGTTCTTACATGACTGGAACAAGGTCATGGGATTTCGAGACGTGAGTGTCAATGGACTTCGCATACATTATGGATGCGGGATGAGGAGTGACTGCGCAACTTTTTTTTTTACTATCTTATGAAAATCAAACATGTCATTCTACACAACACATGAATACTTCGCAAGTGACTTGATCATCATGACTGTTTCGTAGCTTCACTATCCCATCGTCTTTGGACATTGCTCATCTGTCACCACATCAACAACAATAAGGTAACGTCGATACGCTATACAAATATACAATAGACTTGCGAACGACCTAGTAGGCCGCTCGTCTTAGCTAGTAGGTGACCTACAAGAAGTCGTTCATCTCGCCGGTTCATGCTGACTACATGTTCCCTCGAGAGCTTTCGTCATCTCAATCTCCGATCCCTGTATTGTACGATAGGGTACCTGAGCGCCGTTTGTGGAATGGACTGGACAGGATCGCAGAATGACATTCGAAGACCCCAGTCAGATAACTCGAAGTACATGAGGTACCTTACATGTACAGTTACGGTTCGGCATTCATCCATGTACATCTACATGACATTTGTTCGCGTGTCGGATTCAAATTGCGATGAGCGAAAGAAGGTCAAGCAAGATCGAGTACAGTGGCGATGCACTTCTCGAGAGAAAGACTTTTTGTGTTTGTGTATACAGATTTGGTGAAAGGCAGCTGATCGACGCAGAGGAAGGATAAAGCAAGCAGAAGTAGAAGACGACGATCACGTGAACAGTAGAGGCAAAGGCATACAGTCAGCCTGAACCTCTCACGCAAAACCAGCTTTGGACAGCACAGGCGAATCGATCTTGACTTCTAGCTCGTCTTCGAAGCCTGCTGCCGCCTTTGTAGTCTCTTTGGAGACCTTGCCTCTTTCTGCGAGGTCAGTGGTAGACTGGCCGGATGATGATGAACCCTCTAACATGCCCTTGAGGAAAACAGCTAGTGCCCAAGCGCCAGGGTCCATAGGTATGGTTTCCTGTTGCTGAGTTTCTTCTTCGCTCGTCTTGTCGCCTACGTATACCGCTCGCCCAAAACTGGCTTTCATGCCCTCCGTGTGTTTGGCTCCTTGTTCCGCGGCTGCGACTGCGGCGGTGAAGACGTCGGCTGGAGCCGCGCCTGACGACGACGAGGAAGAGGAAAGAGTCTTGCAGAAAGGGATCAAAGTGTCCATTACTGTGCGCCCACCCACGCGAGCAGCGGTGTATTCCTTCAGTCTTTCCAGAGCCAGAGTGGCGGCTTCGGAGACTTCTTGGCTCAGACTGCTCGTGGCATCTGCTCCGCTGTCCGTTGACATGGGTGTAGCGGTTCCTGGTGTGCCTGGCGCCGAGCAGAATGCGTAGCTGTCCCAGCTCAGGGGCGAGCTGTGGTTCTTGGCCTTGATCGCTCGTGCCTTTTCCTTTTCGCGTTGCCGGCGCTGCTTGAGTCCGGTTTGCTTTTGGGTGTGGATGGTTGCCAGGGAAGAGGTCAGAGAAGTCAGATAGATTGATAGAATTGCGGCGAGTGATCCGCCCACGTCTTCTATGCTTGTGATTATGGCCGTCAAGATTGGAATTAGGGCGCCGGAGTGGGTGTGGCATAGAGAATCTGTGGATGTCGAAGTGAGCTTTAGTGCGGAGAGGATGTTATTGCAGATGTTGGACACGGCGTCTCCGCAGTCACCGTCGCCCATGATCTGATCCCAGCGTGATAGATCAGGCTCAACTTCTAGGGTGCGCTTGCATGCTATTGTCAACATGTCGTGCAAAAGAGTGGGGTCCGCCCGCAACTCGTTTTTCTCTGCTTTTGTGGCATGTCCGTTTCGGCTGGTAGTGTTATCCTGGCGATTGTAACTTCTGCTCTGTTCGACTTTCTTAGTGGTGTCCAAGGGTGTGGCGGTGCGGTAGCCATTCCTCGGCCAAGCAGGAGCAACCGTCTCGGCGTCAAGTAGATCAAGAATGTCTTCCTCAGATACTCCTGTGGAAGCACTGATACCGCTGATGTTGAGAAGCGATACGCTCCATCCAGGAGCGTTCAGACTGGTCTCAAATGCGCTGACGAGCACACGTGCAGGGTCGAGAGACCATGATTCTGACAGACGAGACAAGGTGATGGATGTCAGAGCCTCGAGTTCGAAGTTTGACACCCCGCCGAAGTTGTTGATCAGCAGAGCTGTAGTAGGCCCCTTGACGCTGCTGTTGCCATTGGACCGAGTATGACCATTGGACGCGGGCCCGTTGGTGAAAGAGACAAACGCACGGTCGGTGTCAGATGGATCCAAGAGGTAGGTCAGCAACTCCGATATCATTTGCTCTGCCGGGGGGATCGGCGATGATTCCTTAAGGCCGGGCTCGTTGTGGATACCCTGAGCTATAGAGTATGTGTCTACCGGTAGGGTATCGTGGTGCTTTCGACCAGGAATGTGGCAGTAGTCCAGCGATGATCCTATTGTCACGCATTGGTCGTTGACAGATTGGCCTAGTTGCATACATTGCTCAAAGGTCCATCCCAGCTCCGATGCTGCACCGCACAGCTTGAGGACTGTCAAAATTCCGAGTCAGCCCAGCGCAGGCAACATTGAAGCGATGGAGATAGGAATTCATAGTTCATCGCCATAAACGAGCGGATACTCACCAAACATATTACCAGCCAAACCTCTTCTCCCCAAATTTGTTGTCTGCTTTCTTCCCAGTCCAACATCATCTGTCATTCTCAACATTCCAATCTTCTCATACCCCAACTGCACCGCTTTCTCTCTGGCTAAGCCAAAGTGCAAGTTATCACCGGTGTAGTTTGTGATACACAGAATGACACCGGCATCAGAAGGAACATGCTCGATAGCAGCCATCACTTGCTTCGTAGACGGACTGGCAAAGACATCGCCGCTGACTGACGCAGCAAGCATACCAGAGCCCACGTAGCCTGCCCATGCGGGTTCATGGCCACTGCCACCACCTGAGATGACTGATACCTTGGAAGTAGGGTGTTCCCTAGAGAAGACTACTTTATTTGGGGCATCAAGGGCGAGGTGGTTAGGGTTTCGTGAAACAAGTGATTGAAGCCCCAGGACAACTACACCTGCAGTGTCCGGGAAAAAGTGTTTGTTCGCCATTCTCTTCGACTTGTCTCTGTGAGATCCACAAGGTTCGGAAGCAGTTTAAGCAATCTGGTATACAGAGAACTATCAATACATTTCAAGTCGTGATTCGTAGCGTGAGTGTGATGCTTTGCAGAAACAACGCAGGAGTTTCATGAGGCTCAGATAATGATATAGGGAAAGCGACAAACAAGGTCTTAAACATGATGACGAGCTACCCCACTTAGCAGTCAACCAAGGTATGGTCTGCAGGGAGCTGTCAAATGGAATGACCCAGTCCCTCGCGCCATCTCCATGCGCATGAGGCTGTCCATGAGAGGTATCGGATCCTAGTTCTGGCGTGAGGGGAAGAGGATGAGGGGTAAAAGCTAGAGATGGTCAGGTACCCCGGTACTTCCCGATTAGGCAATCCGCGTGGCACAAGTCCATACTCATAAAGCTGGGCGTAGACGCAGTTTTTCGACATCTGACAGACACCGCAGTAATCAAGATCGGCTCGATGCTTTCACCCAATGTTAGGAGATGGGTGTCGAGAATGTGTCGTCAATCAGATAGCGTCAAGATCAGACAACGACCTCGGACAAAGCTCCGACGGTAGGAACGATATTTTGGAAGGATGATGAATGGGCATGAGCATGGATCCAGTGGCCTGACCGTCGTGCATGTGGGGGGTCTTGGAGAATTTCTCTGACAGCAAATCTGAAATCAACGGGATCAGGCGCAGCAGGCCATTCCATATCTCCTGGGGAGAATGTGACCTTGTCCTTCAGGAGAGCCAGGGGTTCGAGGATAGATGCCTTTTCTTCCCAGCTGCTGTAGCTACCGCCGCCAGTCGTTGTGTCGATCCAGCTGACCTTGACGTGTTCGAGGTCGGGCGCAGTAGCCAAAATCTGGCAGAAACGGGTGGCACGGCTCTTGACTTGATCATACATCTCCTCGATACCGAAAGATGGATAACTCCTCAGTAAAGAGCCATCAAAGAACAGAACAAGCTCTATCTTCTGGAGCTGATTGATGATGTGTGAATCGGCCAGATTCGACAGATGCGGATCAACACGGTAGTAATTGAAAGCATGGCTGACGATGAACTTCCATGTGGCAATGTGAAGATAGTAAGCTTGTATATCGGCAGTGAGCCAGGAATTGACGACAAGAACGGCCGCCGGAGGTGGTTGATGAGAAACAGAGATGATATTTAGTGACGGTATAGGGTAAGCCAATGGCTCTGGAGGACAGAGGTAGGAGTAAATCTCTTGGCGTAGCTCAAGTGGTAAGCGAAACAGAGCGGGCTGAAGTGTATCTGGATGATCGTCTGAACGAGCCAGGATCATGTTGGATGCGAGTCGTGTTGGAAGTATGAGTATTTTATCTGAGTATCAATAGGATTGTTGGAATCACGAAGCATGAGTAAAGTCAGGATCCAGAATTGAGGTGGATGCTGAGGAGCTGGAATTGACACTGGATATGGGCTCTTCAAAGTACTAATGTAATGGCTTCAACGTTGGGTGAGAGGGGGTGACGAGGCAGAGGCTAGCTAAGGCAATAATACTTGGTCCAGATGTATCCCAAGGAAGGGCGTAGAGGGGACTTGGGGAAGGATGAGAGAGTTGAGGCTCTGTCGTATTGTTTGTCTAAGGATGACGTCTGGACCGTGATACACACCTCAAGTAGGAGACAAGCAGGGCAGACACACAGGCACAACGCATATGACCAGGCTAATGGCAACCAAGGTGTCAATGGCCGAGGATAATTGGATTAGCGCGTAGTGAGATGCCGGAGTGATCGGATGATTACAAGTGGGGAGAGCTGGGGTGGTGATTCTGGGAACACAGAAGGGGGGTGGGCTACTCCCGGTAGAGGCGCCAGCAATGCGGGGGATGAGGCGCATGCACAAGACTCAGACACTCGAAACACACGATTCGAATCGATTTTGAGGCGGAACAGCAGTCTGTATACCCTACTTCCCCGGTAGCCTGTTCGGCCTATACACGGCGCTGGACGCTACTATCTAGCTTATACATTGCCTTGCACGACCATCCTTGGGCTGACACAAGGAATGCAGGTACCGTAGCCCTGTCACTGTCGTACTCTTGCACTTGTACAAAGGTATTTGTCCGGCGGAAAAGTGGATTATTCGGATTTACAGTACCTCAGCACTTCTTCCCCACACATTAGGTGCCGGCGAGTCATCATCATAACGTACATATTGCATCTGGCTTGTCTACCTAGGATACCCTACACACACCACACTGCGTACATGTTACGTTGAGGTCTCTACTGTAGCACTACTTCAGGCGGTACGAAGTGCTGTTTGCTTTTCCGAGTCACCACACGTAGAGATGATGTATATTGCTACGCGTCACGACATGACCTGCCTCTAACATTTAGGTACTTCACGTATCATTATGGTCATTCTTAATCATGCGCCTCCGTCGAGTCCGAGCCAGAGCCAGAGCCAGAGACTGAATATATCCGGTGACAAAGCCAAGTCGTCCTCACTGTCGTCATCGTCTGGACAAATGTTGAGGAAGAGGAAATATTCAGAAATCGCACCTTCCGTGCTGGACACGCCCCTGCCTTACTCGGAAAGCAGCTTCCCGCGCACTTTTATTATCACAGTATGCAAAAGTGTGGAATGCTTCCTTTCAGACATCTGCTAATTCTGACCGCCAGCAGACGGCCCTCTCCTCATCATCATTATCTGACCATGTGGAGAAGCAGACATTCCACAGTCTACTGTGTCTTCCGCGTACTCATTTACCCCTGACATTCTTAGACACGTTTAGCACACCGCAACGACTCTTCACCTCTCGTACTCCGCTTCTGCCTTCTGGTCACAATCAGGCTATCCTCATCGTGCACCAGGATGGAGAACCAGACGGCCCCTTCTTCGCAGTGGAGCGATTCAAAGGAGAGGGCTATGTTATGTGCAAGATCTGTAAGAGGGTGACATTGAACAGGCTCAGAGCATGCAGCTCAACCGGGACCAGCAAGAGCGGCGAGAATGGCGATTACATTGGCGGTTACATGGATGCATATGGTGGGCAGATGGAGCAAAATGGCAGGGCTACGGAGTGGTGGCAGAATTGCCTTGCATCGAGATCCGTCTCGATTGCCCCCAAGTCCTCATCGCCCACATCATTATCCCACCGTCTCCCATCGAGAAAGGCTCCACGGCTTCACATGCATCCACCGCCATTCTCGTCAGTTGACAAACTTCCAAACACATCACCGGATGATGCAAAGGACGATGCTGCTCTCGTTGTGACAGAAGGACCGCTTGCCAACGCTGAGCCAGCCGTGACATCAGCTGAAGATGTCTTCACACGCTTCATCAGTCAATACCTCGATACGCTCTATTTATCCCGGACTCCCCTTGCCTTTTTCGCCAAAGGCCCTGTGTCTCGTGCACGGGCTGCCTTCACCTCGGCTCAAGTCGACTCGGCGACGCTCTCTGACCTGGTCGACTTTCTCCGTGGCATGGTCCATTCATCTTCAGTGGCGGACAAGAAGTACCGAGACAAACTGCCAGAGATGCTGAAGGGACTGTCGCCACGAGATGCAGCGATCGAGGACGTCAGCTCCCGATCAAAGAGCAAAGAGAAGAAGAAACGGAAGAAGAGATGCAAGCCTGACAAGTACGGCCTGTTGCCTGATGAAGAAGAGCATTTCGCAAAGTGGTGGAATGGCGACGAGGCTAGTGCTCCTGTCGATGAGACGGCCGAGCAATCTCTCGGACGCAGGGGCGCCCGGCTCAGAACGAGGGAAACCTTCATGCAGCTCGTCCTCGTCCTTGAAGTGTTGAGCTTGGAGGCAACGCCTGAAATGAGTCAAGCCGTGATGACCGCTGAAGCCCAATCATCGACGCAGCCCCAGCTAGAGGACTCACAGACAGCCAAGGCCGGCAAGAAGAAAGTGAAGAAAAGCAACGATCTTGTGGTGCTGCTGGAGCTGCTCCTGGACAAATTATCCATTTGGCATTCCTTGGATTCCGTAGAGGAAAACAGCAAACCAGACAAAGTCAAAGATGGAAGCCCGGATGAGCTTCGCAATTTCTGTGTCGAAGTCATCATTCCTTTTTACCTCTCACGTATCCCTGTCCATGCTGCCAATGTCAACAAGAAGCTGGGTGGCCCTTCTTCGGCCACTGCTGCCACTGGTGCTGCCACTTCAAGCACAAACAAAGCATCAAGAACGAGCATCAGTACGAAGAAGGCCAAGAAACCGCTCCACCGCGTCGCCACCGAGACAGCCGCCAATGCCTCTTTGGGTGGACGTTTGCCTTCCGTACTCTCGCGCTCGTCCACCGACCCCCAAGCATTGTCCAATCTCATCAAGCGCGAGCCATCAGCCACGCCCTCTCTTTCCTCCATTACCTCTTACCGTCGAGACAGCCAGTCGTCCAATGCTCCTCAGTCTCGTCGCCCGAGTGGCGTTCAACAGTTGCGTGCCCGCGAAGTCGACTTTACTGCACTGTCCGCCGCCAATGAAGCCAAAACAAAGAAGCGCGCTGAAGTAGAGGGAAAACTCAGAGATGCTATATCGACGCTCAAGAGGCCCAATCGCTTGGCAGCCAACAAAGAAATTGCCGATGTTGCCGAGCAGAGGAGGCTCATGGCGAATGCTCGAGCTCGAGCAGGCATTCAACGCACTCGCAGCAAGAGTGACGACAAGAGCAAGAACCAAGCAAACTCACAGATACACGTTGCGGCAACACCAAGGGATGGTCACAAAATTGACCGCTCCATTGCAGCTACTCCTCACCGCATTGCCGCGCCCAGCTTTACGCAACCAAGCTATCCTAACCCTGTACTCCCGTCATCTGGTCCCGCTTGTATCCCAAGCAGTGCTATAAGGCCGCCCCCTGCATTGTTGGAACCCTCTTCCCCTTCTCGCCCTTGCACACAGCCGCATGCCGCATACGCCGAGGTTGAGGAAGACACACTCGTTCCTGCCACCGGCCGTCGCCAACGTGTCGTACGCTACGAGCTCACGCCGAGCAAACCTGTCGAGATGACTCGAAACGACTCCGACGCTGATCAAATCAGCGGTGACGACTCGCCTACAAACCTGCGAGCGCTTAGCAGCACCGGTGGCAAATTTTCTATGCACGGGACTAAGCATAGCGTTGACAACGTCGACGATGAGGATGATGATGACGAAGGCTTGCCTATCTTCCAGACTCCCAGTAAACCTTCCAGGACCTTTGTCGCCCAAATAACACCCAGCAGATCCTACAGCTCCAAGCGGGGAGACCAGCATGGTTCATCCGTTTTCTCGAACACCGATTTTCGTGAGGGCAAAGGCAAGGTTTTCTGCTTCGAAGCAGGTCCTGATCAGAGCGTAATTCCGAACACCACAAACATCTATGACACTTTGGGCTGGAACGACGATGATGAACTTTCGGGTTGAGTTATACCTCCGTGAGATTCGCTAAGCTTACGACGGCGCTGTATGATAAAGCTCATCGTCCTCTTCATCTTGCAATGTCTCCTCAGTCGTACTCCATCTAGAGTACCCTTCGCGTTGCATCGTGTCTCTATGCAGGTCCTTCCAGCCACGCTTCATATCCGGGTGAGGTGTTCTCAGGGTGTGTTGAGTCTTCATCCTGCTCATCCACGAACTTCCACCTCTTCCTCTCTGTTCATATGAACCGCCATGGCCGTTCATCATAGGCAAAGCAGGAGGCTTAGCAGAGCCAAATATGACGGCTCCCGCTTCTTCTCCATCAATGTCTTGCAGTCCGACGCACTCTCTCGGCTTGAGATTTCCAAAATGCAGCTCTTGCACGCGCTCACACTTGCAAGCGCTGTAGTCACGACCAGTCATGCAAGGGCATATCTGGAATAGATCTCCAGCACGGAACCATTGCATCCGATTTCTAGATATTGACTTGGTCTGATCGATAAAGCCTTGCTCGTAGTAGAACTGTTGCAATGCAGGCACCATGATGGCCAAATAATCATTGTGAGCTGGCACGGTGGCATAACGGTGACAACTTTGTCCTGCTGACCAGAACGCGTCTTTCAATCCATTGACGAACAGGACAATTGCATCATGTGCTCGCATGAGCTCGGGCCAATTTCCACATCCGGCATGCAGTTTTCTCTCGCCCATCCGTAACTCGTGCCTATCTTCAACGAGATCCATGTACTGCCAACCTTGGACCATTTTACCCATTAGCATCCTCTTCCTTACTGACATGCGAAGTTTTGACCACCCTTTACCGAGGCTTTCGACCTTCTCACGAAGAGCTGCGATGATGGCATACAATTGTTGCACCATATCCGCGAAGCGATAATCCTGTTTCTCTGACTGCCCTTTCATGAAGTCTTGTCTTACCACGCGTCCGGCGTTCTGCAACATAGCTCTACGTACAGAATTGAAGTCTCTGGGGTCGGCAAAATCAATCTCAATCCCTGGTCCAAGATTACCTCGCATGTATCGATGAAGGATGACCTGCAAGATCAGTCGTTCTGCATCAAGGTGCCAGGACCTTCTGGTCTCTGTGTCCATCAGGACAATATGTATCTTCTTTGCATCTTCGAGAGTATCCTGAAACCAACCGGATTGGGACTGGTAGACAATGGAGTTGTGTGAACCAATCGCAAAATTAAGATTCGCAGTCATAATCTTCGAGAACCCTAGACTGCCGCCGGTGATCCTTATGAGATCAGAGCTAGGCTTTTTTGCCGAGCCATAAGTGATATGAGGATATTCCACCGATCTTGTCGCTGATCATAAGTGAGCATTCCAAACACATGCGACCTAGCCACAGGACTACGTACCCATTTTGTTGAGGACATCGGGATTCCATCCCAAGAATGCCGTCGTTGCATTTAGCGCGTCTTCGTCAAGTTCCTCAAGTGACAGGCGCACCGGACAATTCCTCTCGACATCGCGAAATCGCAACCCTCCAGCCTTTCCAACCAAATGCCATTGTACAGAATCTTCCGAGCGTTCCACAGGCACAAAGGCCATCTCGCGGCTCTTGAGAATTTAGCCACCAGCATGTTTCATTGCAAGGACCACTCCACCAAGACTGGCCATGATATTGAGTGGCAGCTGAAGGCCCTTTTCTGAACGTGTTCGTGGCTGAATAGGAAATCCGGTGATAAGAACAGTGTTTCTAATCAGCGCAGTCCAACATCCATTTGGAGCTTCTGCCGATACACTCTCTACATTGTAACCTATCTCGAATGTTTTCGAGGATCTTTTGCCTTCTGTGCTTTCGCTCCGTTTGAAATCTGGGTCACACCATGACAACCCTTCATCAGCTGCCCTGAGCGCACCTCCAAGCCACGTAAGCTGTTGTGCCACTGCTATAACAAACGACTTTGGGCCTCGAACGAGCACGCGCGCCCCTCGGATGTCGACTTGCAAATCATTAGCGGGTTTAACATCGCTTATGTCTGCGTCTGATCCAGCATTAATCATTATGCCACCCTGTGTCACTTCATTGCGAAAGGTAACAATAGCATCCTGGAACGCAAGCAAAAGATTATCCGAATACAGAGGCCAGACCTGGTTGATGTACGTTTCTGCTGTGGTCATTTGCGCTTCCGAGCTGTCCCCTGTGATCGTCAGTACCTGCCCAAGCTGCTGTTCGAGACCTTTTTCATAGAATTCGAGTAGGAATGACCCAACATCCCATTCGATCCGAAAAATTGCTTCGATGTTATCCTCATGCGAGTGTTTCTCTCGAGCTTGCTCCTGGGCACTGTCTAGAACTAGACCCTTGATTGATGCCATTTGATCTCCATAAAAGCGTCTAATACCTTTCGCAAGACCAGCGACTAGCTTTTCCCAGGCAGCATGATCTGTCAGATATGTGAGCGTACCTACAAAACCAGCCGTCTTTGCCTCGCTTTCTGAATCGAGATTCTCGTCCTTCTGTGCTGACAAGTCTGCATCACTCCATTCTTCAGAGGCAGCAGCATCGCTATCTACTGAGCTGCTTGCTACATGGGTCATGGGGGGTCGGGCCTTCTTGGCACGAAATGCCAGCGAAGGGGCCTCCGCCTCGACGCTTGTTGCCTCCCGTCTTGTCAACATTGTTTCGATCTTTTGTGCGATTGCGGTCTTGAAATGTCCAATTATGCTAGAGGTATGTTTCTCTTCCGACCCCAGAGCAGCATCTTGAGCGACTTCCGAGGAGAATTGCTCTAACAGTGTATTGCAGTGATCGAAGAATAACTCATTAGTGCCCATGGGGCGACACTTGATCTCGGGTAGATGGTGGAGCAAGTTATCGGTGAACACCTCAAGCAATCCAGGTGCTGGACTGAGTTTTAGCCCTGTAGGACTTGGTGCCTTGGGTAAAGATCCTTCTCCCCGTTCGCGGACCATAGCCGGGGACACCTGGATTTTTGGCTCGATGATACCTCTATCCTTTTTCCTCGTTTTCTTTTTCAGGCGATCATGCGAGAATTTGACGCGAGTTGTCTTGGACTGATCTGACTCAGAAGTCACCTCGGTGTTAGCAGCCTTGGTGTCATCGGCAACTTCGTCACCACTAGGATGTTCCTTAACAATTTCTAGAACTGTATCTGGATCGCTAGATTGGGCAACACTCCAATTTTGTTCACCACTATCGTCATCCTTAACATATGCTGGGACTATCTTTGGATCGTTGCTCTGACCGCTGTCTCGTTTGGAATCCAAAGCTGCCTGCGCGTTATTTCCGAGGCTCTTCTCTTCTCCACTAACACAATTGCGTTGCTCAACATTTACCGAATCTATAGCCGGATTGCTACGTTGACGGGACCTATGTCCAATGTATTGATTGATGCTTTTCTTTATCTCTTCTATCTCGGCATATATCTTTGCGAATTCGAGACTCGTGTCACTTTTAAATTTGTTCCTTGCTTGGGAATTCTTAGTAGACTTGGCGCTGGTATCCTTTTGTATCCGCTCTTTGTCTTTACCTCGTCGAACTCCTGCTTTATGGTTCTGTTCCTTTGTCTGTTCCGAGGACGATGTAACAGAAGGCGTTAATGAGTCGTACGAATTATGGGGTGGACCAGACATTGCTGCTATACTCGGGCCGCCGGGATCTACATTCGTTGCATCGCGATGAGAACGACTTCTAGGGCCCTTCGCTGCAGTCGCTTGCCTCCTGGACCCTGCCTCGCGAGGCCGTGACTGTGGATACTGGTGATGACGTCTGAAATTTGCGATTGGCAAATATCCATATTCGGGCAGAGCAAGAGGGCGCGGCGGCACCCCGTAAGGATAAGGTCCATCTGTTGGTCGATAAGGATATTCTGATAATGTCATTAGGCTACAACGGAACAACTGGAAAGAGTGGTTTCTTTGATGTCAGACCTGTCGATGACAATACTTGGGGTTGTGGCGGCGGTGGTTGTCGTTGTCCATACGGAGGCCCTTGTGAGTAATCATGTGTGCCTGACGACTGGACTGTTTTCGCATATCCGTATGGAGTGGTGCTAACATTCTCATCTCTCCAAACCCATCTACCTCCGTTCGGCCTCGAGTAGGAAGGGTAATTGTTCATTACAGCAACAGCATCAGTAGGGACGCTTGCATTTAGCACTGAAGTATATCACAAGGCCACAAGCAAACAGAGACAAGTGGGGGAAGAGACACCTTCGCAATTGATCTGGAAGAGCAGCCGCTTGAAGTACCATATTCAAGACTCTGCCTTCTTACCCCTCACATTGAGATAAGGCATACAACTTACATTTAGCCGCCCGATTCCTCCATAGTAGTGTCTTTCTGTGTCTCCTGCATGTCAAGGCTTCGAACTCCCAATATCGGACTGCACGAATATTGCATGTATGCCGATTATGCATAACAAATCAGGCTTTTCACCGGTACACACAAGCACCATTCCTCCGTTAGCCTCATGCAGAAAATCAGGCTGGCTAATTGATAAGACTTGCATCTCAATCCCCAAGTTTCGGCGAGCGAATAATGGCGATCTTAGAGGTGATGATTTGCAAAAGATTGGCAAATTCCCACCTTGTGCATGCGTGTACTATGCTCTCATTTATGTAGCTCACGGGTCCTTCATATGACAGGACTGTGTAACCTTGATCTCGTGATTCAGAGGCAGTGGCAAGCTCTTCAAGTCGAAGGATAAATTATCTATAGGACGAGATTTCCCTCGGTTGATGTACCATACCATACCGCTCGGCGAATCGTGTGCTTTCTTCGTTGTTCCACAGTATGGGCTTACAAGTCGGGTTCGAGTCTATCCCAGGAGCTGCGGTCAGGGAAGAGGAGAAATCGCTTCCTTTTCTTATATTCAACCTCTCTCCTGAGATAAGTGCATCTGGTATCACCATCATGCGTCACATTCTCGCCTCCAGCATCCTAAGGTCAAACAACTATGTTGCTCTCCGACGGGTTTGAATGGGCGTGGCCGCGATGCCGAGGTGTTAACGTCGTCTCAATCCATTGGCTCGCTAAGCATCATACTGCTCTTCGACTCGAGTCGAGACCCATCTGGATATACTCTGTTTGTTCTTCTGGAACAAGCCTCATGCTATGCAATATGAGGTGTTCGTGTAGTCAGTGACAGGACAAAGCAGCCGTGGTCTGTTCTAATACCAGGGTGAGTCGTTGATCAATTCGATTGTGCAGGTCGTGTCGGTCGGTATTCGGAGTTCGCGATAGCCAACCTTTGAGCATGACTCGTGCGGAAGGACAAATCAGTGATGTGACTCTGTGTGTGCTGTTCGCATTGTCAATAGTTGCATCTTGTCACCAAGCGACCGTAACGACAGCTACTGTACTATGACTTGTTGGCAGCGATCACGACATCTCAAAAGAACGGAGATGCTACGCGGAGAAGCGGATAAGTCCGACTAGCCTCACGGCTACTAAATGTCCAAGTACATGAGCATGCTGTTCGCACTTGGGTAGCTGCATATCTTGGCGAGATGAATAAACATTTACATGACGACCCTAATTGTATAGCGGGTAAGACGGCAGTCCACGGATTGTTGTTCTGTAGCCCACGACGACCAGATTAAGACATCACAGGTCGTGGTGTTGGTGACGAATCAGACGGTACGTAAGGAAAAGTCAAAGTCACTACAAGCAACGGCTGGGGCGTTCTGTACATGTGGCATCACGAAGCAAACGGCTCTTGGCCGCAGCGCTTGGCACAATCAAGCATCATATCTCACCAGCTTATGTATAAGTCTTGGTGACACCAAGGAGCTTAAATACTCATGGGGACGTCTCTATATAAAAATTGATTGCGACATAGTGTGGAGTGCTAGATCTTACACCCACGCATCACACATGCATATTGCATAATATAAGGCGCAGCTATTGTATTCAGATACAGAAGCATATAATGATACGCTAGCTATGATAGGGTGTGTTAAACCTGATCAAGGTGATCGGCCCTTTGATTGCGTAGGGCTGCCTCGTCATCACAAAGGGGTTCTTGTTTGAACTCCCCAAACTGCCCTACGGGTCGGTCCCACAAGTATGCAAATTCGCAATTGACCCTGAGGTTGGAGAGTCCGGCTGTGTTGTTGCGGACGGATCTTTCTTTAGAAAATACGTGGGCCCCAGCGTGGCGGCGATACGCGTTCATCTCCCGGAAATTTCATAGAAGCCACCTCCTAAATACACCTATACTCGACAAGGCGCGAGAAGCAACTCCACCCTTCGCTCTTGGTTGTGTTCTCTGCCTTTGGTTTCATCCTGGATCTCCTACCTACACTCTCTCGCTCGCGCAAAAAAGCGGAAGTAAAATATACAGTCGCTCTTTTTACTCTGGGCCTGCTGGTAGGGCCATGTATCGCCGCGTTTCCGACCGTCTGGCGTCAGCCGTGAGCTTGCTCTGCTTCTCGTCGTTGTTGCCCCAGTTGTCGCATGCTCTTACTATAGATGTCACCAATTCTGGTCAGTCCTGGTCACTAAGTCTGCCGCTGGTGTGCCGACTTTGTCTTACTGATGAGCTGTAGATTCCATCAAGGCTGCTTCGTCGCAAGTCGCATATGGCATGATGAAATACTATACCGGCAATCACACTGGTGATGTGCCTGGTAATTTGCCTGCACCATACTATTGGTGGGAGGCTGGTGCTATGTTTGGCCATATGGTCGAATATTGGTATTATACCGGCGACACCACTTACAATGAAGAAGTTACGCAAGCACTTCAACATCAAATCGGAGACGACAGTGACTTCATGCCTGCTAATCAGTCCAAGTCACTCGTAAGTCAACAGCAACGTCTTTGACGAAATCGAACTTGGTATTGACTTTCGTAGGGAAACGACGATCAAATGTTTTGGGCATTTGCTGCTATGAGTGCTGCGGAGTTGAATTATCCTAACCCTCCTGATAACGAACCTGGCTGGCTGGCTCTTGCGCAGGCAGTCTTCAACGAGCAAGCCCTCCGATGGGACACGCTCAAATGTAACGGTGGTCTTCGCTGGCAAATTTTCACCTTCAATGCCGGTTTTGATTACAAGAACACCATCTCCAACGGTGGATTCTTCCAGCTTGCAGCGCGTCTAGCACGTTACACTGACAACTCGACTTACTCTGATTGGGCCGAGAAGACGTGGGATTGGTTCGAGGGCTCGGTTCTCTTCGATCAATCGAAGTGGCAAGTGAACGATGGTACCAGTACGGACAACAACTGCAGCGACGCCGATCAGCTTCAGTGGTCTTACAACTACGGTACCTTCCTCGTCGGCATGGCTTTCATGTACAATCATGTAAGTTGACTTCCATTCTCGCACGCTCAAGCAAAAGTAATGTACTGAAGTGTCATAGACCAACGGAAGTGATGTCTGGTATAACAGGCTTGAAGGCCTTCTTAACACCACTTTGACCACCTTCTTCCCTGCAAACATGGGCGATATGATTATGGTCGAGATCACTTGCGAGCCGTTGGGTAATTGTAACAATGATCAGCGAAGTTTCAAGTCTTTCCTATCGCGCTGGCTAGCTTTGACTGCTCAGCTAGTACCTCCAGTCTACGACCGAATCTTCGCGTACCTGCGCAAGTCTGCCATTGGCGCCGCTGGCCAGTGCGACGGAGGTACTGATGGCATCACATGTGGGCACGAATGGAACACTACCACATGGGACGGAACGTACGGCGTTGGTGAGCAGATGTGCGCGATGGCTGTCATCAACACAATACTCATTGATACTGAACATCTCTCCGCCCCATACTCCAATTCAACCGGTGGTACGAGTAAGGGAAACCCGACCGCCGGTAGCGGCACTGGTTCTGGTGGCTCAGGTGGTGGTGGCTCAGGCGGTCGGCCTTCCGCTGCTACGAGCCCAATCACTACTGGGGACAAGGCAGGTGCCGGGATCATCACTGCTATTATCTTATTTGTCTTGATAATCGGAAGTTGGTGGTTGCTCTTCGTAGAGTAGATACAAAATTACACAGCACATATAGGCGGTCTGTATAATTATTTAATGGTTTCTAAATTGTTTTCATCTGATGCTTAGTGGCCTTCGCCACAATTTTCTGACTGAATTAGCGCCAAGCAAGCCATCAAAATGACTCGTGCTTTTCCGTCCATATACGCCCGACTTCCTTTACATGTGTACTATTATTATATATATGGCTACCACTTCAGTTTCTGGCATATTCAGCATGAGCTACTGTTAACTACAATTCATACTGTTGTAGTATCATCGCAAGTCAGACTACGGAACATTCTCACACCAAGGATTCTCTCATTTCACTTGGAAGCATAAATTCTTAAGAGAGAAGAAAAATTTCAGGCAATGGAGTATCTTGTGCGGTTCGTGCAAATACACGAGACCTTTAGATTACCAGAGCTGCGATCTCTATCGGCGTTGGCAGGGGTGGAGGTGGAAGTGGTTGAATATTCAGATGATGTAGGTTATAATATATGCTACCAAAGGTCGGGAGCAGAGCGGGCTGCAGTCCTTTGTTCTTTGGAATGATCCTTTTGGAGGATCTGCTGTCACCAGACGAAGAATCTACAGTCAGAAACTTTCGATCTATTTCTGCTTCCTGACTGCAGCGTGCTGATCTCGGTGTGCGTTCCCCACACAAACGAGACCATGGGCTAAAACAAAATCCAGTCACCGTACTGCATTATCAAACTACAAACTGAAGATGATGCCAAAAGACTCATTCGCCGTTCAATACTCGCGGCAGCGATATACGAGCTATGGGGCATAGGACCAGATTATGCCTCACTGCACGAGGACGTCAAGGAAAGATCTTCGCACCTATGGCCACAGTACAAGACAGGCACCTTCTCATTTCAGATCGACAGCTTCAAAGGCAAACGCAATCAAAGCGACAAAAGCGGCATCATCGAATCTTTCAAGTTCGTGGGGTTCACTGGTAAGATTACGATGAAGAACCCGGATGAGGAATTCGTGATTCTGGAGGAGTATCCTCACCAAACGACTGCTGAACCCAAGCGAGTGGCGTTGGGACGACTGTTGGGTATGAGTACGAGGAGTGTGGTCCAGACTTACGATCTCAAGAAGCGGAAATACATCAGCACCACATCAATGGATTCGGAGCTGGCTCTCGTGACAGCTAACATGGCTCTTGCTGGACCGGGAAAGCTGATGTACGACCCTTTCACTGGTACAGGTAGTTTTCCTATTGCATGTGCGGAGTTTGGGACTACGGTTCTGGGAAGTGATATTGACGGGCGGAGCATACGCGGCACGCCGAAGAGGAACGTTGTCAGCAACTTTGTGCAATACGGGACCCTACACCGTTATCTGGATGGCTTCGTTAGTGACTTGACGAATTCGCCACTGAGAGGTTGTCTTGGTGGCTTAGGCGGGAGGAAAGGCAGGTGGCTCGACGGAATCGTTTGCGATCCGCCCTATGGTGTACGAGAAGGATTGAAAGTCCTCGGCAGCGTCAAAGAGGACCTGAAGAAGGAGGTTATTCTTCCGAATGGAGTGCCTGCACATCTGTAAGCATCTACAACCGACTCATATTGATCTTATTGTTCGCTAACACGACCGCACAGACAAGCTGGTTACATTCCTCCAAAACGAGCATACAGCTTCGAGGCGATGTTGGACGATATCCTCGACTTTGGCTATGATATGCTAGTGGACAACGGACGTCTCTGCATGTGGATGCCGACCGCCAATGACGAAGACACCGAAATTGCTATACCGAGTCATCCCGCGATGCGATTGGTCAGCGTCAGCGTACAACAATTCAACAAGTGCAAGTACACTCTTTTCCCAGCTGTACATAGCTACGTGCAGACAACGAAGTATGAGCTGGTATTGACCACCATGATTCAGGGGCTAGGAGACTATTGACCTATGAACGCATTCCTGAAGATCAGATTGACGAAGCAGCCTTGCGGTCCAGAATAAGAAAAGCAGAGATAGCAGGCACGACTGCTTCTGAACTGAACGCTTTCAGGCGAAAGGTATTTTTTTCATGCCAAGTCTGCTCTTGTGATTAGTGGTGCTAACAAGTCGTCACAGTATTTCGAAGGCTTCAGAGATCAACCGGTGGAGCAGAATCCTCCCAAGAGACGGGGCTTCTGGATCTCACCTAGTATATGGATTCGATGACGACGCAATTGCTACGCTCACATTGTTTCATTCAGAGCCCATTACAAGAAGGCGAGATAAACGAAACGCATTAGACATGATCATAAAGTATCATTCGTCGTTTTAACTAGCATCTCATAAAGTCATGTGCCCATACACACGTCTACCATACAAAAGTTACTTCAACCTTTCCCGATCTCTCTCTCTTTTTCTGTATGTCTAGCTCCTCCATCACCACGCGATCTTAGCCAACCAACCATTAGGGAAAGCTCTAACGCCCACCTTCCTGACCTCATCAATCACCAACACGCCCAACGCCAAAGGCAGCGGTAAGAACCAAAACTCGATCGGCACACTCGCGGTACCGAAAATCCTCTGCAGACCAGGCTCCATGGTGACGAAGATGGCGATGGCGAGCGACATTGCCATGCCAGCCAATAACCAAGGGTTCCTTCTTCCAGGGGTGAAGAATGGGTCGGCCTGGAAAATCGACATCTTCTTGTTGCGCACGGAGAGCAGATTACCCCATTGCATGATGACCAGAGTGATGAAATAGACGCTCTGACCGACCGTGTTGAGATGCGCAAGTTCCTCCTGCGTGTACCCGTGGAAACCATCTGTATAAGCTCCAAAAGCGAGAAAGAGATCTCCAGGTGTAAATCGTGCGTACTTCCACATGTAGAGGAAGAACATGGAGTGCGCCCCGATGACCTGCATCATTCCGATGAACAAGTAAGATTGGCCGTAGATCTTGGCGTTGATAAGATGTTCCTTCTTGTGGTTGCGTGGTGGCAAAGTCAGGAGATCAAACTCTTCCTTCTCCATGATCAAGGAGAGAGACAGGAATAGATCTGTGAAAACACAAATGATGATCATGAGGAAGGATGACAGAGGCGCAGGTAGACCGAAGAACACGTTGAAGACCACGGGCCAGATTTCAGACCATGAACCTGCTGGCAGGAGGTACGCGATGCCCTTTTGCAGGTTCTGGAAAACCAATCGCCCGAGTCTGATGGCGTCCACGATGGAGTCGAAGCGATCTAACAGAATGAGATCGGATGCTTCCAGCGCGACATCACTGCCGTTGGCGATAGCAATACCGACATCTGCTGCGCGTAGAGCGGGAGCATCATTCACACCATCACCAGTGACTGCGACCACATTGTCGCGGTCTTTGAGATTGTTGACGATCAGAAGCTTTTGCTCGGGTGTTGTGCGTGCGAAGACGATCTCGCGATATGCGCAGACTATGTCCCAGTCTTGTGTTGTGAGCTGGAAAATCGAGGGACCTTCGAGAAGGAGACTTTCGAGTTGCGATCCATTGTCTCCGCCAACGCTCAAGCGGTTGCTTGTCGCAGTGATGGAGGAAGCATCTTGGTTTCTCTTAGATACGATCGTCTCGAAGGTATCAGGCTCCACAATACTACTGAAAATCCCCACGTTGCGAGCGATTGCTGCACCTGTGAGTCCAAAGTCGCCTGTGACCATGAAGAAACGAGCACCAGCGCGCCGGCATGCAGCTACAGTCGCCGCGGTCTCTTGACGGGGAGGATCGGTGATACCCAGGACACCGATTATGGTCAAGTCGGCGATACCGGACTCTGAGACCTCGTCGCCGAAGGCATTTGTGCCAATTTCTTCAGTAGGGTGATAATGGCGCTGGCATAGAAGGATAACACGCTCTGCGTTGCGTGAAAGACGCTCTTGTAGGGCTTTAAAATTCTGCTTTGCCTCTTCATCCAACGGCTGTACAGTATTGGTTTTTGTTGACCACCAAGATCTGCATCTGGGAAGCAGTACATCAGGAGCACCCTTGGCGTACAGAAGGTAGCTAGGCTTGTCCAGTGACTCAGAAAAGTCACATGAGTTGTCGACGATATCGTCGTGGACGGTGACCATGTATTTGTTCTTCGAGTTGAAACCAATCTGGTATTTTCTGGGATGTTGGTCAGGGAGTACATGAGTTGCACTGGCTTGACCAGACTCTGCAAATTTCAAGACTGCACCGTCTGTTGCATTGCCCTGAACATTACGATCCATGACCGGCGATGCCATATCTGTGGGCTCGAAGCTGGCATCATTGCAGAGAGCCGCGGCACGGTGAAGTAGGTTGAGAGGTAACATGCCCATTTCCTTGAGTCTTGGAAGAGCCTCGTCGACTGTCAACTGTGCATCAACAAAACCGACGGTGGTGACGACCATCTTGTTTTCTGTCAGCGTTCCTGTCTTATCGCTGCATATGACGTTGACACAGCCAAGTGTTTCGACAGTAGAAAGGCCTTTGGGAAGAATGTTGTTGTTCTTCATTCGACGCGCGACCATCATGAGAGTCAGAGCGACTGCAACGGGCATACCCTCAGGTATGAAGGCCACTACGCATCCCATAGCATTGTTCAGCATGGCGGTAACGTTCATGTAGCCTTTATGGTCGCGACGAAGCCAAGCTGCCCATGCGACAACGATGGCTACGACCAGCGTCACAGTCAAAACAACAATGATCATAACGAATCGGTTGATCTCGCGCTGAATGACAGTAGGTTTCTCCTTGACGCTCGACATGGCAGTAGAGATGCGACCCATAGAGGTGTTTGCACCAGTAAGGACGACGATTCCTATCGCGCTTCCGTTTGTCACCATCGTGCCCATAAGTGCAATGTTACGAGTTTCGAGGAAGTTCTTCTCAGTAGCATCAACAGCTCCCTCTATCTCGTCGCTCTCTCCAGTAAGCATCGATCGGTCAAAGCGTACATCTCCGGATGTACTCAAGAGGCGCATATCGGCGGGAACTTTGTTGCCGATGGAGACCTTGACGAGATCGCCAACGACGAGATCGGTAGAAGGAACCTTGCTAGCAGCACTATTACGGATGACGAGTGCTTCTGCTGGAAGGAGGTCTAGGATGGCGTTCATCGTACGTCCTGTGGACCAATCCTGGAAGGCAGAGAAGCATGCCTGAAGAACAATGACGATCAAGATGAGGATAGCCAGGCCGAGGTTGTATGCTTGAGGATTGGGATTACCGAGTGGACGCCAACAAATGAAGAAGACTATCACACCAACCCAAAGAACAGAGCAGAACCCTCCAAAGAAGTATTGGAACAACATCTTCGCGTAGTTGTTCTTGGAACGGGGCAGTGCGTTCTTTCCATCTCTTGCTAGACGTGAAAAAGCATCGTCAGACGACAGGCCTTGATCAGCAGAAGTACCTAGAGTTCTCGATATCGTTACGATGTCGAGGGTGTGGTAGTCAAGCTTCTCAAAGTGGTCCGCGTCCTGCTGTTTCGTGTCCTGTTTCTTCTGTGCTTTTTGTGCCTTTCTAGACTGCTTGAGCTTGCGCTTGTCTGACTTATCTACTTGGTGGAGTCGATCTTGTGTGTTGACAACCTGGAACGACAGGGTACGAAACTCGATAGGAATGCCTGCTGCTGTTGATTGGGCTCTACTGCGGATGCTACTGATCGAGTCACGACTTGCAGACCGACCACGAGAATGGTGACGACTTCGTGCTCGCCGGTCAACTCGGTCATCGGGCCCAAAGGTGATGCGAGGACTCGTGATTCCTCGCTCAACATCCGTAGTATCGTATCTTTCTAACCCAATCTCAATCGATGGAGACTTGCGGATTGATGACATGATGGACGAGAAAGTAGAAGTAGAAAGTGAAAGGAGAGGTGTTCACTTCGGAGCGACACAAAGAAGTGAGCAAGGATGCTCTACAGGCAACAAGATGTGCAACGAGCTTTCAACTACCAAGGACGCGATAGCAGATGATGAATATTCACCTCGATGCTATAGCCTGCTCAAGACTTCTTATGTGAGAAACGACCTACCAGGCAGACATGAGCCCACCATATCTTCGTTTGCACAGCATTGGGGCGCACACGATCTACAGCGCGATTAATGGCCACACAACTAGACCAACCTGGGAAGCTGAGATTACAGGCAGGGTAAGCATTGCAGTGGTATCCCCAACGTCCCACGCTGAACACACTCGGTTTGAGAAGTGGATATGTATGGAAAAACCCCTATGAGAGATTTACTGGTCCCTCCGGGGGCTGTGGCCATGCAGAGTTGTTGTGGTAATGCACTTTCCGGTACAGCTTTTCGACGCTGCGCGATTTTCGAGATTGGTCAAATATGAAACTTGCCGACGGCGAGAACCTACTTTGTGCGATGCAACGTCGACGATGAAGTGTACTGGATCGGTCGTTTGTCGCGCAATCTGCCATGTGTTGGCCATGTTTTTTTAAAATTCAGGTATGAGGGATATTCGAGCTGCACGAGGCGCAGCAGGTCGGTGAAGCAATAGAACGGAGTAAGCGAGAGGTAGAGCGTGAAATGATTGTGAAATGTGAGATCTCCAAAAACCTTAACCATGGTCTTGGCAGAATCGGCTTCACGTGGATTGTTCCCATGAACAGAACAAGACCGTTCCTGGTCATTGTCAGCTTTAAAATGACTGCGGGTCGAGTTGTCCGCAAAGTTATCTGCGATGTATAGATACCTCAACTGAGCGCTGCAATTCGTTCGCATGTCTGCCGTGTCGCATTTACTCGAGTCTAGCCAGCTTGGGATAGACGTCCTCTTCGTGAGATTCTTCAGTCATATAGTTCATGGTACACTTGAAGGAGGATAACGATACACCTTTGACTCAAGAATTAATGATCCTGCCGTAGTTAGGAGTGATTTCCAAGACTGCTTCCTTATTGCTAGCAAACAGATGAGACAACGTGATTGTAAGGAGAAAAATATTTTCACTTCCACGTAGAAAGGCATTGAGTGCAACAAGCACTGAGGAGATAAAGGACCCACTTGAAGTAGCTTCAGGAATGCTTCACTTGCTCATGCCACTCTCGGACCCGACCGTCATGGGTCGTTCTGTACTAGGTCGCGACTGGTTATTTGGCATACTGCCACCTCCAACCCATCCATCACTTCCACTGCTGACGGCAAAAGCCTTGTCTTCGTGCCGAGGACTCCACGCCCACCCTTCGCCTCTGGTCAAAGAGCCGTGATATAGTCTGAAACCCAGCCATGCCGTCATTATGCCGAGAACAGACCCGGAGAATATATCAAGTCCTTTGTGCTTGAAATCGACATAACGGGTGGAGCCGATGTAAAATGCAACACATACAGGGACCAGACAGAACGCTACGCCAAACAATGGTGGTGCAGCAGCTCGCTCAAAAGCTACAACAGGTCTCGAGGTGGCGTTCGAGTTGGGATCGTGGTAATGCAGCGGCAGCAAAGTGGATCTATCGTCTACTGCGGATGCTGCCTTGACTTCTGCCTGTCTCTTTTCATTGATCATAGTCTGAGGATGAAGGTACGGGATGCAGAGGTTGAGTTTAGAAGCTAGCCAGAGGGAGAGATAAGTCAGGCCTGCCCAAGCGTTGGAGCTGTGCCCGCTGAGAAAGCTCCTGAAACCCTCGTCGAGCAGAGCATGATCTGTTTGCGTGCAGATAGAGCTCGAGACCAGTGTCCACGTGGGAGCGACGTCCCGGCCAAAGTAGCCGCCAACAACATGATCCGCAATGTTCGCCAAGTCTGGCTGGCAGCGAGATAGGAGATCAGGGCGTGGCTTGCCAATCAAATTCTTGATGCCTTGAGTGATCATAAAAGCAAGTGCATAGCTAAGCGCTAACCCCATCCTGTAAGTAGACAATGGGTCAGCTACCTGTAGTAGTGCGATGAACACATTGACATTTGACTTACCACCCCGCATTGAACTCCCATAATTTGCGCTTCCAGAATGTGGACTGTGAGGTCCTCGACTGCTTGCCCGGCCAAGGAATCAATATCGCAGAGTATAGGAATATGATGATTGCTGGAGCAATAAGACTGATCACAACAAGAACCACGGTAGAGATGAGATCATGCTCGACGTGTGGATATGATATCGATAAGTCGACAGGAGAAAATGGACGGCGGTAGGGCGATATGAAACTGACGCCTCCACCAACAGCGGCAATTCCTCTGGTTTCATCAGTATATGGTACCTCGATTTTGCCGTACATTGCAGAGAGCTTTACATGATGATGATCCAATCCAAGATATATGAGATTACCAACTTGATCGAGGGGATACGAGATGAAAGAGCCATGGTTACCAATTCTCGATGCTAAAGAAATGGTTGAAAGAAAACAAAACTGTATAGCGAGTTTCTGACTTCAAGGTACCTTAGTTACCTTGTAATAGAGTGGGTGGGAGAGTTTTCACGAGAGAGCGACGAGAACCGCTACATGTATCTGTCAACGACAGATGAAACACCGCCCCCTCTTGCGACAACGTTGCCATAGCCTTTACACTTTTGCTCTTGGCGATCAACAGTCAGCTCGCACTGCAAGAGACATAGGTAATCATTAGAAGTGACAACGCGAGTGTCGCGTGCCTCATTAAGCCCACGATTGGATAAAGTCAACATTGGCATCAAGGCTGCGCCTCTAACCTCACCACCCTGGCTAGGCGGGATGTCTTGGCGCATGTGAGCCAAGACTGCTCTAGCAAACACGAAAACGCGTCCCGCCAAACTACTGCCGCAACAAGAAAGTTTCACAATTGCACAAATATACAACAGACAAGTTGATCAAATGGATATCAGATGAAAGCGTAAATGGTATATATAAATCATAAATCTAACGCTACTTTTGTAGCGTGAAGAGACCCCAAGCAGAGCTCAGCCCCACGATTCGCTGCGTATCCGTGTTTTCTTTACTCGTCATCGCCAAAGAAGACCTTAACGGGCAACCAAGCATCACCACAGACCTTGAAGCGATCCGGTCGGCTGCTGAGTGTCTTCATGTCCTTGTCTGACAAGCTCAGGCCATCGAGCTTGAAGTTGTCCTCGATTCTTGAGGGAGTGACGGACTTGGGAATGACCGAAGTGCCACGTTGGAGACCCCACACAAGGAGGATCTGTGCGGTGCTCTTGCCGTACTTCTCAGCGATCTCCTTGAGTACAGGATCGCTGGCGAGAGGAGAATTGGTGGAGCCAAGGCATGAGTATGCAGTGCAGTGAATGCCCTTTGACTTGCAGTAGTCAATGAGCTTAGGAGAGGGGTTGTTGGGGTGAAGCTCGATCTGGTTGACAGCAGGGACAGTCTTGCAAGAGGGGTCGTTGAGGAGAATCTCAAGGTTCTTAATGGCAAAGTTGGAGACACCAATGTTCTTAACGCGACCAGAAGCAGGGAGCTTCTGGAGCTCCCTCCAGGTGTCAACGAAGTTCCAGTCAGGGTAGTGCTTCTTGAGGTCGTCAGGGTCCGTGCTGCTGGGCCAGTGCATGAGGTACAGGTCGACGTAGTCAACACCGAGATCCTTGAGCGAAGAGGTAATACCCTCTTCGACGCGCT
This sequence comes from Neodothiora populina, assembly GCF_041146345.1. Classification (NCBI taxonomy): domain Eukaryota; kingdom Fungi; phylum Ascomycota; class Dothideomycetes; order Dothideales; family Dothioraceae; genus Neodothiora; species Neodothiora populina. Next base: position 1,336,488 of record NW_027191405.1, on the reverse strand, counting down.
TGTGCCAGGGGTTGTCGAGCTTGGTTGTGATCCAGATCTCTTCGCGGGGAACACCAGAGTCCTTGATACCCTGACCGACCTCTGCCTCGTTGCCGTAGGCAAGAGCAGTGTCAATGTGGCGGTACCCAGCGAGGAGCGCGGCCTTCACGGCGTGGCGAACCTCGTTGGGCTTGGACTGCCATGTACCCAAACCAACAGCCGGCATCTTGGCGCCCTACAGATACGTTCGTGAGCAATTCGCTCTTCAATTATATAGCAAGTCATGTTTTACTTACGGTGTTGAGGGTGAAGGTTTGCTTGGTCCAGTCAGTCATGATTGCGGTGTTTGGAGTGTGTAGGTATTGGTTGTGATAGAGATTGAAGTTGTTGGAGTGAAGTCAAGAAAGATAGGAAAACAGAAAAGTCGAGGACAAGGTCAATGTTTATGTGGACTTTTTTATTCTTGAAGATATGACGGCGCCTTCTACCGACTGCTGCAGATTGGCTCATCCAGTTGCCCTCGAATTGCCCTCCATAACCCAGTCTCAAGCTGCCTATCACCGCCAGAACCGGCAATTATTGCAATTACCCCTCCACCAGCCCACCTTTAGCTCTGGTGTGGACCTTCCCTCCAACTTGTCCGCTCGATCATTTACCCGGCTTTAACCGTCAACACACGTAATGCGGGCCTCGCTCACCCAGCCAATACGAATCAAGCATACGGAGGTTCGCTAGAATAGACGCCTCTTATCCACCTGTTCATATTGAGGCTCAATGGACTTCCGTCAGGACAGTTGTTGCCATTGCGGTGAGACAGGACCCGACCCAATTTATGAATCGCGAGTGCCGTCTCCTTCGTAACGTAGGTGCCAGGCTCACATGGTCGTGACCTCATCAAAGTGGGGGTTTGGTTTCCATCTAATTCCAGCGCTGCCATGCAGAATCGTGGGGTCCTAAACAAGGTGATGGTCTTGGCATTCCCGCTGCCCGCAAGAGTACTTCTCACTTCTACCTTACCTGATGAATGCACAGACGTTTCGTGTGTAATTACCATACTGTTCTTTGCCTACACTGGTGCGAATCGAGTCTGTGCGCGCGCTGCAGTGACACCTTGAGTCAGTCAAAATTCGATCACGTTCGGAATGTGCTGTGCTCGTCTACGCGCATATCGGATCCGTGTAAGAGACAGGAATAGTGAGAAGTAAAATTGGACTCGAGAGGCTTCTGGAATCGTGATATAGCATTGCTTTCAGATCTTCATCATAATGTCGCGCTTCGTATCTGGCGGTACGACGGAGGAACCAATAGAGCGCGATGAAGCTTGGTTGAAAGCCCAGCAAGAGATCGATGAAAAGCGTAGGCAGAAAGAGGAAGAGAGTCGGCAACAAGGTGGCAAGAGCCTGTACGAAACTCTGCAAGCCAACAAAGGTATCCTAGACTATGCACATGAGCAATAGCTTAGACAGCAGATGGTATGCTATTTCAATTGATGCTGACCGCCTTTCAGCGGCCAAGCAAGACGCTTTCGAAGAGGTAATTTGGTTCACGTACTGGCATGACTGGGTCACTTCTGCTAAATTGTACAGTCAATCCGATTGTCAAATCAATTCCGGTCCCTGGACGAAGACGAGGTCGAGTTTCTTGACTCGGTCCTAGAGTCAACCAGAGCCAAAGAAAGTGCAGTGAAGAAGGAGACGGCTGAACAGCTTGAATTGTTTCGAAGACAGCAAGAAGGAACAGAAAAAGCTGCCCGTCTAGCAGAGGCCCCTACAAATGTCACAAAGCAAGAGGGAGAGACTTGGAGCGTCAAGAAGCGCAAGCGAGGACCACAGAAGGAGTTGCCTGGTGTGAAATTACGCAAAGCATCATCAACGGCCTCAAAAGCTATCGAGAGGATCGACTCCGAGACCAAACAAGTGACGGAGACTGCTCGTGTTCAAGATGGGTCTCGAAGTCAGGTGCATGATCCCGTGCCCAAGCCGTCACCACCAGCGGTGTCAAACGACGCTCAAGCTGCAGCCTTGCCTACTCCAGCGTCCCAAAAGTCTCCGCCGAAAAGTGCTCTTGGTTTAGCTGATTATTCGGATTCGGATTAATACATAATGGAGACTGACAAAAAAGCGCCAACCCAAGATCGACAGGGTTGCGCGGAACAACGACCAATCTTCTTACATTCGGTATCTCGATCTCATGGTCCCTCCACTGAGAAGTGACCAGGAACCTTGGTACATGCTGCCGCAAGGCTTTTACGATTAATCCAAGTATAAATTCCAAGAATAGTTATTTGGCCTGCCGCCATTGCATCCTTCGGCAGCGGCTCGATTAATCAAGACGCTGATGCTCTCTTGTTCCTACTTCTTTGCTAAGGTAACTCACCTCACTGTTTCTTACTGCCTCCCAATTGCTGTGCTACATTGCTGCCACTGGGCAAAGGATGGAAGGAGCGACTGGTGAAGCAAGCACGCGCTTGTCACAAATTTTGTGAATACCTTACTCGACTTCTAAACAGAAACTTGCTTTCTTCACTGCTGTTAACGCAGCTTCCGCTCGTTCTCACGGTCATACGGTCTTTAGAAACAAGGCTCTACTTATAATCACTAGATACCTACGGTAATCTTACAACATTTCTACTACTTCTCCCACGCCACTTCACTGCGACATCACTGCTGCTCTGTTTGTGAAGCTAGTCATCATAAGGTATGCATTATATCTGCTTTATTTACTCAATCCCAATTACCAGGACCTAACTCAAACGGCTTACCAGCCCTCATATCATCCATGATCTGTTCAATGTTCCATGGCTCATACCTGTACCCTGGAGGGTAATTGGGGGGGACACGCTCATCGTCCTCCAGTCTTATTCCCTTTTTCATACCATCGACAATGTTATCGTAATTGGCGTACACATATGCTTCGGGGTCGTGACCCCATACCCAGCTAGGTAGCTTGGGTGCGGCACGACGAGGATCAAGTTTTACTTTCTCCCAGTCGGTTTCCTGAAGAAGCTCGGCATTGCTGAAGCCGAGCTTCTGAGCGCAGGCATTGCGGACAAATCTGGGGAAGGGTAGTCATTAGCATTGCTGGCCTTTCTCTCCTTTTTATCACATGGTCTTACCGGGTTCTGACGTGAGCACGAACACCTTCGGAGACATTCTCCTTGCCAGCGATCTGAAGACAGGACGCGAGTGTTACTGCGTCCTCGACAGCCTGTGTGGCACCATTCCCAGAAGCAGGAAGGAAAGAATGTGCGCTGTCACCTATTTGCACAACCCGTGCATTAGGCGAAAGCCAACTAGGCTGAGGGTTTCTCCAGAGCAGCTCAAAATTAATGATTGTCTTGGGTGGTGTGCACTTTACTAGTCGCTTGAACATGGGAGACCACCCGGCACCTGGCATTTCATCCATACCCTTGAGGACTTCGTCGTAGTCGATGGTGGCGTTCCAACTCTCCTGCTCTGTACCTGTAACGTCATGGTTCATGATCCAGATCATGGTATCCGGGCGAGTGAGTGTAAGCGCATATGTGCTAGGTCCCAGCCAGGTGCGGACGATTGGATGTTTGCCGTCGATCATGTGGAAAAACTCCTTGACCTCCGGATCCTTGTCAAGGTTCTCGATGGGGAATGCGGCACGCCACATTGCTCTGCCGGACGATCTAGCGCGTACTTGACCACCGACGAGCTTCTGTGACTTTGAGCCAACTCCATCTGCTGCGATGACAACGTCGGCCTCATATCGCTGACCATCATCGCACACCACACCGGCCTTGTTCTTGCTCGAATCTTCGAAATAATCAACAACACGACGACCAAACTCGACGTTGACACCAAGCCTCTCCACCTGCTTGACAAACATCTTGTACACGAGGGGTCGCATCTGAAAAGTGCCTGGGGGAGTGCCGGGGTCAAGGCCTTGGGCCTTGAGCCTATCGGCAACTCTGAGAGGCTTGATCATTTGCTCACCAGAATGCTTAAAAGTCTCGATCCAAGCATCATGGAGGCCAATCGCGTCATATTCGGCTTTCATCTCAGGCCAATGCTTGAAAAATCTGGTTGCACTGAGTCCCATAAAGTACATGTCGCCGGCAGTGTTGATGTCGGCATTGCGTTCAAGGACACGAACGTTATGGCCTTTACGGAGGCACTCAATGGCTGCTGTGAGACCAGCTAGACCAGTGCCAATGATGAGCACGTCGATGTCCGTCGATGGGTAAGACCCTACAGTCTTGGTCTCCATGATGATCTAAGGTGAAGTTCGTAGTAGATTGGAATCGATGGAAAGATCGGCTTGAATCCTAACAACAATGCAACTGGATGTGACAACACTTTTGTGTGCTACATAATTATCTCGGCGATGTAGACCGACCGGTCCGTCTGCTCATCGTGTCGCCTCATCGGCCATGATCAGAGGCCGAGCTATTGTATCGGGTCTCCAGAAGAATTCACCGACACAGAGGAGCAAGACGAGAGTAGCCTATGACGATCACAACGTCCTACACAGGCGACGCAGACAAGAGGCCTGTTTTGACTTTCCGACCCATGACAGCAACAAGTCGTGTCTACATCGAAGTCCGAGGAAAAGGCACATGGGTACTCACACAGATCCTGCTGCAGGCCTAAAGTACCTTGCACATATTTGCGGGACGATGCCTACAGTGAGGTAGGTAACCTCAAGACGATACTCGACGGCCCGGCCCGCCGGCTGGTAGATAAGGTATGATCGCGGAACAGCATCCAAGGCTGCCTGCAAGATATGTCTACAGTTCGTACTACTGCAGTTGTGTATGTACTTCAGCACAGACCAGCTTTTCCCCCCTCCCAGATCGGCTCGACAGACTTCCAAGTTCCTTCGCCTAAGATCATGTTTACGATGGTCCATTCAACTTACCACACTTGCAAGATGCCGTTTGGATATGGGCTTGAGCAATTAACGAACCAAATTCGACTAGTCCAATTCAGTGAATATCCTAGTTTGAAGATGAGGCAAATGCTTATTCTCGAGGGTGGCCGGCATCCTTGCCACGCAAACTAGGATGCCATAGCCAAGGTATATGCGCTTGATGCGTGGCGTACGATGCAAGTCCGAAAATGCCAGCCATTGTTTCATCTTTCTGTCAAAGCATAGTGATGATCATGTGGCTTCCCGGCTAGATTGCGTTATGTGGAGCGACACAGCACAATCAACTTGAGACCGAGGACGAGCCCCTCCCGGAGGCGCCCTCACCACCTCTACACTTGTTCCAATGGAGTCCGCCAATAGTGTTCGTGTACTACACCTCTTGGCCGGTCATTGCCCAGGCCGGGGGGCCGGGAGCCAAGTCAACACTGCCTTGAGTAAACTCCCTCAGGGTGACCGGACATGTAAGATACTCAGAACGACGATCACTGCGATCATTGTCGTAAACGGCCGCCAGATATCTATATCCTGGCAACAGACTCTCCCGTTGAGGCATGAGGCCGGTACTGGTGCATGTATCTCCTCGCGTATTTTACCGGCCTGGCAACCCATGCACCTGTCCTGAAGAGGTTGGAGAAGGACGACGCGATAGTCGTTGTTGGAGTGCGATACGAAATCCATCGCTTCCATCCAATCGGCTTACTTATGACGCTTTCTCAGAATTATCACTGTCAATCTTCTCGTCTTTGGCTACACATCCTCAGGTTCCCATTACTGATCGTAGGACGGCACAGACATGGTCCGCCGAACAGCGCCCACACGTAAGGACTCTCACGTACGCTGTTGGAGGGTTTAGGGATCCAACGGCTTGGTCAAACCCTTTTCATCCCCATGTATGCATCTTGTACACTTTTCTTGGTTATGGTGCAATTGGTATATCTCCGGAGTAGGGTTGATGATTCATGATGCATTAGTCGACACACGTTTTTCTGGGTAATGCTGCAGTCTCCAGCCCAATGTACCTAGATGCCTGCAGATCAGGAAGTGGTGAACGATCTTCCCAGCCCAGCCAGACACCCTTGCACCCACGAAGAGAATGTGTCACCTCAAGCTTTTGACAGAAGGACGATCATCCTTGCTCTGTGCTCCTCCATCCTCGATCCGCGGTGGATGCATGAAGTATATCTCGGTGTCTGCCTTTACGCGAGCAAGTTAACAACTGCGTTTCATCCACTTCCTGGGATCAATCTTTTTCTTTCGAACTCGACGTGCAAACATGCAGCCTATCACGCTACTCTTTGCAGCCGCTGCCTTCGTGGCACTCGGAGTCTTCTCATTCATCAACAATGTACGAAAAATAAACAAAAAGACTGAGCACAGGTTGCCTGGGCCAACTCTGTTGCCGGTGATTGGCCGCGTACATGATATGCCCATCAAACATATGTGGAAGAAATTCAAATCTTTCGCTGATGAGTTTGGACCCATATATTACACAGAGATGCTTGGCACGCCTTTCATCATTGTGTCTGATGAGAAGATTGCTGAGGATCTCCTCGTGAAGAAGGCGAAGTACAATTCAGATCGACCCGCAGTACCATCATTGTTCGATTCTAAGAGTACACATGGATCCATGGAGTATCTCCCACTCATGGGACATAATCGTATGTTACCTGACTACATTCATCCATGATCATCTGACTGACATGGATCGTAGAGTACTGGGCTCGACAGCGCCGCTTTACCCATGGCTATCTCACACAAGCTACCAACGCTCAGTATTATGGCATCATGAATCATGAGGTCAAACGATGGATGTTCCGTCTACTTACCGATCCCGATGGGTTCAACTTCACATTAGAAGACATGGCATCGAAGATCATGTGCACGCTGAACTGGGATGAGCCGGACCTCAGTGAGTACTGTATCAAGAGCGCATGGGGCCTGCTCACTCAGATGTCCCCGGCCGGTCCTATCACGAACATCATTACTCCACTTTGGAAACTACCCGAAGCGATCAACCCTTGGAAGAAGGCTGAGCACAAGAGGCACGATGAACAACAAGCTTGGTGGATGGAAAACCTTGTAAGGACCAAGCAGAAGATGAAAAACGGCACTGCACGCTGGAGCTTCACTCGTCAATTCCTCGAAACTGAAAAGACTAATAACCTCTCTGGAGATTATGAAGCTTCTTCCGTACTGGGAATGCTTGCTCTCGTTGGCATCTTCACGATCGCTGGGCCGTTGAACTACTTCTTGGTCGCTATGGTTCACCATCCGGAATGGATGAAGAAGGTTCAAGACGAGGTTGATCGGGTTTGTGGTGATCGCCTGCCTGTCATAGATGATATGCCTCAACTTCCCATCCTTCGTGCTTGCATCAAAGAATCCATGCGCTGGCGGCCAAACGTCCCCACAGGTGTTGCACATGAAACCGAGAAGGATGATTATTACAAGGGCTACTTCATCCCCAAGGGTGTTCGTATCCTCCCACTCGACTAGTAAGTCCGTTGTCATATAACATAAAGTAGCCGGATACTAATCAAGAGCCTCAGTGCTTTCCTTCTCAACCCCGTCAAGTATCCCGATCCCGAGAGCTATCGCCCGGAGCGTTGGTTGGAAGCCAGCTGGCCTACTTTTCAGGAGCCTCTCACTCAATTTCCTAACATCAAGGGTATGACCTCCTTCGGATTCGGTCAGCGCCAGTGTCTTGGCATGAGTCTCACTCAGGACGAGCTACTCGTTTCTTGTGGCGCTCTTGCGTGGTGCTTCACGTTGAAGCGCAAGGTTGATCCCGCGACTGGATTGGAAATCGAGGTACCCACGGATGAATCCGGGTCACTGTTGATCATCAAACCCGATCCCTTTCAGATGGCCTTCGACCCTCGAAGTGAGAAGAAGACAGCTGCCGTCATTCGTGAGTGGCGGGAAAGCGAGACTCAAGATAAGCAAGCACGAGAGGATTTCCTCAAGGAAGCAGCAATGAAAAATGCACAGGCTGCATGATATATTGGCTCTTGAAGACTATGAAATCACGGCAGACCTCGCCATCAGAACATGGAAGCTCTACGTCAACAATTTTCATCAACAGGAAGAACGAGATCGGTAAGGTCTTCATTTAATACATGTCAACAACTTGGCAATCTTTTTATTCGAGTTTATCTTGTATAGCCGAAGATGCCCAATATAGATCGCGTATCAATAGTAATTGCTCTGACAGAACTTTGTCAACACTGCAATCAATAGGCAGAGTCTGTCCATAGTCGATGCTGGTCACAGCCGTGGTCGTGGACATCTTCAGAGCACGTGGTGAGAGCACGTGGTGAGAGCATCTTAATTTTGCCAATTGCACGACGTGAGAATAGACTTATGCTACGGCACTTGGTTCATGCAGTTTTAGCTTGTAGATTGACGCTAGCGTGAGAAGTACGAAGTCCGGATTGTTTAGTGGCTGGTCAGACCCTGGCCGCTCATAAGTCTTGACGACATCTCCCCGGCTTCCAAAAATGGGGATCCGATACATAAAGTCCGCCTTGATCCCCTGCACACTTCTGTCAATTCTTCCGGTACAGGAAGCAGATCCCTGGTCTTGGGACAAAGTGCATGCAATTTGCAACCTACAATTCAAATGCGCATCGGCCTTTCTGCGTCAGCGATAGGCTTCGGCTTCGACCGAGCCATGAGTGTACTTGGCCTGACGATTCGAGGAGTACACATCGGTGGCTTTAGGCGCGCAATCTTGCAGCGACTTTCCCTTATGTATCTGGAGTAATAATACCAGCAGTCGTGATATTTGTACAACCACGAGTTTGAGATCTCTGAAAACTAGGCGTGCTTACTTGGTACCTTATCTGCTTTCACAACCATTTGAGCTGGCAGTGGCAGGGGTTTTCGACGAAAGCCCTCGTACAGTGTACAAATGCGGGATATATGTCGCGGCGCCAAACATTTCTGGTATCGGGTCCCACTCCCAGTTGAGCCTCGATGGTACACTGTCACGCTAACGAGCCTGGCGCGCCTGGTGCGCCTGGTACGCCTCTGCCAGCCATCGTGAGTGGGTAGCAGAAAGATCACAATACATCGCAATCGTGGTGAGGTGCGAGGAGGCGAGGCCGATTGACGATGACCAGTCCATGTTTACAGTTCTAGGCAGCCTGAGCGTTGTAGCACACTCGCTTACCTGTAGCCGATGACAATGGCAATGTTCAAGTCAAGCCAATCTGCAATGTGGCATGGATGCAGGTGTTGTGTCACTGGGTCAACCCGGTGTTGACTCTAATTGGCTTGTCTGTTACCTTCTTGGGTGCTGCGATAAGGATAGTTGATCAACCTGGACGTCTCTGCTGATGGCGAGAACCTGCAGTGATGCTGCGTGTTTGCGTTCTTTGATCGATGTTGTCTAGTCCACGTCGACGAATCCATATGAGCACGGTGAACAATGATTATCGGTCGATGCATTATCAAGTAGGATGAATGCGACACCTGAGCTGATAACAACGGGACTGGGGGCTTCGTGGCTGTATCGCTCAAGGCCGTATGCTTACTCCGCATTATTCGTGAACGCTCCCTTTCATTGGCAAGGTACGCACCGGCATCGTGATTCATACAGCTACATTAGCCAGATGCAGTTCCGTTGTGGGAGTGCTTCTTGGGACCATGGCTAGAACAATGACTTGATAGGTTTATCTTACAAACTACATGAAAAGGACAGGGTCGCCCTCTGTCTGATGCTTGATATGTAAGATATATTCGACCAACACTTCAGTGGAGTCCTCTTAGATGTCTCAAATCACAGTCGGGATAATAATGGTGGAAAATATTGTCATACTTTTCATATATACAGATGGCAATCCGAGGAATGAGAGAAGTGACTCGTGGTCATTTGTGGTCACTGCGACATCTCATTCAAAGCCTTACAGCGAAGATACAGATTTTGAAAAGGTGTCGTGCTGAACACGATTAAGTTGGATTCTGAACTCAGGCACGTCAATATTCGCAATGTCGATCAGTGGAAAACATGAGCGACAATAGAACAGCGCGACGAAGACCTGCCAGAGCACAACGCAAGGCGAAAAATCACGAGTTTGCTAGTGTGCTACTTCAAACTTCGGAACAGTGTGCCATGTGCCATGACGCGAAAAGTAGTAATGCAATAAGATACATATCCTGCCAGAAAGGATGTAATATCGTGTCTACATGCTGCACTACACAGCCCACAGCTACCCCAGTCACTCCTATCTTATGCGAAGGATATCTCTCCTTCCGGAGAAGAACATAACAGCTGCGCCAGCCACGCCTCCAAGGATAACAGGCATCGCGCCTGTGACTGCTGAGGAGATCACAGCAAGTGCCGAGCCTGGAGGTCCAAAATGCTTCGGCTTGACCTTGTTACGCATCTTCATGGCCTTGTCGCTGTCCACGAATTCCTTGATCTCGACGATTTTCGTCCCGTCATCATTCATGCTCAAAAGCATGATGCACTCGTTCTCCCATCTTCCTCCGGAACCCTTTGCCAATTCGCCATCCATTTTCGCATGTATGATAACAGCGTTCGATGCAACATCTTCGTATATTGCTTGTGGGATCATCTTGAAGCTCTTGAAGACGGACGTGATGCCGGCAGCGTGCGCCCCATATTCCTGCTTGCTACGTGCAGGCATACCCAACGATTCGGGAAGTATCTGGTGTTTGCCATCGTCGTCTAATTGAGAGAGAATCTGATCTGGAGAGAGCGCGCTGTAGGCTTCGAGCAACGCATAAGCTGTGGCTAAACGGTTGGAGGTACCGATGTCCATGATCTTGTATGGATTGGCTATATGAGGAGCGTTTTTTTGGTTCCTCACGGTGTGATACAATTGAAACAATATACGGTTCGCTGTTTCTCAACGTGTTGGCAACGATACTACTGCAGCATGGAAGCCGACCTACTACTGGGATCTTTTCGATCCCTCGTCACCTCGCGTTTCGGACCATCCACTAAACACTCTACTACAAACATATCGTACAACTATATGCGCCAGCCTTAGCGGTGACAAACAGTACAATCAACCGAATGCATGCTGATCTCGGAGGATTACATTGCACATTTGGGGATCCGATAGCACGCAGCTGCAAGGATGCGGGGACGATCAGGGATGACGCTTTCATCTGATGCAGGTAAAGCTCCACCGCGCAGGGTTCTCGCGGCAACCTATCAATTCGTCTCTCATCCAAGCTTTCGGTGTCCGGACTGGCTAACAAAGCGCGAGTACTCAGTTCCGGGGTTTGTATGCAAGTCGAACTCAGCATGTGATTATTGAAAGGCTGCAATAACTCATGATGTCTGCCTCTGCGATTGTTTCCTCACCTTGTTGCAGTGTCTTTTTCTTTTCTTGTCCTTGTCACAACACAAATTCACCATGTCTAAGAATATCCTTGTCACCGGCGCCACAGGCAAGCAAGGCGGTGCTGTTATCGACTCTCTCCTGGATTTACCAAATGCTTCAGACTACACGATTCTAGCAGTGACGCGCGATGCCAGAAGTGGCAGCGCGCAGAAGCTCGCTGGGAAGGCTGCATCTATCAAGCTCGTCGAGGGCAACCTGGACGATGTTCCGACATTATTCAAAAGCGCAAGTGAGGTTGCAAAACAACCCATTTGGGGTGTCTACTCGGTCCAAATCTCAATGGGCAAGGGAGTCACGTTCGAGGGCGAAGTCAAGCAAGGTTGTGACCTTGTTGACGAGAGCGTCAAGCACGGGGTCAAGCATTTCGTTTACAGTAGTGTCGAGCGAGGCGGTGACGAGAAGAGCTGGGACACGCCGACGCCCGTCCCCCATTTTCAAACAAAGCAGCTTATCGAGATCCACCTTCGTGATCACGCTGCTCAGATGGGCTGGACTATCCTCCGACCAGTGGCATTCATGGACAATCTTCAGCCCGCATTCCCTACAAAGGTTTTCATGACTGCTGTGCACAACACCCTTGGCGATAGCAAGCCAATGCAATGGGTCGCAACCGCAGACATTGGATATTTTGCAGCACAGGCCTTCGCTAAGCCCGAGGAGTGGAACCACGAGGCAGTCGGATTGGCTGGCGCTGAGTTGACCGTGCCGCAGCTCGACAAAGCCTTCGAGAATGCTACCGGATCACCCCTAGGTACCACATTCTCATTCCTTGGATCCGCGCTCATGTGGGGCGTCTCTGAACTCGGTCATATGATCGGCTGGTTCGGTAGTGATGGCTACAGAGCCGACATCCCAGGATTGAAAAAGATCCATCCCGGTCTTATTGATATGGAAACCTGGATCAAAGAGAAGAGTGCTTTCAAAAGCAAATAAAATGTAGCTCTTTTCCGTTCGGTCGGGTCCTACTCACTACTATGTAAGTATAACAACCCAGAGGGCCTTACACTTTCCGGGTCCCTGCATTGTGCCTGAAATTTGTCAGTCATAGTTTCACTGGTGTTATCTGGCAGATGAGCGCAAGACGCTCTTTCTGGGACGATCGCAGCCACCTACGAATGCTCTCTTCGATTGCAGACTCCGCATTGAGCATTCGATACTTGGCTTAGCCGGTCTCGACCAAAGATCCATGCTTGAACGGGCGCTATTTCGCACTATTTTCAAGCTTAATATTAAACTAAACGATCGAATCTTTGTCGCCTCCGCATTTTTCAACGCACGTGTCACATCCACCGCTTTTGGCCCCCTCCGCGCTGTAATCCAACGCTGCTCATTGGCTATGTCGTCCACCTCCTCCAATGTTTCCAGCTGCCTGTCTTGGTTATGCCTGTTTTGACAACGATCGCTCGCAATTTCCCATCCGTGCTCAGGAGGTAGTGTCGGAAACGTCTTGATCCGGACTCATACCAAAACATGTTAAGAATCACCAAGCACCAGACTACTAGCACCGGCGCTGCCTAATTGAGGCCTCATCGTTGGCCGTGAGACCCCACAACAGCACCAACGAAGTCATAATACAAATTGGGGTGAGGTAATTGGTTGGTTGATTTTCGCTGGGAGCGGTACTGATTGCAACTATGACGTGAAACCGTACTCTGTCCCGTCCATAGCATCTTATTGGATTCGAATGGTGGGATAATTTGAAATTAGCACAACAAGGAGGGTAAAGGCATGGTGATCGCGCCGTTTTGGTAAGGAATGTAAGGTATTCAAGACAAAGTACAAATAACAGGTAAGAGAACATTGTCGCTTTCATCTTTTCTCACCTCATCACCTCACATTCGTTTTCCTTGCGCAAAGAAGATTCATCCTTGTCAACGAGTCTATCTACCACTAATCATAATGCGTGTCTCCACTGTTGTTGCAGGCCTTGCGGCCACTGTCCCTGCTTTCGCTCAAAGACCCGAAAACACCACCATCTGCAGCTACTACACCACTGCTCTCCTGAAGGACGACACTGGCGCCAACCAGTTGACCCTCCTGACCCTCCTCGTGAACACAGTTGTCATTGGCAACTACACGAAACCCAATGTTGGCGTCGCCGTCCCTGGTATCCTTGCCAAGGGTAACTACATGGGAACCGAAGTCAACCTCCTGCCTTACTTCAACGGCGGACTTGCTTCGTCCAACCGTGGTGGCAGCTCCGGTGTCGCCATCAACTTCCTTGACGACGGTGGTGCCGCTCCTCTCATGAAGAACATGCCTTCCAATGGCAAAGACTCGAAGCAGTACATGCTCCTCACACACTTGTACCAGTACTTCGGTGCCCTCCTCGGTTGCTCCGCCACAGGCTTCCCTGCCTACGCTGGCTTTGGCTCCCAAGCCTCCGTCCACAGATTCATGGACCTCGATGCCGCCGAGGTCGGTTGGTTCATCCAGAACGTCGCGCTTGCTGCTGCCTCGTTCGGCGTCGCTGAGGCCGACATTGCCATTGTCGGCAAGGCTCTCAACTCCATCTTCAACGTCAAGTGCGCTCCCCCCACCACTGTCATCCCCGCTCAGGGACCCCAGCTCCAGTCCATCTGCCAGGCCGACGACTGCGTTCTGTCTCCTAACGCTACTTGCGCCGCTTACCCCATGACCATGGAACCCGCCGTTGCCAACTCCACCCTTGCCGGCGGCGCAATGTCCAACTCCACCAGCGGCAGCATGTCCAACTCTACCAGCCCCAAGAGCCCCTCAGCCACGCCTTCATCGTACACTGGCGGTGCCGTCAAGGCCGGTGCCGCTCTCGGCGCTGGTCTTCTCGGTCTCATTGCTTTTGCTTTCTAAGCGTTAGCTATGGCTTTGATCCATCACCCTTTGTAACATTACGTTACTATTTCGTATCTCATTTCTATATTTCTTTTCTATCTCTCTATCACATTTGGGAGGCGTTGTGGATGGCTCTTGATCCCAGATCCATCTATGCAAAGACAATTAATTAAACAACTTTACATCTTCATATTGCTTTATTTGATGTTATATAATGTGCTTCACAGTGTCCTCTTGGTGGTGCACGTGCTTCGTTGTATGGTCGGTTGAAGTCCTTCTGCATAGATCTCGAAGGTAGCTTAAGTGTGGTATGAGACACAGACGTTAAGATTTTCCGCTTCCACTACTGAAGCGCATCTGCAAGGTACAATATCTACGTGAGAATCATGAAGACCTCATAACTTCGATTTCTTCTTCCCAAAGAAATCACCACTAGCATACTTGACAAATTCATCCGTCAACTGCGCCCTTCGCTCCCTCGGGATCGACTGTCTGATAGCCTCGATAGTCTTTTCCTCCTCACTCCACCTCGTGACTTGCTTACCGATCCACCCAGAACACTCGTCAGCAGTCGCAGTGACCTTCTCCATCGGGATCAAATGTCCAGCATCGAGCACGACCTCGCTGACGCGACCTTTGGCTTGGCCACCACTGCCTCCGACCCCAACACCCGTCATAGCCATCTTGTCTGCACGCAGATGAGGTTGCGATAGACTCGACTCAGCGCCAAAGATGTACAGAACACTTGGATTGAGGAAGGGCAGTCGCTGGAACACAGCCAGTGCCTCGGGGCGATAAAATGGCGATATGTCCTCGAGGGAGACATCGACATCACCATGTGTCAGCGGACTCGGCGCAGTCAATGGAGCCGGATTCAGTGGACCGGGGAAGTTGCCACGCATGAATGTCGCGACTTCCTGGTGTTTACTGGTGGTGAGCGTCACTTCCTCTGGTTCATGAGTTGGGTAGAGCTCGGATGGCAAGTCACGGATGCCGTGATCGATCCACAAGTCCAGGACTCTGGGGTCCCAGGTCTGGTAGAATTTGGATTTCTTGAAGGCGGTTCGAGCGGCTTCGCGGCTGGGCCATCGGTCTCGTCGCCTTGTTGATGCTTTGGCTGGCGCGTAATTGCCTTCTGGGTTCGTGACTCGCTGAATCACTGGGTCTATGAGGATCAGAGTCGTGAAAAGACTCGGATGTATCAGTGCCAAGTTCGCTAGATGGAATCCGCCCATGCTGTGGCCTACGCCGATGAACGGAGGAGACATCTGAGCGCGGAAATGGTTAATCATGAGGAAGAGATCTCGTGAATGGTCGTACCACGACGCTTGGGGTAATCAGCTCTGCCATACTTTTCAGCTTGTTCATTCACTTACGGTCATTGCCTAGTGTCTTCTCGTTGATCACTCCAGATTGCCCTTGATGTGCTGCGTCCGCGATCCATATGCTCCGTATACGAATGTTATTAGCCTTCAACTTCGCGTAGAGCTCGTCCCAAAGAGGTTCATAAAGCTCCTGAGAACCGTCAGCGATCTAGGATACAAGTGTTACAAGTGCATCACTTACCTTGGGAAATCCATTCGCGTGAGCACCGATAATAGTCAAGTCTCCTTTGCGTGGATGTGGATTATCCTTTGGTGTGTATTGCTTTATTGCAAGGAACAGAGGATCTTCGCTTGATTCTGCAGTGGCGAGCGGATATTCACGTATATACGAACACGGCAAGACGTGCTCCGTCAGAGCGAACACAGAGGTTGACATTGGAAAGAAGAGCAATGATACCGAAGAATGATCGTGACCTAGTATTCCAAGTAGCTATACTGTAGAGTAACGAGAAATTATACACAAGGCTTCACCACTGTCACTAGAAATGATTGTATCTACAGCGTGGTGTATATGGTATACAAGAGGTGGTTTATGGTCCATACTCGAGAGATCGACCTTACCGAGGCTTCTTAAGATTGCCGAACGTGACCGACCCTTGGCATCTTCGCGGCACAATCACTGCAGCACATGCCGGTTCTTCTGTCCTCTGTGCAGCATCTAGGGTGTTCCTTAATGGCGACCTTCTCAGATCACAATTCACATAGAAATGATCTCATCGTACATCATGAACGACAGAATAATGATGGTTATTGTCAAGGAAAGTAAAATACTATATATGTCAGACAATATACACTATCTGTAGCAAATCAGCTGAGTGGCGCAGCGGAAGCGCGCCGGGCTCATAACCCGGAGGGCCTTGGATCGAAACCAAGCTTAGCTACGATTTCTTTTGTCTTTTTGCAATACAGCACAAATCAATCGGCTAGAGCCACCGGAGCGTCGACTTTTGCTATGTATTCGTTCCCAATAATCTCATATGTTTTTGATGTGATGCTAATCAACGCTTGAATTTTGTGTTGTTCTCGCGCTGCCTTGCTTTAAAATCGCGGACAAATGTGAAGAGAAGGTGGGCTTGCGATATGTCATTGCAGATCCATGCTTTGTCCTATCTGAGCTTTCTGAATCACTATCATTCCGATTCTAACCATCAAATCCAGATTCAAGCCCCCCTAAGGTATCTAAATGACTTCGAATATCTCTACATAACTTAACTACCTTATCGGCATGTCCTGCATAAGTTGAGATTCCAGACGTTTGAGTATTGGCTTGGTGATGTATGACATCATTATTGCCGCTACCACATGCGTGGAACAATGAAACTACCCTACGTTACTGACACTGGATTGATGGATGCTCGAGGTAAAAAAGCCAACATACGGAGTTCGAGAGGGTTGCACGTTGCTGTTCTCCTTTGCTGTGCTACACTAAAAGCCTTCGAATCGACGTCAGGCGCTCATACAGTAATTGGGTGAACCCAGAGACAGCTGAAATCGCTTCTAAGTCACATATTGTTTGATGGAATAATCGTGACTGGAAGCTCCTACCTCGAACTCATTAGATCTTCTATTTCACATCAGCTTCATATTGGACTTCGTGCAGCATAAGGTGCCTTACAATGGAGCACTACAAGCCTCACCCGAGCGCCACATTCGAAGGCTACTATTCGAAATTCAAGTTACCCTCAGGCGCTCACCTGGCTCTCATCATCTGTACAGTACCGGGAGCGACGAAGAAGCCGCACATGATATCATTTACATATGTACCGCGAGATACATCAAAGATCTACCAAAAGGAGCTCTGGGTAGAAAGACTTGATATGCCTGTGCCGTCAGCTTCTCCATCAGGCTCAGGTGTTACTTTCGAACAGCATTTCCCCGGCGGTCGTGTGATATGTCACGAAGACTCGACAACAGAGTATGCCATTGCCAACGAACACTTCAACTTTACTGCAAAGACAAAGTCCCGTACACCGTGGTCACCATCGATGTCTACTCCGGAAGGATTGTTGGTTTACTTTCCAATACCTCTTCATTGGCATGTGCAATCCCTCTCAAGCAAAGTGGACTTTACGCTTCAGATCCATGACCACGAAGGAACGTCTCTACCACAAGTAGATCGATCCGGTAAAGCACTGGTGCACCAGGAGAAGAATTGGGCCAACTCGTTCCCATCTGCGCATATCTGGGTGCAAGCCCGAGACGAAGCCACCAACAGTGGAATTTGTATCGCCGGAGGCCAGATCCTGGGACTGGAGGCTTACCTACTGGGGTATATGTCCAAGAACCCATGCCACAGTCTTACGTTTCGACCACCTCTGGCCGTACAAGTCGGAGGATGGAGTCCGACGATGCAAGCTACACCGAAGTGGGAAGATCGGACTTTCGAACTCAGCGTACAATCCTGGACACAGAAACTCGTTGTCAAGGCCCGTGCTCCCAAGGGAACCTTCTTCGGTCTCAGCTCGCCATTCGCGGAAGGACACCGAGAAAACTTCCTGGGGCAAAGCTTCGAAGCTGACATTACAGTCGAGGTATGGGAGGCAGAAGGGTGGCTGTTGGGAGGATGGAGAAAGGTCCAAGAGGAGCACTTCAAAAGGGGTAGTCTGGAATTCGGTGGAGCCTATTATGGCCAAGCTGGAACGGAAAAGAGGCGGAATTGAAGTCGTTCCTGTAGTATCGCACAGGATATGGCCATACGCTAACATTAGCTGATATGATCTTGCATATCGAAGTGGTGAAGGCAGCAGGAAGGACGCTTCCAAGGTAGAGCAACCAGTTCTATCGACCATACGCAACTGTTAAGTTTTATTGTCATCCAGTACATAATCCCACTAGGTGCTGGCCACTTCATCAAAAAGGGCTTGTGGTTTAGTGGTATAACGTCTTCTTAGCATCTTCGGTTGATCAATCGTGGCTCTGACTGAGTGGAGAAGGTCCCGCGTTCGATTCGCGGCTAGTCCAACTTTTTGTACTTTGGAAAGTATAGTAAAAGTCGTTCAATGACCAAGTAATCCTGTCGTCAATAAATCTTCGTTCCTGCAGGATAATTACGAGAGCAATGGTCAATTGAAATTTCTCGGAGTGCCCGTGCATCCGATACATTTCAGGGTCTGACCAACGCCGCGATGCCTTTAGCCGAGACCGGCCTGAGTGCTCGAAAAAGCTCGTTATGAAAGATTTCTCCGGAAGGTGGTCCGGGGAAAATAGACCTCGGCTTGCAATACCTTATCGCCGCGCTAGGCAATTTTCTCCTGTTCACCGGAAGGACTTCATCCCATCTCAATATCAGAGTAAAGGTGTGGGACAACCTCCTTGTATATCGTCAGTGGCTTCGTCTAATGTTGCTGTTCACATGACCCAATCAGCACCCTTTAGCCTGTCTGACCCTATAGTATGGTACAGAGGTTTTCGTGGTCGCTTCTACTGGCATGAACTTCAAGCACAAGTATCGGCATGGATTTGGACATTGAGCCGCAAGATCCCGGCCCTTGTTTGTGACGACGAACGGTCGCCCTGACGATCTTTGCAGAAGGAACCCTGAGCTTCATCTGCTACGCAATGCAGTAAATATTGTAACACATTATCGACACCAGACAATATAACGACTCAGTTCAGCTTTGAACTTTCTTCGACCGAGTCGTGAAGACGGGATGCTGGGTCCAATTTACTCCGGATAATTTCCGGAAGGCAGTCAAGGATATCCTAGGCTACGTTCTCGGTTTATCCATATGGCAGGTGTTGAGAAGTTGATCAACGCGCTCTGCCATTCGGCCGCCCTGACCTGTGATTGCTTGATGGAAGAACCCAGCAGAGCGGGCCCTCCATTTGTCACATGAAAATCATTGGATCAAGCAAGGCATGATTGCATAGAACTGCAAGCGTGGCACGGTCATCGCATCATGCTTGTGTAAGCCCCACATAGTCAGGCCCTTATCGCCGCAAAGTGAGAAAATCATAGACGTGAGAAACATCTGAGGTGTGTCTGCAGTACTTGGAAATGACAGTGTTGCCGAATCGGATGAGCGTGGGGACGTGAGGGCAGCATGCGCGAGGGGTCCGAAGGTCCTCCCTTCCATCCTGTGGTTCCAGGCTCCTTGTAATGGCCTGGTCATGTACTTTGAAACAATGTTTTGGGAGGACTTACAATAGCTGTTATTCGTAAGCTTCGACAATCGTCTTAAGGCCCTTCCTGCTTGAGCAAGACAGATACGAAGAGCACGAAAGCCAAAAGTACATGCATACGGTCAGCAATACTGTGACAGCGAAGCGCACGATTGAATCATCGCGTCAGCAGCTGCCAATCTGTGGCACTGTTGCTCGACCTTGTAAATCATCAGGAGGGCTGACCGGCCCGCAGTACGCAAACGTGACGCATGATAAGCATGTGCAACGACCTGAGATTTGTCAAAAGGCCAAGGTAAAGACAAGGATGCAATTTCTGAGCCTTGATGGTGCAACTCCACGTCTGTGGGTAAAGGAGCACACACATCCGGGCCTTTCGAGACTGCAACAACTATTGAGACTGGCTGGTAATCGATCTGCGAGTCATGCTAAGCGGATACAGCGCGAAGAGAGTTGGAAGCGGCAGTCGGCTGCTGTCTCATGGCTGGGCGCGTGTTCTTGATTAAAGATCAGCCAGAGACTATACTGCACGATATGAGTGATTGCTCTATGCGAAGAGGGCACGCGATTCTGACAGTGTGGAACAGCAACGATCACAGGACAAGATAGGAGCGGGATGTCTGACGTCTCAGGGCATGATGGCGCCCAGGCTTGCAGCACATTGTGTAGATGAGAAAAGAGGGCGACAGTTCCCGCTGCGGGCGTTGCTCGGAGGTAAGGTAAGGTAGGCAAACTATAGCCGAAATGCGTACAGCGCAGTACGGCAAGTTGAAGTACTTCAGAACATGATCAAGTACCACGCACAGTAGAGATGTGAATAGTGGCATCTTGTCTCCTTCAACAGCTCCACTCTGGAGGGGCAAGCAGGATGCAGGAGCAAATCATTAAAGGCCGCATACAGTACGTAAAGTTCAGGTAACAACAAGGTAAGGTAATCTTGGTGTTGGGTCAGTAGCTGCCTCTCAATACCCCTCTTCGGCCAGCCCCATACAGTCCATGTACTCATACTTTGTCGTCTCCAACTTGACTCATTCGATCTATGCCTATACCTGCCTCCATTTGCGAGTGAGGGAATCTGTGGCACCGAATTGTCTCCCACGTGTCTCTCTCTCGGTAACACCACGGCTACTTCTGCATGACCCACGTTTGTTTGCCCTTTTGTAATACATACTCAATTCCCACTTCTCCATGACTTCTCTTGCGGTCAAGACTTGGTGACAGACAAACCACAAGCCACACGAGGAAAAGCCGCTTTGCGCGATCGTCTTCACTTGCCGGTCCGTGCTCACTCCGAAAAACCACGAACCGCAAAGGCAAAGCAACACACTTGCACCGCAACTAATTCGTCTTCTTTCTCTTCCGATTGGGGCCGTGGTCGCTCAGTTGATCTTTTCGCCAAACGCATCTGCCTTGTACTTTTTCGGTCATCGTGAAGGAGCTGGCTTGTTGATTTCCTGCTATCCGCTGCCTGCTGAGACTTTCGCATCTCCGCACACACTGTCGATTCAAAGGTAAGAAAATAATACTGGCCTCGCTTTGCCCTGCCTTGCTGCGTTATACACAAATATCCCAATTACCATCTGCCACCAGGGCGTCTCCATGTACGTTTCTTCAGCTCCATGAAGCTGCGGACATATCCATGATTCTGCACCTTGTTTGATGCTGTTCTTTCTGCATGTGTCTATCTTTTCTCTCACTACAATCATGATCTGTTGGCCAGATGAGCGGACTCCACAAGATTGTGTCTGAGAAGGTAGTTTTCTTGCCTCTTCAGTGGTTTTTGCACTTCCTCTACACAAGCTGTTTCTTCACAAGCGTTAGAAACAAAATTTCTTAAAGTCACCACTCTGACAAACGCAGTCTATACCGTCGCTACACCGGATTCGCAGTGACTCAGAGTCATCCTGTCACCTGAGACTTGCATCCGAATCACAACCACTTCGCGCATCCATCAACAACTCATCCATACCTGCGCAAGCCTCCGAGAACAGCCCGCTAAGGGAATTGGCGGTACGGACAGGGTGCGGGGAGGTCGTTGTGTCTGACCTTGCCCGAATAGCAAAAATTATTTGCGCGTTTCCGGCGTCTCCGATTGATTTCATTGGAAATCGCCCTTCTTGGGCCTACTGATCTGTCGGATCACCAGTCGTTTGATCAACTTTTCCCTCTATATCCAGCTATCTGAGAGAACGGACAACCATGTCTTCAGCAGCAGGATTTTCATATGCGCAAGCCGCACAAGGTCGCGCTCCAGCACCAACATCAAGCAAGACATCTTCTGGAACAGGCACTCCTGCAGGAGACGTGACTTCGAACAGCAATGATGGAGAGAACTCTGATTTGACCATCGCAGCAGACGAGACTTCAAAAGCCAAGAGCTCAATAAGTGGAGAGTCGAAGCCAGTAGTATCCTCTGCATCTAGTGTGACGTCGCCTGACGCAGCAGCTTCCTCAATATCCGCCAAGGACGATGATGGATCGTCTGTGCAAAATGCTTCGTCCGAGTCCACGTGGGACAGCAAGTCTCAATCATCAGAGCCCATAGCCAAGGCTACGGAGACCAAAAAGAGCAAGAGCAAGGGCGAGCAAGATAATAGCGAGGAGCCGGCCAAAGAGCGCAAAGCTGCAAAGCCAAAGCTCACGGAAGCGCCGCCACCGGCGGTCAACATCTGGACTCAGAGAGCGCAAGCTCTGCAGTCGAAGCCATCTGCGCCAGCTGCCAGCACTGTGCGCGCGCCCGAGAGCACGAAAAAGGAGCAGAAGAGCAGCGACACGAGGAAGAGAACGGGGCCCACCGCCACTCATGGTCAAGATCAGCCCCAGACCCAGACTCAGGGACACGAAGGCAGAAGTGGTAATGCACGGGGTGAGCGCAACAACGCGGGTCGCCAAGGACTAGACGATGCTCAGAAGAAAGCCTCAGCGGGTCGCTCTGCGCCTGCGGCAAACGCACCTGCGCCCAGCAACGAGGTGGCGTGGCCCAGCATGGAGACGGCACGAGAGGAGGAGCGCAGACGGGCACAGGAAAAGGAAGAAAAGGCGGACAAGGAGCAGGCCCAAATACCGGCTGCCAAGCCTGTGAGCAAGCGTGACTGGAACACACTACCCATCACTCCCAATGTCATCTTTGAAACTTCTCTTCCTACCCGTGGAGCGCCCCGAGGAGGCAGAGGTGGCGCTCGCGGTGCTTCGCATGCGTCAGGTCGAGCCGGTCATTCCGGCGATAGAGCTTCCGCTAGAGCTCAGTCTCTGCCAAACGCAGAGTCGTCGGTATCCAAGGATCAGGCAGAGAAGGCTGATCGCGAGGCCATGCCACCACCAGCTAAGCCCGCTCGCGGAAGCAGCGAGAGCCACTGGAGAGACGCTGCGCCGTTTGAGCCACGCGCGCAGGAGGGTGTTGTCACTAACGGAGACGTTTCGCTTGCGAATGGCACTTCCCATGATAGCGGTGCAGAAATCGCCGTGAATGGCTCCACGGTGTCTGGACGTCAATCATCCACGAAGAGGGGAAAGCACGACTCCTACAAGCAATCTTCTGATCCACTTGCCAGACGTGCTTCCGTCGCCTCTCGTGCCGGTGCGGATGGAGAAGCGATTGAGAGCCAAAATGCCAAGCTTTCGTCTACCGAGCGTCGTAGCGAATCCCGCCCTTTTGACAGCTCAGCAAACCCACCGACTTACCGTGAGGGTAAAAGCAAACGTGGCAGAGGTGGTCATCGTGGTGGACTCGGTAACGGTCACTACAATCACGCCTCTCAGAACTTCCCAGCCGAATTCTTTGCCTCTGCTTACGCCGCGCCTTACCAACCCCAGCGTGGTGCTCACTACTCTCAAAACTCTCGCAACGGCTATAGAGGAGCGAACATGCGGTCGCAGTCCATCCCGATCGATGACCTCGGTCGTGCACAGACAGCTTACCCGGCATATCCCGTGCAGATGATGCCCGGCTATGCGCCTATGCCGGACTACTATGGCAACTATGCCCCTGTTCCTTACCAGCCACTCATCGAGCAAATGTATCTCTTGCCCCAGATCTCTCAGCAGATCGAGTACTACTTCTCTGTCGACAACTTGATCAAAGACATGTTCTTCCGCAAGCACATGGACTCCCAGGGATACGTTTTCCTCAGCTTTGTTGCAGATTTCAAGCGTCTCAAGAACTTGACTACGGATTATGACTTGATCAAGTACGTGTGCCTGCAATCTACTAACATCGAGCTACGCACAGGTGATGATGGTCGTGATCGCCTTCGCAAGGTTGGCGATCATGAGCGATGGGTGCTTCCTATGAGTGAACGCGACCCTTCAGCTCAGAACGACGGCCCGGCCCGAGTTGAGCGGCCTGCGCCGCCTCAATTGAGCATACTGGAGCAAGGGCCTTACACGAGAGGTCCACACTCAGCCGGACCATATGAACGCCGATTTACCGAAGCCCCATATCACATGAACGGGATGACCCCTGCTTTCTACCCTGATGGTATGGAGCCTGGATATAGCGAGCACGCTGGGTCCGAGGAATCTAGAGGCCGCCAAGTCAAATCGCCAGGTCGTGAACATGACGCTTCCCCCTTTGTTGTTGGTGCAGATGCCGATGGCGAGGCTGACACGTTCCCCAACGAGGCCCTTGTCACGTTGACGGTCGTGGTGCGTAAGAGTGCATCGCCGCGCCCACCTTACCACAACTCCAACTCGCGCACCTTTTCTGATGGCTCGATCGACTCGAAGAGCATTTTCGAGGACTCCGACAAGCCCAAGACGAATGGTGCTGCCTTGACCAACGGAGGTTCTCCTACTAGCGCCCCCAAGGCTTCGACACCTGCCCAGACGACCGCAACTGGTACGCCTGTCGATGACGCGTCTGTGCAACTTTTCTGGGTCAAGGATCGCGAGGCTCCTGTCGACAGCCTGCCTGCGGATGCAGGCCACGAGATGTATACCCATCTACATGAGAAGGCACTTTCCCAACGCAAGGTCGCCGCCACTGGCACTTGCCCTTACGACATGGATGTCCTCTACCAATTCTGGTCGCATTTCTTGATCCGCAATTTCAATGCTCAAATGTATGCTGAGTTCCGTGGTCTTGCGGAGCAGGATGCAAAGTCTCGACACAACAATGTGGGCATGGCCAATCTGCTCAAGTACTACAACGAAGCAACTGCCAGCCAGATTCCTGTCCGTGATCGTGTCGCCCGGGACTACGTTTCCTACGTTCAAGGCGAGAACGCCAGCGGCGAACGGCCTGCTTTGAAGCAGCTGAGATCTGCTTGGAGAAATGGAGCGACAAACCTCAAGAACCGCAAAAAGCTCAGCGACATCATCGATGTGTCTCCTGATGCAGCTAGCCTGAAGGTCGAGCTTGAATCGTAGGCTGGTGGTTAGCTGGTGCTATGACGCACTCATTATCTACCTTTGTCTTCGACTTCGCTGAAGACATTGGACACAACCATGTCATTTACGACAACAATGATCTTCTGGAATGTATGTTCGGAAGATAAATTGCAATGAGATCGGATCAGATGCGCAAGTGATGTTTGGCCCAAGGTTTCTTTCCAACTTTTAAGATCGAGGGATGTCTAGGCGTTCCCCCTCTACTCAGAAGCGCATGGCCTCTGCAGCATATGCAAGCAGACCATACCAAGACACGTACAAACATGCTGCCGCCGCATGGGCGGCAGATTACAAAACAAAAAGAAGCATGGCAGGAGTCTGGAGTATTCGTTACGGGTTCATGCGCCACGTTTCTTTATTTGATCCACACAGGCGTCGATTTGACATCGCCGCAGTTTTATTTTAAAAGCAGCAAAGCCGATTCTCTTTACAATCCCCTTCGAGCGTATTCAAAAGCTATCGGTCTAGAAGTCCATTGATCTTTCTGCAAGCAACGGCGCCCGAGTTATTCAGCCAGCTGGCCCGCGATGAAGCTCAATTTATGGGAGCATGGCAACAAAATCCGAAAACATGGAGATATCGCACAATCGCTTCTATGCTGAGCGTAAGGCGCACCATACATACTACTTTGATAATCGGGTCGGTCAGACTCTTGTCTTCGATTCCACAGAGATGCAAAGCACAGCGAAGTTATCAACACGGCGAATGGAGATCAGGACGGGATGAGTTTCTACTTACGATGGGCATGAGGGCGAGTATAGTGATGGGGAGAGAGAAAGCAGAGCGGAAAAGATTCCGAGTTCAGATTGATGTGTTCATGTAATCCCAGAGCAAGTCCATTGTTTTGTCTCTCCCAAGTCTTTTTCTGTTGTTGATTTTGTTCGCTCTGTTATTTGCATGATACTCTACGGTATAATCACCAGTGCTTGCCTGTACTTGTTTTGCCATTTGTTCGTTTCTGTCCCCTCTATATGTCCTCCAAAAGCTCCCCTCTACTGGTGTTGTCGTTGTCTGCTCCTTGGTCCTGTCGAGCAAGTTTCATCTCTCTTTTTTTCCTTCTACTGCATCCTCGGAAGGCTGTCTATGCAACTTCTGGCTCCTTGAGATGCCACGGATTGACCAAACCAAGACTTATCGCCCGAGGAACGTGCCCTGCGCATCGCAAATGAGAAGGCGTGGCAGGAAACTGCCTCACTACTTGCACCGTTGACCAGGTTGTCCAGAATGTGCTGTAACTGTGTTGTCCTGTACTGTACTGTACTGTATGAAGCTGCTCTGAGCGTGCGAATAAGGACTAGCTTATCTCGGACTTAACGGTCACAAGTCGGACATTATCGGCGGAACGTCACTGCTTGGAGGATCCCGAGGCAGGAGCGCGATAAGCGATAAGCTTCGCCACCCTCGATCCTCCATCCTGCACCTCGTACTTGTGATGATGCAGGTCTATCTCTGACTTTCCTTCCCTTCTGTTTTTCTATCAGCTCTCCTCTTAATTAGAGGATCTTGATATTGCTCTGCCGCAAATATGCCGCCTCTCGCGGGCTATTGGCATAGCCTCTTGACGAGGCATGCTAAAGTCTGGAAGTATGTATCATCCCAACCTACCCAAGTCAATGGGTGATAACATCATGACTTACTAACACGATGTTGCTGCAACAGGTCTGCATACAAAGAAGCCTGCAAGGCAATCAAGGAATCGCTTCCTAAGCAAGCCCAGACCCAGGCGCAGCCAGTGCTGGTCCGCAACACGCCGAAGCAGCCACTTCATCCAGCTGCTCGTCTCCGCCAAGGCCGGCGATGGTACAGCACTTCTCGTCGATCTGCTTTCAATGCAGCAATCAGACACTTCTCGTCTGTCACTGAGCAGTATTTCCCCTCTGCTGGTGTCAAGCAGACTGTTCGTGCGTCTTATCCACAGTCGGCGATCAGCAGCGCTATCGGCCGTTCAGCAGGCCGAGCTCCTTTCGCTTCCACCCTGCGCCCTAACCTCACCGGGGGTACCCTCGGCAGAACAGCAGGCGGGTATTCACTTGGTGGAGGTCGTGTTGGTGGTGCACGATATTTCTCACACGGCCCGGCGAGTCAGGGCCAGGTGGTGCAGAATGTCTCTCAGGCCGTTCGTGCCTTTTTCCTTTCTGGACAGAAGGCACATTTTGATGGAGTCAGCCCTCGCACTGGAGAAAAGAAGTACAGGGCCATCAGTATTCTGCAGGATGAGACTGGACGAAGATTGAGGAATGTTCCCCGAGCGACCCCTGGATCTTACGTTGACTTCAGCGTCAATCCTACCATTACTGCTCTCACTTCGTTGAATGGTGTTTCCCGCTACACTCCTAGTGAGAACGAGCAGAGCCACATCAACTCTTCCGGTCTTATCGATGTCTTGAGCGTCGACTTCTCTCGTGCGCTCAAGGATTTCGCTGCCGTGCTCAACGATTTGAAGAAGATCTCACAGCTGGGTGATATGCCAATCACGTACGAGAGCACCGGCAAACTTCGCGTTCATTTCCCAGGATGCCACGCGGAAGCCGTCGAGAATTTGTGCGAGGAATTGGGCGTACAGAGAGGTGTAGTAGTGCAAGACCAGGACTTTGAAGCCTTCGCCGGCACTGAGATTGCTCTGTTATTTCCCTTCGCCCCAAGCACCACCGCCTTCCAGGCCGATTGTGGATTTGAGGAGGGAGATGACGTTGGTCAGTGGTTTGATGAACCATCTCGACGGGTCAAGGAAAAGCTGGAATGGCATACCATGATCACCCCTTCCAACCCAAGCGAAGCTGGCGACGAGCATTCCTCTACATGCTCTGCTCGTTCGGATGATGAGTTTGCCCTCGCCATCGGAGAAGACAACCCTTGGGACGAGAGCACTCCTTCCACGCCATCTGGATATGAGACACTGCATTACAGCTCTCCATCTCGATCTTTCCACGCCGCAGCCTCGGCCGCCAGCCCTCTCGAGTATCAAGGCCTCGAGGGCATCTATCGCTTCATCGAGCAGTGTGACTCTGCTCATTTGAGGCAGTAGATCACTTGCGTGGTTTGCGAAGACGAAAGTCTTTGCTACCTGCACTCACATTTTTGGATCTAAATTGATACCCCATTCCCCTCCTTACAACCCTCTTCAGCTGCAGGTCGGATGTACTTGCGAGCAGCACTCTTGTTTCCACATGGTAGTTTTTTTTTTTTTTTGGGAAGACATGTTGTTTTACTTGACGTAGTTGTTATCGAACATAAGACTTACCAAATTCTTTCATTGTGGTCTGACAACGTGAGGTTGGGAAAGGCGCACATGCGGTGCGTCGTGTATCGTGATCTCTCACTATAGTATTACCCGAATTGCAAGCGTGTGTAGCGAAAGAATGTGTCGTGAGAGAGTGGGTTTCGATCATTGTCACATGCAGGGAGATCATCCGGCTGTACCGAGTTCTGAAATCAAGTTGAAGTACCCATACAGTACAAGTTTACGAGTGAATCCGTTCATCGATGCCATTGGCTGGTCACCAGTGAGCTTTTATTATCGATAGCCGAAACCCATACTTCAGTCAAAACAACAAACAAGATATAATCAGCGTAGACTTAGAAGCCATCAAGACAGCCAGTAATCTTGTTCTTTCACAGAATCGCCTTCGGACCACATTATTGTACATCAAAACAAGGTATTTGACAAAAAATGGTAGCCTATGACGCATCAGGTGACGATGATGCTTGCTCACAAATCTCTGCCCGCTTGTGTTGTGAAAGAGCCGCAGTCCTACGCCGTTTGCATGTGCAACTTTCTATCAGACGACGATTGTGAGAGATTTGCTTATCTGCTCAAAACCAACTCCCGAGACACCTCTGACATGGATCTGGTATCGGTTGCCCAATAGTATCTTGTTATTCGCGTCTTTGAAGAAAACCCCGGCCAGCGCAGAGGATCTGTGGATTGTCGAACACAAGATACACCCAGTACCGCAGGCACGAAGGCCTCCCGGCATTTACTGAGTGCATCTCACCAATATTATATTCTTATCAACAGCTCGCTGTACGGCAGCTTACAAGGCTATCATATAAGCCTCTTTGTCGTCGCACACTCCTTTGTGTTGCTTTCCATTAGCCTTTCCTGCTCTTGATCTACTTTCAGCAACTCAAGACTTTCGGACCAATAACTAAATCATGGGCCCGTCTCTACCGGGATACCTTTTCATCCGAGCCTGTATCTTCTTTCTACATTGGCTCACACCACTCTGTATTCTTTTATACATTGGCAGTGTCATCTCACGACCACATGGAATTATTATACCCCGGTTACTAGAAGCATGGCTTCTGGCGGAAACACTATTTTATGTACTAGTCTTCATCCCACTAAGGTACCACCTGCAGAAGCCTGCTGTCCATCCCGAGCTTCCGTCTCGAGAGCAGAGACGAGAATTATTCAACAAATGCATGGCCAATGTACCCGATATTGAAGCATATCTGTCGAAGTGGTTCTTGCACAGCCCGGCATCTGAAATCAAACGTGAAAATGTCAAACATTTCATCCGCTGGGCATTTTTGGCGACAGAAGTGCCTTCTGAAACGAGCGATGACGAAGTCGAGGAATACACTCTTGCTACCGAGCAAGCGCTAGGCAAGAAATTGGAGCCTGGATGGGGCAAGGCAGAGTGCCTACGACTCACATTTGACAAGGTCCAGATGTTGCACCGCAGCTTGTTCTGGTATTTGGTAAGAAATGCTCCCTTAGTATTGATGTTAGGCCCCGCGACCAAAAACATCTTTCTCGTGTGTTGCTCACGACTAATCTTCCACTTCACTTGTAGTTGGTATTCATAGTCGATTCATCGACTTCAGTACGCATGTATATGCTCAACTTCCACTATCATCGCGCTCCGCTGCGACGCTTCCTCTCGGTCTTCCCATATCGACCACACAATGTGTTCGCGAAGAACGTCTCGCCATCTGGGACTCTGACGTACTGGCATAGTCCTCATACGTCCAAGACACGATTGCCTATTCTTTTCATTCATGGAATCGGCATAGGATTGTACCCTTATGTCACCTTTCTCGGGGAGTTGAACGAGGACTGTAACAGGAGCTCTCCCGCCGATGGTGGCAGAGTGGGCATCATTGCCATCGAAGTAATGCCTGTCAGCTTCAGAATCACCGGACCCGCGCTGGACAAGTCTGCAATGTGTGCCGAGATCAACAAGATCTTGGAGGCACACGGGTGGAATCAATTCGTGCTGGTCTCGCATTCGTGAGTAGACTCGGCGTGTATATTTCTTTGTTCTTGCGGAAAGTGCTGACCAAGAGAGCCACAGATATGGAAGCGTCATCACTACTCACCTTCTCCACTCGCCTGTCCTTGAGAAGAAAATCGGTCCGGTTGTTCTCATTGATCCAGTGACTTTCTTGCTCCATCTCCCCGACGTTGCATACAACTTTGTAAGTCCGGTGTTGCTGTTGTATAGTTTCTGATGTCGTGCATGTCATGCTGATATCGTACTCATAGCTCCGTCGCAAACCTGTAAACTCCAACGAGCACAGACTGGACTATTTTGCATCCAAAGACATAGGAGTAGCGCATACGCTGTCGCGCACATTCTTCTGGTCGGAGAACATCATCTGGAAGGAAGACCTCGGCGCGCACCGTAACGTCACTGTCGTGCTCAGCGGCAGAGACTTGATCGTCAATACGAAGCACGTAGGTGAGTATCTGACCGATGCCAACGAGGCGAGTAAGCAGACCGGGGACTGGAAGTCTAGAGAGTGGGTTGGAAAGGGGCTGGATGTGTTGTGGTTCGAAGATTTGGACCACGCCGAGGTATTTGACTGGACCGAGACCAGGCAACCGGTCATCGAGGTCGTTCTGGAGTATTGTGGGCAGAAGGGTGAGATGAAGACAAAGCCTGACGCTAACGGCAATGGAACGACGATTTCGCCACTTGACGCACCGCCGGAACTGCGGCGGAGGATGGTGAACTGAGGGGGAAGATACATGCATTCAAAACGGCCGCGACTTTTTGTTTTTCTTGTCTTGATACTCAAGCCAGCGACAGCTCCAGATAATAGCCAAGGATAGCCCACAATATACCGATCTACCGCATCCCACTCACTCACTCACAATCCGCCGCAACAATGTCGAATAATCCTTCATGCCCTGCGAAGTAAAAGCAACGAACAACTAGTCCCAACCAGCACCTTCTCTTCCCCTGCCCCTCCCCCCCTCAAAACCCCCTCCATCCCCTCCACAGCAACCTCCAAACAATCCCTCACCTCCCCGCTCTCGAGTGCAGCGGCATGCGCCTCGCGCCAGCGCACATACATACTCGACGCGGCCATTCCGCGCGCGATATCAGAGGGCTTGACGAGGCGCTGGCACATGAACGCATCACTGCTTGTCCCACAGTGCGAATAGAGGACTTGGCCAGTAGAGGAGGAGATGGTGCGCGAGGGTGAGCCGGAGAGGTCCCAGTCGTGGCGTCGGAAGGAGGGTTTGTCCCATTCATCTTCTGCTTGCTGATCTGGTGAATTGGCGTCGTGCGGGATAACCCATGGTAAGGGAAGGGAGGCGTAGCAGTCTCGTGCTAGAGCGTTGCCTCGTTCTTCGTAGGGGTGCAGGATGTTGTCTTTCAGAGTGTTGATTATGGATTGCAGGGCTGGGGCGCGGGGGGTTGATGGGTCTTTTGTTTGCGATTAGTTGAGTTGGAGGTTGGCGGTTGGCTGGTCAAGGATATGGCTACTGGTGCGAATGTAAGAGAGGAAGATGCACTCACGGATGTAGATGGAGGAACACGTCCACATGGCCAGCGTGCCTCCCTTTTTCAGTAGTTTGGCGACGTTGGTATAGAATTGGTGCATGTCGAACCAATGCGCCTATATGTCTCCCCAAGACCCGTCAGTGAGTGTTCTGAGAGCTGCACAAACAATCCGTCACATCTAAGCAGGTGAATATATATGAGGAACGAAAAGGAAACATACAGCCATAGCAACGGTGACTACATCCGCACTCCCCGGTTTTACACCGAGTCCAGCACCACCAAGCAATACCTCAGCACACTTCTCTGCTTCTCCAAGCACGAAATCCACACATTTCGGGCTGTCTGCATTAGGAAGATGATTATTGACCACCGCGAACCGAGCATCTCGCTTCGACGCCTCGATCATCGCCTCGCTTGGATCGAGACCTATTCCCCGGGCGAAGAATTGAGGCACGAGGTCATAGATCACTTTACCTGCTCCCGAGCCTATATCTAGCAGGAGATCGAGCTGCTTCGAGGGAGACGTATGGGCGGATGCAGAGAGGTGGGATTGTACTTCTTCCTCCTGTTGTGGCTCGGGGGAAAAGTGGGTGTTGTTATTATCATGGTCATTGTTGTTGTTGTTGTTGTTGTTGTTGTTGTTGTTGTGATAGCTCAGTATTGTGTCGTAGAGCTCTGGCGGGTAGGAGATGTTGCGCCCCGAGGCGTAGGAATGGGCTTGGGCTTTTGTGAAGTTGCGAAAGGTGCGTTCTGTCATTTTACTCTACTTTTCGTCTGGGTTACAAGGAGTGGTGGCGATGGAAAATGTTTTTGTTCTTTCTACTTGATGGTTTGTCCGTATGTAGATACACTTCTGTCACTTCCATCGTCTGGAGGCAAAAGATTTGTGAAGATTGAATAGCCTGCTCGACTTCTCTACAGTCGATAGTAATCGTGATCCACTCTTGAGGCTGCAGGATTCTGAAGCTTGCATGCTGCATGAGTCTGCTCCCGTTTCACCCGCTTTCTATGCCCGTTAACGCTCATAGGCACTTGCATTTCTCAAATAATCTTTCCACTGTACAAGAGGCGTGCAGCAGTGAATCCGTCGTGTTCATCATATCATCAGCGCTCGAGTAATGCTTCCCTTGGCGAGTATGGTGGAGATTGACCCCTTGCCGTAGTATGAAATATTGTGACATTGTATATTGTGTAGCATAAATATTGTAGGACATGAGAGGAGCACTAGATGTCATTTCTCTTTTACAGCACGGAAGGAGCGTGCAGTGGACTCGGATTGAAATAAAGAGGACGGGACGGCATGACGACTAAGCGACATGGAGATGCGCGTTATGGTCGTTGTGTCAGGCGGATCATTCTTGCGTGTCCCGGTAGCCTAGATGGCTTCCAATCTTGGTGTGTACACACTTTGTGTGTCTGGTAAAGGTTATATACTTGTGTTTCTGCTGCACCAATACCAAAACATCCGTCATGTCTTATGATTTCTTCTACTTTGTTTGCTTCTTGTTAATTTACAGTACAATACGAAGAAGCAGCATGACCAATAGACCCAATCATCTGGATTGTCTATATCTGTAACTGTAGTGTGGAGCACAAGCAGCGCGCAAGGTCCATGCTTTCCCACTTTTTCTCTCTTGAGCCGCCACCGCACAGAGAGCGCAAGCTGAAGGTCGACTTGTCATTTCCATCAGCCACGGGGGGGTCAGTCAGGTCAGCCACATTGATCGCAGCAGGGCTTGCTTGACGTGGCAAAGCCAGAAAAGTTGATTGAGACCGGATAAAGTGCTTTTTTCTTTAGTGATCAGATGGGACGACGATCGCATGTATCAGTGACCTGAATTGGGGGGAGATTGGCGGGGAGGGACATGGCGGGCCAACGCATTTCGCCCAAGTTCCAACAATTAGTCGATTTCGTGCCTTGGAACAGGATGGTGTAGAGGCAGGCAGGGTGGACTATCTCATGCTCTGAAGGAATCCGTCTCGTGTGGAGAGAGGAGGGACAATTGGATTAGCTATACACTCAGTATTATCCTCTCTCGAGTATCTACAGTACGATATCTTCTGCTTTAAAACCATACTTGTACAATACACAGACGAAACAAGGTTCAAGCGGCTCAAGGGCGGACACATCGGCAACAAAGGTCCGTCCCCCTCTTTGGGTTATCCAAAGGTATCCACTTGTGTTTCTGCAAGCCTATTAGTGCTCGCCAGAGCCAGGTCGGACGGGTCTATGTAGCAAGTACACGAGTGAAAAAGCAGAGTGACACAAGAAACAGAGACGAAAAGAGAGTCAAGACGCTGCGCAGGGCAGGGATTACCTTTGTCACTAACAAACTAACCTCCCCTTGGGTCCCACAAGTCAGCCATTTTAGACTTTCCCACTTTACAAGGTTTAGCAGCTGCAGTCGCTGTTGCTGTTGCTGTTGCCAATGTCGACGTCGTCGTCGTCGCCGAACGTGGACGACCAACATCACGTCCATGACAGCAATGATCTTGTTCCTGCCCCAACTACCACAGCTGCCGACACTGCACCTGCCGATTTAGAGCAGCAAGAGCAAGGGCAAGAGGAAGGAGCAGATCGTACTACCACATTTACGACCGACTCTCCACACCCACAATACCTACAGTACGACAACGACGACACGACTCAGACCCAGACGCAGGATCCCTCGTCCCATTCGTATCCTTCATCGCCTCATCAGCATCGTCATCACAGTCATCATAATCATCAACATCTCCAATACATTCCTGCCACTCCGGCTGCCACTCCCGCCACCGCAGCGCCCACCGTCTCTACGGCCCCTACGATAACAACAACGACAGCGACGGCAAAACCCCCCCCCCACACCCTCTCCGCCACCCTCTTATCCCTTCCCTCATACCTACACACCTCTGTCTCCAGCGCTCTCATCGCCAGCGCAGTATTCCCTCTCACCGGGCAGATCTCCGGCTGCGATACACCAGCATCGTCGAGGGCACTCTCTAGCATCCGGCCACAGCAGCGTCAACGATCGCAGCTACTTCTATCCTCACCCGCCATCACGACCGGTATCCCTCTTCCGCTTCCCATCCACCGAGACCCTCGCGACACCGGGCGGCGCTCACGACATTGTCTCGGCAGCCACATCTGCTTCGCTGCCAAAGACGGTCGTCAACAGCATCATGGAGGGCCACGGCGTCCAACGACCGGAGATGGCCACTGTCGACTCCTCCGAGACAGACGTCACGGCGAGCTCTGAAGAATACAACACGGACGGCGACGATACCGCGAGAGGCGCGGGCTCTGATGCAGACGTGCCAGACGACACGAGAGCTCCAGGCGGGGGCGACGCCGGCTTCGACGAGCACGACTTTGGCGCCGTGCAGTCGTTGCAATCCTATCCGCAAATGTCGGATGGCATCAACGGCATCGGTGGCACCCCGGATCCTTCCCACTCGCCCATGATGCCCGGAGGAGGCTACGGCTGGTCCCAGGCAAACATGCCGCGCACAAGAGGAGGAGCAGGAGCAGGAGCAGGAGCAGGAGCGGGAGCGGGAGCAGGGGCAGGTCCGAATGGCACAGGCGGCCCGGAATACCCGCATCCTCCACAACTCATGACCAACGGCCTTCAGGGCACGAGGCCTCCGCCGCCCGCCGCCGCTGCCTCGAGTGCCGCCGTCAGCACGAGACCCAGTGCGGTGCGCCAGCCCAGCAACGCCTACAACCCCGCTCGACGACCGCACCAGTACTCGTTCAACACCACGCAGGCGCGAGAAAGAGAGAGAGGGCGCAACACATCGACACACAGGACGCGACGGAATCCCAACGCCGAGTATCGCGCGCAAGAGAAGGCCTACGTGCAGCGCATCAGACAAGACGCGCCCGCCGATGCCGATTTCTTCCCCGAGGTTCAGACGCCCGGGCTGGCCTACAGCGACGACTCGGACGACCTCGATGGCAGCGAGTCACCCGGCGCCAAAGAGTACGTGGAGAACGACCCGTACGACCAGGAGACGCTGTTGTGGTACGGCAACGACGACATGCAGCCGTCGCTCGAAGAGCTCAAGATCCCCGAGAACAGAGAACGATTGGAGTGGCACTCGATGCTGGCCAACGTGCTGACGGGAGACGTGGTCAAACAAGAGAAGAAGCGCTTGATCGGAGGCGCCGAGCAACAGGGCGACAACACGCTGTGGACCGAAGTCTGGGTGGGAATCCGCGCCAAAGTCTGCGGCCGCTCCATGGCCGCCCAGCGCAGGATGATCGACGACGGACGCAGCAAGATCAAGAAGACCATCGAGGACATCATCGCCTTCGAGATCAAGGGCGAGGTCGAGGTGGGAAAGCCGCCGCTGGAGCAGGTGCGAGACGTCGTGAGCAAAATCGAGAAGATCGAGGGTCTCTATCCCACGCGTCAGGCCTTTGAGGCAGCCAACCCCCGCGGAGCCTCGCAGCCTTACCGCGACAGCTGCGACGCCGTGCTCTCCTGGCACAACACGACGGAGCTCATCAACACGGAGCTCAGCATCCTGCAGTCCTGGGTGGGCAACAACGAGCTCGACTTCACAAAGCCGCGCACTCGGACCTCGAGCGAGCACAACAGCGGCATCATCGACGAGTCCACCTTCATCGACCGCATACTCAAGGAGGACGGGCTCAAGTCTCTGTTCGACGAGGACAAGTCGAAGAAGGAGAACGGCAAGCCGAACGGTCTGTTCCACGTCATCAACACCGTCATCGACAAGGCCAAGGCCACCCTCATCGCCAACGCCGAGGCTTTCGCCGACAGACATCTGCCGCCGTACATCGAAGAGCTGCTGACCCTGATCAACTTCCCCTCTCGTCTCGTGCAGGAGATCATCAAGGTGCGTCTGGGCTACGCCAAGCGCATGCGCGATCCTGCCCAGCAGGGCGTCATGATGGCCGAGCAGATGATTCTGCAATTCCAGATCCTGCTCAAGCTCGCCGTCCGCGTCAAGGAGGCATATCTGCTCGCCGCACAACCCGAGCCCGGCTGGGACTTGCCTCCCTGCATCGACGAGGCCTTTGACAGAATCGTCCTCGAAGCCGTGCGCTTCTACTTCAAGATGCTCAACTGGAAGCTGTCGGCCAACAAGAACACCTTCAAGGAGGCCGAGATCCTGGAGCAGGAGTGGGGCTTCTGCAACGAGCTGGGGCGACATCTCGAGGGGGGCGACGTCGAGGTTGCCGAGCAGTTCAGTTCTCTCACTTCACGCTCGCTGTCTCGACTCACCGTTCACTTTGAGAAAGAGCTACAGAAGAGACCCGACGAAGTCGCCGGAGCAGAAATGGACAAGCGCTACAAGAACATCCTCGACTCCGTCCGTGTGCGACAGCGAAAGATCTTCCGTTTTTCCAGGATGCTGACTCAACGCTTCGAGAATGCCACCGAGTACAGCATCAACATGGACCCTCACCAGTTCCGCGACCTGATCGATGCTCTCGTCCTCTCCGGTCATTTCCTCGTCGAGACCGATCCGTCCACGGACAGCAAGACCAGCAGCAGCAGCAGCAGCAGCAACGGTGGTAACAATAACAACACCTACATCATCGCTTCGCCTGCCCTGCACGATCGCCCGAGAGATGTCGAGTCTTTGCTGGGAATCTGCTACCACGCCGAAGAAACACCAGAGGACCCCTCGAACCCGTATGTCCTGATTCTCAAGCCTGAGAACACGCTGTACTGGGACGGCCCCGTCATGGAAAAGACTGGCTTCAAGGCACCCTACTTTGATATCAAGACCGGCTACATGCGCATTGTGGCCGATGGTTCGCAGCAACGTCTCATAAACGCCAACATCTCCTTCACCACCGGCATTGCCATGGATCTGAGCGTCATCACACCGCAGCGGGCGAATCTCTCGCGTGTCAACACTGAGCTGCAGAAAATCAAGCGTACTGCTTACAAGCTGTCCAACACCATCATGGACAGCGTCGAGATTGTCAGACGTCAGACGCATGGTCTCCAGACTCAGGAGCTGATCCAGACATGTTTCGCATTCGCCACCGAGTTCGGACAACGCTCCATTCTCTACATGGATCCTAATCGTCGCGCTTATCATAACCTTAAAATGACGAGACTCGCTTTGGACTGGGTCAGTTTCGTGTGCGATGATTGCGTCGCTTCGGACAGAAAGACTTTCAGATGGGCCGTCGTCGCCCTCGAATTTGCCATGGTCATGACCCGAGGACAGAACATCCTGTCCATCAGCGAAGCCGAATACGCCAAGCTTCGCGCCAAAGTTGCAGGGTGCATGTCTTTGCTCATCAGTCACTTTGACATCATGGGCGCTCGATCCAACGTCGCCGCACAGGCGGAGAAACAGAGACTGGACGCCATGGCCGGCAAGCTGAGACTCGACGTGAGCAGACTCAAGGACGACGAAGAGTCTTCTGCGCTTGTCCGGGAGCAGTGGCTGGATCAGCTTCGCGCCATCGACGATTACCGGAAAGAACGCGAGGCCGAACGACAAGCCCTCGGAC
This sequence comes from Neodothiora populina, assembly GCF_041146345.1. Taxonomy (NCBI): domain Eukaryota; kingdom Fungi; phylum Ascomycota; class Dothideomycetes; order Dothideales; family Dothioraceae; genus Neodothiora; species Neodothiora populina. The sequence goes on along the minus strand of NW_027191405.1, from coordinate 1,298,300 downwards.
GAGTGCTGGAGGACTCCAACGAAGCCGATCGCGCCCTGACCTATCTTTCTGCCTCTGCCGGAAATGTCGTTCTCCGATGGCAGCAGGGACAGTACGTCGGTGGTGGCACTTTCGGGTCCGTGTATGCAGCCATCAACCTCGACTCTGGTCAACTCATGGCGGTCAAGGAAATTCGTCTGCAGGATCCACAACTTATCCCGACCATTGTCTCACAAATCCGCGACGAGATGGGCGTCTTACAAGTCCTCGATCACCCCAACGTCGTTTCGTATTACGGCATAGAGCCCCACAGAGACAAGGTATATATCTTCATGGAGTACTGCAGCGGCGGCTCTCTGGCGGGATTGCTGGAGCACGGTCGCATCGAAGACGAGACTGTGATTCAAGTTTACGCTCTGCAAATGCTCGAGGGTCTGGCATACCTCCACGACGCAGGTGTCGTCCATCGCGACATCAAGCCCGACAACATCCTGCTGGACCATATGGGCGTGATCAAATATGTTGATTTCGGCGCCGCCAAAGTCATCGCCAAGCAAGGCAAGACCTTGGTCGCCGATCCCACGGGACGAAACACCGGACAAGGTAGCATGACCGGAACGCCCATGTACATGTCACCCGAAGTCATCAAGGGCGGATCCATGGCAACGTCTCGACACGGTGCCGCCGACATCTGGTCCTTGGGTTGTGTCATCCTCGAGATGGCCACAGGCCGCCGACCGTGGGCCTCTCTCGACAACGAGTGGGCCATCATGTTCAACATTGCTCAAGGTAACCCGCCTCAGATGCCATCTCCCGATCAACTTTCGGAGATGGGATTGGACTTTTTGCAAAGATGCTTCGAACGCAACCCGGCCACCAGAATCTCTGCTGCAGAGCTGCTACAACACGACTGGATCATGCAGCTGAGATCGCAACTCTCTCTCGAGCCCGGCACCCCGCAGACACCAGCCAGCGAGAACGGAAGTCTGAGTTCCAGCGGGAGCGCATACGGGAGTGTCAGTTCGCGACAAGGTTCAAGCACGGGATAGGATATCCAGTTTGACCAAGACATCCCCGAAGAAAGCTGCGACGGCGGTGGCGACAGCTGCGGCAGTGTCGCGAGCCATGTAAGGCAATACAGAGCCAAGATCCTATCGCGCTCCAGAAGCCACACGTCTGTTTTCCGACCCCTGCAGCCGGCGATAAAGACACGCCAGGCACAACACACAGCCCAGAGAACGACGAGGCCAACGAACGAACTCTTCTTCTTCTAGTCCAGACCAGCCACAACCGCCACCGAGAACATGCCGCGTCTCGTTCTCCGAGTCGGGTCTAGCAGCACCACTCACCCTGCCGCCGACAGGCATCGTCAGAGCCGTCTCTGCCGAGTCGGGTGTTCCGCTCGTCACTTGCTGCGCCTCTGTTGCCAGCGCATCAGACGCCTACTCTGCGGTTGGTGATGGTAGCGCAGTAGTCGTCGCCGAGGAAGGAGGAGCGTCCGGTGTGGAGTCCGACAGGAGGAGAGCATCGTCGGCTGAGTATCATGATTGTGGTGCGGGGGTTTCTTCATTTGTGTTGATGCCGGACGAGAGCGTGACTTGCTGTGATGGTTTTGTAAGGATGAGAGAATGAGACGTCGAGAAGAATAACAGATAGTCAAGAGTGAAGAATAAAGAATCAAGAGTTCAAATCACAGAGTGCAGATCACGAAGTGGCAATCCAAGAGTTTCAGTCCCCTTTTTCTTACAAGTGTCATTCGAAATGGCACGGATAGATACATGGTCAAGCGATGCGCTTTTACAATGTCAGGCTGCTGAGGTGGAGTGGATAAAGATCGAGGCTTCAATTCTTTTGATTATGAACAATTATGTAGCACACAAGAAGCGAATCAAACCATTTTTCGCCCCCTTTTTCCGTTCGCGTCAATCTCAATCCTCTCTCTCTCTCTCTGCCTGTCCGGTCCTCCCAACTCTACTGATGCCTCGACGAAGTCCTCTTGACGCACTTGTACGAAGCCGCAGCATTGACGTCGCCGCCCATGTAGACGTTAACGAGCGGATACTGGCACAGCAGAGCCGTCGTGGGCGCGCCGTCAGTAGTCACGCCGGCCGCCTTGAGCGTAGCAGGCGCGGTGCCGTTCTCCACCCACGCAACGAGCGCGTCGAGGGTATAGCCCGGGTAAGCGCCAGCGCCACCGCCGCAGTGCTGCACGCCGGGGGCTTCGAAGATGCGGTAGAAGTCTGCGACGTTGGGGTCGAGCTGCTTCACGCGTGAGTAGTAGTCTCTGGTGCCGGCGGGCGGGATGAGCTGGTCCGACAGCCCGTGCCAGGTGAGCAGCTTGCCGCCGCTGGCGCGGTATTCGGAGAGGTCCGGGTCGTCGGTGCCGATGATGGAGGCGAAGCGCTGCACGGAGTTGTGGAAGACGCGGTCGTAGTCTGCGTGGCTCATGCTTGTCACGTCGTAGCTTGTGTTGGCGAGCACGAAGGTGCGGATCCAGTCTGGGGGGATGGGAAAGCCGCCGACGGAGGTGCAGTTTGTGTTGCCGTTGCTGCACGTCGTGCCGGCGAGGGGGACCAGGGGAGAGCCGATCTCGAGGCCGTACCAGAGGAATTTGCCCGAGCTGGATCTGGCGCCCTCGTAGGTTGCTTTGGCGACCTTGACGGCGGCCGAGGAGACAGTGGTGGAGCTGCCGTCGGGGCAGGTCACTTGCTTGCCTGCTACGGAGGAGATATTGAAGGTGCAGATGTCTGGGCGGGAGATGATGCCATCGACAACGCCGTCGAGGTTGTCGCACGCGGCGAGGGTCGCATTAACAATGGCGCTGAACTCGCACGCGCTAGGGTAGTAACCGAGCAGGTTCATGACAAGCTGTGGGTAGTACTCTCCCATAAGGAACTTGTGCCAGTTGATGGCCGGCGCCACGGCGAGGATGCCGTCGAATATCTCGGGGTAGCGCTGAGCCATCATGTATCCTTGGCGACCACCTGTCGAGCATCCAGCCCAGTAGGAGTACTCGGGCGCAGTGCCGTAGTAGGACTCGGCGAGTTGCTTTCCCATGATGGCTGCATCGGCGAGCGAGACCGAGGCAAAGTCTTGGAGCAAGAACCAGTTGACATTTCCTGGTGAGCTGAGACCCCAGGATGAAGTGTTGGCAGTTGCCGAGTGGCCACCATCTGTACCGCCAGCGGCATAGCCATGGCCTGCGGACAACGCAAGGCCTGTCAAATCACCACCGGTGACATAGCCACCACCACCATTGCTCATGTAACGGCCGTTCCAATTCGCCGGTAATAGGTAGTAGGCGTGGATGGTATCATTGTAGCCGGGGTGAGTGTATGTTATAGTTACATTGCAAGCATCTAGTCCGGTAACGTTGACAGGGAACCATGAGTTCTCTGGCTGCAAGATGGGCTGAGCAAAGTCTGTCAAGGGAACAGCATCGATGCTAAGGATCTCGGCTCCATATAGCGTGGGAGCCGTGATGGCTGCAGACGAGCAGTTCTGGGCTTGAACCTGGCCTCCTTTAATGAGGTTGCTAAACAAGACAGGCCATTGCAGGGCCGCCAAGATGTTGTTCCTGGAACGCATCGTGAGCGATTGGTCCCAAACACAATGACGTACTTGTGTTGATATGTGATGATTGGGGTAAAGATGGAAGAAGAGAGGTATCTGTTTCCCCCTTTCCTGTTCTTCTTTTCCTTGTCTATCCACTCAAGAATACAAAAACATACTTACGTGGTCTCCATGGCTTATATATACCCTTCTACCAAGAGAGATCTCCAAAGCTGGTCCCTCAGGAACCAAACCTCCCTTTCCCGAATCACGTTGCCGCAGATCAAGACCGGACAAAACGATTGTCACGAGTGGGGCACGATCCGGAAGACGAGTGGTGCAGCACTGTAACTCTCGAGACGGCGAGCCGAGATGAGGGCCAAGAATTGGTTGTTGCGTGGGTGGTTGGCCAATGGAGACTAGGTGTCGTGCTCGCAAGCTTCTGGTGGCTTTTCCGTTAGTCGTTTCTGGCGTCTCCCCGCATCTTGGCCCTCCACGTTCTTCACTATTTTCTGGATAGGATTAATGTCTGGCTTGGGGATATTCTGCACCCCACGTTGATTCCACGGCCTACGACTCGTCGAATCCCTGCAGAAACGCGAAAAGTGCACACCCCGCATCTGTCTGATCTAGCATAAGGTAGAGAATCACGGCGAGCAAGAATCCGCCGGCATGGCTGTTGGTAGATCTCTAGGTTTGCTCGTACCATTTCCTTCTCTTTCTTGCTACTCAACATAAGATGCACCGCAGGCCAGACCAAGCGAAATGAGGTCACATTCGATGCCTTATCCTGTATCTTAATGTTTCATCCAAATGACAGACAAGCTCTGCCAATGTGACACAGCAGCGCAACTCACGTGAAGCAATGTCGACTGCGCCTCCAAAACGAGGGGTCTCAAACAAACAAGATGGACTTGGAAGCACTAAAAGTCTTGAAAGAGTTTCTTGGTGACGACAGCAGGGTAGCTTCACCTTGGCGACCACAAGCCTCTCTCTAGACTCGAGTTTATGCATACAATTCGTGATGATATTCCCTCGAGATTCTCCGAAGGTACCAGTGCTCGTTGTCGTGACGTTTTGAAGATGGATCGAACCATTATTGAGCGCGGTATTTTGGTTGTTTCCTTTTGGCATGACATTCACTTCGATGGATCTGCCCGCGTTGTCTCTCTTGCTCTACCCCACACACTATTAATATGTGACCCCGCGCAATTGACAGCGGACTCCACGTTCAAAGTGCATAAGTCGGCCGAGATTACCAAATCAACTTGCGGCTTTTAGATTGTCATATGCGACGGCAATCTGTGGGTTTGCGAGAGGGAAGCAATCTAGTTCTGCAATATGTTCGCTTATCATATGGAGGTGATAATTCAATGTTAACAACAAGCCTCGCAAATTCAACGGACCAGTGCCACTTTTTCATTAATCTGAAGATCTTCACAAGAGTGAGTTTGAGGGAAAAGCTTGAGTTGGACGAAATTGGTCTTGTTCCGAAATATTTGTCCGCCGCGCGCGCGCATCATCCTTGGCTGGCTAAGTGGACTTGGGACAGCATCAGCAGGATGCAGTCAGCCCGCCGTCGCCGACTTCGCTTCTTCCATACACACGTCTCGAGGCTGCTGGGTAGACTCCACTCTCTCACATCCGGTCTCTAGCACTACTTTCTGCGAGATCGAGGGACCACTGAGCGAAGAACAATCTGATCAGTATACACACAGACACGGTCGCATGTGCAACTGCGAGTACTCGAGGCTGAAGAGAAAGAATAGAAGAAGACAACATATTATGCTTAGGGATGATTGTCAACATGTGTATATTGTTTGCTAGCTTTTGGTATGCAATATGTGCCAGAGGGATGTGCTCGAGTACCAGAAGAAAGGCTCCACGCAGTGGCGCTGTCCGCGCAGGACTGTCGCTATGTATGTACTGTATGAGAAAGAAGTGCAGCCAATATTATGGTAAGGTGTTGTAGAGCAGCTACAAGTTCGGTATACCTTCCTAGACATGTCCTAGAATCTTAGTACGGTAATTAGTAGCCTGTCAAAACGCAGGTGCAATGACGATATGGCTCGTGCACCGTACCTTCCTTCTCCAAGTCATATTGATTGTGGAAGTCATGAATCTCTTACTCACTCGAATGACTTTCTCATCTATAGCTCTATAACAACCACTATTATCGTCGCACCAGAGAATATGGCAGAATCTCTCAGACCCCACGGAAGGATCCCGCCGCCGAAGGATGGCATGTTAGGAGCGCGCGCGACATTTCCAAGATCGGTGGAAGACTTCAAAGACGACGACCGCGTAATTTTCGACAAAAATACTCAAAAACACGTCTTAGAAGACGATGACGGGAGCGAGTGGGAATGGAACGACGGCGTGGGAGAATGGGTTCCTTTGGTATGAAATGATGACTTTCGGTCCTTGCGCGTCGTTCCCATTTTATACCCTATGAAAGCAAGAACAAGCAAGATGATGCAAGACCAAATTCACCATGTCTCGAAAAAGGGGAACCCACTAATGCCTTGACCGGATACAAACAGCTGGATGAAAGTCTCATCGAACAGCAACAGCGCGCGTACAAGGTTGACGGAGTCGACGAGGAAGCCAACACGGCCGCTGAGAACAACAAGAAGCGGAAAGCCGAACTGAAGGTGAGCGGTAACCACTTTGTTTTGTACATGATAGAAAAAGGAACGAGAAAAGGACTCGACTGACTCCTGCTCCTTGTTTCTGCGATCCATCAGGCTGCAGGCGACAACAAACGAGCCAAGAATGAGCCCAATGAACGACCCAACACTGCCATCTATGTATCGGGTATTCCGCTCGATGCCGAGTTTGACGAGATCAACACTGTCTTCAAGAAATACGGATTGATCGAGGAGGACATTCACAGTGGTCTGCCCAAGATCAAGATGTATGCCGATGATGACGGTAATTTCAAGGGTGATGCGCGGATCAGTACGTTTGACAAACCACTACTCATGGGGCAATGGAAAGATCTAACCACGACATACAGTCTACTTCAAGCCACAGTCCGTTCCTCTGGTCATTCAAATGCTCGACAACTCCGACTTCCGCACCGGCAGTGATGGCAACATGCATGTCGAACTCGCCGACTGGACTGCGAACAAGAACGCGCCGCAACAGAAGGAGGTCTCGCTGGAGAGCATCAAGAAGAAGCGAAGTAAGAACGACCGCGCGATGGCCATCAGGAAAACGCAGGAGATGAACGCAAGACTCGCCGATTGGGATGACGACGACATCAGCGTTGTGAATCCACCACCGAACCCAACAAAGTATAATAAAATGGTTGTCCTTAAGCACATGTTTACTCTGGAGGAGCTCGAGGTAGGTCACCCTTCATCTTCTCTTCCTTCTGTTCCGCGCTGTACGCTGACAATATCGTCAGGAGGATCCAGCGTCCTTGCTCGACATCAAGGAAGACATCCGAGACGAAGCCGCCAATTACGGCGAGGTCACAAACACCGTTCTCTACGACCTCGAGCCCAGTGGCGTAGTCACCGTCCGTTTCAAGGAACCCGAGAGTGCCGCACGATGCGCCGAGGCTTTCAACGGCCGTGGCTTCTCGGGCCGCAAGGTTATCGCATACGTTCCGCAGAGCAAAGAGCAGTTTAGCAAGAGCAACAAAGCGGGTCCGGATGGGCTACAAGACATTGACGACAACGACTTTGGAGAAGAGGATAAGGCCGACGGCACCTACACGTCCGCGCTCGAGGGACGCAAGACTCTCGAAGCTGAACAAACGGAAGAGAAGGGCAAGGATGCCGATGGAGGGCTACAGACTTCCGCTCCGAATGGCGATGAAGAGAAGCGTAAAGCTCCTTGAATCGCGTCTCGATGACTGCTTACTTCGAGAAGTGTCGACGTCATGCCTGATCGCTGAGTCTAGCGACAGGATATAATCCTAGTAGTGAGCCAGGTGAATACTTAGCTGCAGCATCTCGTGTAAGATAAAAAAAGCATTTGGAGATGCTGCAGTCCTCTCGGTAAATGAACAATACCGCTCCTGCTTGATCAAGACTTTTGTGATATCCACGAGACGAAGGCCTATGCTACTAGGCTACAGTCCTCCATCGTGCTTCGATGCACCAGAAACGCACGAGTGGGCACGCAGATGTGCTATATCGTCCCACAGCTTCTGGACCAGATCCCCGTTCTTGCTATTAGTTATTGATACCGTTCGGTCTGTGAATGCTATGATCTGGTCTTAGTAGGCTACCAGGGACTGCGAAAAGGGAGAATGTCACCGGGGGCGATTATTTATTCCACTCGGTTTCGCCGACTGTACCCCTGTAAGATTTCGTTGATGAAAGACATCGAAGACAGCCATGTGAGGGATTGAGAACAGACAGACAGGAAGGAGCGACGGGTATTTCTGTCTTCTTCGATCCTGTACGATGGCCAGTATACCTTACTGTCACATTAGATTTCAAAAAAAGCTATACATTTCTCATCAACGCGACCTGCCTTCCTCACGCCTTCTGCTTTCCATTCAGATCGCTATAGAAGTCCCAACCAAAGTTTGCAGAAGGATCATTGAACCTCAACTTACGATCGATGGCATCAATCTTGGCCAGATCCGCGTCCTCGAGAATAAAGTCACCCTCGAGATTCTGCTTGATTCTCGACTCGGTCTTGCTCTTGGGGATGACGCTTCGACCGTGGGTTATGCCCCACGCCAAAGCAGTCTGGGCACCGGACTTGCCATACTTCTTACCAATCTCGACGAGCGTGGCGTCTTCGATCAATTTACCCATGTTTTGGCCTTTGGAGTAGATCTCATTTTGGTTGCCGAATGGAGAGTATTGTGTCACGTGGATGCCTTTGGACTTGTGCCAGTCGTAGAAGGCTTTTTGCTGCAGGTATGGATGACACTCAATTTGATGTACTGCTGGGACCTGGGCTACGAGTCAGCGCTTGTGTGCGGGACTTTCTGCATCGAGCAGTAAAGCATATTGCTTACAACACTGGTTTCTTTGATGAGTCGTTCCAGTTCGGCAAGGCTGAAGTTCGACACTCCTATCGCCTTGGCCTTGCCGGACTTGAAGACCTTCTCCATGGCTTTGTAAGTGTCGACAAAGTCCGTCTCTCCGACCTTGGTCTTGCCGTTTTCTTTGGGAAAGGCGGAATCGCCCCTGGCGAAGGGTGACGGCCAATGCATGAGATACAATTCCACTTTACACAAACACAAATCAGTTGTCTGATGACAATCTCACACCGAAAGCATCCATCACATTTCAGGAGACAGAAGATAATACACACCAGAATCCATCCCCAGATCCTTCAGGCTAGCATCGAGCGCCTTCTCGACATCATCCGGGTGATGCATATTATTCCACAGCTTAGTAGTGACGAAGATTTCCTCGCGAGGAACTCCAGACTTCTTGATCGCGTTGCCGACTGCTGGCTCGGTGCCGTAGATGCGCGCCGTATCGATGTGTCTGTATCCGCTCCGCAGCGCGGCGCTGACTGCTGGTTCCTGGGCTTCTTTGTCTTGCCATGTCCCGAAGCCGATAGCCGGGATCGAGGCGCTGTTCTTTCGTCAATTTGCACTTCTAGGACCTGTTCCTCGCTCTGAGGTGGTGAGAGGCGGACATGCTTACCCTGTATTCAACTTAAACGTCGTTCCCTCGTGCGCTAGTCTAAGTTGTTGTTGTTGCGCACCGCCGGACGACAACTGTGCTGTCAATTGACTCACGCGTGAAGCAGCCGCGGAGACACGTTTTGATGCTTGAGAAAACATTGTCGCTTTCCCTTTTTACTTTTCAGAAACACAAGATTGCACGGGGCGATATATAGCGTTAGTGAAAAGGAGGGCCTAGCTACTGTATATACTTGATGTCTAGTAGGTGATTGAGCTCATATCACTACGGCGGATATATGGAGTTCGGGGTTTACTTATCCATTACATCACCTTTCTCCAGGTTCTCTTTATAAGATGCGGAGGTCTATTTGAGGTTCCCTGCACGCTGCTTAATCTGTGCCGAGGCGGGCAGAGCGAGTGGTACTGCTAACACATAAGGTACAGGACGCTTCGTAAGGTACTTGAGGATTCACAATTGTACAATTAATGCACTATATGCATCTTTACATTACTCTTCACAATCGACCCATCGCATGACTGGAGACATGGCACTACACATATATCATTTCACCTCGTATGATCCCAGCTCTCTCTCTCTCTCTCTCTCTCTCTCTCTCTCTGTTTTCTCACGCTGTCGAAACTACCCGTACATTGGCCGGGGTCTTGGCTGTTTCATGATCGTCAAGTCAGGCTCTCTGATCCGTTGATCGTGCAGATCTCGTGCCTCCTGAACTTTATTTGTGGAAATGAACATCACGATATCAAGAATCCCGCAGGTGACATTTCCCATTGTTGAAATGTCTGAACGGCAAAACAAGACTTCGGGCAATTGTCATGCGTGGACGAACGAGGCATTCGTTCTTTACGGCATGTAGAAAAGGGTTGGAAGGTAAGTTAAATGTAAATTATAAGTGTGTGTAAGAAGTGCTTTTGCAGAGATCATCTGCGCCGACTAATTCCCATACATTTCCGTTGAACTGAAACATGACGGTCGCAAGGCAGAAACAGACGAACGGAGTGTCCGTTCTTTACAAAGCCAAGAGACCGACGATGCCGACAGCACCAGCGAGTCCCATGCCGTATACGGCAGTGGGCATAGATGCACCACCAGCGGAGGTCGAGGTCGATCCTGCAGATCCGGAAGATCCAGAAGAACCCGAGCCTGAGCCGGGAGAACCGCTGGTACCAGATGCTGAAGATCCAGAAGAGCCAGTCGAGGTGCTGAGACGTGCAGTCCCGCTTCTGCTTGAGGAGCCTCCGAGGGTCGAGTTGCCTCCAGTGGTTCCGTTGATACCGCTACCGCTGCCGCTGGTGGAGTTGCCGGTGGGGAAGGGTGAGATGACAGTGCCGTTGGCGACACCGGCAGTGGAGTTGGACCCGACGACAGGGACGACAGTGGCACCGCTGCTGGCAGCGGCAGAAGTCAAGTTGGCGACGACCGAGCTGAGAGCGGCAGAGTTGGTTGCAGCGGGGACAAACAGACTCTGAACATCGCTAGGGAGTCCAGTGAACCATGTGGGTGTTGAGCCAGCTGCGAATTCAGAGGCGATCTGAGAGTAGACCGAGGCAGAGTTGGTCAAGGCTCCTAGAAGGACAGACGAAGGAAGAGCAGTCTGGAGGACCGAGAATACAGACAGACTGGGCAGTGGTTAGCAATCTCTTATCAAATATTGGCAAGAATACACAAGACTTACGTGTTGTAGCTTGCAGCCTCTTGTCTCTTCTCCTGTCTCTTCTCAGGTGCAGCAATAGCACCAGCCGAAAGGGCGAGCAGAGTGATGGCCTTGAATTGCATTTTGAAAGTTATGTGGCTGTCTCAAAGGAAATTGATCGATTAGTCGATCAGAAGATTATACTACGTATGTAATGCAGTCTTTATGTCAGAAGCGACAGTGGAGAATAATTGCTGATGAAAGAATAATAAGTAAGGGGGGAAAGAGATGGCGACCTTTGCCTTTATTCTTGTATGAAAGTACGTGATTGACTTTTCACTCGGCAACATGCAATTATTCCTCAGCATGCGCACGCCACAACGAGGATTCCTGTACTTGCATCTATTGTACCTGCAGGGAAGAGCTGACTATAACCGTTCGAGGCCCTCTATATCAAGTCATGATTGGTCACATCTCCCCTTTCGCACCCCACCCCCAATCCACTTGGGGAAAGGTGGCGCACTTCACCCCAGGAATCGAGATCTTTATTTGGACCAAACGCGCAAGCAAACCACGACGAGTGCCACGCACGGCATGGCGAAGCACCGTGCCTCTGGTTTTTTCGTTGGGCGTGGCGACGCAGACATTCAAGGATCGCATGGTGATCGGTCGTTTGGATCTGCTGCTTTTTTTGAGACGGGACGGGCGCTGCAGGTTACTCGCGTTCTTCCCGTGTCGAATCATCGACAATATCACCGAAACTCGCTAGTTCTCTTGGTGAAGCCTTCTCGAAACGTTAGGAACCAGCCACGGCCCATGATGAGCTGCTGCTGCTGCTCTTTTTTTTTAAGGTTCCGTCTCCTGTTCCCTCTCCTCAGCTGAGCATTTTCAGGTCCCGCTGCATTTATCCTTTCGGTGAGGAAGCACTAGCTTTCGAAACCTAATGCACGCCAATTCCCACGCATGTACCGTAATAGAGATGCATGTGCGTCGTACTTGTAAGGTATAGTATGGTGAGGCGATGCAAGGCAAGTCGAATATGATGATTATCGTACTCTAGGCATGCATCGGTATGTTGTTACGTGATGCATTACAAGCGTGCTGTGCTTCTTTTCTTAGATCCTTGATACTTGTGTAGATTTATAAGTAGGCTGACATTTAATATCGTCGCGTGTTGCCTTTCCTTTTGGTTTTTATTATGTACTGGGTATCTTAATCTATGAAACTCAAATACGTGTTGCCGCAAGCATAACAAAACATGACCGACTAGGTAGGTACTCCAGACGCCATCTAGTAGAGAGATACAACAGTTCTAGCACAATAAGGTCCTGAAAATCATCAATCTATTACCCATGTACCAGGTCGGTTAGTGCCCTCGACGTTCGTCTCGAAGTCGGGCGGTATCATCAAGTGATCGAGTTGCCATCCAGCTCGTTTACAAAGTTCTGCCACCACACTATCACAATATCCGAGTAGAGTGATATCGAAGTTGATGTGGTCTACAGGTTCTCGCGATATGTAGATTTGCGGGACCTTTGGAGAAATGTAGTGTGGTCTGTGGTACCATTAGCGATGCCAGATGTTGGAACGTATGCTTGCGTAAACCTACATCTCCGACACTGGCGCGACTTTCATGGACGTGCCAATAACGACGACAAGATCAACCTTTGAAACATCGTGTTCTGTCAATCTGTCGAAAAATGTATTTGGCAACTTCTCTCCGAAAAAGGTTATATTGGGCTTCATTACCCCGGCTTCTGGAATGTCGTACTGTCCGTCGTCCTCGCTATCGGAGTAACTGGACTTGCGCGACTTGCTCCCGCCCTGTGAAGCCCGTTTGCGCTTTCGAGGTTTCTGCAGGACCATCTCACTGCATTTTTGACATCGGGAAACACGCTGTGCCTTGACATCGGCGAAGATAACATCGCCGGATACAGTATATCCGCATTTGCGGCATGTCGCTGTGGCCCACGAGCCATGGCATTGAATCAACCTGTCAGGAGTGATACCCGCGAAGGCTTCGATGTTGTCAATGTTCTGTGTGTAATTTGTCAGAAGCTTTCCTTTGTCCTGCAGCAGCTTGATGAACGCATGAGTCGGTGAGCATTTGTCAGTGATTGGAAGAATTTCGTTCGCTAGCTGATAAAAGTGGCTCGGATCGTCATCGAAGTTCTGAATATCGAAGACATCTTCAGGACTCTCAAAACCTCGCTCCAGAAGCTGCGAATAAAATCCGGTGTTCTTGGACCGGAAGTCTGGGATACCTAAGGAGGTTGAAATGCCGGCACCCGTGATCACCACAATATTCTTGCAGCTCTGGAGCAGAGAGACAGCGTCATCAATGGTATTGTACTGTGGCAATCTATATCGCTTTCGCAATTCACGTTGGATCGCAAGCCCCAAAGCACGACAATACCATGCTTCTGAGTATGGTAAGTCTGGTCGGATACCAAAGATCGTTACCATTTTTCGCATGGGAACATCTTCTCTGGTGATTTTCTGATGGATGAATCTGTTCGGGCCAACCTCACGGAGTTTTTCGCGCAATGCTTTGGCTTCCTCTGCGGGATAAGCATCATCTGCGGAGACATCTGTACATATGAGATTACGCTCAAATACTCTATTGAAAAACCTACCATGTTCGTAAAAGGGGTCAAATTCAGCGCGATCGAGCTCCTCTTCAAGCGCTGATGCAGAGATGTCTTCATCGTCGGATGATAGTGGGCTCTCCGGGTCGATGTCTTGCTCGTCATGCTTTTCGACCTCCCTTGACTGTCTAGCATCATTGCTCATGGAATGACCGTTCGTGGCAGACGGCGCATCATGCCCAGGCTCATGTTTTGAGCTGGGACGACTCGTATGCTCGGGTGAATCCCTTTTCTTGTACGGAGTATGCGAGTGCTTCAGCACGTGTGGTTCTGACATTTTCCGCCGACTTAAGGCTGCGCGGAATGATATCCAGAATTGACGCTCGTAATCAACGTTAAGGATAACTAATAGGTAAAAAGTGGCGCTAGCGTTAGCGATCGGCCGCGGTATACAGTACTGTACGGACGGTCGGGTACTTTACTTTTGTAGCACGATACAGCATCCGATTTTCCGAATTCGGTTAGGCAGAGACTAGAATAAATCACAACTTTCAGGGCTTAAGTAGCAGATATCTTGAGACGATATTCGCAAGGATCTCGCTATTATTCGTAGTGAAACTCCTCTGACATGTTGGTCTCCACCGTGTAGCAAACATGGGAGTGCAAACGGGGCAGCTATCTAAGGATATCGCGTTGTTACATTGGCAATCATGGGGGGGATATCGCATGTTTAGTCTGAACCATATTGCCGCGAACTCGTCTGACTCATGGGCTTTCATGTTATGCGGATTCCGAGACCGAACATGACCCGCTATTATCATAAAAAAGCTGTTCAATTGTTGGCAATGTCAAAAGGTGATCCAATTTTACAGATTCTTGTATATGGCGTTGGTCCATTATGATGAGATGCCAACAAGCTTAATTCGTGTCTTCAGTATTGACCAAGACCGATTGCCATTGCATCTCGTGGGCATGCTGATGGTTCGAGAGTCTTGTCACTTTGAAAAAGGGTGGTAACAGCAATCATTTGTACACAATGATACGACGCCATCTTTAATCCCATCTGCATGAATTAGATGCTCGCATACCTCGAGCGAGATAAGCGGTGCCCCTCTTCATCGTGATAAAAGGCAGGCAAGGTGCAAGACAGTGGAGCCCGAAGTGCGGGGACCAATCTGCACAACGCGCCCATTGGATGATGACGTGCACATATGGTAAGACAATCTGTGATGTGAGAGGAGGGCGAGGTGTTACCGACGAGTGATGCAGACCGACTTTATAATAAGGTACATTGGGTCTGGTGGGGGGAGTCTACTATGATACTATGAGTACTTCGCATGAGGTCTGGGTTGAGCAATGTAATTGGTTCTTTCTCGGACCACGTTCAGACCGGGAAGAAGTGCTGCTCGCTCCTGATCTAGTGATGACGAAGTCTTAGCATTTGCAAGCTGGCTGAAAGCTCGACTCAAGTCCTGGTCTTCTATTCCTTTTGATTTCCTGCTCCTCTTCCTATATACTATTGTCGATAGCGTAAACAATGAGTGACCTTAAAGAGTATTCGAAGCAGCAATGGTGGAAGGAGGCTGTTATCTATCAGATCTATCCTTCGTCCTTTCTCGACTCTGGGGCGGGATCGCGACCTGGATGGGGCGATATTCCTGGCATCACTTCGAAGCTGGACTATCTGAAGGACCTCGGAGTCGATGTTCTCTGGTGCTCGCCCATGTACAAGAGCCCTCAGGCCGATATGGGCTATGACATCTCCGATTACAAGGACATGGACCCTCTCTATGGCAAGCTCGAGGATGCCGACAAGCTGATTGCTGAGTTGAAAAAACGTGGCATGAAGATGATGATGGATCTCGTCGTCAATCACACTTCTGACCAGGTGCGTCTTATCATCAATGCAACGGCAGGACATGAACTGATTCTTGGTAGCACGATTGGTTCTTGGACTCTCGGTCATCAAAGAACAGCAGTAAGCGTGACTGGTACATCTGGAAGCCTGCAAAGTATGACAAAGACGGCAACCGTCACCCTCCAAATAACTGGAGCATGATCCTTGGCGAGAAGAACTCTGCGTGGACCTGGGACGAGAAGACGGGCGAGTACTACTTATCACTGTTCACCTCTGAGCAGCCTGATCTCAACTGGGAGACTCCAGCTTTGAGAGAAGCCGTGCATGATGTCCTTCACTTTTGGCTGCAGAGGGGGGCTTCGGGTTTCCGTATGGATGTTATCAACCTGATCTCGAAGCATCAAGACTTCCCAGACGCGGATGTTGTGGCCCCCGATCACAAGTATCAACCTGGATTTAAGTATTACGCTAACGGACCACGTCTGCACGAATATCTGCACGAGATCAAGACCAAGGTACTCGACAAATATGACACTATCACTGTCGGTGAAATGCCCTTCGTCCGTGACGAAGACGAGATCTTGAAGGTCGTCGGACAGAAGGATGGATCTCTCAATATGATTTTCCTCTTCGAGATTGTCGACATCGACAACACCCCTGGTTCGTACCGCATGACGCTTCATCCTTGGGATGCCACAAATATCAAGGAGACTGTGGCCAAGTACCAACGGCTCATGATCGAGCGCACCGGATGGAACTCGTGTTTCATTGAGAACCACGACAACCCGAGAAGTGTATCGAGATACTGCGACGATAGCGACGAATATCGCGAGCTAGGTGCGAAACTACTGTGTCTCATGCAGACCACACTGGGTGGCACCATCTTTGTTTACCAGGGAGAGGAGCTGGGCATGAGAAACATGCCACCGGAGTGGGGACCCGAAGAGTACAAAGACATCGAAACGATCAATTACTGGGCGAAAATGAACGAGATGTATCCCAACAACGATGAAAAGCTTGCATTTGGACGCAAGGTGATGCAGCGGAAAGCACGTGATCATGCTCGCACTCCGGTGCAGTGGTCGGCCGAAGAGAACGCTGGCTTCTGCAAGCCCGGTGTTGAACCATGGATGCGCGTGATTGACGATTACAAGACGGTCAACGCAGAGGTGCAGCAGGAGAAGAAGGCGGATCAACTCTCCGTGCTGCAGTTCTGGCAGCGCGGTTTGGCGAACCGCAAGGAGCACAAGGAGGTCTTCGTTTACGGCGACTTTGAGCTCCTCGACAAAGATCACACCAAGGTCTTCGCTTACAAGCGGTCTAGCGACAAGGAAGCATTTGTTGTTGTGCTGAACTTCTCGGGAGACGAGGTCCAGTGGGAGCTTCCTGCTCAAGCAAAGGTGGAGAGCTGGGTAGCTGGCAACTACACTGCTGGCAAGCCGGAGCAGCCTACGAGTGGCACTGTGACTCTCAAGCCCTGGGAGGGTCTGCTCGGTATGTCTTGAAGGAGTGAGACCACACTTGTATCGTGCTCGACCCGGCTTGCCACATGCCTCTCGTCAGTAGTGCATGAGTATATATAGAAGAATCACAAATCACAGATCATTGACAGTAATTGCCAAGAAAATGGGCGGCGATAGGGCTGAAGGGCGAAAGGACAGAGGCTGGGCTTGGCAAAATCCGGCGGGCTGAACCTCATCGAGACGACGACGGGCGACGGAACTGCGACTTGAGAGTCACCCAATTAACTCTCAGCCAATTCAATCACCTCACAAGGTCTCGCCAGGCCTCGAACACCAAGACACATCGATCCTTCAATCACGGCAACACACCACACTCGCGCCGTCATGCAGAGCCTACGATCCACCTTCGCCCGCAGGGCTAAAGCGCTACAGACTTCCGTCGCCATCCCTCGCACCATGACCGCCCAGAGACACCTCTCGATCACATCACAACTCCGCAGCGCCGAGTCACATGGAGACCACTACAACCCCCCGGGCGGATGGTTGTTCGGAGTCAAGCCGGGCGAGAAGTACGAGAACGAGGGCTGGGAGAAGATCTGGTACTGGGGCTTCTTCGCGCCTCTCGCCTTGTGTGTCATTGGATACTGCTACAAGCCCGACACCAGGTGCGCCAATCCACACACAGCCCCAAAGACAAAGGCCAATTCTTGTGCTCTAGAAACAAACTAACGTTGTCACTCGCAGCATCCAAACGTGGGCCCTCGAGGAGGCCAGGAGACGGCTCGAAGCTGAGGGTATCCTCGCCGACCCCGAGACATCCGACTAGGTTCCGCCCAAGGCAGAATCGACATGGCCTCGCTTTGTTTTCGTTGACATGAACGAGGCACTGTGCAGCGCACACGCAAGCGGACGATCCGGCAACTGTATATATTTCTTTATGAAATAGAAATGTGGTTCATGGTCGGCATCCCGCTCTAAGTATCATTATTCGCGAAGCTTTCTGCGACTGCCGAATCGTCACCGAAGAAAGACATTGAATCAGTTCCCATCTATTCTCACATGACCTGACTGTATCATGTACACCTTGAGTGAATGTGATATCAGTGATTTAAGCAGCGCGCCCGTGCTGTAACAAGCTTTCCTCCACCAGTTCTAGCAGACCTCGCTCACTATACCTTCCTTGCTTACGATCAAATATCAACTTCATGACTTCATTCGACTTCATCTGACTCATTAGCCATCAAATCTCCTTCACCTGACTTAGACAACAAACACATGCAGCAAGCTTTCACCACCATGCTCGCTTGACCTCACTTCTTCCCTCATTGCTTTGCATCAAATTGATTCTCATGACTTCATTTGCCTTGGTTTGACTCACTAGCCGTCAGACTCCCTTCACCTGATTTAGGCAGCGAGCACATGCTGCAGTAAGCTTTCACCACCACATCTATAAAAGCCTCGCTCAACTCCACTTCTATCTTCCTTTGCTTTCCATCAACCAACGGCTGGAACTTCTTTAACATCGACTTCATCTGACGCATCAGCCATCAAACTACTTGAATCAATATAGGCAGCCAGCAGAACAAGCTTTCCACCACTTTTATAAAAGCCTCGCTCAGCTCCACCTCTGCCTTCTTGCTCTCCATTAATCAACCATGTCGATCCATCAGCAAGCTCTGTCCGCAGAAGACATCAGCCCTGTCGTTTTTGCAACGCTTGAGCAAGATGGTGTCGTGTGACCTACCAGTCGACCTGGTAAAAGAAAGGTCAGCGCAGCTCTGCTGAGTCCGCCAACCAGTGGTGGTTCCTCCCTCGCCTCCACTTCTTCTTCGTCGTCTTCTTCTGGTGCTTCGGGTTCGATTAGATTCCGCAGCTACACATCAACTGGCAACAAAACCCTCGAACATCCCGAAGTCCTGGACAGCGTCACGACCCTCGAACTAATTGGATTCATCGAAACAATGGCTGCGAGGATCTTCGCAAGATGGTCAGCACGAGGCAATAGCCCAGACGATCTCTTACGCTATGTCACCGCCCATTCATCACAGATCGGAAATCCCGACATGGAACGTCTCTCCCCAGAAGATGCAATGGCTCGCCTCGGTATCGATAAAGATACTATCGATGCCTTGACCGACCCTGCTTTCGAGGCAATACGCGAAACCGAGACACTAGCATACTGGCTGAAAGACACTTTTACTTTGAGATACGACGGCTACGAAGACATCAGAGATCGACTCAAAGAACATGCGAAGAAGTCGAAGGCCAAGAAGGCTCAGCGAGGCAGTCTGGAAGGAGACTTCACGCCACTACCAACAACAAATACGACTAGCATCGCAATAGACGCACGCCCACCAGGTGCTGGCCCCCTAACCCGTTGGATCTCTGTTGAGGCTGCCCGCCCGGTCAGGGCTGACCATTGCGTCCTGTACACGGGCAAAGCAGCTGTACTAGGAGGGCTCAACACATTGATTGATGAGCACGACGGGAGCATACATCTCGATCTCTTGCAAACTGGCCCTGGTGGAGATTTCAATTATGATCGTGCTGTTTGGTACTGGACCCCCGAGAAAGAGACCGCCGAGCAGTACCGCCTATGGGCTGAGAGACGCGTCGAAAACAATGAAACATGGCTGATCAGAATCGAGGTTCCTCAGACTTTCTTAGACAGCCTGAGATCAGCGGAGCTGTGCTACAGCAGAGACTGGAAGCAATACATATGGCATTGCAAGAGAAAGGCCCGCCCACCTCCACATTTCAATCGACTCTACAGAGACAACGAGCTACTTCGAGGTCACATTTGCACTAGGGCGGCAAAGACGATCGCTCGAATCAAGCAAGTTGACGTTCAGCACAGCATCTCCGAGGACAATCTTTTGATGGTTCCGGGTACCACCAGAACCAAGGCGACTCAGTGGGTTTCATGCAGGCCGATGTCTTGGAACGTTTGGCTACGCTGCTGAAGGGGAAGGTTTATATTGAGACTTTTCAGAGGCCTCTCCTCCAGGGAGAGGGCCCGAAGTCCCCATCATCTATCGGAAGTTAAGGATACGTAGATTGTTTCAATGTCACATCTGGCACCTTGACTGTATCCTGGCACACATGCGTGACCATTAGAAGTCGTACACATTTTACATACATGGTTTCGCTCTTAGCGACACCCACGTATGAGCGGTCACGAAAAGATTCATGGAGTGTTAAAGTAAGCTTTGTATCTGTGTAGAGATATGTATGTGCTTATGCCTTTGATTTGGGGATGATAATCCCCTCCTATCTGCATCGCCTGCCTTTCATATTCAAATTGGCATTTAGCGAATTGTTATCGCTGGGGTATACTTCATAATAAATGACGGCCGTCCATGTTTCGTTTCACTCGTTCACATCATCTCCTGCTTCCGCCTAGAACCATGATATGCTGCTCCTTTCCCTGTCAATCCTGCATGGCGACAGGAACTTTATGTCAACACCTTGGTTATTATTGTCGAGCCCGTTCGCAACTTCGGCACTCATCAGGACGAACCGTGTGACGCGCCCTGCGGATTCCATATTCGGCTTGTATGCGTAATCATCTGCTGAATGTCCTGCATGCCTTCTGTTTCAAGAGACTGCATCAGTTCCATTTGCT
Organism: Neodothiora populina; assembly: GCF_041146345.1. Taxonomy (NCBI): domain Eukaryota; kingdom Fungi; phylum Ascomycota; class Dothideomycetes; order Dothideales; family Dothioraceae; genus Neodothiora; species Neodothiora populina. The sequence continues at coordinate 1,277,975 of NW_027191405.1, read as the reverse complement.
GTGTCATGTCCAGTCCATTGCCAAACTGCATCACGTCCTGAGCCCATATATTGGGGTTCAACGAATCTGCAGCATCTTGTGTGTATGCTAATGGATCGGACCCGGTGAAATACTGCTGGGAAGATGGTGCGATTCCGTACGATGCGGCAGAAGAGCCGTTCCGGTCGTTGCAATCATATGTGAATGGGCTGGATCCTTGAGCTGCCGCGACATATGCTGGGTTCCATCCCGCTGCGGTGTAGTCCATGAAATTGGTAGGCAGTGGGTTGAACTGAGATTGCGGGTCAAAGAGATTGATTGGTGGGCTTTGCTGGGACATTGAGCCCATTGGATAAGCCGCGGGAGAGGTTGTGGTGCTCTCGAAGTAAGAGCCGGTCTGATTGGTCAGTCCCGATGACGAACGGTGATTGGTAGGACTCTGGCCTTGATTAGCCGGGGATGTGGCGATGCTTGCTTGATATGGCATTGGTGGTGGCTGCTCGACGCTGTTTCTCGGGCGGTGAAAAGAGTGCACTGTTCGGTCTGGTGGTGTCGCGACTGACGACGACGACATTGTTGCAGGACTCGCCGTGCGCGAGCGAGCCGGGTGTTCTGACGATGGATGTGGCGAAGTAGTGTCAGAAGGTGTCATCTCGGGGAGCTGAATGTCGCCATCCTTATCATAGATCTTCAGAATGGCCTGGATGAGATCTTCGTACAGTGATATTGCAGACGTTACCCCGGGCCAGCGGGCCGAACAGATGTTGATGGCCTCCATAGCAGCTGCCAAGTGTTTTTCCACAGTTTCTTTAGGATGATTTTTCCGGATTCCCGCGTATGAGAGAGCCCAAAGAACGGTATTGATGGCCATGAAGATTGCCTGAGTGAAAATCCAGGTCATGTCTATGGCACCCAGCGTGATTTGCTCACGCTGCACATATATGTTGTACACGCATGCATTGAAACATTTCTCTGCCGCCGCGAGCGTCGGTCTAGAGACCTGCGGCGACGGTCTGAACAGCATAACGATCATAGTGTTGTATCTTGCGATGAACCAGATCTTGTTGAGACCACTGCCGTCGTCATTAGTCGGGCTGGCGTCCCTCCAGGCTTCGAGTTTCGCGTTCATTTGCTGGAACCAAGGATCCTGGTCATCTTTAGGGTGTGATCTCTTCTTGAGATAGAGCTTCCTACGAATTTCTAATTGAAGCAGACGCATCTTGAAGAAATGGATTGCGATCCACTTTTTCAGCGTCGGTCTCGGTGCGCCTGGGAGGATTCCTTCGGGGGTGATGTATTCGTCTGGGACCGCTTCGAAAAAGGCAACGTCGATGTGCTCGCGACCAGTCGCCAGAATGGATGGCCTGCCGAGACTATGCGCCAAACCAAGCTCCATTACCCAAGTACACCAGAATAGTCGCCTTCTCATATCCACTTCCAGGCAATCCGCCTGACCCCCGCCTTTCGCCCTTGTAATCGTCCTCTCTTCGTTGATGCCTAGCGCCTGCGATAGGCGAACAGCGAGACCCATCACATAGTAGATAGCCGTCCGTGTAGGTGTGAGGAGCGAGTATTCCGCCAACAAGGCGAACGCTTGAAGGGTCTTCAGATCCATCGGCTTGATGACCGGTTGTAGATATTTCAGGGCAGCGAGATAATAACTGTCGGCAAGTCCAGCGTATTGTGTGTCCATCTTCTGTAGACTTATGGCAATGACCATACGAAGGATGAAGCACTGGTAGTCATCTCCGTTTCCAGCATAGACCGTTGCTACGTCGCGAGCAAATGTCGGCTCATGCAAGGCTGGGTACATAGGTTGCACTACATCTCATGTCAACACGGGGTTCTGTTACAGCCTCGACCCACGAAGTATATACCTTTCAAGTTGTACAGCTGAACCAGAAGATCGGTCAGACCTCTGTTGGGAAGGTCCTCGGCGGCGACATCACTCGTCAAGGGATAAATCTTGGAGGTTGGCTTCGAAGCCTCGGCGTCGTACATTGCTTTGGCATGGCGAGCCTTGCTCTCGGTGACAACATCTTTGATGGTTATCGAATCGGTAAATTGCTTCGCAAGCAGCATGACAATGCGTATCATCTGTGTCCCGCTCGATGGCCCAAGGTATTTCGTTTCGTCTGCCTCTCCAAGCTTTACTCCCGCACCACTCCGTACCAACACCTCCGGATCATCGTGATCTTCGTCCTTTTCGAGTTTCTCTAGTTGCGTTTCGAGGTTACGTACTCTATGCTGCAGATAGACGACATAGTCTCGGTTAACATTGCGCCCTTTGGACGGATCCCAATACTCGCAGACAAAGTTGGTCCGCTCGCAAGGCCCGCAACGAGGCAGACCAGGGTCGCATCGTGTTTTTCTCTGCTTTCGATAAGCTTGATGGCCGAAGATAAGATGGGTCAGCGCATACCTGTCTACACCGTGTACAGGCTGTCAAAGTGTGCGCAATGCGCGACGAGCCCTCATCGGGAGCTTGTGTGATTCCATTCCCAGCGACAGCCTTGGATTTGACGGGCCTGGCAACTGTATTACGAGGATGACTCGCTGCTTGCATGCTGGTTTCAGTGAAGTTGGAGGCCATACCGACCTGGGCGGGATTGTAGTCGAACGTTCGCTTTCAAGTAGATGTTGGCATAGTCGTCTCGCGCAACGCAATTGTGTGGTGGCCTGAAAGTCCAACGTTGTGCGACCTGCAATTTATTGCTTTATGCGCGGCTTCATGAAGCACAGTACCTATGCAAAGATTGAATATGGTATGTTCACATGGATTTTTGGTCAGGAAACATGAAACCAGGCTTTACTGAGAGCCGCAAAAGATGACCACGCTATGTAAAGGGTATACAGCAAGACAGGCAGCTGTTGCACCGCGCCGGTATGCCTTAAGGTGGTAATGTGGAACGGCGTCGAGACGTTGTGGCCCTACTGTACGATATGATATGCAAGCTAGAGCACTTCGGATCATCAAAGGTGGGCCTGTATTATTATTACGCGAACTCCAAACATGAGTGGACAAGCATCAGTGCAGCGACGCAGACAAGAAAGAACAGAGACAAGGGCCGGTTGGCCGATTCCGCACTCGCCCGGCTAACAAAAAGCATACAATATCTCAGGCCTGGAGCGATGGTTCTTAGTAAGATATCGCTGAGATTTCTCATTTCTCGGTTCTCGGTTCTGTGGATTTGGTTCACAAGTAAGGTATGGACATCAACGGTGCATCACCTTTTCGTCCTACACCACTACAGGGATTATTGCGAACTCTCAATTGAGCCGCGCGGGAGATCCACAAGCGCCAATCCGCGATATCGCAGACTTCGACTCACGAACTGCAAGGAGCACTAGTACAAAATCACCTACCGAAGCACAACGGTGCAATAAGGTCATGGAAAAAAGTACCTAAATGTAAGGTAATTGCGTGTTCCACATAGCGGCTCAATCGCAGCTGAGGCGAAAGTGCGTCGGCACTCATATCCTCGAGCTTGGACTCGTTCGCAATAGAGGTAGCCAATCACATATCGAAGGATCCCTAGCCTTGCCTCGGGCTAAAGGCTTCGCCCTCCGAGCTCCAGAAAGGCATAATATCACAACCTTTGAGAGGCTGTTCTCGAATGTGATTCGACGAAGCGGAAATGGCCAACGATCTTTCCTCTCCAGGCTACATTCGAGGACCCGTTCCGCGCGAGATTGCGCACACGTCCAGTACCGAGCCCCTACAAGCACGCACAGTAGCTCCATCACCTTAGCTTACCTATTTTCCACTGGTTCCTGCGACGCTACCCCATACGACGTTGCCCTGTGGTGTTCCTTCTCCAAGCTCCTGTGCTTTCTCAAAAGCTTGGCTTTACAATCCGAGAGCAGATATCGAACGCCTGCTCTATTTACTCCCTGACTGATCGATAGCGCAATTGTTCTCTTTCCTCTATCTGGTGAACAAGAAGGACTGGAGCCGTCTGTGTGTCAATAGTCAGCCGAATTTCGTGAGTGTCTCCTGGGGTTAAGCCACCTACTATCCCTCGTGCATCAATCCTTCCCCGTGCCATGTCATGTATCGGCGACTCCGTAGGCTGTGTGCCTTATCACACCTCAGGTAGACCATGGCTGCTACGCTATATACGGGGGCAGTCTTGTCGGCGCGAAAGCCACTGTCCCTTTTACTGATCTCTCGATGGCAGCACTCGGCTTCTACACCCCGGGTTTGGACCTCATGGTCCTGGAGACTCCCCTTCTTCGAGTCAGCAGGCCTGTCGCCGCTTGCTCGAGGTGCAGGGCAGCCAAGATCAAATGTGACGGCAAGCTTCCGGTACGTAAGTCTGTATTTTCGATGTTGTAATCCACCATCAACGATATCGGTATTGATTCCGAGCGACAGTCATGTACTTCCTGCGAAAGGGCCGGTAAGGCTTCTGACTGCTCGAGCACCAACGATCAGTTTGCCCGAGGAAAAGAGCGCAGCTATGTATCGACACTTGAGACAAAGATCGAAAGACTGGAGCGTAGGATCCAGGAAGCTAAACAGCGAAAATCATCGGTCATCAGTATGTCTGATCAAGACACGACTCCGGGCGAGCTAGAAGCAGCGCAGGCTATCATTCCTCCACCAGCCGGTGAGACTAAAGCAGCAAAGCGACAAGAGCGCCTCCAAATCGATGACTTGGTTTCTGACTTTGGCTTTCTGTAAGTCCATATGTCTTTACATTCTGCGGTGATGTATTTACGTGGTGCAGTTCCGTGAGCGCTACTGCTCGAGATTTTGCCTACGGATTCACTGGAACCGTGTCCTACGCACAACTCATCCTTTCCGCTTGTAACAGGGACCCTTTGCCGCAAGTAATACACCAACCGTTACCACCAAGGAATGAGGCCACTCAAATTATCCAGCATTACTATGACAACTTCTTCATTCTATATCCTCTGTTCCAAGAAACCAGCTTCTTCCTATCGTTTGACGCAGTCTATAGTAACAGAGAAGGAGTAGCAACCCCCTTTGACCGCTTCATGGTCCGCATGGTGCTCGGTATCGCTCATGCCGGTAGATTAGAGCAAAGAGGCGACTCTAACTACATGGCTGCTGTGGGTCATGTGTCTGCAGCTCTACGAGAGGCTGAGCATGTCCTGCGACCTGGATCGATACAAAGTATTCAGGCTATGCTACTACTGCATGAATACGCAATGATTGACCCACATCACTTTGATAGCTGGAGCCTGATTGGCGCTGCTTCTCGCGCCATGGTCGACATTGGTCTGCATCAAGATCCACCAAAAGGGACCCATATGCCGCGGTCTAAACTCGAGCTTCGCAGAAGAGTATTCTGGTGCGTATATGCGTTCGACAGATCAACAAGTCTTGTTCAGACACGAGCATTTTCCTTCTCAGATGACTCGTCCAACGTCAGCATGCCGTTTACTGCCGCCCATTCTGCCGCACGAAAACAAGGGCAGCTCTCGAAAACAATAGATAGCATCACTCTTAAAACCTTGGACACTGCCCCGGAGCTATTCAAACTCAGGACCCTACAGTCTGCTTGGTATGCGGAACTATTCCAATCCGGCCGTGAGCCATGGCAAGATCCATATCCGAGTATATGGAGGATATGTCTTTCGATGAAGGTTTGGTGGGACCATCTGCCAACGACGATCAGCCAGCATCTCCGTTCTTTCTTAGAGCTCAATCTTCTATATTCCTACATCTATGTCCTTGCACCTTCTCCACGAGTACCTAACGTTGCACCGTTCGCCCAAGCGCTGATCTTCGAATATGCAATACAATACTCGGAAAAGATGACAACACATGTCGAGAACCGAAAACATGCTGCTCCGATCAGCTTCTATGACGCCATGAGGGCGTACATGACTGGACGACAATTCATCGAAGTCCTTCAAAACAATCAGGACAGGCTACTCTCTGGATTGATGCCAGATCTTCCGCATGTTCCATTAGATTCAGCGCCACCGCCACCAGTGCCCAGTACGCCGAGAGACGTTCAGACAAATATAGCCAGGAGCATCTCTTGTCTCAAGAAATTCACGGATTGTCTGAGCATTTTTGGTATGCGCTGGGGCTATATGAGCTGGCGAGATCGCTTTCAGGCAGATTCTGAAGATCTTCTCCAAGACTTGAATCGGCGTTCCTGGGAATTACAAGGCACTACTAGTCTGCCCGGGCAGTCTTCTGGGAGGCCATCTTATCAGCATGAAGGTTCTTTCGGTCAAGACTCTTTGGGCACCCCATCGCCGTTTGGCCAGCTCTACTCAAGCCCTACTAATATCCATCCGGTTGCGACGCCGACGTATCCTCCAGACTTGCATCAGATTCATTCTCATGATCCAGGCCAATCTGTCCCAAGCTCGCAGTATACACAAGCATCATCGCAGCAAAATATCATCCTACCTTCGGCACCACCCGCACAGCAATTTGCGTCATGGTCAGGGTTGTCTGCAGTAAATTCAGCACAAATCATGACTACGGCACATCATGATAGCAGCGTCTCACCTCCGCTGGACACTTACCGCGGTGCTTAGCATCTTCTGCAACTGAGTAGCGGAACAGAACACGGCCTATGAATATTCAGATTGTCCAGGTTGAAAGTTATGAGTGAGCTATTTGGTGATTGGGCGAGTATACATAATTGGATGGACAAAAGAGAGGTTCTCAGCATATTGATTTATATTATTATACCCAATATAGACGAAGCATCTGACCGGCAGATAACCTTTTGGTGCCGCAGGAACGCATGCGCTGGCTTATACAACTGTAACTGCGAACGCTGCCCTATCACGAAACTGCGATACTGACGAACCCACTTGAGGAATGAGGGTTACAGTGAGGTACGTACTGAATCCTTGAAACTCAGCCACACACCGGACGCCACACTCTCCGTCATTGAGCGGCTGGACTTCAGCCAATGAGCGCATGTTGATCGTTGATACAACCTTGATTTTTCAGGCTATGCTGCAGGACCAAGGATGATTGACCTTTTCTTACACCATTTGGGATAATCGAAGCCATATCGGCTACGCAAAGTAGGTGATGGGTCGGGTTTTATCACACCTTATCGTGCTGCGCGCCCATGTAGTCGCGCGCCATACATCCTGTTTGTACGCTCGCCCGTAAGTTCCAGACCATCCTGCCCACTTTTAATTACCCCCGTCTTTATATATCTTTCCTTCGCGGGCGTTGATCGATGCAACGGCTCTGCTTCATTGCACTAAATACCTGTTCGAACGCCTGGAGTTTTTATACCAAAAATTAATTATTCTTGCGTGTAATGGTTAGATCATGACATCGCAAACGACTCCCTCCACCGCAGCAGATGATGTCACTACGACTGCCAGTGCCTCGTACACCAACCCAACTATCCAGTCACTCTGGGGTGTAGCGGAATCACTCATAAGTTCATACTACCCATCTGCAGCGCTGTCGGACATTGCCTCACTTACCTGGCCGGGAACCGTTGTCATCGACTCTTCTACCTACATCTTCCATACAGGTGCTTCATCACAATCTAGCATTTCGACCGCAACGAGATCTAGCTCGTCGACGCCTCAATCAAGTGCGGCGGAAAGAAGCACGTCGAATGTGATACCTAGTGCAACAGAGCAAAGCAGTTCCAGTCCAACGTCTACGACAAACAGTGCCAAGACCGTGTCCGCGAACACTGAGAACGGTAACAACAATGGGAAGTATCTCGGTATCGGCCTCGGGGTCGGACTGGGATGCGCGGCCATCGCAGCCTTTGTCTTTCTCGCATGGCTTGTGAAACGCCGTAAGGGGTCAAAAGCGAAGTATGCTTCGAATTGGTCCAGTAGTGCTTCAGAGTCAGGTATCCGGCCATGGCACACACAGGACTCGAGCTCAGCCAACTTTCCGGAGAAGTACATAAATCTGGACGCTCCACTTCCGCCGGCGATGCCAATGCAGACTCATACAGCATATACGGGTCTGGGGATTCACACCGACGAGCCGCCAAGGCGGTATGAGCAAGCCCCCAACGATGGCGATATATCATACTCTCCGTACGCAAGCTATGTAGAGCCTAGCTCCCGACAATTCAACCATGTTGCCGAAGACCCAGCTCTAATACATGAACTGCATGGGGACACGGTACATACCCCTTCCAACGATAGCCAATCAGCTGTGGCGAGGTCAGAACTGGCTGGTGCTGCCGCTGCCCCGCCCCGCCGACCGTCAACCCCTTACTCGCCAGCCCTCATGCGTGAACCAATGAGTCCAGTGAGCCCGATCAGCCCAGCCGATGACGATCCGCGGTGGCATGGCTTCTGGCGTGGTGGACCTGGTCAGTATACGAGCCTCAACGAAGCACAACAGCACGATCATGATCACTACAGACACAGCGTTGGCGTGTCAAATCCTTTCACGTCCGAGGAGGATGGTGATGATGACGATGATGAGGAAGAGCCGCCTGTCATTCCTGCACGGAGTCCTAGGAGGAGAAGCTCACCTATGGTGCACTATCCCTCTGGCAACGAACTATCTACCTTTGATTTCGGGCTTGTGCATGACATTAGCGGGGATCGTAGGGTATCCTCATATGGGGGTGGTGGAGTTGGGCAGTAATGCCTGCCGAGTCTAGTGCGTGATATATTCTTCTGTATCTCAAAGCAAGACATTGCGATATTTTTATCTTTTATAGACCCACCGAGTGCACAGTGGGACATACAAGTGAATGAGTGATGTTTTACTGCCCCTCTGCTGCGCCTTCACTGCTTCTTAGCTGCTGCTTCACTACTCCATTACCACTACTTCGCCACCCCTTCACTTACCCCTTCACTGCCCTTCTCGCTACCCCTTCACTGCCCCTTTACCGCCCCTTCTTGTCGTAGCCGAAATATCTCACTCGGAAAGTATCCTCCAGCCAGAAACAACAATGTCTCGGTCCCAGCTATTTCCGCACAGAGAAGGGTCGGTCAACGCATCTATAGTTCTGGAGTTGATCCCGATGCGAGCCATTGCACTTCTCTCCGAGAAACATTCCAAGTCAGGATCCTCGATTTGCCTCAGATGTGCGATGACATAGTGCATTAGCCCATCAGAATTATCGCCTCGTGCTGACCATTGAGCGAAGATGCTCTCTGCGGTTGGTTTGGTGAAGCCGATCAGGTTGAGGGTCTCGACGCTGTCGAGGACTTCGGGATAATAGCGCATCATATTGAAGTTGGGGTTTGCTGGTGGACTAATGTATTATTGATCTCGATGGTAAGTAAGGCAGGTACAGGGGAATTTGAGCGAAACTTTTATAGAAGTGGTGGAAAGCTTGTTGTAGCACGTATGTGTTCAAGTGAAGGAACCTCAATGACTGATGACGAGGACAATTGAGTCTTGTATGAAGGATGGTAAAAAGCTTGGTGCAGCACCCACTCACTTCACCTGGCATCAGTCTTGCCGTTGTCATATGCTTGGGACTCGATATAGAAAAAACATGACGAATTCCCTCACCACATATCTGGGATGCCGATTAGAAGGAATAGGAGATCGTAAATATCTGTTACTCCAAGTCACCTTAGCTAGCCTGATTAATCCCACTCCAACCTGGATTCGTGAACAATGTAGCAGGTAAAGGTGAAAACGCAGACAGGGTTACCCTACCTTCCACCCCTTCACCTTTTCGTGCAATTGCTAACCCACTTTCGGCGAACCCTCCGAAACTTACACTGAATCTATTAGTCGCGCTGACATCCACGAGCTGTGTGTTGCACAGCACATGTGGTTACAAGTACTCACAAACATACCTACGCCAGAGGAAGAGCCGTTGTGTGCAACAAGTACTGCATGGCCTTACGTGTATCGAGTCTGGATTTCTGGCCCCATTCTCCCCCTCCCTCGTTCGTCGGAGCTTCATCTTGCCCCTCGTCTCAAGAAGGTACACGTGCACTGTACAACCAGCTATCCCCCATCGGAAGGATCAAGACATCACACTACAGACGTCGAGACATGCAGACGTGAAGGTAAGTACCAAAACAGAGAGACAGAGAGGCAGGCAGGCAGGCAGGCGATAGCGATAATGATGATGGTGCATGTACATGACAAGTACTGTGGAAGCAGAGAAATGCATGACGGCGCCACGTGGTGCACACGAGACGGGGAGAGATTTTGTGTTCAGAAGGAAGCATCACGGCATGGGATTAGTGGATGCTGAAAGTCAGGTAGGCTCTTGACATTGCGCATCTAGGGACACGGAGGTATTTGGGATACTGACGCATTGATACCTGTCAAGCTACAGAATGTAGAAGATGGAATCGTTGGTCCATTTCAGGTAAGCTTGCTTGATCGACATCTCAATGCTTGATACTCGGCTACGACTTAGCATTATGATCAATTTGTTGTTATCTGAGCACGCGAGCACAACATCAAAGTCAACTTCAGAATCAACATCAACACATCCAGCCCGCCCGATCCGACAGACGGGACAGATGGATGAATGGGATGGATCAAACGACCCGCAAACGGTTGCGAGTAGGAGCAAGCAAGACGGGAGAGAATCGGTGGCATGATAGATGCTTAAGGCAGGCTTCTCCTGTTCCTGTAAGCTTCAAAGAGACAACAATACTTGATATACGGTACGGTAAGATAGTCCAAGTGGGGTCCCTTAGAGACATGCGATTCTCCTTTCTAAGGTACCTACCTACCTTACGCTCTCTGGTGCCACAGATTCATGCGTGTAAAGACATGCAATAATGCAGCCACAAGCAGCCTTGTTCGCACCCGCTGATTAGTCGTCCACCCGGAGAAAAGAACAGAGCTGTTCCTTTCTGCCTTCTTGATGCTGTACCATGGGAACGAACAAACAAGGCAGACAGACAGGCTGGCTCGCAGACGAAATGCGGGTGTGGGAAAAAGCTACCAAGAAGCACCACCAGCAATATTGAGCAAGCACAAAGACTTGTACACACGATAAGGTCACGTAGCACCAAGACACAGGCCGTTCTCACTTCTCAGGGGCACAAAGAAGGGGGGTCGAAGGAGAGAGGGCGGTCTTTTGTGTGTACAGTACAGTAAGTAGTAGTGCGGCCAAGTTTGTCGCAACTACTAGTCTGCATCCAATAGAGACTTGGACGGTTATTCACCGATAAAATGACACCTCGCCCGGTTTTCGTTCAACAACACTGCGAGTCTGTCTTCTTGTCGCTTCTTCTTTGCTCTTTGTCTCTATTATCCTCATATTAATTTTTTCCTTCTGAATTTTTAGAATTTACTCTTGATTCTGTCAGGGGATTCTCTTTTCGACGTCACGAGCGAGTCTAGCAATACGAGTCAACGACTCTTGGTACCTCGGCTTGCCTTGCCCCTGCCCGCAGCTGCTGCTCCTGCTCCTGCTCCTGCTCTCCCACACTAAGCTAGATCCATCACATTTCTGAATATCTGGGGCGTGGATTGATCAATTATACACACATAACATATCAATATCGGAGTATTATCCCTATCATTCACCTTATCATCAGATCTGCACAACACACCCTGCATATCCACTAAAACAAAAAGAACAATGCCGTCCCAGCGTCGGCTCCGAGCCTTCGGCCTCCTGGCGGGCGTCCTCCTCCTGACCATCATCTACATGTCACACGCGGGCCAATCGACGCGGACATCAGAGTTCTACACGCGGACAGTGGCAGCGATAGACGCAAAGACGCGGGCAGCGCACGAGGCGCTGGACGCAGAGAACCACAAGCGGATCCAAGCCGCGGCCGAGGCCGAGGCGGCGCAAAAGGCCAACTTGCGCGACCCGGACTTGCCTGTTGCGAACACGCCCAAGGAAAAACCGCAGCAGAAGCCGTTCGCGGTCGATATCGAGGACGCGACGGAGAAGGCCAAGAGCGTCGCTGCGAAAGTCGCGGGCGGCGCAAAGGACGCCGTGCATGGCGTTACGGGAGTCGATGCGGCGGAGAAGAGCGTGGCGGGGCGCAAGATGATGAAGGGGCTCAAGGACGACGGGGTCGCTAAAGTGGGTAATTCGGGAGCCAAAGACCCTGCCAGCGGAGAGAAGGAGGGAGAGGAAAAGGAAGAGAGCGATGAGGATCACGAGACGGAAATTGAGCTCAATTCGATCTTGAAGAAGAGCCCGAGTAAGTCGTCGTCGTCGTCGTGCTTGAGACTGACCGAGAGGGATTCAAAACTGACAATTGGGTTCACAGTCATCATCTTCTCAAAGAGCTACTGTCCTTACTCTAAAAAGGCCAAGCACATCCTTCTAGACGGATACAACATCGTGCCCGCACCCTACGTCGAGGAGCTGGACCTCCACCCGCTCGGCGCGAGGCTCCAAGCAGCATTGGAAAAATCAACCGGCAGACGGACCGTCCCCAATGTCTTGATCAATGGCAAAAGCATCGGCGGAGGCGACGACGTGGCCAACTTCGACGCCGAGGACAAGCTGGTCGACTTGATCAAGAGCCTGGGAGGGAAGCGCATCATGGAGGCGTCCAAGTTGACCAAGAAGGCACATCACGTCGAGGCTTGATCCGTTGTTGTTGTTGTTGTTATTATTGTTGGCAGATTCACATCAATGGATCACTCGCGGTTGGCACACAAAGTCCCCGTTTCTTTTCAGTTTATAAAACCAGTGCGATAGGAAGGACAGTCAGCTTTCACATGGCGCATTTTCTAAAAGTGAGGAAATGCAGGCTTTCGGATAAACAGCACAGAGAGCGAACTCGGAGGCGTTCTCTTCATGCGACCGAAGTTGGTAGGACTGGGTGGCACATTTCATGTTTGTGGACGGCTCAGATACCCTGGACTGTGACTGGCGAAAAGGGGGCGAAATGGCATTCCATATTCTGACTATTCCAAGCTCTGTCTTCTCTTCTTTTTGCTCTTTCTCTTTCTCACGGTCGGTCAGATGACGGCTATGTCCTTTTTGTAGAAAGTGACGCAGCAGCAGCGCCCTTCAGAACTGTAGATGATCAAGAAGCAGGGAAAAACAGCGGGTGAAAATGAACAGGAATTCTTTTTGGGTGGAATCGTTACATTTTTGGTCCATTGGAATGTTGCCCGTATGTCATTTGTAGTACTACCGCAGCCCAGACTGCAAAGCAAATCCCTAAAGTACCGCCTTTCGCCAGTTATTTCATTGGAAGGAAGCAAGACACGCCGAGTCGAAGTGCGCTTAAGCCTCCTCAACAATGTTGCCCCTCTCGGAGACATAGAGACCGTCAAGGAACTGTTCGGTGTTAGTAGAGTCATCGAATGGGCGCAATCGCGCAATCGACAATCAAGAGGGCGCACCTTTCGGATATCCTTGTTCCTGACTCTGCACTTCTGCTGGATGTCTGCGGCGCTCTGGGAGACCTTCTCGAGGTCGTTGCCGGAGAGGACAAGCTCATCCTTCTGTGCCTTGGAGGCCTCGACGTCGACGCCGTCGGCCATGATGACCTTTCTCACGATCTTCTCGCCCAAGAAGTTTCTGTAGTTTATTCTCAGCTTCTTTTTTTCTTTTCAAAAGTCATCCAGCACCCAGAGAAAAAAGCATACCTGATCTCGACCTCCCAAAGACCGGTCTCGTTGTTCTTGTCGAGGTTGACGTTGATGGGAAAATGGGCGTAGACGTAGCGCATCTTGTACTTGAAGCCCTTGGTAACACCGATGACCATGTTGTTGATGAGGGTGCGAACGGTACGGAGAGTGGCCAGGTTCTTGCGGGCACCGTGGTGCATGGTGATGGTCAAGGTGTTGGCCTTGGGGGTGGAGAAAGAGACGGCGATGTGCGAGAGGTCCTTGTGGAGAGTCTGTGGGAAAAGTGGTATGAGCATTCCTGTTTCCGTCTTCTTTTGGTTCATTTCATCGTTTTTCCATCGGAGAACGTACACCACGGGGGCCCTCGACGACGACCTGTCTGGTCTTGATCGAGATTTTGACTGCAGAGTCATTTGATTAGTCGCTGGCCTGTCGTCGATTGGTTTCGTGGGTTTGCGCAAAACGTACCACCCTCAGGGATGGGGAGGGTCTCCTCTGCGAAATTGTCAGCTCTACGAGATCCTTGTATACACTCTGATGCACGCTTTCGAATTACCGGAGTGAATGTACAGCATCTCGGCGGTGTTGGCGGTATTGTCGAGGGGTCGTTGGGCGTACTTGGCTTGCTCGTCGTCGACAAGTTCTCAATCATTGAAGATTTCGCGAACTTCGTAGTCGTGTGGACGCTAGCCGATGACGCCGCACGGACCAGACCAGCCGACCTTGGCGCTTTCGCTTTCGCTTTCGATGTCTGTCCCTCACTTTTGCTGAAGACATGTGCTACTCTTAATTGTGGCCATCTGTGCATGCAAATACTTGTTCTTGGTACTGGTGATTTCTACCCTAGGTCCCCCCATAATTACCTTAGTGGAGGTCGTCGTCAAGACTGCACACCTCACTCAATCTACCTACCTTACTCAATGCATCATTTCCTGTCAATTCTACTACATTTTGTATCTATTCCAATCTCTTGGCATGAATACTTCGGTCGTTCACACTGTCCCGATCAGTGTGGGGTGTGCTTGCGTGGTCTCGGGACTTTTCCTTTGATAGCTGCATGCTTTTCGCGAGTTGTTTTCGCCACTGTAGCTTGCTGTACTAATGTCGCTCCTACTCCGATGACTGTGATAACCGTTGAACATCCAATAAACACCTTTTGCGTTTCGAAAAGAAAAAAAAGGAGAGGAGGTGACCGAGAGGAGCAGTCCCCACTTTACTAATAAGACAGGTCGAAGATGACAGTGCAGTCGCCTGCGAATAGACAAAAAAATAAGTTGTCAACAGGGAATATAGGAAAGAAGAAGAGAAACGCCACCAATTGCTCCAACCCGCGCATACATTTGTCATTTCGTAGCATAGCCATGCCTTGTTGGCCGGCAGAAGACGCTTCGCATACCATCATGAACAACTACCTGAACTCCATTGCACCCAAGCAGCCCCGGTCGTCGACATGTTTTAATTCAAGTTGCTGATACCTGACGATCACAACAAAATTAGCCTCGGTGGATACTTCTGTTGTCAGAAAACTGCAAGACCTACTTTTCACTCCGTGAGTGGAAATATATACCACTGACGGTGCCTGTACATTGGTTGAAGCATATGTAATAGAAACCCTCGAAACTAGCGCCGGTAATCGATTTCACCTTGTGATCAGGCACGAGAAAATACTCTTTCCACCTCATGAAGAGATGCTCCCGCTGGGCAAAGTTCTTGAAGGTGAAGCTGGGCGATCTCGCTTGTTTGGCAAGAGGACGCCATGCAGGGAAGCGCGCCCAATGCTGCATGTCCACCTTCTCGGTAGACCCCCACTCGGGATGGGCTGTTTTGAATGTGTGTTTTGTGCCAATTATCTCGCCCTCGAAGCAGGTCGTCAACGTTGGGTGATCGTCGGTGAGGCCTGGATGAAATAAGATGTGAGTCACGAGAACGACTTGCAGGGAAACCCCGTCTCCGACCGATCAGGTCCCTACCCACCTTGAATTCGAAGATAGCCACACAGGTAGGAGTTCTCCATGTCCACCTGCTTGATCTCCACTTGCACATCGTACGTCTGGCGGTCTGATTGTTGAGTGCCGTGGAATTTACTCCCCGGCCGTAGTAGGGACGAGCTCGAGTTAGGCAAGAACTTCAAAGCCGGGTCAGCAACGGCGAACACAAAGACAATTAGTTTGGGTCTGTCTCATCATACTCTTTTGGTTGTCGAGGCGACAAGTGGATAGGTCGGTGGAAGGGAAGGTGAGATGGCGGCAGCGGACATGGAGTGCGCGAGACGTGCGTCACTGTCTCGCGACTCGTCCGACGTGGCCGACGACGAGGATGTGTTTTCGTCTGCGGTGTTTGTGCTTATGGCTTCGTCCACGGCGTCCATGTGTTTAAGTGGAGTAGTGGCTTCTGGGGACTGCGGGTTTCGAGCTGCGGCGACGGTATCGGACCCGGGCTGATCGCGTGGGGAGGAGGCGGGCAGCCCAGGTGAATCGGATCCGCCTGTGTCTGGACTCGAATTGTGCGCATGCTGTGGTGATGTTGCTGCTCTTTCTGTGCGCGGCACTATGGTCTCCCTGTCCTCCTCGGGCGGGCAGGTTGTATGTACATTTCTGGCATCCACGGAGATAGCGGTCGGCGGCGAATCGAGTGTGTAGTCACTAGGTGTGGGCATGATGTTATGTCAAGGAGGGATTACTACAAGTCAAGGGTGAACCATGGGGTAAAAAGGTAGAAGGTAGAGTAGAACACGACAATTATATGATAACATAAAAGTAAAACTGGAGGTAGCGATGGGTGGATTTAGGTTAGGCACATTGTATGTATGCTAAGGGTATGCTAAGGTGTGCTATGCAACGACAGCCGTGATCATGAGGACTCGATGATACAGGCGAGACAGGCCAGACTCACAGTCCAAGTCATTCATGATCCCATCTCATCTTGGCAGTCTCTCCTGCGGAGACCCTTGATCCGCTTGAACGGCGGGGAACCACCTCCAGTAAGCACGAGGCACAAGGAGAAAGCCCCCCAACTCTCCCATTCATCTGCGATCACCTCGTTCAAATGTCTGTGCGCCGGCGCCATGCACCCGGGCCAGACAAATACAGTACAGTACAGTATGCATGCGACCGGCCACCACGCACTACTCTCGCAAGATGTTTGGGCTAAACCTCTGCCCTCTCCTGCAAGCTTATCATGGACTTTCTGCTTGCTTTGCATCGCATAATATTTGACAAGGCTCGTAGTCATTCCACGTGAATTCAGTTGGAAGACGGTGGGCCGGCATGTTGATGAATGTGTTTGCATCCTCACAGAACCGAGTCTTCTCGAGCCTCTACCGTCCGCCACTAATCTTGGTCAATCCCACAGGCGATATGACTTAGATTGGCTTGATCTGCTTGTGTGTCAACTACATGCCATATTGTAATATAGGTACGGTGGTCTTGGGTTACCTTGAAGTGCAACGCGATTAGTGAGAAGACCAGAGCCTTGAGATCTTGCACCAGATAGTAGAAAACGCGAAGTCCCTCGGGGTCCTCAGACTCATTCACATCGACAAGAGAGCCGATTTTGGCAGTCTAACATGTGATTAGAAGATGCAGCATCCGCCTACACGAGTGCGATCTTACCTCGAATGAAATGTGCTCATTGCCGAGTCTGATCTCTAGTTCTTGCCTGCCATCTTTGTTCTTCTGTGGCCATTTCGTGTCATCTTCCCTGTGGAACGGTCAATGCCTGTCGCCGAAGAGACGAATCTCGAGTACACGTACTTCATGATCTCGCTGTCCTTGATGATGCGCTTGATCTCATCAATCATCAATGAGCTCACACACACTGAGGATATAGTCAGCAGTGGCGATTGATTTTTATGGAGAAGAAGAGAAGACATACTCTCCTTCCGAATCAGAGAATCGTTCCGGTAATTCGAATTGTTTGCGTATCGCGCTGAAGCCGAGCGGCCATCACCTAATGCGCGAAAGTCGAACTCTTCGATAATCTTAGCTGGGTACCATACGAAGGTAGAATCCAATAAATACCTAGGAACTCATGTCCGAATCTACCAGAATGGCCCGAGCTGTGATGATCACGGTCAGTGAATGCGTGACCGATATGATGGCTGTAGACTCCTTGTTTTTATTCTTCTGACAGGGAGTGCTTTGAATTCGCATTGGAAATTGGGTAGTCGATGGACAAAAAGTGTCCTAATTAATTTTCTGGCCAAAGAGGGGATCATGCAGTGTGACGAGTTGACATGAATATTAAGGAACTTACTAGTATCTCAGGTAGAAAGGCTCGGTGCTCGCCATGATTTCATGTGATGACGACTGATACCAGGTGTTGGTAGGTGGTGGTAGTAGTGTAGTGTATATGCCACAGCAGGTGTCCTGGTGAGGCAGCGGAGGCCGGGCCAAGACGGTAGGGCTGATGTTGTGGATGATGGCGCGCCCCGGAGAAGGAGAGAGAGCGAGACGATGATTGAAGCGGAACAGAGCAGGGGACAGCTGTGTCGATGGAAACCCCCATGTTGTTTGAATTTATGAATTGATTAATACCTACACCTCACTGCAATACCTCAAGGCACTGTTGCGACAACACTGGCCTCCGTCTCTTTATTCAATTATATTCTCTTGCTCTTGCCGTGTTGGTCCACTGCTACTGCGCTCCTTCCTTGTGCCTCAGGAGGACAACACAACAAAGACCGCTCGCTCTAATAGTCTTGGCCCTGGTTCTCTCCTTGACCTCGACCCTCCCTGGCATTGACCTGACCCGTGTCTGTTTCATCCCGCCAGACATTTGAAGGAGTGAGGTCGGGGGAATTACCTCGAGCATTCAATCACTGAATCGCCCCATATCCCACAATCATGGCGACCTTCCTGGACAACTCGTACAGTCTTGTACATCAAGACAACACAGCCGATCAGCCTTCCCTACAGGACCTTCGCACACAGCTTGAAAAGGGCACAGATGAAAGCAAGCAAGAGACGATGAAACGAATCTTGACCATCATGCTCAATGGCGACCCAATGCCTCAGCTTCTGATGCACATTATCCGATTCGTCATGCCCTCGAAGAGCAAGCCCCTTAAGAAGCTCCTGTACATGTACTACGAGGTGTGCCCGAAGCACGACGCCAACGGCAAGCTCAAGCAGGAGATGATTCTGGTCTGGTATGCTCGTCGCAATTCATTGTTTTGCTGTTAGCTCCAGATTTCGGGCAGGCGCGCTAATCTATCCTTTCTCCTACTCTCTAGCAACGGCATTCGCATGGACTTACAGCACGCAAACGAGTACATCAGAGGCAACACCCTACGATTTCTGTGCAAATTACGCGATGCTGAACTCATCGAGCCCCTACTCGCACCAGCTCGCGCATGTCTCGAGCACCGCCACTCATACGTCCGCAAGAACGCCGTCTTCGCCATCGCATCTGTCTACCAGCACAATGAAGCTCTGATGCCTGATGCTCCCGAGCTTCTCCAGACTTTCCTCGAGGCCGAGAGTGACGCTACCTGCAAGAGAAATGCCTTTGCTGCCCTCGCTTCGATCAGCCACGACAAAGCACTCGAGTATCTGAGCTCCGTCTTCGAGGGTATCCCCAACGCGGATGAGTTGCTGCAGCTCGGCGAACTGGAATTCATCCGCAAGGATGCTGTGACGAATCCGCAGAACAAGGTACGTTCTGGACTCGCATAGCACTACCTACCCCAATGCCTCTAACAATGCGACAGGCCCGTTACCTGCGCCTCATTTTCGACCTCCTCGAAGCCAAGGAGTCCACCGTCGTCTACGAGGCTGCCTCCTCCCTTACTGCTCTCACCAGCAACCCCGTCGCCGTGAAGGCCGCTGCTGCCAAGTTCATCGAGCTGAGCATCAAGGAGCCGGATAACAACGTCAAGTTGATTGTCCTCGAGAAGGTCAACCAATTGCGCAAGGCCAACGAAGGCGTCCTAGACGACCTGACCATGGAAATTCTGCGCGTTCTGTCCAGCCCAGATCTTGATGTGCGAAGCAAGGCGCTCGGAATTGCGCTCGACATGGTGTCCAGCAAGAACGTCGAAGAGGTTGTTTTGTTGTTGAAGAAAGAGCTGGCCAAGACTGTCGACGAACAATACGAGAAGGTATACTTGCACTGCGCCGTGTCGGCCCTATTGGAATCGAATCGTCTAACTGATTGCAGAACAACGAATACCGCTCTCTACTCATCCACTCTATCCATCAATGCGCCGTCAAATTCTCCGAGGTTGCCGCCAGTGTTGTTGGACTTCTAATGGATTTCATCGCCGACTTTAACAACGCCTCGGCGGTAGACGTCATTTCATTCGTCAAAGAGGTGGTTGAGAAGTTCCCCAAACTCAGGCAAACAATTGTCGAGAGGTTGGTCTCGACTCTTGGCGAAGTCAGAGCTGGCAAGGTATACCGCGGATCATTGTGGATTATCGGAGAATATTCACTCGAGGCAAACGACATTCGCGAGGCCTGGAAGCGTATCCGCGCCAGTCTGGGCGAGATCCCCATTCTTGCCTCCGAACAAAGACTTCTCGAAGAGCAACCCGACGGCGAGAGCAACCTTGGCGATCAGGTGAACGGCCACTCCAAGCCCTCTGGACCTACGGGATCGCGGAAAGTCCTCGCAGATGGCACATACGCAACAGAGAGTGCTCTCACTAGCCAAGCTGCTGTCAAGGCTAAGCTTGAAGCAGTCAAAGCCGCCCAGAAGCCACCTTTGCGTCAACTTATCCTCGATGGTGACTACTACCTAGCTACCGTCTTGTCGTCGACTCTCACCAAGCTCGTCATGCGCTACAGCGAGATCTCCAACGATGAGGCCCGAACCAACGTGCTACGCGCCGAAGCCATGTTGATCATGATTTCCATTATCCGAGCAGGTCAATCACACTTCGTCAAGCACCCGATTGACGAGGACTCTATCGACCGCATCATGTCTTGCGTGAGGTCTCTCGCCGAGTTTGCGCAGAAGCGCGAGCTGGAGAACGCTTTCCTCGATGACACACGAAAAGCATTCAGGGATATGGTCAATGTGGAAGAGAAGAAGCGGGCCGAGAAGGATGCCGTCGCCAAGGCAAAGAACGCCATCCAGGTCGACGATGTCGTTGTCATCCGCCAGCTTACCAAGAAGAATGCCGTCGACGGTGCCGATGAGATCGGTATGGACCTGGAGAAAGCCACGGGAGGCGACTCGGCTACGGAAGACCTCACATCCAAACTCAGCCGCGTGGTGCAGCTCACTGGGTTCTCCGACGCCGTTTATGCCGAAGCTTACGTACAAGTACATCAATTCGACATCATCCTCGACGTTCTGCTCGTCAACCAGACCAGAGAGACCTTGCAAAACCTATCAGTGGAGTTTGCCACGGTGGGAGATCTCAAGGTTGTGGAGAAGCCAACGACGCAAAACCTTCCACCTCTCGATTTCCTTAACGTGCAGGCAACGATAAAAGTATCGTCGACAGACACCGGCGTCATATTCGGTAACGTCGTCTATGAGGGTGCTTCGTCGACGGAGACCAACGTCGTCATCCTCAATGACGTGCACGTCGACATCATGGACTATATCCAACCAGCACAATGCACGGAGACGCAGTTCAGAACCATGTGGACCGAGTTTGAGTGGGAAAACAAGGTCAACATCAACACGAAGATGCCAGCCGGCAAGGGGCTGCGCGACTTCTTGAAGGGGCTGATGAAGGTTACGAATATGAGCTGTCTGACACCCGAGGCCAGTCTCAGCGGGGACTGTCAATTCTTGAGTGCCAACTTGTACGCCAGGAGCGTGTTCGGTAAGTACATTTCTCACATGTTGACATTATGGTTAAAGGTGCTAACAGAGTGTTACAGGCGAGGATGCATTGGCGAACTTGAGCGTGGAGCAAGAAGGCGAGGACGGAGGAGTAGTGACAGGTTTCGTCAGGATCAGGAGTCGCTCGCAAGGTCTAGCACTCAGTCTGGGCTCACTCAAGGGTCTCAACAAGATTGGAGATTATTTCTGAACAGATGTGGGCACCGGACGAGGTTTGTCAGGTGGAAGATGAAGGAGCTCAGATGCAGAAAGAGAGAAAACTAGAGAAGGATGCACGTCGATCATGTGTAAAAGAACATATTGAGTTATTGAAGCTTAGCAAAGCGATGTCCCCCAAACATGACATCTCGCATCACACAAGTAATGTACACAGTAGCAAAGTACGAGCGGCATATGCATGAGATGTGTGTGTGTGTGTGTGTGCATGGTTATCAGTAACCCCACGGCCAGGAGCGGCACTACGGGCAGGGCTGGAAGAAGGAAGTGCAGGAGCCAATTCTGGCGTGACTTCGGCTGTCCGGCCCGCTGATGCCTTGTTCCCTGGTTCGTTGTTGCTTGTTTCCTGCTTTGTGCTTCGAGCCCTTGCCTTAATCGATAGCCAGCCATTAGCGCATGCCTTTTGAGGGTATAGTATTGTACAGTACAGTACAGTACAGTACTTGTACCCGATCTTCTTCATCATCGATTTACACCTGCATCTATTAGTTTCTTGATCATTGTGGGTGGTACGGGGCACCATCTTCCTTCTCTCCCCTGCCGACTTGTCTAGTCAAGTCACCTAGCCATGTCGGAGGAGGAGAACTATAGCGACAATCCGTTCGTTGATCCGTCACAGCCGGCGGAACGAGAGGGGTTGCTGGAGACTGATGCTACGTTATTGGTCGCTCACACTTCGTCTTTGACGCTGGGAGCCGACTCGCTTCTTGTACTTGACGAGGGACTTGTTCACCGAGACGCCTCTAATTGCTGTGGCCTCTTGCCTGGAAGTATGCAACTACTTACCTTTGCCATCGGGTAGACGTCACATTGATAACAGAC
Source organism: Neodothiora populina (assembly GCF_041146345.1). NCBI lineage: Eukaryota > Fungi > Ascomycota > Dothideomycetes > Dothideales > Dothioraceae > Neodothiora > Neodothiora populina. The sequence goes on along the minus strand of NW_027191405.1, from coordinate 1,255,684 downwards.
TGACTTGACTCAGGATCGCGTGCCACGCATGCCATTCCCTACTATAATATTCTCAATGCCTTCGTCGACGAACTGGAGCTGGTGGTCCAACATGCCTTGCCCACTTCCAAAACCTCCTGCCGCCCGGCGCGCATCTCATACACTCTAGGAGACAAAACATCCTCCTCTGCGGCCAAGTCATGGGTCGCCAAACTTCTTGACATAGCATATCCATCTGGTCAGCGCCATCTGCGTCTGAAAGTATTGGTCAATCCCTTTGGAGGAAAAGGAGCCGGCCGTAGAATCTACTTGAGGGAGATTGAACCCATCTTCAAGGCCGCCGGCTGCGAATTAGACGTAGAGCAAACCACTCACGTCCGTCACGCTGTCGAGATCGCCGAGAAGATTGATGTGGACAAATACGACGTAATTGCGTGTGCCTCTGGAGATGGTCTGCCTCACGAAGTCTTCAACGGCCTAGCGAGACAGGCAAGTCCCAGACGAGCGCTGAAGAAAATTGCCGTTGCGCAACTACCGTGTGGATCCGGAAACGCAATGTCATTGAATCTAAACGGAACCGACTCACCTGCCCTAGCCGCTTTGGCTGTCGTCAAGGGAGTGCGCACCCCTCTGGACCTGGTGGCCATCACTCAGGGGGACCAGCAATACTGGAGTTTCCTCAGTCAGTCCGTTGGCATTGTCGCCGACTGCGATTTAGGGACCGAAAACATCAGGTGGATGGGAGGTGCACGCTTCACCGTGGGCTTCTTGTTCAGGCTACTAGGAAAGACGGTATATCCTGCTGAAGTAGCCGTCAAGGTGGAGATAGACGACAAGAAAGAGATCAAAGAAGTGTACAGGCGCACGCGGAGTGAGCAAAAGGCCATCGCTGCCAAACGAGAAAGCGAGATCGAGGAGGAGATGGAGGATCACTTGCATTCGCCGCTTCCGAAACTTCAATATGGCACAGTAAAGGACGAGATACCGGACGATTGGATACAGACGTCCATGCCCACGCTGGGCAATTTCTACTGCGGCAACATGACGTGGATGTCAAGCGATGCGCCCTTCTTCCCTGCCGCGCTCCCTGCCGACAACAACTTGGATCTGGTGAATATCGATGGCAACCTTGCACGGATGACAGCAGTCAAGGCTTTGCTGGCCGTCGAGCAAAACAAGTTCTTCGACCTCCCCTACGTGAACTATCGCAAGATCAAGGCCTATCGCATTTCTCCGAAACTGCGCAACGGTCAGACAGAGGGATTCATCAGCATCGACGGCGAAAAGGTTCCGTTTGAGCCCTTCCAGGCCGAGGTGGTTGGTGGTTTGGGGACGGTCTTGAGTCGGCACGGAGGCGTGTACGAGTTCGGAGGGCCTAGAGAGTAATAGAGATGTCGGCGGAGGCGTTTTGCTATTTTACCTTCATGGCTGGCGAGACCAGCGGTCGGATTGTTGATATGATACCCTGAGCTTCAAGCAGGCTCCTGAGGCGGAATGTATATAGTCAGTGTTCATAATGCCCATGGCTGGTGGATTGTAACTAAGAAAGAGAGACAGGCTTCTCTGGTCCTTTTCGTTTGAGTTGACACATAGTGCATCGCACATTTGTTCTTCTCACTTCAAGTGGTGGTTGATCTGTCGCACAAGCGCAGTACTGTATGGGCTGAGTGACGGAGGGTGGATGGCCCCACTATGGAAGCCGCGGTCCGTCGGGGAATCGTATCTCCATCTCTTGCTTGCGTCAACAACGACTCCAGTCTGCATGTTTGTTTATGATCTACTGCTACTGATCACTCGCGCGCGTACGGGACTCTTGTATGCTTCCCGATGCAAATGAAGTGTTGAGCAATGTACTGGCCCATTGGGGCACCCAAGATATACGCTGCTTCCAAGCATACAGCACTCACGCGTGGCGGCGGCGGAGGCTTGGTCGTATGCAATGACGGCTTGGATAACAATGCAAACACATTATCCCATGATGATGATGATGATGATGATGATGATGATGATGAAGATGCAGCTACTTCTACTACTACTCGTGTGAATCGCCGCAGTAACAACAACAGCAACGACAACGCAGATACATCAGACCTGATCAAAAGCGACGACAGCAACGATGATGATACTAGTGCCCACCGTATTAGTCGGCCTGCGACTCGTGATGGAGGAGAAGATGGAGGACAAGAGCCTGTGGTCAACGATTTACCTGCTGCGCCAGCCTCCTCCCGGGATTCGAATGCCGCTCAAGACACAATCGACATCAAGATAGCCAGAGGCGGAAATGTCTTTGCGAGTATTACTAGATCGTCCCTTACCGTGTGGCAGACCAAGGTGGGCCTTATATCCGCTCTACTCGGTCGCGTGTGCCGCTTTGCGCATTTGTTTAAGTGTTACTGACCATGCCATCACAGCCTACTGCAGCTCTTGCGACGGTCATTCGGTCTGAGCGCTCACTGGACACGTATGGATCAAACACCGCACTACTCTTGCGTCCAGATGCTCTTATCATAGTTGTACAGACCGAGAAAGGCTTTCTCGTGACATATTCCCTGGCTACGGACCCATCCGCTCGCGTCTACCAGCCTCAGATTTACAGTATCAATGGTTCGCACACCAGACGTGCCAGCACAGACGGCTTCCGGAGGCCAAGTATACCAGCTGGAAATGGACCAGGCGAGGGCGAGGGTATTTGGGAGGTCAACATACGCTTCAGGATGGTGATTCGGATAGATGCGGGCATCTCCAAGTCACTGGTCCTGGATGAGGAGCTTGTCGTGGCTACCGTCAAGCCCGCAGCAATTCAATGCATACGCTGGTCGCCCGACGAGAGGGGTTCGTCGCACAGCACCGAGTTGCTGAAGCGTATGTCCTGGCTTGCCGAGAAGACTTCCATCATCGACATATTCTACGACAGACCGATGAACCTACACACCTGGATAACAAATAACGGCCGGGTGTATGCGGTGCAGAGACTTTCTGGCAGTAATGTTGATCCTGCGAACCCCAAATCTCTGTTCAAGGGCTTTTGCTTCCACATCCCACAAGACAAAAGCACATATGCTACCAAAGCAGCCATCAACGCTCGGTTTTCACTTATAGCTGTCGCCTGCGCAGACTGCAAGATCCGTGTGTACGCTGCCAAAGACTATCTTGGTAACATTCCTTCGTCTCACGAGTTGAGCCTGCCAGTCTCTGCGGACACGTCTGGAAAGGTCACCTGCATGAATTACTCTCCTGATGGCTATTGCTTGTTCGTCGGATACGAGAAAGGCTGGGCGCTGTGGAGTGTTTATGGTAGACCGGGTGCAAACACCTTCACAGCCGATCGGTCGATGCTTGACAGTAGCCAAGAGCAGTGGCTTGGAGGCGTCAAGGACAGCTTCTGGATCGGAGCTGGTAGCGAAATAGTGCTTCTGGGGTTCCAGACGCCGCATCTTCATGTCCTCGAGGTTGCGAGAAGCAGCGCCACGGGTTGTTTCTCCATGCCCAACATTGCGAGGTCTCTACTGCAGGCAAGCACGAGCATCATGATCTACAAGGGCCTCGATGCAACCGGTGCGACCACAATCTCAGGCGAGACTTCACTCTGGCAGACTGTACAGATTCCACAGGCTTATCTCGCCTCGCAGTGGCCCATCCGTCTGAGCGTTGTATCGCCTGATGGAAGATACATAGCAGTCGCTGGACGCCGTGGCTTGGCCAATTATAGTGTTGGCAGTGGCCGGTGGAAGACATTTGATGATCCCGGGCAGGAAGATTCTTTCACAGTGAGAGGCGGCATGTGTTGGTGGCAGCACATCCTTGTCGCAGCGGTGGAGTCGGGGAACAGCTACCAGGTAACTGATTGTTGGCCCACGTTCTTGACCCTCGGAGCTAATGACTTTTGCTAGGTGCGACTCTACTCACGGGAAAAGTCCCTCGACAACTCGCAAGTCCTGCACACAGAAACACTTGCGTATCCTGTTGTGTGCATCGCCGTTTCCGGGGAAGACTCTGTGTTGGTATACACGTACGAGAACATACTGCTCCACTACATTTTCGTCTCGTCAAACAAGTCCGTGCGCTTGGCTCAGGTGGGTCAGATCGCCTTTCACGGCATCATTCGAGCACCTCCACGAGTGCGTTCAATCAGCTGGGTGCTGCCCGAGCAACAGCGAGGTAAGTGCAATTCGCAATTCTATTAATGTCTTAGTCACAGATTATCTGACTTTGTCCCAGAAAACGGTGACCCATCACAAGATGTGGCCACTGCAGCTGTACTGTTTCTTGTGGACGCTAAGCTGGTGTTGCTGCAACCATCTGCCAACGAACACGGAGAGCTGAAATACGACATGCGAGTCATCGCGCACGATGTAGAATTTTATACGCTCTCGCGCGAGTCTCCGGGTTGGCTTACTACCACGCAGTTGTCATCGCCCCTGCACCTGAACGCTGGTCCTCTTGCACTTGAGCCACAAAGTCAAGGCCTGCGGGATTCTCTCTGGTACTTCAATGGTACCGCCGTTCACGTCTGGCCGGAGATTCTTGACGTTCTTTCGTCCGCACCAACAGAGCTCGAACGCGAGATCCCACCGCCAGTAGAAATCCCCACGGATTTTTATCCCTTGTCGATTATGGTCGAAAAGGGGATAATAACGGGCATGGAGCCTGAACTGGTACAGCGACGGGATGTCGACTTTTCTTACTTTCGCACGATGCCGCGCACCCATTTGTTTATTCCGGCACTTCTACGACATCATCTGGCCCAGTACGACTCTTCTGCAGCGCTGCATCTGTCACATTATTACCGCAAGCTTCCATACTTTTCGCACTCCCTCGAAATACTTCTTCACAACGTTCTCGACGAAGAAGTGGACGCATCGCCCGAACCGACAGAGACAGCACTGTTGCCCAGCGTGTTGTCGTTTTTGTCTTCCTTCCCTACATACTTGGACATCGTGGCGGGATGTACTCGCAAGACCGAGCTCCGCAGTTGGATCACGCTGTTCAAATGTCTACCTCCAGTGCAGTCGTTATTCGAAGAGTCACTGAACAAGGGAATGCTGAAGACAGCCGGAAGCTATCTTTTGATTCTGCACGCTTTCGACGAAGGCAGTTTCAATGCGCAGCAGATCGCAACGCTGCTCGCTCGAGCCAGTCAAGAAGGTGACTGGGAGCTGTGCAAAGAGCTGGCACGGTTTGTAGTCGGCATCGACGAGAGCGGCGAGCTGCTAAAGTCTGTCTTTGCTTCGGCAGGATTGAAGACTCTGAGCCATGGCAACAATTTGTCTGTTCCTGGAGAACGACCCAAGGCGACGGGCTCTATCGATGCTGCCATCAAGACTGCGAATAATACTGCGCATGTGAATGGCGGAGGCGGCTATTTTGGTAATGGCATATCAGCCCAGTGAAACAGCATCATATGATGTCGACTACCACTGTACTTGCGCCGTGACAAGCAAGGAGAGACGGGAGATGCTAGACAAGGCGTGATCTCAAAGCAATATTTTCGAATCTACCAGGGAGCTTTGTGAACCTAGCGACAAACCCATAAGCTGCTCCGCCAGAGCATTTTCGCGTCTCTGTCCATGTATCAATGGTCTGAAGCTGACCCCAACGTCTCACAGCCTGCTTTCACCAAGTCGAGAGTGCAAGCCTTGTTGCAAGACAGAGTATCGAGTCCACGAAGACGCTGTCAAGTATCATGAATGGATGCTCCTGCTTTGGACGTTGCCAGCGTGAAGGCTAGCTACCTACGTCCTGGACTTTAGCCCATGGAGCTCAGTGCTTTCCGCACGACCTGTGCTATCTTGGCAGAAATCAATCCTCGCATGAATGTTTGAGCTATGTACAATTACTCCAGGCCTATCTGCGATAGGGAACGCGCCATCTAAGCTACCACTACTGCCATCTTTGGGACCTCAGGGCCTAACAGGCCCTGAGTCTACCACGCTCAAGACAACGACTAGAGCTATGAGTAAGTCTCGGCGTCTCTATGCAGTAGCCTAGAGCACTCGAGCTCTCAATCATGTGGCTTCAAAGTCGTATGGCATCGGCAAAGTACAGAAGTAGAGTCTAGTGCCATGAAAAGCAGCTGCCACCTATAAGCGGAGGTGTCCCTGAGTCACCTGAGAAGAGTGAGCCTAACGCAAGCAATCAGAAACACGGTCGCAAAGTAGAGGGCGAAATATCAACCGATTGAGCGTGAGAGGTTGAACAATACGTGGGACTTACTACTATCAGAATCATATCAGATATTATCCCAAAATATGATCGCACACACCAAAAACAACAGCGATAACACTTTGCGAATAGCCGCAGGCCGATGAGACAGTGGTCCTAAGTTAGTCAGCGGTATCTCGCCGAAAAGGGGCTATATATACATACATGAAGACACACATGGAAATATCACAATCTTATCCTGTCTTTTCTTGTCCTGTCATACCTTATCCTACTCCGGCCTATCCCTCCCGTCCCGCGGTCATCAAGCCATGTAATGGATCCTAGTTAATGCTCTATCTGCCTATCTAGTCAATCGTCATCATAATGCAAAACGCGGTACAGTGCTAGACGGGACAATGCCATGCCATGTAATATGTAGCGCGCCGACTGAATCACCTACTGTACACTCAAACTACCCATGCTCACTAAGGACGCCTGAACCCAGTATATCCAGAATGCCGGGGGGGGGGGGAAATCGAGGCGTCCCATTTACTGTATCAGGCCTCCTTTTCTTTCGTGCTGCATACAACTACCCTGCTCACTTCCTGCAATTTCCTCGCTGCCTGTACTGCAGATTCATACAGGATGTAAGGCCTGGCGTGAAGGAAGGAGAAAATGACAGAAGGGCGACGGGTAGCGGCGACAGTGGCAGCAAGACTGCTGTTGCACAAGGGAGGCCTGATGTGGGATCTCTCGCATTACTGAGCCTTCCCCGTGTCTAGACTTGCCTTGATCTCACCGTGTCTCACGTGCTGCTACTATACACACCAGACACTGTGTGACATTTATTCGAAGCTTGTAGACTTTCGGTGTACTGAGTACTACCGTATACCTTATCTAGATCCTCTTGATGTCTTGACGTCAAGTTGCATCCATCACTGCTGTTTCGACATGTACTAGTGACGCACACCTGTAGTCTTGATCTGATTTGTTGATGCGTTTGCCTCTTTTGTAGCACAACGTAGATTCAACTTTGTGGATTGCGTTTCGTATAGACTCTGATTTCGCATAAAGTCTGTGTGAGACCGCTTGGTGTATCACACGGTTCTTAGTATGCGATACGGGTCTTTGTTCGGGTTCTGCACAATTTAGATGTCGACCTCATGTGACTACCATTAAGCAGCGAGAATGATGCCTTCTCCCCATCACGCATCACGAGACATCCATGAGTCCGCTGGTCAAGACCCTAGTATACAACAGCAGTCGACGAGTCATCCATGCAGGCCAAACAACCACGCCTCGACAATGACTTCCTCCGTACAGCAAGCGACATCAAGACCGATCAACACCCCGACTTCAACCGAGCTTCGATGGGTCTCCATCACGGATCCGAGTCAGCCCTTCGATAAGGACACCATGAGAGATAATCGTGTTCATGTCATGAGGACGTATCTCCAGAAGGGACTTCGAAGACCTGGTGGCAAAGATCCGCAGGTACGACATGATGGCAGAGTCGACAAGCGTAGGAAGAGTCGCGACGCTCACTCTGGTGCTTCGAGTCTACTGAGGAAAAGTCGTGCACGCGATCCTGAGCTCTTAATATCGTCGTCGGCTAGCGCTGGAGTCGGTGATGGTGACGGAATGGCGCGTTCGGCACCACGAACTCAGTCTTCTCATATTGGTCAGGGAGGCTTCAGTGACTTTCCGCATGACAGTCATGAGACCTTGACTTCGTCGTGCGAGGCAACACAGCTAGACAGTCGTGCTCGTGCAGATAGTCTCATGTTACCGCTTGCAGACGCTTCTTCGCAGAAACTCAACTTCGCTGTCCAACTCTTCGACGTACGCGACGGACGTCTCGCGCAAAGAAGTCATTCGGATCCATTCGGGTCAATGCCACGCTTCGAGCATCCCGAGATAGACGTCGAGCATCTTCGGCATCAGTGTAAGTGATCGAGCACATAGAAGAACACTTCTCCTGCTAATACACTCTCCGACCAGGCATACACCATTTCGGCAACTGCACCATCAAGCGAAGATGGATCCCCATCTTGTCCATGACCCACGAGACTTATCTAAGTAGTTTGTGTCTGCCTGCAGCATACCTCGATGCGATGCAGGCGACCGGAGCGATGACAAGTACCAAGATCAGGGCCGTGTTTGAAGAGGTAATACGACTGATCAACAAGAACCTGAACCACGAGGAGACACGGACCAGCGATGCGACTATAGTCACAGTCCTGCATTTGCTGTCCGCCGAGCTGATGCTTGCAAACGACTCAGTCTTGCAGCTGCATGAACAAGGCCTTTGGACCATGGTTGCACAGCGTGGAGGACTGGATAGACTCGGCGGTGGAGGCTGGACAGTCGCGGCCATGGTCGTTATGTGAGTCCATCGCGCACCCGAGAACAATCTCATGTAGACGTACGCCAGACACATAATCCAAAAATCGCGTGCTTTTCGACGCGCGGACTTTGTATATGCGTTTGAGAGAAGCTGACGATTCTTGTTACAGTATCAGCTGTCAACTCGCCGTCTTCCACGAGTCACAGCCGCGACCAGAATATCTGATGCACATCGAACGAGTGAAAGCCTCGGTTGCAGGGTCACCGTTCGATATCCACACACCAGAATCTCCATTATTCTTGCCGTTCGGGGACTTCCTGATAGTCCGCAGATCATCAAGCTGTACTCCTAGGACTCTTGAGATCCTGCGACTCGCCAAGAATCTGACAGACGCAGCGGTTGAGCTGCAGGAGGCTCGAGTGGCACAACAAACTCCAGACCTCATCGCAACTCCAAAATCACGAGGAACAGGCATTCGGGCCTCACGATCGCGCTTGTATGCGACGGTCTACAAGATATTCGCATCCGCCAGAGATGATGAGGACGCAATCTACGAAGCTGTACGGCTATGCGCTCGCCTTAGTGCATCCGCGATCTGGTATGAGATTCCATTGTCGGTCGCAGCACGTCCACCAAGGCCTGAAGATAAAGTGCAGCATGTCTTCGGCGGATTCACGCCACTGAGAATGAAACAGGTGCTGGCCCAGACCGATATGTTCTCGTGTTGGGGCGACATGGTTGGTGTTTTGCTATGGATAGCTCTGGTCTCTGGGGCGGCATGCAACAAAGTAGGTCAAGTTTCTGATGAGAGTGGAAGTGATGCTCGGCAGCGCTACGAAGCAGAAACAACCAGGAAGTGGCTGATAGCCATAGCCATGAGATGTTCAATCCTGTTGCTTGAGGATAAGACCGTGGTTATGATGGCGTTATCGAAGCTCTTGGCGATACAGAATCTACTCTCTACCACCATGACCTTGTGAAGGGGTACTATCATCGTAGCGGTTGTAGCGGAAGACAATTCCACAGTCGATCAGACTCAGGACTCAAGATCATGGAGAACCGTAGTATCAGTCTAGCAATGGGAACACACCTACGCAGTGAATGTCCAGTATCCTCGTGAGAGGCAATTGGCGAAAGTGAAGCTTTTAAAACATGACAACAAGAATACAGCAAATATTGGCTTCGCTTGAAAAGCAGTCCGGTTCGAGCATGCCAGTAATCGCTTGCAGTATATTTACCGAATGAGGACGTTTCGTAAATTTTAGAGACAATGCGACTCCCGCAGGTGCATGTTGCACCAGGGTCGCCCTCGAACGCCCCTGTCCAAGGTTCGAAATAAATTGTGGGTATCAAGCATCGAAACAAAACGACCAGGATTCAGTACTTGTCCTGTTTTCGTACTCCAGAGCCAAATGCAGCGCCGTCCTCGGTCCTAGCTCGAATTTCTTTGATGACGGTCTAGCAGAAACAATTGTGAATCAATATGTGCAGAGCGGTGACCACGATAAGCAACATCAAGTCCATGATTGTAGGCAAATATGAGAAAGAACGACGAAGAGAAGAAGAGCTGAATCAATGCGCGTAGACTTACAGTAAGAGCATCCGGGTTCACTCCGTTTTCAATGAGAGAGACGCAGTACGAAAGAGCTTGACGGTCGAGGTTTGTATTCTGTGAGTCGCGTCGATTGTTAGCACATTCTCGCTCCGTGACACATTTGCCATTGTTGATTCATTGGAAGATCTTTCACTGATGACTTCGTCATGCGTTCGACAGAAGACACGCAAGGTAGACATGCTCTCATGGGAAGGAATGAGTGGAGGCTTCACGTACAAGAAGCAGAGAAATCTCGTGGAGAATATCGATTGTCTCTCGGGCAGCTTTGCGTAAGTCTCCGGAAGGAGGCATTTTTCTGGGAGGCGTATTATAGCAATATCGCTTTGTTGGAAGTATGAAGATGTGAATACTGAAGTCTCCGAATGAATACCTTAGTAGGGAAGCAGAGAGGTACAACAGGGTCGCTTCAGAGTTGATTTCTTGGCATGGCTTAGGTGAATGCCTACTAGCAACATCATGCATGACAGGACTTTTGACTTAAATTACGACATGGCATTATGACATTAGGAAACTACTGTAAGGTCGCTCGCATCAAGGCCGCTTCCAACAGAAAAGTCTGACCTTCCGGGCCTGTGGTGGGAACGAACATTACGGCCAAAACCGGCATGTGAAAAGACGCTTCAGAATGACACTACTTCGGGGTATCATTAAATGGAAGAGAAAAGGAAAAAAGAAAACGCAGACTCAGGATCGTATAGCGTGGACAAAGAGAGAGCGCATTGCCTTGAGGAAAGGTGCCAGCTGCCTTGATTCCACCAATCGTTCCACAACAGCGTCCACTGCATCAGGCTCCAACTTCGGCTCGGTCGAAGGAATGGAGTATTGAGTCCCGGACATAAGCAGTTGGAAGGAACACTCTCTACTCCAATCCTGCTCGTCGATATGAGTGTATGTAAAGTTGAGCTTGTCGGCATCTTCCGAACCATCGATGCGCATACAGAGATGAGACTCCCAGAAGTGGAGCTCGGGAAGATTGTGACGTGCTTGGCTGTCAAGTTTGCGTTGATGAGACTGTTGGGCTTGACGACGGACTTGAATAGCTTTCTGGAGTTCGGAGATTTGAGATCGTAGATCGTCACGACGAGCTTGTTGCTCCTCGCGTTGGGATTCGAGATGAGAGATGGCTTGTTGCATTTCCTCCTGCTCCTGGGCCTCCCTTTCGAGTTGATTCTCGTGTGCAATGGTTTTGTTGGAAATATCCTCAAGCTGGCGCTTTCGCGCACGTTGAGATTCTGCGACACAGCTGAGTGAGCAAAAGCATACTAGAATAAGAAGCAGCAGCCAAGGGTTGCATACCTTGTAACTCAGCCAGGTTCAGGCGAAATTGATTACGCTCTTCAAGCAAGCGCTTGCGGCCTCGTTCGATGAAATCATCGAAGCGAACTGTGAATTGAGCCATCCTTTCGCGAAGATCATCGAAGCCAAAGTTGGTGTTTGGAAGGGTATCAAGCATGGAGGGGCCATCGAATGAGTATGGTTGACGCATAGAGCTGGAGGCAAAGGCTGTGTCGAATCGCCCGTGGCTAGGGGTATGCATTACGGAAGCCATAATCTATGTGTTGACAGATTTTGTATTTTCGTGGGTCGGCGCAATATCTTTATGTTGAGAGTATGACAGTCTTGCGACGAGAGTCGGATAGTGTGATAGCAGAAATGGGCGATAGCAAAAGTCGAAGGGGTGTTTGAACGGCAATCATGTGACGACGACGATGATTTACAGACAAAGACGAAAAGTAAACAAGCCGCGGACTTAGCTCGGACTTTGTTGTCAAGGGCACTAGTAGGCAAGAAACAAAGACAAAACTTGGCACATTTTGCTCTTTCCCTCGCGTAAAACTTCCCTTTGGCTGCAGGTTCATCAGACTCGAAGTGGTTTGCTTACTTGCCTCTATAATTTATTTCCTGCACACCAAATACCCTTCTGTTTTCCTGCGTCTCATGATTTTAATTTCTATCTCCTATTAGTCCTTGACGCTCTGCTTTATCCGGCATCACCAGAAATCCAACGGACTACACTGATCACTGGCGATGATCCATACCATTTCTACTGCTAGTCGACGCGCACCTCGGAAGAAGCCTGATGGCTGACCATTCCGCTCACGGCCTCAACTACGGTCAATTAGATTGCATTTTATACAATACCACAGACAAATCGTGGTTGTCGAGAAGAGACTTTGGCGTCAACAGAACCCTCCAAGCTCTTGCGCCTTCACAATGGGCGGTCAAGCCCTCGAAGCCGCAACGCCATGACGAAAACCACGATGACGATGACGACAATGACAAGAATGGCAGTGCGCATTCTAAGCCCATGTTATTGCACGATGCGCTCAGGCAGCATCAGTCTATGAGAACCACGCGTGCCCATTTGTCTGGTCTTGTACGCGACTTGCCCGCAGTCGCCCCAATTGCGCATCTGTCTGCTGAGCTCGCACGCCTCTCACAAGACATCACTGCCGTCACGTGTCGACATGATCCTGTCAACGGTGACCTCTTGGCTTTGGGAAGAGTCTCCGACCTTATGACCAGGAGGACTGTCCAGATAGCTGCCTTCCCATCTCGCGACTCGCCTAATCACGTCTCGCTGATGCAGATTCAGCCGCAAAAGCAAGGCTGGAAGCACAACAAGACCATATGGATAGATGTCCCGCGCATCAGCGGCGAATCCGCGACCTGGAACGCTGTCCACACCATCCGTCAGCTTTGCTTCTCTGCAGCTCCGGATGACTCGACCGCTTTGACTCCTTTCCTGGCTGTGAGGACTGATCAGGCGGTCCATATCTTGCACATCTCCTTGAGGAAAGGTGTGGCCTGCTGGGATCAGGTCAACAATTCACCCTCACGCTTTCGCACCGTCACCACTCACGTCCTGGATCTCGACCATTTGCACGCAGTGCCCCCGGCGGATGTCACTTTCAATCCCTTTTATGACAAACATTTCGCAACCATTGACAATCACGGCACTTGGCGCATCTGGGATGTTTCATATCAAGTCTCTGCTCATTATGGAAGGCCACTCGAGGTCGCTGCTGGTGCGACAGCCAACACTTCTCTTGATCGCAATGCGCAGGCAGGAGTGGTGCTTGATGATGGCTGGGGTCGAGTCACTTGGGCTACCAATCCTGCTACACTGATCGCTGCCAGTAGGCGAGCGCTTGCCGTGTACCATGTCGAGAACAAACCTATGCGACTTCGCTGCCCTGATCTTGGAATCGACGCCACACCGCACTGGATTCTCGATGTTCAAGCAGGCCCTGCAAGCAAGTCTGTTGTCTTCGTACTCACCTCTGTCGACCTGATCTGCTTGCGAATCGAGCCCTTTTCCGACTCCGATCCTGATGCATTAGACACCGCTGGGGCTTATATCCTTTTCCAGACCCGTCATTTCAGGGATCCTGAGGATGTCAGCCTCCGTTTGTCAACCTTTGTAGACGCAGAAGGTAATATTGACCTGCTCTTGATCTGCTCTTGACTGTGCTGACAGACAAGCCAGACATCTTCGTGATGATCACTTCATCATCGAGTCCCATAGCGACCATCTACCGGTGTCGGTCCCTGCAGACCTCGAGCGTGCCTTTCCTCTCCGTTTCGGATCCAACCATGATCAAATTGCCTGAGAACCCGTCTGTGCGCAGCGCTTCATCTTACTCCCTGGGCATTCGCGTGCAAGCAGCCGAGTTCGCCGAGAGCAGCCGGGGTGGCACTGGTCCCGGTCAGCTGTATCGTGACTCCTCAGCAAGATTCTACACAATGACCATGTTGTCTAGCGACCTTGGTGTCATTGAGAAGTTGTACGTTGGGAACAGCGCCGCAGGACCCCATGCAACGTTTTTAGCACCAAATTGGCATAGTAAGGTCACATATGGCATGCCCCGGTTGCAACACGATGCATTCATTGATTGTGATGACTACTTGCGTCATTACCAGGCTGCTAGTGAACCCAGAAAAGATGTTTCCGTTGGCGACGGCACTGCGACCGAGTCTCATCACATTGATGCGGATCGTAAGGACTGGACCATCATGTATGAAAGGTTCTATGGCGCCGTCAATCAGCCCTGGAAAATTCAAACGCAAGCCATATCGGATGCGCTAGCGAGAGTGGAACACCATATCAGAGATCGCAAAGACTATACAAGCGGGATGCCGATGCTTTCTGACCTCTGTCGGTGCGAGATATTTGTCGATGATCTGGACGAAGCTTATTCTCGCTTCAATCGCATTCTTGCGGGCACGGAGGATACTGGGCACGATAGTAACCTAGAGATGAGCGATCCCAATTCACTCGAAAACATGCGAACTGAGCCTAAGGTCTTAGCCGACGCAAGTGTGCTCGGCTTGCCTGTCGACTCAGAGTCTCGTGTAGACCTCATGGATACCTACTACAGCATGATCCATCAATGGTTAACGTCATTGTCGACACGAGTTCCGGGAAGGGTGCGTCTGGCCAAGGAACAGCTGGCGCGACGAATCGCTGCAGAAGTATGTCTTGCTGCTTATGGGCTCAAAAAGATCGCGCATGAGCCTGTGACAGACGACACAGACTTCTTTCCTGAGATGTCGTCAAGACATTCATATCCCACTGATGGGTCATTTGATTCGCAGAGATCACTACCGACGCCATCTCCGACGGCGACTCCATCACTGACCACAGCAACTTCTCTGTCAAGCCATCCGTCGACGCTGGCGTGTCCTGAGTTTCAGAGACTACAGCAATATGCCTGGTTTGACCCGGAAAAGACTGCTCCTGCGCCTCTGCCTAAGGGACTTGCCAAAAAGCTTGCCCATTGGTCTCTGGGAGAAAAGCCCGATAACTACGACTGGCTGGCTGTGCAGAAGCAACAGGAGAAGCGAGCCGAGGAGGAGGATGAGGACCTCACACCGAAAGAACGTGCCAGACTCAAGAAGCGAGCCGAGAAGCATCTACGGAAACAGAGGCGCGAGTCACAGAAAGCGAGGACGATGAACCTTGGCAGTAGTCAAGCACCCGAGATCTTCAGCGCCAGTCAGCCTGCAATGGCTTTGCCAACTGTCAGGCAGTTTGGAGCGGCGAGTCAAGGAGCAGCATTGCTCAGCTCGCAAGTAACTCAGACCCAGACACAGGCACCACAGTTTCCTGCAAGTCAGATAGAGCCTGGCAGATTTGGAGGACGCGCAACGCCGGCGAGAAAGAAGCGGAAGAGAAACGTTGGCTTTTGAGCCTTCACATCCACACAATCTCGAAGAACTATGCTTGCATAGCAGGCACATGTTCAGTGCTCGATAGTGCAATACCTGATGACCTCATGACTATGCATAAAGTAAACCTTGAGAGATTCCACTGCTCCTCGGCGGCAGAATCTGATTCTACTTGATCTATCAACGTGCAAAGTGAACATGGTGCTTGTCGATGGAGCTGATGTAGAAGCGGATTCTGTACCCAGTGTAAACAGTGGAGATTCTCTTAATGCAGCAACTCTGAAATCGGACCACTTGAAGTTCTTTTCCTTAATCTTGCTTGCAGGAAATTGTTGGGCGGTGAGAACGAGAGAGAAGCTCGGCAATTGATGTTTGGCGGTGGTACCTTGGTGGGGCGATTCCAGGACAGGGTCCAAGTGCAAAGCGCTAAGAAAACAGCTTTCTCCATTCGTTGCTTTGCGTTTTTGAGATTAGCTGGCGCCCCTCATTCATCCTCCTCCGCCCTCTTCGTCTTCTTTTTATTGCCCGTGTCCTGTCCCTCTCTTTTCCTTCTCTCTCATCCTCTTTTTTTTTCTGTTATACCAATATATCAAAAAACCCTACATTCATCATGTCTGCTCCCGCACAAAAGTTCAAGGTCGCTGACATCAGTCTCGCGGCCTTCGGTCGCAGAGAGATCGAGCGTATGTAGACGGAAAAAAAAAGTCTATGAAAACGTAGACAACGAATGCCATTTACTGACTGGTCTATTGTAGTCGCCGAGCACGAGATGCCTGGTCTGATGATGACCCGCGCCAAGTACGCTGCTGAGCAGCCTCTCAAGGGTGCCCGTATCGCTGGTTGCCTGCACATGAGTATGTCTTTCTTTCGTAAACAAGGAAGGAGCGACCACAGAAGCTGACTTTTGCCTCAGCCATCCAGACTGCCGTCCTCATTGAGACCCTCAAGGCTCTCGGTGCCGAGCTCACCTGGTCTTCCTGCAACATCTTCTCCACCCAGGATCACGCCGCTGCCGCCATCGCTGCCGGTGGTACCCCCGTCTTCGCCTGGAAGGGTGAGACCGAGGAGGAGTACCAGTGGTGTCTCGAGCAGCAGCTCACCTCTTTCCCCTCTGGAAAGCCCCTCAACCTCATCCTCGATGACGGTGGTGACCTCACCTCGCTCGTCCACACCAAGTACCCTGAGATGCTCAAGGGCTGCTACGGTGTCTCCGAGGAGACCACCACCGGTGTCCACCACCTCTACAAGATGCTCAAGAACGTCGGCAAGCCCAACGGTCTCCTTGTCCCCGCCATCAACGTCAACGACTCGGTCACCAAGTCCAAGTTCGACAACCTTTACGGCTGCAGAGAGTCCCTCGTCGACGGTATCAAGCGTGCCACCGATGTCATGATTGCCGGCAAGGTCGCCGTCGTCGCCGGTTTCGGTGATGTCGGTAAGGGTTGTGCCCAGGCCCTCCACGCCATGGGTGCCCGTGTCATTGTCACCGAGATTGACCCCATCAACGCCCTCCAGGCTGCCGTCTCCGGCTACCAGGTCACCACCATGGAGGAGGCCGCCCCCATCGGTCAGATCTTTGTCACCACCACCGGCTGCAGAGACATCCTCGTCGGCAAGCACTTCGAGGTCATGCCCGAGAACGCCATTGTGTGCAACATCGGTCACTTCGACATCGAGATCGACGTTGCTTGGCTCAAGAAGAACGCCAAGTCTTGCCAGAACATCAAGCCCCAGGTCGACCGCTTCCTCATGCCCAGCGGCCGTCACATCATCCTCCTCGCCGAGGGTCGCCTTGTCAACCTCGGTTGTGCCACCGGTCACTCTTCCTTTGTCATGTCCTGCTCTTTCGCCAACCAGGTCCTTGCGCAAATCATGCTGTTCAAGGCCGGCGACGAGGCTTTCGGCAAGAAGTACGTCGAGTTTGCCCGTGCCAACGAGGGTGAGGGTGTCGGCGAGCTCAAGAACGGTGTGATGCCCGTCGGTGTCTACGTTCTCCCCAAGATCCTCGACGAGCAGGTCGCTCTCCTCCACTTGGAGCACGTCAACGCCAAGTTGACCAAGATGACCGAGGCTCAGGCCGAGTACATGGGTCTCCCCATCGAGGGACCCTTCAAGAGCGACATGTACAGATACTAGATGTCTTTTTATTGTCGGAAGAAAGGAATGGGTAATCCAAAAGAAAAACATGAACGACCAGCGGCGCTTATGATTCAACATGTGCGATGATACCAAGGAGGGCAAAACAAAAACGGGATGCTTTTATTTTTCTGTCTTCAACGGCATTGGAAAAGCAAGAGAGCATTTTAATGGTCTGGCGTGTGCGGCGTTTTTTTTTTTTTAAACTGAACAAGACAACGTCACTTCAACCTTTATGACCCCATTCAACTACAGGGTCTGTGGGAGAAAAGAAGTAGAAGAAGATGAGATATCATGGATAGATGTCACTCGACTACAAATTTTAGAGTCTGAGATATACAAGACACCTTTGATCTGTATACTGCCACTTTTTGTTCCATTGTGCATCTGTCTTCGTTATAGTGACTTTCTCGTGCTGCCCTTCGTTGGATATGTATATGTGGTGTACAAATACTTTGATTAGCATGGTGAAAAGGGAGTTTTCTAGTATCACCGGCGGACAGGGTCGTGCTCCATTATCGCGTGTATCATCACGAATACTGGACCAATGATCTCGGTGATACAGTTTCATTGTGTCTATGTGGCGCATTAGTAGTAGTAGTAGTAGTAGTAGTAAGAGTACTTGTAGTAGTATCACGAACCCGCAGCCAGCACGCCCATCACGAAATAGATAAGAGGAAAAGGGAGACAAAAGCACGGGTCATCGCCGTTCATTCTTCAGCCTAAAAAGGGTCTTTTTCATGTTCAAGTTATATATGATCATCCTCAGACTATCGATTTACCCTCCCTTCTCGGCCCTGTTCGTTCGCCTGTTCGTTCGTTTAGCCCTTGCTGCCGCTGCTACTCGTGACGGGAACGCTGTGGTTTCTGGTACTGTTATTGTTGCTGCTGTTGTGATTATCCGGGGGAAAGGCGGTCTGGATCAATTCGTCGAGGAGCGTGAAAATTAGGTGTGTACTGTGGTGCATCATCAGTCAGTCTTCTTTCTTTTCTTGTAGCAAGAGTTGAGTTTGATGGGGGTAAAGCACGCCCAAAGGGGCGACGTCAAAGGGACAACTTACTTGAGTCGCTGATTGTTCAGAATCGCGAAGATCTTGCGACTCGCCGCCTGCGCGTTCGCTCGCCCGACCACGCTCCCAGCAATATCGGGCACGAGCGTGGCGAGCAACAATCCGGCTTCCTTGCGGCTTTTGGCTCGCTCTGCGGCAGTACGGGGAGCACCCGACTGGCGCATGACGCCGCCGGGCCACATGCTGTCTTTGACCATGTCTATGTACCTCACGACCGAGTCCTCTTGTCCGAACGCCCGAGCGGCGTCTCGGACTTTGCGCTCGATGGTGCCTCCGAGAAGCTGGTGCAGCACGACGACGACTGCTCGGCCGCGCAGCCAGCTCGTGCCTTTGGATAACTCGAAGACTTCGAGGAATAAGTCGCAGATGGGCTTGACGAAGGGCTCGGCTTCTCGGTCTTCGAAGGCGTTGATTTCGGCTTCCGCCTCTGCTGCTGTCAGGGGGTCGTTGGAGAGCTCGGGCGAATCACCGCTCAGTGGGACTCCGTTCATTTGTGCTGTTGCTGCGGAGATCAGGTTCTGGCCTGCCACGGACAGCTGGTCCAGGACGGGGATGTTGCCCAGGAACTCTTCCATGCCGTCGGTGACGGAGTTGTATATTCGAGTGACAAAATCGCGTTCGTCTACTTGGCTCGTCCCGTTGTCGCCATTCAGTGAAATTGATGATTGGGAGAGAAAAGCGCGTAGCTCGCGGCTACGACAGATTGCAGGCATGAGGAGGAGGGCCTGCGGTTGTTAGACAAACATCATCCTAGAGATAAGGGGAACACAACTCACTCGCAAGTACTTTTCAAGTATCACCCTTCGCTTCTGTAGAAAGTCCTTCTGCAGAGTGAACAGCGTCTGTCGTCGAGGGAACTCAAGGTTCTTCACAGCTGGGAATCTGGCCTTGAGCCGCTTGTTCAACTCGTGAAACTCGCTGTACCTTCTGGTCACCGCCCAGACCACAGATGGCATGTGATCCCCGGCTTGTCGTCGAACTTCAATCACATCTTCAGGATGTCAGTATTAGGCTTAAAGTGAATTAATGGAAAGATGCTTACACAGTGCGTATTCATGACCATCAGGCTCCTTGCCAACCATGATTGACTTGATGTTGACAGCCGCTCGTCCATACAGACTGTTGTCGCTTTCCTGAACCATGTACTGCTGCTTTTGCATTTCTTTTCGATGAATTTCGCGCTGCAAGCTCTGTTTTGATTTTCGTAGGATACGCAACTCGGCTGCGTTGTTAGTGAGCTCTGCTTTTCGCGTCAACGAGTTCAGGATAGACTCCTGTGCCGCCAAACGCTCAATGTCCGAATTTAAGGCATAGATGGCTTCAGTGAGACCCAGATCCCCAGGCGCAGCCTCGTGAATGTCATCTTCTACGGGCTTCTCGTCGACATCAGAGTCTTCTCGTTCATCTTGCAGGAACCTTTCTTCCTCGCCGAACAGATCGTCCGAAAACACGCCCAAACTCGATGGCGCGCCTACGAGTCCGAGTGATGCTATGCTTGGCTTAGATCTCGACTGGAGAAAAGGAGGTCGGCCAGAATCTATCGAGCTTCGTGGAGAATTACTCGCAGGCCCAGCCATAGCGACGTGCTCGGAGTATAGCGAGTCCTTGTCGGGCTCGTCCATGATCTGGTCAAGTGCAGCCTGCATGGCATCTACAACCTGGGCGGAGTTTGCTTCGTGTTCTGTGTCGTTCCCACTGAGCGCAGGTACGGACTGAGACATGCGTTCATCCTCCACATCGTCGTCAAACAACGGGCGCGATCTTGGATCATCGAGCGATTGACGAGACCCGGCCAGAGAAGATGTCGGGTTGGCAAGGCTTTTGACGTCGGTCGAAGAGGCTGCTGGTCTGCGAAGCTGAGGCGCCTTGTTGATCGGACCAGTGGTAGCGTGTCTCAGTCGTGGATCGCGCAATGGGGATTTCATCACATTCGGGTTGGAGTGGCTTCTTGTGAGAGCGACAGGCGAGTCGGGAGCAGAAGCGAAACTGGCACCTTCTTCGGTAGCCAACCACTTGTAGAAAAGATCCGACTTCTTGTAGGCTTCAAAGTGCTTCTCTTTCATCTCCTCTAGCACCGAGGTCTGTGTCCTCAAGACAGCCTTCCGAGCTGACAGGTAGAGCTTCGGGCTTGCTGTGCTTCCTGCTTTCAGGAACTCATGAACAATCTTTCGATCAGCCTCGGAGACACCAATTTCTGGTTTATTGAGATAGGCCTCATATATCTGTTCAATGTCCAGCCGGTCAGCAGCCTTCCAGGTTGTTTGCAGGCCTTCGCCGAACTCTTCGACATCCTCTTCTAACGGATTACGGAAACCGTCGACCACCACCCAAAACTGAACGAGGCGCATACGATCTCTTCGGTCCATAAACTCCATGAAGTAAGAAAGGCCGGAAGCATTGTGTAGCACATCGGTCAGTGACGAGTCTTTCGTCCGCAAGGCATGATCGACCGAGGTGGTCGACGGTCTTAGCGACAGTTTGGGCTTTTCTGCGACGCTTGCGGTGAGATGGTTGATCTTCTGATCGAGTATACGTCTCCCGGCCTCCAATCGTTTGACATAGACTGGGTCTTGGTCGGGCGAAGATGTAGCCTTGCGAAGCTGGCTCGAGATCTCACTTCGGAATCGTCTGGCATCGGACAAGGTGGCACAATGCCTGGTGGCACGAATAAAGCGCTCGAACTGGCGTTCATTGTCATTCGGTCTCAACCGTGGAAACTGGACTGGCCGAGCATGGCTGCTTGTCGGTGTCGCATGCTCGTCCAGAGCAGCTCTGAGCTTGCGGACAGTCTTTCGATCATGGAGGAGGGTCCGTCCGTAGGCTTCGATTAGTTGATTGAAAGTATCAGGATCGGCAAGCATGAGCATGGCAGGGGTGAGAACGGCGCAAGCAACAATCTCACGGACCAAAGACGACACAGCGACACTAGATTTCATGTTGTCGGGCAGCAGTTCAGGCAGGATGCGGGAGACGATTTTGCGTAGATGTGCTTGCTGCATGAGCTTCGTATCTGAAAAGGCAAGTGTAGCAGCGATATGAAGCTTGCCGTCGCGATACTTGGAAGCCACGGCATTGTCGAGCTCCTCGGACTCGGTCATGTCCCTCGACAGGTTCTTGCCTCTGACTGCTCGTTCGGCAACATAGAAATCCCGGATATGTGTGGTGACGGTAGGAACCATCTTTGCGACGGCCAGCTCCACGATGTCCAGACCAGCAGTTCTCTTGCGGACATTCACCAGTGTCTCTCGGATCGCGCGATCTATCTCATTTTGAAAGCGAACTGTAGAGGTGATGTTTCTGTACCATGATGTCACAAAGTCGCGAAGTACCAGATCAAGGAGATTGTCCACTGCCTTTGATACAGTCTTAGAATGGGGAAATACCGGTGTCCTGACATAACTCCAGCGCTCCTTCAAGGCGGCCTTTTCCCTCTCCCAGACTCCAGGCCTGATGAAAACAGGCGGCTTGATTGACGGCGGAACATTGTCAAGCTGAGGCTGTTTGGCTGCGGTCAATAGGATATATGCCAGTCCGAGTGCGGTGGTGATGACGCCGGCAACGAAGGCATATGGTATCCAGCGAAACGACGGGATCCAGTGAGTAACAAGAAGCCACGAGATTATGCCGACAAAGCTTGCGATGGCTACATCCTTGCCTTCAAGGCCCATGTCTGAGGCACTCCGCTTGGACATGCATGCTGAGTGTTATAGCTCCAGCGGTGCACTTGTCGTCTCACACTATTATCCGCAATCTACGCCGGCGGAAGGAGATGACGCGAACCCCAGCCTCGCAACGCCAAGAGCTGATCGCAGTATACATTTATTTCCTTAGATTGCTTTGCCTTCAGGATGCCAGGTACAATCACTTGACACGTCACGAACAGTGCGACTCTGGAATGATTTATCAAAAGAGACGGGAGTCATTGGAGACTCAGTAGAATGAGTAAAAGCAATGGTAGGCCCAACGGACAGGCAAGCTGCCATGAAGTAGGTAGTTCTTTCCAAATCTATGCTGTCTACTCGGCGTCGTCCGCGTCCAACAATGCTGCATAGTCGTCTGCAGATGCAAAGGTGGGAAGATGCTTGAGCTTCTTCTTCTTCTTTTTCTTGTCTTGTCCTTCTCCTTCGTCCGCCTTGCTCTTCTTCTCGGCCACAACGGGCGCCTCGAAGTCTGACGGAAGGTCATCGTCATCATCCAACATCGCCTCCTCGCCGCTGTCCAGATTGGGGAAATCGTCTTCATCAAAGTCTTCTCCTCCCTCGACATCGTCCTCGTCGTCTTCCTCTGCATAATCAGCAATCTCCACGCCGCCATCACCTTCGTCGTCGCTTGCCGAGTAGGCGTCTTCCAGATCGTCCATATCGAGGTCATCGTCACTCTCAGCACCCTCAATATCAGGCTTGGACTCGACCAGAGCCTTCCAGATCTCATCTTCTCCCTCGTCGTCCTCTTCGTCGCTGGCCATGTCATCCTTGGTGCTCTCCTTCTTCGCCTTCTTCGACACCTTGCCTTGGTGTGTCTTATTGAAGTAGCTGTGGAAGAAGACCTCGTCGGCTGCCACGTCGTCGATGCTCTTCTTCCAAAATGCATCCGAGTTGACTGGCAGTCTGTGTTTGCCGTCTTCACGGTTCTTGATGAGGAGGTCTGCCGCGTTGCTACCAGACATAGGTTGCATGATGGAGGATCCACGGGTGATTGATTGTTTCGTCTTGGCGTTGCGGTACACGAAGCGATCCAAGAAGTGCATGAGAGTGTGCAAGCTCGGGTCGGGTTTGGGCGGCATGGCTTTTCCAAACACGAGCGCTTCGGCGAAAAGAGCCACAGAGGGATGGAAGTGTACGAGGAGTGGTAAAATCTCCCACAGCGCACTGCGATCAGCGTTACTGTGCTCTGGATCACGCTTTCGAGGGTCGTAAGCAGGGGCGGTAGAAGCAGGTTTGGCGACAGCCGGAGCTCGCGCATCCTCGCCGTCTTCCGGAGCGTCCACAAAATGCTCTTCTTCGTCCTCGGGATCGATTTCTGGCTCTCTGATCATGTTCCTGATGTTGGGGAAAGTGACCTCAAGCTCGCTGATCAGATACAGAACGCCACAGACGAACGGCGCCTCGTGTAACGTGATGACTTGCAGCAGACGCTTGACGAATGCTTGCACGCGCTTCACGTTGGTGTCAGACTTGAGCGCCTTGTACAGGAGATTCAAGTACATGATCTGCTTGGAGGAGGTGAGTAATCGGGGGTCTAGGAGCGACTCGTAGAGGGTGCGGTAGAATCTGTCGGCGGAGTAGTGCTTGGTGGAAGATATTTGTTGAATCAGCATCAAGGCCTGGATGCTTGTGTTGAAGTTGGAAGAGTGAGTGACCTTGAAGATGGTGTTCATGTGTTCTTCGAACTGTGGATCGTCGGTGTTGGCGAAGGGGAATGCGCGGTTGACACCGGTAAGGACCTGGGCTACCATCTTCTCCCTGAGCTCTTCATCGGCTGAACTGAGCTTCTCCTTTGCCTTTGCCTTTTTGGCAGCCATCTTGCCGGCTTTTCCACCGCCACCTTGCTGCTTGAGGGGCGCGACGGGCTCGTCCTTGCGTGTCGCTTTGTCGGCTGGCTTCAAAAACTGCAAGAACAGACCGAAGTAAATGTCGAGAAGCTTGTTTGCAACTTCTTGCTCTTTCACTCCGAGGATGGTCTGATTGAGGGTGATGATGGCGAAGTATTTGGCATGTGCGGCTTGACCAGGACGGAAAATTGACTCCGACTCGATGGCGTTGATGATGACGGGCTTCATGGCGGGATGAGTGACTTGCAGCTGCAGGAGCAGGTAGGATGTCCGTGAAGCAATCTTGCGGTCCGTGTCTCCTAGTTTGTTGACCAATAGCCGCAAAAGGTTCTCCTCCTGTTCAGGCTTGTCCTTGAGCAGCTCCCAAACATAAGTGATGGCCCTGCTCCGGGCATATTCTACCTCGTCGGCGCACCAGCCCTCCAAAATCTTGAGTAGTTCGAAGTACTGCTTCTTCAGCCAGTCCTCGAAGGCCCAATACACAAGATGCACCTTCTCAACACCCTTAGGAAGAGGCGTGCCTTCCCTCCAGATTGTCTGATGGCCCTCGAGTGCTCTGACAAGTGCAGGTTGCTTTGCGAAGGCACGTAGTCGGCGATCGGATGGCAAGACTGAACCCTGTCCCAGCAGATCCTTGAGTGCGGCGACGGCCATGAGTGCCTGGTTCCTGCTTCTCTTCTTGGAAAGGCCCAGCAGGTTCTCAAAGGCCTTCATGGTATGTAACGGAGACTCCTGAACAAGCAGAGTGAGGGCGGAGATCTTGTCCTCGAGCGTACCGGACGACATGATTGTAGACAAGAACTTATGCGACGACGATGCCGACATGTTCGAAGCGGCATATTTGGCGTTTTCGGCCTCGAGGAGCGAAGTGGCGTATTGTTGTAATTCGTCGACGACTCTGAAGGAAGACTGCTGCGAGCTGGTGGAGAGAGGAAGTGGTGGTAATTCTGCAGCGTGCCAGTCTGGCCTCGGCTCGAAAATCTGGTCTGCGTTCAGTTCTACGCTCTTGATCTTGAGGATCTCCGAATGGAATCATCTGCCTGATCCGGGCGATATTACTCACCAAGGCATCCTTTTTGCCATCGTCTTTCGAAGGCGCTGGCCTGGCCTTGTGCATCTTTTGCGCGCCGCCATTGCGCGAATCGGGGGCCTTGCGTTTGATACCCATGGCGATTTCCCGGTCTCAGATGTATGAGAGACTCCAGAAACGCCGTTGAAGAGGTGTCACGACGATAAATTTGTCTCGTCGAAAACACTAAGTTGTGATATAATTTCTGCCAAACTTTTGGAGATGATTGAGATAAATTTCCAGGCGCCAAGCTTTCTTCCCCGCAAAACTCAAGGTTCCTTCCCGCATCTTTCTCCGTTGCTTGCCCTACAGTACCTTAGTGTAGCCGTGCAGCATGTGATTCTACAACACTTTTGGACATTTATATTCCACTATATATATAGATATTGCAAGCGAACATCCGACAAAGTGCACAGAGAAGATCAATCTGTGCTTTGTGTGACTTGTCAGAGTACATGTCTCACGCATGCACTCCTCAATTCTGTCACGGAGATGCTGGCTTCTTGCTGACCTTGCGTTCAACTCGCAAGCCGTAAGAGCCCACTCAAATCCGCATAACAGCTTCAGCTATCATAGAAGATGGTTATCCGGCAGCCCATCCTGTCGTCGTCATCGTCACACTCTGAGTAACTTCTGGACACCTACCGGAGGCATTGAATCTTCTCGTGACTCCCAGGATGACTCCCATGCTCTGCTCGTCAAAGCGGGCTATCTTCGACAGGTTGGTTATTTCACTATGAAGGTATTCAGAGTCTGATGTTCTGATCATGAGTCCAGACTCACCCTGGCATATTTCACATGCTACCGCTTGGGTATCGGGTGCAGCAGAAGTTAGAAGACTTGGTGGATAAGCACATGTCAAGTCTAGGTATATGACTATCTCCATTGCCGCTCGCTTTGCTTATATATCTTGTGATACATGTACTTATCCTACTCACAGGAGCATCCAAGGTAGCTCTCTCGTCTATAACCTCCGAGGATCTGTGGCGAAAGACCGGCAGATTCGTAGGACACGGGGGTGAAGTAAGTGCTAGGCCATTGCCTTCCGAAACAATCCCATCTAACCTCTTGTCTTTGTTATAGCTGTTCGCATTCAAGGATCGTAGAGACAACAATTTTCTCCTGTCTCCTACCCATGAAGAGGAGATCACAGCACTAGTGGCAGCCACCACGCATTCTTACAAGGAGCTACCACTACGTCTATATCAGACATGTAAGTTATTCTGATCTCGTGCACCAACACGACCACACGGATTCTGACGTGCATGAAGCTCGCAAGTACAGAGATGAGGCGAGACCTCGTCAAGGTCTTTTGCGCGGCCGAGAGTTCATCATGAAAGATCTGTATACCTTCGACCATACAGAGCAAGAAGCGCGACAAACGTACGAGCAGGTTCAACTTTCTTACAGAGCGCTGTTCGATGAATTGAAACTTCCTTATCTTGTGGCGCGAGCGGACTCGGGTAACATGGGAGGCAATCTGAGCCACGAATATCACTTCGTCTCTCCAAAAGGCGAGGACAATGTGATAAGCTGCAGTAGTTGTGGAGACACCATCAACGACGAACTGTCCATGACAGCGATCAGTGACGTGGACCAAAAGCATTCTGCAATGTCCACCGAGATGGAGTACTGGTGCGGCATCAGCAAAGATCGCTCAACTCTCGTCGTGGCCTGGTTTCCCCGAACCTGCACAAGGGACGATGGGACCGAGGTCACGAACCACGCCAATCTCAATGTGGTAGGAACAATTGCACCGGACCTCGACCTCTCCGTGGAAGACCCTATCCACGTATGGAACAAAGCCAACTCGGACAGCACCGGCCAAGCCCCTCGGATTCTCGAACTCGTCGACGCCCGTCTGCCAGCGGCAGAAGCATCAATAGCACAACAGAAATCGAAACTGTACGAACGACTAGCGCAACCAAAGTGCGAAGTGACGCCCGTCAAGTCCGAGATCAACGGTCAAGCCATGCAACTAACGAGCACGCTACCCGGCGACAAGTGTCCGAAGTGCAACACAGGCAGACTGGGCATCGACCGCGCGATCGAGATCGGACACACTTTCTACCTGGGCACGAGATACAGCAAGCCTCTGAGCGCGAGCGTAGTGGACAAGGACGATCGACGAGTGCCGATGGAGATGGGCTGTCATGGGATCGGCGTCACGAGGCTCCTGGGGTCCGTGGCGTCGATACTGTATGATTCTAAGGGGTTGAATTGGCCTGCGGTCATCGCACCGTTTCAGGTCGTTGTTGTCCCTGGTAAAGGCCACGAGGAGGATGCGGTCAATGTGTATGATATGCTTTCGGGAGGGTCTACGGCTGGGGCAGCAGGAAAGGCGTCACTCGATGCCATCCTCGACGATCGGGACAAGGCGATGGGATGGAAACTGAACGACGCCGATCTGGTCGGCTACCCCGTGATTGTTGTTCTGGGGCGGGCATGGAAGAACGGACGAAAAGCAGAGGTGCAGTGCCGAAGACTCGGGGTCAAGGAACAAGTGGAAGAGTGCAGACTATCGAGTGTGGTGGGCGAGCTTCTCGCACGACTGTAGAATATACATGTGTACAATAAAAACCGACTTTTATTCCATGCCGTCCATCAACTCGACTCGGTCCACCACCATGCCTCTGATGCCGACCCATTCTTTCAACTCTTCCCACTCCTCTCCCTCCTCCTCGCCCCACTTGTCTCTGCTCTTGAAGCCCCACGCCTGAGACACCTTGTCGACAGCGAAGCGCTCCTCCTCTCGCACCCATCGTTCCCACAGCGGCATGCCCGTGGCCCAGGTGACTCTGACCATCTGGTCGTTGGCCGTCGTCAGCGCCGTGTATCCCACAGTGGCGACAGCGGTAGTGTAAGTCAGGATGCCAGCCATGGCGACCTGGGTAGCCGTCTGCGGATCCATGGTGGTCTGCCAGTCACTGAAGCGATTGGCGAGGGTGTACGCGGCCGGGGGAGTCAGAGCCAGACCCGCGACGGGGAAGAGAGCGCTCCGTAGGAACTTTGACTTCTTATACGCTTTCGTGCAGTAGCTCGTTTCGATCGTGGCCAGAGCCAAGGGCAGATCGCGCACGGCGATGGCGGCGTCGATTGCTGCATCCGCTATGGCGGGCGGGATGGCGGCGGCGGCTTTGTCTGGGTCCGGCGTCTTGTAGGTGATGTTTTTAGAGCTGTTCGGCTTCGGCACGGGCTTGGAGCGGTACAGATCGAAGACCACGGGCAAGGTTTCGGGTTTGCCCAGCAGGGACTGTAGATGGACGTAGGCCTTGAGGATGGGGGTAGTGATGAAGACAGGTTCGACATCGACGATGCTGAATGCGCATTCGGAGATGGAGAGGAGCAGCTCGGCTTTCGTCACGGCGCTGGGCGAGAGGTCGTCCTCGACTGAGCTGAGCAGGGCGGATGTGGCTGTACTGCGTTTGGACGGCTCTGACGATGCGGCAGGCGGGGACTGTGTCGTCAGAAGGTCCTTTGCTATGCGCTCGTACTCGTTGAGGGCGGCCAAGACAATGTCCTCGGTGGGCACACCGGAGTGGTCCAGGACGGTGGCAGCAAGCTTTTCCACCCTGGCATGGACAGCGTCCAGACTCTGCGTCGACAGCGATTGGTCATTGAGAGTCTCCGGAGCTGCAGCTTTTGTTTCCTGTGTTGTTGCAAAGGCTCTGTGGGAGAGAGGCAGAGCCGGGGTTGGGAGTTCCTGGAGCCGTCTGAGTTTCTTCTGCGGCGAGAAGTGCAGCGGACTCGAGGCTTGGGAAAAACATCTCTGACGTGATGCTAGCGAGACAGAGGCAGCGGCGGCGAGAGAGACTCGTGACTGAAGAGGAGAAGTCGTCGTCGGCCTTGTGAAGGCATGCTGACAGTAATGACACAGCGATCCCACCCGTTGGTTTGTAGTGGCCTTCATCGTGTCTGTTTTAGGCAGCTTCAGATATACTGTAAGTGCATACACACGGAAGGTACAGTACAGCAGCAAGGCAGCAATAAGGCTACCCAGTGATTGACTCTCTTGCCTGACGCCTAATGCCTATCGAGTTTGCTGGCTCAAAGCATCGATCGCATTGGTATAAGTGCGGGATATAATCATCAATTCAATGGAGTTGTTCAGGCACAAGAAACGCCAGGACCGAACGCCGTCACACCTCAGCAGTCAGCCGTCATCCCCGCCGACCCTCTCCCGCTTCGCTTTATTCCTCTCTCCATCCTTACCTTAGGCAGTCCCCGTGACTTGCTTTACACCAGCCATCGTATTATTTGAACTTGACTTGACCTTGACCATAGCTGAGAGAAGACTCTGATTTCTGTCAACATAACCCTGACTCAGAGCATCCATCTTCACGTCCTGTCGCCCTGGTGGGCACTCGCTACACTTACTGTACCGTATCAGGTACCCGTCCAATCAGGAAACCGACCACTTGCGCAACACTCTGGCACGCACGCATATACACAAAATCTGTCTGGCGAGGACACAAACGTGTGAACCAAAGACCGGGGCACAGAGAAGATGCCTCCTCCACCACCACCCCCTCCGCCGCCTCCCCCAATGCCCGGAGGTGCAGGCGGTACGTTGCGCCCGGCTGTCATTTCTGATCTGCCTCATCCAACACCGCGCTATGCATATGCTCCTGCCGCCCACTCGCAGCTTGGTTGATAATGTATGTCGCTCTGACTGACAGATGCAGGCCCACCTCCTCCACCACCTCCACCACCCGGCGGTCTACCGTCACGGCCACCACCAGCTGCAGCCAAGGGACGAGTATGTTTGCACTCCACTCAACTCCTTGCGACGTTGTCCGAGACTTTGCGACACTTGTGCAAGCTTGAGATCATACGGGCCCCCAGCTGACACGTGACAGGGCGCACTATTGGGAGACATCGAGAAGGGACGCAAATTGAAAAAGGTCACTCAGGTCAATGATCGTTCCGCACCCATCGTCGGCGATGTCAAGAAGACATCGGCAGCTCCCGTCATGGGCGCCCCTCCGATCCCTGGAATGGCCAAACCGCCGGGCGCATTGGCTCCTCCAGTCCCCAGCGGGGCAAACAGGGAGCGAGCAAGTAGCGACGTTGGGTCAAGTGCTGCGCCACCTCAATTGGGAGGTCTATTCGCTGGAGGAATGCCGAAGCTACGAAAGTCTGGTGGAGTCCGCACAGGAGCCCAAGGCGACTCACCCCATCTGTCAGAACCCGAAGCCGCACCCTCACGAGCCAGTCCTGCTCCCAGAGCCCCTTCGCTGGCTTCACCAAAGCCACCCGGTGCTCCTCCGCGACCGCCAGGTTCTGCTCCTCCGGCGCCGCCTCCGGGACCTCCAGGCATCCCGTCATTCCCACCTCCAAACCCTGCAGTGTCCGCATTGAAGCACAACTTACGCCCGAGTGCGCACTCAAACGCTTCATCACCCGAGCTCTCTGCGAAACCAAAGCCACCACCGCCAATCGGCAAGAAGCCTCCAATACCCCCCCCTGCTTCGCGTAAACCCTCGGGCGCCCCTCATCTACCTCCTCATCCGCCGCCGCATCCTATCCGGTCGGCATCCTCAGCACCTTCGGCTCCTGCACCACCTCCGCCTTCTGCTAGTCCAGCTCCTCCGGCGCCCCCGCCTCCGCCTCCTCCGTCTGCAGCGCCGAGGCCTCCAGCGCACCCTGCGCCAAGATCTGCACCTGCGCCGCCGACCGCGCCTCCACCGCCCGCTTCGAACGGATCCCCTTCACTTGCAGAGCAAGCTGCTCGGAACGCTTTCGGACGATCATCGCCAGCGGCGCCGCCTCCACCTCCCCCTCCAGCGCCACACGCAGCCCCTCCACTACCGATTGCAACACCTCCACCACCGCGCGCAACCCCACCTGCGTCACCGGCGCCTCCGCCACCTCCCATGGCGGCACCGTCGCCGCCTCCACCCCCGCCAGCAGCCGTGAGTCGTGCTCAAACCCAGCCACAGGCACCACTGCGGAGCATGATGGATGCCTCGTCCTACACACTCTCCAACGGCACTCAGTCACCAAACATGTCGAGAGCGCGCGCTGGCAGCAACGTCGGGGGCGGCCATTTGGTCATAGACGATCGACGGTTCAAGTTCCAGTCCGACGACCAGCTTCCGAAGCCTAGAGACTTCACTGGCGCGAGCAAGAGGTACCGTGCTGGAAGGGGCAGCTCGGTCCCACTGGATCTTTCTGCATTTGCTTAGATTGAGAGTCTGCGGAGTTTCAAAAGCTGGTGGGTGCGAAGAGTGGGCGATCAAAGGAGTTCAGGACCGGCGTAGACTTAGACTATTCTGCGAGGAGCCTTTGCCTGCAGGCATAGAGTATCATGGCAGTCGGGTATCATCATCATTTCAATTTACATGCATGTATCATTATAGATGCACACCTTCTTCACCATCTTCGTCTTCGTTCATCCTCTCCTGAAGCCTTGCCATGAGCTCAGCATCAGTCAAGCTGCCGCTCGACGTGTTTGTAGCATCTCGCGTAGTAGCGGCGGCGGTGGTAGTGGTAGTAGTTGACGAGGTTCCCGTACCGTTGACGAGACGCTCTCCGGCACTGGCATTCGCACTGCTTTCTTCAACTTCAGCATCTGCCCACCGCATGCCTCTCCGTTCCACCTCGGCGCGCAGCAGGTCGATTCTTTCGTTGATTCGACCGATGACGATGAGGTTCTCAAACATGGCGTCCTTGCAATCTGCGTGTCCCAAGCGAGCAGTCAGCAACAAGACTAGCAGCCGAAAGGAAATCCATCGCCAAGAGGGCTATACAGTGGGACAAAAAGCGCCTTACCCTGATCACCCTCATCGGCGAAAGGCATCATCTGCTCATTCGACGACTTCAAGTGTCTGATGTTGTTCGTGAGCTCTGCTGCATTGCTGTGCAGAGCGTCGACGGGGAGGTCTTGGATCGCTCTGGCGAATGCCGGCGCATCGATCGGGAGGGCCTCGTGTGACATGGGTTTTGTCTCTTATCGGTATTGCTGTGGTATCTTGTTCGACGAGCCAAAGATGCTGTGCTGTGAGTCTACAATAGATAGTGGGGGTGTTTTGTCATACTGTACATCAGTGTGTTACAGTGTAATATATACAAAGGTACAGTAGACAGGAATGGTCCGAGCACCCCCGCTCCGCAATCATCTTTAGTCTGGATTCCTTACTTTAATTACCTTCTGATCATGACTTCACCTCTCTTTAGCTCTAGTAGATGCCTTACTTTGTTTCTGTGGTTGCCTGATCCCAGTCTTCGTGTGCCAGAGGTCACGACCAATCCTGACTCTGTCGCCACACACTCCCTCGACATCCATGTATACGCCTTGTCTGCCGTGATCTAATCCGCCACCTCCCTCAGTCCAATTGACGTGCGGATAACACTCGTCATGAATTATGCCTGTCCGGTAGCTATCCGGACGCCCTTTGCGGGCCTTAACAAATCGTCTGCTGTGATTCCAAACCGCATTCGACAACTAAACACATGCACGCGGTCGACTTTCGGATCAGTACAGCCTCGTCCTTGTATCAACCTGCGCCGCTCGGAGACTCTGTCCTGCTCTGCACTCCGTGGGTGGTCCCGCGAATTCACTCCCTCCTCGGTGACGGCAGCCAGGAAGCGATGGATCAAGACCCCCGAGACACCCGCGCGCCCTGAACAGATCACCAAGCGCCGTTCACCGCGGACGTGGCAAGACTACGATCCCAATGTCGGCATTCCGCTAGAAACTGGTGAGCTTGACCAGGCCACCATAACGAGGATATTCGGCCCGGACTTGGACGAGACTTTTGGAAACCATGTACTGCGTCTGGTCAACTACAGACGCATCTCTGGCAGCCTGATAGACGTCGGAACAGAGTTCCCCCCGGAGTCAAATGTGTCGCGAGATGCAGCCGCGGCAGCTCTGCAGTACCTTCGCGAAACATACCCTGATTTCGACGAACAGGGAGCAGGCGCGGCTTGGGCTGAAGCTGAGGTTGAGAGGGTAGAGCAAGAATACCTGACCCGCGCCGAAGATCTGGGCATCTATCGCAAGACTCCCGAGGAAGAAGCTGCTAGCGAGGCTCAGACTGAGCGTAAGAAGGTAGACGTGTATGGCGAAAGTGCCCTGGATGGTTTGCGACGAGCGAATGTGGCTCGGTGGAAAAGAGAAGACAAGAAAAAGGAAGAGCTGCGCGAACAGCAAAGGCTCGCCGAACTAGCCCGACTGAAAGAGTCTGGCGAGGAGCCTAAACCTGAGCAACAGCAGCGACTACACAGAGACACTGCCTCGCAAACCACTCAAGCTTCATCAGATGCATTGCACCTGCAACAACCCGTTGGTAAAGCTTGGCTGCAGCCTGTAGAGCGCAAATCTTGGGTAAAGTACTACGAAGAGCAAGCGACTATCATCAAGGACAACAAAATCCCTCAGCTATCTCTATTGCGTCGTCTCGGTCCTTCAGCCCTCGTCGTTCTTTGTGTTATCGGTGGCTGTCTGACTCTGCATGAGATGTACGCGCCGCCACCAAAGTCTGCTCGAGTCTTCCCAGAGATCCCACCAGCAATTGCAACTCTGGCGACCATCACCGCGATCAACTTCGCCACATTTGTCGCTTGGAGGATACCTTTCTTGTGGAGAACCATGAACAAGTATTTCTTGGTCTCGCCTGGATACCCCTTCGCCCTGGGTATCTTTGGCGCCCAATTCGGCCACCAATCACTGACTCATCTCTTCACCAATACCATTCTACTGTGGCCTTTTGGCTTGATGTGTATGTACCCTTGCATTCGTTTGTCTTTCTTGGCTTTCATGTGACTGACCTGATCGCGCAGTGCATGACGATGTGGGTAGAGGTACATTCCTCGCGATCTATCTTGGGTGTGGCACGATAGGCGCCTATGGTTCTCTGGTATACCACGTGCTCAGACAGAGATGGCTGTACTACATCTTCGGATCGTCAACAGCGGTCTTGGGCACAATGGCTGCGACCTGTCTCCTTCGCGCCGAGTGAGTGAATCCGCGGACTTTACGGAAAGAAACGCAAGCTAACGCTTTTGGTCATCTAGTCACGACGTCACGATTATGGGCTACCAGGTCCCCATGACCGGCATGACCTTCCTCGGATTATTTGGAGGTCTCCAAGTGTTGAGCGCATGGAAGGGCACGAAGATGGGCGTTGACTACTCTGGGCACTTGAGTGGTATGGCTGCTGGCATTGCAGCCGCATGGTACATACGACGCCAAGCCGCAAAGACTGAAATGACTCGAGAGGACTACGTTGGTCAAAACTCGACTGCAAATGAAGCAGAACGATAAGGTAGGAAGGGTCGAGTATAGCAGACACGGCAACAGTGTGCCGGTCGGAAGCATGTGTTGTACCATTATCATCATTGTAAATACCAGACTAATCTCGAGCGAGCAAATATTCTGCTCGAGCAGAACATGTCCCTATCTCTGATCTCTCTTATTTCAGCACACTAACCTCTTAACGATCTATCATCGTTAGAAACAATACGTAATCTTGGCACGCCAGCCACGACAGTGTGGCTTTCTGTTTTCCTTCTATCGGCATAGATTTCCCTTCTCGCAATAACTCCTCGGAGTGAAGTCCAACAATTAAGTTATATGCCTTGCTACGTGCTTACATATACGCCGGTCAACACAATCGCCTGCAGAAACCGCCACGAAAATCTCAAAGATTGGCTTTGCTCGCGTGCGCTTGAGTTCATCTCCGGTGGAGACTTGGTGTACCTCAGTCACTGCCTCCGCGCCTCCTCTCTCAGCGGCGAATTTACTTTTTCGCGAATGGGAGAGTGGAGCAGATTATTGGATGTACGTGTGGGGTATGTGGTTGATCTTATAGGTCGAAGCAAAGATTAAACGAAGTCTTGCCATGAATGCTGAGTGTTCGTGCGTGTGCCACAAGGGTCAGATAGAAAGGATCCCCATGCTATTCAGGAAAGCACCATTCGGCGCCTCCTCCGATAGCAAGAAACAGCCTGGGATCATGACTCGGCCGAGCTAGCGGTATGGCGTGTGTGTTGTTGAGATCTTGCCACTGCTGCCTTGGTATGGGAGTCATCACAATCGCAACTGAAGAGCTGCGTTTTGGGGTTTACATTGATCGCGAACCTAGCGTTCCGCACAAGATAGACTCTTCATACTGCATCACCTTTGCTACTTCCTATTGTACATGTTCGGCTCCCAGCGGAGTGGAAACCTTTTCTTAGCAAGGTAAAACGAGGAGAATGACCCGGGATGCGTTCGCTACGTGCCTTGTATAAGGTTAAACTTGACGCCACCGAGACCTGCCAAGGGTTTCTTTCGCAATACAGAGCGTACTTGCTGCACCTTCGTACAAGTAACTATAAGGTATGATACTGTGGGTAACCCCCCCACCCCACATTTATTGTGGACTTGACCAAAACACATCATCACCGAGTCCATAACTCGCCTGTGCATGCCATCCCAATCGAATGTACATAATATTTTTTTTTGATTATTCCGGTTCTGTATTGTTAATCTCTTCACTCCGTAAATCACGGAGCTCTTTCCAATGCTTTTATAACGAGAACAACCTCCCCACCCCAATCCCATCTCTTTGGGCGGATACCCAGCATCACTATGGACGCTTCACGGGATCCATACACATGGCGAGGCGCAACAGGCTGGAAGCAGTACCGGATGCTGCGACCTGGTCGAGGCATGTACTACGATGTCAAACGCCGCTTGCCATTTTACTGGAGTGATATACGGGACGGATTTACTTACAGAGCATTCGCCGCCACCGTACGCATGTATTTTGTCAAGTGAGTGTTGTAAAGTCCCATCGGATTGTATCTCTGTGTGAGCACTCGACCTGATACACATGCTAGCCTATTACCTGCGCTCGCGTTCATCCTCGACATGGAGAGGAAAACGGGAGGATTCTTTGGCGTGAACGAATGCTTGCTGTCCTCTGCTCTGGCTGCCATTGTGTTCAGTCTCCTCTCCTGCCAGCCCCTGACCATAGTCGGAATCACTGGTTTAATATCTCTTTTCAACTATACCATCTACGACATTGCGGAAAAGCAGCATATCACGGATCAGTATCCTGAATTTCTAGCATGGGTGGCCATCTGGGCCGCTATTACTCATTGGATCGCATCGTTTGGTAATCTTTGCGACTATATGCGTTTCATCACGGACTTTTCAAGTAATGCTTTTGGAATGTATGTTGGTATTATTTATATGAGTAAGTACAGCGTACCCATCACGCATCTCACTTTTGGACTCACTTTACTTATCATTGCATACAGTAAAGGGAGTCGAAGAGCTAGTGGATCAATTTACTTCGAGTACTCCCGCTGCAGGGTTTCTGAGTTGCGTTGTGGCTCTTTGTTACTGGGCGACAGTTTATGGACTTGAGTTGCTGCCGAGGACAGTGGTACTCACTCCTACCTTGAGAAAATTGCTGTCAGATTATGCATATCCGGTGAGTTCACTCCTCGTCTGCTGACTGTGATACTTACTTATATGACCACGGTTCTAGATCTGCACTCTTTTCTGGGCTGGCTTTGTCCACATAACTGGACCTCTGGAGAGAGCTGATGTCATGCGGCTTCCCATCTCACGAGCCTTCTATCCCACTGTTGACCGTAGCTGGGTGGTTCCATTCTGGAACTTGCCAGTGAAGTGGGTGTTTGTTGCTCTCCCTATCAGCATATTGCTCACCTTGCTCTTCTACTATGATCATGTAAGTCGATTCACTTATCATGGTGTACCCTGACCTAACAATCGCCAGAACGTCAGTAGTCTTGGTGCTCAAGCCAGACAGTACCCGTTGAAAAAACCTGCCGGCTTCCACTGGGACTTCTTCCTGCTAGGATGTACCTCCTTCGTAGGCGGAATCTTGGGGATACCTTTGCCGAATGGATTAGTGCCACAGGCGCCAGTGCATACCGACTCATTG
The DNA here is from genome assembly GCF_041146345.1 of Neodothiora populina. Lineage (NCBI taxonomy): Eukaryota > Fungi > Ascomycota > Dothideomycetes > Dothideales > Dothioraceae > Neodothiora > Neodothiora populina. Next base: position 1,218,698 of record NW_027191405.1, on the reverse strand, counting down.
ACTCAATACAAAGATCGACTCGACATTACCCGCGAAATCGATGAGCATGGAAATACGACAGAGCGCCGACAGAAGTCGATCGTTGCGAAGAGTGTCGTGGAAACTCGGCTCAGTCACTTTCTTATGGGTCTAGGTATCATCGGCACGATGACAGGACCTCTGCTCATTGTTCTTCACACGATTCCACGATGTCTATTTGCAGGAGTCTTTTTTGTGGTTGGCTGGGGCTCGATCGAGGGTAACGGCATGACTCAAAAGGTTATATTTCTCATCAGTGAGCGTAGATTCATCGATCCCATTAACCCATTGCTTCGGGTTGCCAGGAGGAAGATAATGCTGTTCCTTTTGCTGCAGATACTCGGCGTCGGATTCAGCGTTGCTATTTCTCAGACCATTGGCGCGATTGGATTTCCAGTCATCGTTATTTCACTAATCCCACTGAGATGGGTCCTCATGCCTCGCTGGTTTACGAGACGTGAACTCGAAGTGATGGATGCGCTAACCGCTGACTCGGATGTCGTGCTGTCATCCCTTGGTGGTAAGCCGGAAATGCCAGAAGTGAGGCTGGCGCGCGAGAGAGATGGATTGCGCAGTGCTTCTGGCGAAGAGGGCCCGTTGGACGACAAAGAGAACGATGCAGACTCTCCGGACGAGAGGGAGAGTGATACGTCTGAGGCGCAGAGATTAAAACAGCTAGAGCAGTCAGGGTGAGTAGTATTATAGCCCAAAACCTGGAGAGCGTTGCTGACATTTTGCAGACGAAACACAAATGCCCCCTTCACATCCGGGAAGCATTAAAACGCCATTGCTTTACAAATACTATCAATGCAAAATGCACACTATACACCTGCTTGATACTTGTCTATGATCCGTTCTTATCTGGTGACTGTGTTCGGGTAAAGCCAAGTGAGCAAGCGAAGACATGGCCATGGTGTCGCTAGGACTTTCCCCATTAGGCATATGACGGCAGCGATAGTCATACTACAACCTCAAGGCACTCTACCATTTATTTATTATTGCATCCTCCGCTGATAATTTACCGTGAACTATTCACATGCCATCGTGTCGTATCTGAATCGTCTCTCTCGTGTGAACAACCCATATCTTTTGGCGCAATGAATGTCCTGATCTCGTTAGCGCTGCTCGCAGCTTCCGTGAACGGACGAGACATCGTATTCCCCTCGGTAGCAGGATACCAAACCCCATTCTCGATGCAAAGGAATCTAGACGATGGAGTAGACATCTCGTCCGCGAAATTCGCCGGTCTCACGACGTTCGCCAACCTGCCTTACGCGCATTGTTTGGCTGCTGGAGCCGGCGCCGATGCTCCTGGACAGTATGATATCGCCATCTTGGGAGCCCCATTCGACACGGTTCGTTGTTCCGCCTGCTGCTGCTGCTGCTGCTGCTGCTGCAGGGCCTTCTCTGCCGTATCCTGTCGAATCAGCTTGCTTTTACTGAACATGTGTTTTATGTGATCTAGGGAGTTACGGCTAGACCCGGCGCGAGATACGGACCTGGCGGCATCCGACTGGGGTCGAGACGCATCGTGCCCGAAATGGCCTACAGCGTCTACACTGGTAAATTTCGACGTGTCTATTGTATCATGTATCTAACCGCTCGCTGAACACGGTTGTTGATAGGCAAGAACATCTTCAAGGAGTGGGCGAAGATTGTGGATTGTGGTGATGCACCCTTGACGGTCTTGGTGTGTTTCGGAGAGCTGATAGGAGTCATGTATGGACATGCTGATGGGCTGTGTAGGACAATACTCTCGCTTTGAAGCAGCTAGATGCTGCGCATAAGGTAGGAACACTTTGAAAAGTTATGAAAAGTTGTGCTGACCGGCAAAGGTTGTTTCGGGCCGGGCTACCAACAATACAGAGTATTCAGTGCCACGCATCGTGACATTAGGGGGCGATCACACTACTACGCTATCTGCTCTACGATCTACCTTTCATCACTGGGGACCTGTGAGCGTTATACACTTTGACAGCCACATTGGTATGCCTATGCGGGACCGCATTATGGAACACCGAGGTTGATGAATGTAGATACTTGGGATCCAAAGGTGCTCGGCGGCGGGATCTCCGACTATGCGTAAGTTGTCATCATGTGAAAGAAGTCGGAGCTTTTAATGACGCTCTGGTCAGGGGGGTCAACCATGGAACATTCTTGCATATAGCACATGAAGAAGGTTTGATCAGGAACACGTCTATCCACGCCGGGATTCGCGCTCCGGTAGCCAACAAGCATTACGATCTTCGGAACGACAAGAGCTGTGGATTCGACCTCATCACAGCTCGTGCAATCGATAGACTCACACCGGAAGGCATCATCCGAAGACTTAAAGACCGAGTGGCCGGCACAAAAGTCTACATCTCTGTGGACATAGATGTTTTGGACCCGGCATATGCTCCAGGTAAGTTGAAAATGTCATTGATAAGGCACGATAGGCGTTGTTGACCGCTTTGTAGCCACCGGTACCGCTGAAGTAGGAGGATGGACAACTAGAGAGCTCCTGACAATCCTGGACGGTCTCGATGGGTTAGATGTCATCGGTGCAGATGTTGGTATGTATCATGATATCCATTGGGGAAGAATGCAGCAAAGAATTGACCGAATGGACAGTTGAGGTCGCACCGATCTACGACAATCCTGGAGAAACCACTACACTTGCAGCATCCGAGGTTGTATTGTCGCTGCTGACGTTGATGGTCAACAGACCAGTGAATTCATAGAAAAGGTCAGGAGATGTCGAGCAATCTGCAGCGTTCCTGAATTACATCAAGATGTCATCCGTCGAATACTGAGAATAGAAATCATGCAAACGATAAAACATGCAACTTCGAGCGCGCTTTCGGGTGATTCTTGTTGTCGCATTCAGCAATTAAGCCTACACGCATAGAAGCTTTCTGACACATTTTTGAGGCGCCTCGCATCATGTATATGCCACTGTCAGACTATATCGAGCACATGCTCAGACTGCATGCTGATTAGGCAGGGAACTTCGTTTCGAGTCCAAATCAATACCTTATGCATTGCCGAGATTGGAACATGCTTCCGGCGTGCTTCTATGCTTTAGAGTGCCTGCCGCCAAGAGATTGTGGTTGTCCCCCTTCTTTCCCCATGCGTAAGGTGGGCTCTGCGACGTCACCCGGCGATTTCGCATCAGCAACAGCGGTAGTCGTGAACTGCGTGAATAGTGAACACCTGATCTCTCCCTCCATCGCCTGATCCCATCTCTAGCGAAATCGGACACAGCTCCACATTACTATCAAGCTTTTGAGATCCCATCTGCGAAAGAAGATGTCTGGCAAATTCGAACCCAAGACAAAAGTGGAGCTCGATCCTCCCAAGGACGACCCCATCAGTCTGGACTACTTAGCAAAATGCGATGGTTCGTTTCTTTTCTTATGTTTCATTATCTCATCCCACTGAGAAGACCATTTGTAATGGTTTTCTTATTTTCAAAATATCGTTTGCTTACAAAGTCATCGTTATTGAGCAGGCACTCACGAGGGCTATCCTACATATGTGGCGATCAAGGGGACCATTTTCGACGTGACGGGGAACAAGGCGTATGCGCCTGGAGCGTCGTACTCAGGTCAGTTCAAACCTACATTTTCAAATTTCCCTCTTATGCGGCGAGAAGCATTATGCCAAAAAAAGAAAAAAAAGGCTCGTTATTGCAAGACAACAACGGAAATACTGACATCTTGTTTATCGGGGATCTAGTCTTTGCAGGCAAAGACGCATCACGCGCACTAGCACAGTCGTCGCTGAAGCCGGAAGAATGCCGTCCAGACTGGGAAGACCTGTCGGATGACCACAAGAAAGTGCTGAATGACTGGTTTACTTTCTTCAGCAAGCGCTATAACATCAAGGGGAAGGTCGCTACGGCTTAATGCTGGTTGGAGTGTAGAGGATGATAATGAAATTGATTTTCAGAATATGACACTGTAAAGTCATCTTTTCTTGCTTTCTCCATCTAAGGGGTATATGCCATCATATGCGTCTTTCTTGTATTCCCTCAAGAGAACCGTCCATGAATCTGTTTCACATGTCAACTCCTGGCCGGTCACATAACTCGAGACATGCAACACCCACATCTGTACCAATCAAGCCGATCAGACCAAGTAAAAAATCCCACAACATCCCTCACCCCACACCCCCATCAACACCTTGACATCCTCCACCACCCCAACATACTCATGCTCAACCCTTTCCATAAGCAGACAAGCAAAGCAAAGCAAAACAAGCAAACAATCCAATCACCGCCTCCGTCTGGGCCCCCCACCACCACCACTACAACCAGCACCACCACCAGCACCACTAACCGCCTGCGAAACCCAGCACTGGAACCTCTGCGCGCAGTTCGCACACACTCCCGTCGTCGTCGAGTACCATGGTCCACCGGTTGAATTTTTGCATTCTTGACCTGCTACTCCTGCTGATCCTGCTGATACTGCTCCTGCTCCTGCTCCTGCTGCCGGTGCTCCTGACGCTGTCCTAGCAGTAGTAGGCGAAATAGCAGATCGACTGTGTCGATGATGACGAGAGCTACTACCGCTACTGCTACTGCGGCTGTGGCTGTGGTTGCAGAGTTTGAGCCGTCGGCCTTGGTGTCCGCAGCTGTATTGTATTATGCCCCGGTCACACATGTCTTTCTCTTTCTTTCTCTTTTTCTTCTTATGGGGCAAAGAGAGCCAATGCTGAAGGTGAGGTCGATAACGGGGTTTGGGGGAGGATGGGTGTGGTTTTGGATTCGGGTTGCTGTCTTGAGGAGAATAAGGGGTGGACTGGCACCAATTTCTTTTTTTCTTTTTGTTGGTGGCTTTGAGACAGTACGTAGAGGTTGAGGAATGGACTCGGTCAACAATTATGAGAGGAGGGGAGTTCATCGAAACTACGACAGATGCTTGTGTAGATTGATGAATCGCTCTCTGTGACACCTGACATTGACAGTACACAGAAGATGGCACATGCGCTGTGCAGCAAGGACTATGACTCTATCGAAGTGTCCAACCAATGGGGACAGCATCAAACAATTTTCACGCGGTGGGCACACCGAGCCGATAGACTAGTCTATAGGAATGTGTAATCTGTGATACAATAGATATGCCGTGAGAAACATAAGACGATGCTCATATGTCTGCTCAAGTTTCCTGTATCCTCATGGCGCGACAACAAAAGAAGCGACAGTAAGACGCAGCACAGAAAACGACACCATCGCCCCCGGTGGTCGACAAGCATCATTCGTCGAGTCAACAGCCTGAGATATCAATCGGTCGGAGGCGGAGATCCCTTCAAAAGTCCCTCAAACCTCACGTTCCTCTCAAGATCGAATACCAGCTGCTCGATAAGCACATGGCTGACAAACTTCAAGTCTAGTCGACCACTCGCGTTTCACGGACCACGCGCCAAAACACTGGTGATTGGGATCGTTACGGGCGAAGTGGCAATACTTGATGAGTCGACGGGCCGAGTGGCCACAAGCAAAGTGGATGACCTCGTACTGACACATGACTGACACGAGGGGCGACAGGTTTTTGGTTTCGAATGGGGTTATTGGTGTAGCGATGGTCTTACACTTCCAAAGCCGGTTTCTTAGAATGGCCGTGTTTCAGAAGGAGCGGTCGCACTGTGATTCACTGTGTCTTGATGACGTGATCTCCACGGGAAGATGGTGGTGGGTGCGGTCACAAGAGCAGAATCAACCCGAAATAGCGATGGCTGGTGTGACCGAGGAAAGGTCAAGGGTGTGATGGCAGAGGTAGCCAGTGTACCTCGGATAGGTAGCAGTCTCAAAGGGTAGTGCCAGAAGGTAGTATGACTGAAAAGGAGTCTCGAGTTGTTTAGCAGCATCCCGAGAAGTGCTCACCCACCGATGGAATATATATACATCACCTCGCAACTGCCTCGCGACCTCAGGGCGAAAGGGGAACTGGGATGCCCATGAACTTCATGCATATCTTGCTCGATCCTCAGTGGTCTTCCTGCTTGCTTGCGATCACTACTTGCCCATCAGCAGCGAATCCTCAACAGGATGTAGTTGAGGTCAGACTACAACTGAACAGGAAGCCGAATGGAAGCATCGCTGTTTCCCATGAAGATACCCGCGTGTGACACCCTAAAAGCTCCTCCTCACAATGTCCCAAGCGCCGAACGTGCAGCAATTGTATCTGTCCGATGCACAAATCAGACAGAGGAGATGCGTGAGGAAGAAGAACCGAAGGAACATATCCGCGATCCCCGGTTAGTACCGTGGACATATTACAAAGTGAGCTATCAAGAAAAAGGAAGGCTCCTAGGTCAACCAGGGAGATCGAAGGTCGTGATTTGTCTTCTTTACCTCACATCTCGATGATCAAACGAGCCTCAAGATGGCATCAGGCAGGGCAGACGTGGAAATAAGGGAGCGGATGCTCGCATAAGTTGGTGTGCATACATACGAAGAACGACCAAAGCTCGGCACAGTAGTGCTATAAGTCGAGACATATGACCCGGGACTTTGGTCTTATAGATGCACAATGGATGCATATGCTGTGCGATAAGGGAACGGTCCGTGCCAGTAAGCAGCATGCCGACTTTGATCTCTCCCCTGCATATATGTTGAGGGAGATGTGCGAGGATGTCGGCCATGTGCATGGAAGGCGATTACAAGAAAATGCTGTCATACGTTTGACAATCGCTCCGTTACCTGGTAGAAGTCGTTGGAAACGTTGCGAGATGGGGAAGGTGCGGTGCAACGTAGCGATAGTGAAGATTGTAACCAGCCAGAGAATAAAGAAAATGCTGTAGAACTATATACGAATATCTGGGGTTTGCTTTATTTGTTGAGTGGTAGAAATATAGAAAATTTGATATGTGAGTATGGTGCGTGACGGACCGCAAGGTAACACCAGGCTACGGAGAATTTCTTCATGTCGTGGCAGATGGTAGATGATGACACCCGCAGGGAACCCACATGGGCAGCCGTTACTTAGACTTTCCCAAGTATCCAGTCTACTTACCACCATTGCGGGCACGACGCGCCATTCTCTTCTTCTGAATGATGCGTTGCCTGTTTGCGAGCTTTTCCCTTTCGTCAGCGGGCATATCGGCAGTCGCGGCGGCAGAGGAGGACTTGTCGTCTTCGTCCTGCGCAGAGCCACGCTTCCTCTTCTTGTCGGCAGGGAATTTACGATCCCCGCGATCCCCACGACGTTCGCTGCTGGATTTGGCGAGTATTTCTCTCCGATCGTGAGACTTGACCTCGCGTTCTTTCCTCCGTTGCACGACCTGTGCATTCTCAATTGCAAATTCGACGATCAGTCTTTTCTTCCTCTCGGCGATGGCCTCTTTTGAAATCCTTTTGCCCTTGGCGCTGGGTTCCTGCGCCTGGTAGCCAATTGCGTGGCCGTTGAGCCAACGCAGGCCCATGAGCGCAGAACGGTGGGTGTAGTACTCTATGAAACCATAGCCACGGCTGCGACCCGCGCCGCTTTTCTCCTCCACTTTACCGCCCTCGCGTCCCTCGAACACAATTTTGGCCTGCTTGACCACACCCTTGGCGCGAGCTCGGCGATCTCTTTCGGCTTGTTGCATTTCTTCACCACCTCGAGAGAGCTCCTCCTTTGACAACGGCTGGCGAATGCCCTTTTTGACGTCTGTGGCGAATCCAACAATGGCCTCTCTGGCTAGTTGTTTAAGGTCCTTCGAAGTGATCGTTCTGGGCAGGTTGCGGATCGAAAGACGGGTCAAGCTGAGATGGAGCGATGGGTTGCTCTCGATGAGTGTCTTTCTCTGTTTGACACTCGCCTCACGCATGGTCTGCTCAGATGGGGAGAGCTCCGCGTACAATGGTGAGTTTGTGGGAATAGTACCTTCAGAAAGGAGATAAAGACGGCGCTTGTCTGTGTCACGCTTGAAGCGATTGGCCTGTCCCTCTTTGGTCAGACGCTCGGCATCTGACTTGTTGACTGCACGAGAGACCTGTAGCACACGACCATCTAAGGTGTATCTGCCGGAAGGATCAGACTCATCATTTTGGAGGATGGACTTTGAGACGTGAGCAGCAGCAGGGTCCTTGGCCTTGCCGTCGACAGGCTTGGGTGGCTGGTGTCTAGGGGCCTCCCTGATGCAGTTGTCGGCGTCCTCGAGGTTGTAGAAGCATACAAAGCCGTTACCCCTGGGACGACCTGTGCCGTGGTCGAGCACGACTCGAGCGTAACGCACTGAGCCGAATTGTGTGAAGTGATCTTCAAGGTCCTCGTCAGAGCAGGTGAAGGGGAGGTTACGGACGAAGAGGGTAGAGGAGTTGTCGTTTCGATCGAACTCGGGCTTGTCGTTCTCATCCCCATCCATGTCCATGTCTTCGTCGTAGTCATCCTCATCATCTTCGTCCGACTGATCATCGTCGTCATCAAGATCAAGATGCTCATTCGCCCCGTCGTCTTCTTCTTCTTCCTTCTCCTCCTGCTCGTCGTCCTCCTCCACAGGCTCATCGGGCTGATCCTCGCCGCTCTTGCCCTGCCACGTCTCCCTGTCTACGGCCCAATCAACAGCCAATGTTCTGCCGTCCACTTCTTTGCCGTTGACGCCTTCGAGAGCTTTTTCTGCGTTTTTCCTTCCACGCATGGTGACAAAACCAAAACCAGAAAGGAGGCCTGGCTTCTTCATAGGAACGACAGCGTGCTTGATCTTTCCGTAGCTCTGGAAGAGCTTGGTGAGTTGGTTGGGCCCCTTGATACTCCAAGGCAGGTTGCGGACGATGAGTTTTGTAGGCAGATACTCAGTCTTCTGCTTCTCCCGCTCTTCCTTGAACTTCTGACCGGCGGTGGGTGGGGCAACAGCACCAGCATCTTTCTCTCTGTTTCTGGGCTCTGCCACTTCGCAACGCAACTTGCGGCCGTCGACCATGAAGCCGTTGAACTCCTGCTTGGCGCGCTGGCAGTCTTCAGCGTCGGCGAATGTGACGAATCCATATCCCTTGCATTGGCTGGTCTCTTTGTCCATGACAGCAGTAGCGTGCTTGATCGGGTAGGATTGCGAGAACATTTCCGTCAAGGATTCCGTAGTGGTCGACGAGGGCAGAGCTCGCACGAACAGCGAGCGGCGTTGAGAAGTCGCATCTTCGCCTTCTTTCTTTGTCTTGTCTTCCTTGCTTCCATTCGTGGTTTGTGTCTTGCCGTCTGTCTTCTCTTCCTTCATCTCTACGTCCTGATCCTCGCCTTTCGTGGTCGTCGGAAGCATATCAGATGGTGCCTGGGCAGTGCCTCCATCCAGAGACAGCCTCTGTCGCTTCCTGGGAGGTGTCATTGTTGCTGTAGGGGCAGGAGTTCAATGAAGGAAAAAAACTTTGTAGAATGTGAATTGCTGCAATAATAAAACGCCAGGAAATTTCGAGTTGCTGCTTGGAACATTTCTGATTAAGCTTTCTTTAGCGTCCTTTGCTTGACCATGCTTCGTGCACGTCCCGCTTACTGTGACTGACTCGAGGCGCTTTGTTATTTACATACGGTACAGTATAATTCATCTCGCTGTGAAAGAGCAGTGCTAGATAAACCTGGGTAAGACATCTTCGGTGATCACATTTGCTCTACCACTCAGCTGTGGTAAGACCAAAGCTGATTCTGAAGTCCGTTTACATGTTGGCCTGAAGCAGATAATATCAAAGAAAGAGAAAGAGGAGGTTTGTATCACTCCGCATCTCTCATTTTTCGAATTGTAGCACGTTCACCACCAGCGACCAGTGGGGTTCGATCAGCATCTGCCTGGCATAATATGAATCAAGCTGTTTCCATCAAGATGATTTCTTGCCCGTCAGAATCTCTTCTGCCTCCTTGTCCTTGGTTCCGACGCTTCCACTTCTCTCGCTGGCCTCGAGTGTCTTTACAGCTTCGCCTGACTCTCCGCTGATACTCTTTCTGGCTGCTTCTTTGAGGCGCGCTGTATCTTCTTCCTTGATATCTTTACCCTTGCTTTTGTCCGTCTCCTTCTCATCCTCGCTGTCTCCAAGGCTGAAAGGATCATTCTCCTCGGACTCGGGCTTAGGGGCGATGGATGTGAGCGGCTGCCACTTGGCTGATTTGGCTGCCGAATTGGGAGAAGCACTTCGTTGTATCTTGCGATCTGCAGCATCGACCTCATCTACCGGTCCGGATTGTGGGGGAGCCACGCCAGTCTTGAAGAGTTCTGGGTCATTGAGCGGACGACGTCCTGACCCCATGCCTGAATATAACATTAGCATGCCTTTCATTTGTCCCCCGTAGCATCGTGCGACTTGCCTTCATCATCTCGTAGCTCCAATGTAGTGAGATCATCATCAAGAACGTGAGGATCGGCGTCGTATCGATCCCTGTCGGTGCTCTTCCTTCCCGTCTCTGCTGACTTGCGTATGCCGTACATTTGTTCTGTCTGCGAAGGTCCGAAGTTCTGTCTGCGCGGGGGACTTTCCATTCTGGGCGGACCACGGTACGGATCGTCCTCATCTCCATCGATACGCTTTCTGAAGTCGGATATCCATTGGTTGACCTTGGACTGCGTCTCGATGAAGCCTTTGCGCACGTTTTCTCGGATGACAGGAAGATCATCTTGGTCATGTCAGTATACCGATGCTGTTTCGTTGGAGTAGACGAGAGCAGAACGAACCGTCGAAAAAGCTATGCTCCCTGTTCTCCTCACTCATGCCTGGTCTCGTTGGCAGTGGTGGCCCGCGGTCATCACCTCCACCTCGCTGGGGACGGCTAGAGCTCTGGAAATGCTCAGCAAGTTGACGCGCGTACATCTCGTCGGCATCTAATTGTCGCTGCGTCACTGCAGGTCGAGGAGGCTGTGGCGGAGGCGCTTCCTCCTCCTTGAAGTCTGGATCAGACATGCCTGGCAGGGGTCAGTCGAACCGCGTGCAGACAATCAGGGGTACAATTCGCGGTGTGATCGACTCACCAAGCAAGGCATTAAAGGCTGGCTCCACCTTGCCACCACTAGCTGTGAGTATGGCCTTGATGACCTTGACATCGATGTTGGGGAATGCCTCGATCAGTGTGTGCTCAGCCTGGGCTCGGGGGCTCATTGGCCTCGGTGGCTTCGCAGGTGCTGCTTCCTCGTCCTCTACGAAAGCAACTCGAGGCTTTGGCGAGGCACCTGTGTTTGGCTTCGAAGGCGTGGCGCTGGCCGACTCTTGAACTTCATCATCAAAGTCGAGCTCCCTTGCTGTAGTGGGGGACTCGGCACCCGCTTTCTATCAACAAGTCAATGTCTGTTGCTAACGATGTCGGTAGGGATGCTCAGACTCACGGGCTTCTCAGCTGGTGGATTATCAGACATATTGTCGTTGATATAAAAAGACTGAGATGGAAGTTTGGTGGGATTGTTTGCAGCCTAGAAGTAGGGCAAGCAAGGTACAGTATTTATAAAGTTCAGGGAAGGTGGGTGTTGTTTGGGGTGCCTGAGGATAGGGTCATAATCATACAGTACCTTACTGTACCTTCCCTTAATCATATGGTTCTTAGGGCCCCACCACCACCACAGCAGCTGCCGCCTCCGCACTGCAGCCCCAGCGTCATCGCTGCCGCCTGTTTGCGCTGTTTGATCCATTGCTTCTATCACATACTGTGCAGCCGATCATCACTTTATAAAACACATCGCTCTTTGCTTGTGATGAAATACGATACATCCCACTTGGGTATCTGAAGGACTAGCTAACCCTGCAACATGTACTGAGTGACCATCGTGCTCGCATGTCAAAGAGAAAGACCGACGCCTAGAGAGCCATTTCGACATCAAAATGTTCCCGTAACAAATAATACATCATCAAGCTCGGCAATTGCAGAAGAAGAAGGAAAGATTGCACTTTCTAGCATAATCTGACCACTACTTGTCCTAGAGTCGAGAAACGAGCAGTATGGCAGACTATGACATTGCTCGGGATTTCATCCCAGCTTTGCACAGGCCGTCTTCCCTTTTACCTATCGCCAAACATCGTGAGGCTCTTCTCTACTTGACAGAAACCTTTCCTGTTGTCATTGTTGTTGGCATGACCGGAAGTGGAAAGACCACACAAATCCCCCAGTTTCTTGAGAGTGCCGGATGGTGTGCTGATGGACGCATGATCGCTGTGACGCAGGTTGGTATGTTCTGATCAATCTTTCACGTTCGATTGTGACATGCCACTCACAGGACTGGATAGCCGAGAAGAGTGGCTGCGACTACCGTGGCTGCAAGAGTAGCTGAGGAGATGAGATGTACACTGGGTCAGGAGGTGAGTTGTGTATTGCATACTGTAATCTTGTCGTAGCATGTTTCTGATTCAGGTAGGTTGGCTATTCCATCAGATTCGAAGATGTTACATCTGCATCCACAAAGATCAAATTTCTGACCGACGGTCTTCTGCTACGCGAAGCTCTGGTCGATCCTCTACTGTCGCGGTATTCCGTCATCATGGTAGATGAGGCGCACGAACGTTCCCTGAGCTCCGATGTTCTTTTAGGCGTACTCAAGAAGATTCAGAAACGCCGCCCCGATCTACGCATTATTGTGAGCAGTGCCACGCTGCAGGCTGAAGACTTCCTCGGATTTTTCACGTCTAGTACTGGAGAATCCACGGGTGATGCGACAGCAGAGCTGGGTGGGAGCACTGGTCGTATCGTAAGCCTTGAAGGAAGGATGTTCCCTGTTGACATCCATTACCTGACTTCTCCAGCTGAAGACTACGTCGACCATGCTGTACGCACTGTCTTCGAGATCCATTCTCAGGAAGGTGAGGGAGATATCCTGATATTCCTGACTGGCCGTGAAGAGATTGACAGCTGTATCGAGAGCATTACCGAGCGCATACCATCCCTACCGACGGAATCTCAGGGCCTGCTTCCATTACCGCTGTATGCCGGCTTGTCTACCGAGCAGCAGATGTACGTGTTTGAGGAGACACCGGAGAACACCCGCAAAGTCATCGTTGCTACAAACATCGCGGAAGCGTCCGTCACGATACCTGGCATTGTTTTCGTGATCGATTGTGGCTTCGTCAAGCTCAGGGCATTCGATCCCGCCACTGGAATCGAGACTTTGACGGCTACAGCGATATCGAAGGCTGCAGCTACGCAACGAGCAGGACGAGCGGGCCGCACCAAACCCGGGAAATGCTATAGACTATTCACCGAGTCTGCTTTCGATTCGCTGGACGAGGCATCAATCCCAGAGATACAGCGGAGTAACCTGGCGCCGATGATTTTGCAACTGAAAAGCTTAGGCATTGATAATATCGCACGATTCGAATATCTCACGCCGCCGCCTTCAGAACTTATCATTCGAGCTCTGGAGATGCTGTACTCATTAGGCGCACTGGACGACTATGCCAGACTTACGAAGCCGCTCGGCCTTCGCATGGCCGAACTCGCAGTCGAACCCATGATGGCAAGAGTCTTGTTGTCTGCATCAGACTTTGGCTGCTTGAGCGAGATCTTGAGCATCGCCGCGATGACGACCCTGCAAGGATCTGTGTGGTTTCAGCACGAAGGCGAGAAAAAAGCAATGGAAACATCAAGGTGGAAGTTTGCTGTTGATGAAGGAGACCACCTGACCTTGCTTAATGTGTATCAGGCTTTTGTGACAAAAGGCAAAAATGACGCAGCATGGTGCCGGAGCAACCATCTGAATTTCAAGAGCATGACGAAAGCCGTCAGCGTAAGGAACCAACTGAAGCGATACATGGAGCGATTTGGAATCAATGTGGACGAGAGCCTGGCTTCGCGAGAAGTATTGAGGGCCGGTGGACCCGACAAGGCAGAGCAGATCCGCCGATGTCTCACTATAGGCTACTTTGCACATGCTGCTCGGATGCAGCCTGATGGAACTTTCGTCACGGTGGATGGTACTACGACGCTATACGCGCATCCTAGTTCTCTGATGTTTGTGAGAGGGCCCATATCCTATCTTAGTACGTTACTTGTTGCTGACAATCACACCAGAACCGCAAGGCGGACTGGGTCATATTCCACGAAGCGATGCAGACCGGGGAGAAGACATTTATAAGGGACATAACGAAGATTGAAAAGGGGTGGCTGACGCAGTATGCGCCCGAGTTTTACAAGATCAGAAAGTAGATACCCGTACGAGAAAGCAGTGGGATCGGTCGAGTCATTTGATGGATTGCACCAATAAGAAACGCATGCTTTTCTTCAACCACAGCAGTGTGACCACGTTTACATGCCATGTCTACCCCCAGCACCACCAAGCTCACTACCTACGCCACCTTTAACCCCAGCAACCATCTTATGATCACTAGGATTAGCAGCAGCCTCATACAAGAAATTGACCGGCTCGCGACTCAAATGCAACCACTCGCCCTTGAAAGCGAGATACGAAACCCTCGTCTCATCCTCGTCGCCCCTACCCCAATTGTCCTCGAAGAACAGATCCAGCGAGCGCACGGTATTGAACAACGCGCGCCGCACAGGCACGTCTTGCACCTCGGACGTCTGAGACAGCGAAAGCGTCTGCGTGGGCGTCATTGCCGAAGCGGTGTCGAAGTCCAGCGTGTCTTGGTTCACGAAGACTTTGAGCGTCAGGGGTGCCGAAGAGCTCGTGGATGTGCGGATCAGGATCGAGTGCAGCCGGATCTGCGCTGTGAATCTGTTCATCGTCAGTCCCTCTGTTCTCGTCGTTTCTTCACTGCTACAGTCGCAACGAGCGTAAAGCCATCTCGATAACACAGCCAGGGAGCAAACAATATCACATACGGAATATGCATCAACAACTGCTCATCGGCGTCACTGCACAGCTCCGGCTCGACATCTAACCGTTGATCCCACGTCTTCTGACATATCTTTGCGCCCGAGTCCGGCACCGACTCATTCAGCGTGTTGATTGCGCTAAAGCCGATTTGCTGGTAGATGTGGTTTTGCAGTGCGGGCGTGATGTCGTCGCTGTGGTCGTGGGCGCCGTGCGAGTGCGAGTGCGAGTGGTCGCCGTGGCCGTGGCCCGCGTGTTCGTCGTGGCAGTGGGACATGGGGTCTTGTTGCTGATTGGTTGGTGTTTGCGTATATGTACGTGTATGTACGCGTGTATATGTATGTTTAGTGTTTGTTTATGCCATAGGAGAGGCTGAGGCACTGGTAGTGATTCACATGATTTTGTTGGTGATTGCATCAAGGAGGGGCAAAGCGTGGGTTGGACATGTAACCCCACCTACCCACTTGAGCAGTCGGAGATCATATGGCACGTGCTAGGGCGTATAGCATAAAAATCAAGTGGCCATTTACACTTGGTATATGTATATGTCTATATAGTAGATGAACGAAGTGTATGTGAAATATAACTAGATACAGATTGGGGTATTTGGAAACAGCATCGAGATGTGAAGCAGGTCTATATGGAATCGTGCTCGGGCGTCACGCGAGTATCGGCGTTGCACCGTCGCTGGCCTCTTTCTCCCGCGCTCTTCGTCGTGCTCGTTCCCTCGGTGTCTCGTTCGGTGCATCAGGCATCGGGGCGACGACTCCAGACTCGGAGAGACTGGGTAGGTTGACCTTGGGCGCGGCCATTTCAGCAGCCATGGCTTCGAGCTCGTCCTCGACCTCGTCCTCGTCGGCATTAGTCATGCGCATGCCTAGAGTTTCGTTGATTTCCTGTTCACGTTGGTCAGCGGATGGCTTGCGTTGGCACACGTGTATAATGCAGCCTGGAGGGCACGATGCATACATTCTGGTAGGCCCTGGCCTCTTCACTCTCGCCCATGATCATCTCAACACGTTCCAGACCACCCATCTCCTTGTGGATCTCTTTGAGTACGCTGGTGCCTTGCTGGAGACCAAAGACGACGTCCTTTTGCACGAGGGCGAATTCAACATCGCTGGTCAACATTTCCAGCTGGGCCAGCTGTTGGTCTGTTTTGGCGAGCAACGACTCCTGGTACTTCTTCTTGCGCAGAGCAAGTAATGCGCGGTTCTTGTCGCCTTTCCGTAGACATTCCTTGGCTATCTCTTTCTCGCGGTTCGTGATGACTGTGATGCGTTTTTGGTACTGGTGGAGCTTGTCACGTTGGTTTTTCATGTCCAGGATAGCCCTTTGCACGTGTCAGAAGAGTCGTGTTCATACTACTGAAGAATCGAGCATGGGCAAAAGGATCAGTCGGTAATGTTGCATGTGTGTGCAGTATACAGAGAGGCAATGCTAACCTGTCCTGGGACGAGATCTTGGGCGCGCTGCTCGCATTACCCATTGTGATTCGCGCTGACGACTTCCATACAAATACTATAGTGGAGGACAACAGTCAATTGAGAATATGCTCTTGACTCGTCGCGTGCAGTAAAAGCACGTGGATGTTTACTCCAGCGCTGCTATTGTTGACTTGCACATGTTGAGGGGTGAATCGGGATCCTGTAGATCATACACACTCGGCGCCGCGAGACTCTGGGGAGCGGATGATGTCACTTGTTCATGGCCATGTGCTACCTGAGGTGTATACCTTGACCGATGGTCATTGTATGGACGTGAAGGACCTCTATGCTTTGTCCCACATTTCAGACAATTGCCTCCTGGCTAGGTGTAATGTACTGTACCACGGCATCCACATGTCTTGAAGATGGTATTCGATACGTCCCTTCAACTGTAGAAAACCAGATGGACATGGTCTCGCTAGCCTCTATGTACGGTTGACACGATCGTGGAGGCAGAGCTCACGGAGATAAGATTTATTGGGACCCGGGCGCAGTTCTGCATGAGTCAGGCTGCCTCAGTTTCTTCCGGTTGCACAATGAAGGTCGTATTTGGTCAATGACTCCCCAATGGAGATGCAATAGCTCTTCCATGAATCGTCTTCTATTCTTAATGACTCCATAATGACTGGTCGATGACTAGATGACGAGCGCGAGAATTGTCAATGAACCACCAACGGATAGTGAATGACCACCCAGTGAATGGTCAGTGACTGCTTGGAGAAAAGTCAATGACTCAAAACTAGCTCTTTTGTACCACACTTGACTCATGTTGAGATACCGATAGAGGATGTCGGGATTTCGGCGTGGAAAAAAAATCCGGGGATCTCAAAATATATCATACATGAATATGCAGCGCAGACAAACCCTGGGAAGCACTCAGCAGCTGCCAGGATAAAGACTGGGTTGGATCATTATGCCGGGCAAGGCGCGCAGAGGGGGCATTGGCCTGTCGGGAGCCCTCGACAACGACATCTATCAAGCAGTCTCCCATCTTCTCCACGACCCCAAAAGCTGCCCAGACATCCCCGCCCTGTATCAAGTTATCCAACGATCGAATTCGAGTTTGAAGCGAAAGCCGAAGAGAGTCCTTGAAGACAGTCTCGAGAGGATCTTGGATACGGTCAGAGCAGACATCGTCGATGACGATGAAGAGGCGCCACTTGAACAGCAAACGAAAAAGGACACAACGATGCAAGACGCCAACATCATGAATCGAAGCATTACCGGTTCCTGGAACATTGCGACTCCCGCAAGCGCATCCGAAACAGTGTCTGCAGCCCAGACTCCGTCGGCGGAGGTCCCGAAGAAGCGCGAGGTCGATGGGCAACCGCTGAAGAAGAGGTCCAAGATTAGACAGGCCGAGGAAGTCGACCGTTCACCACCTACAAGTATCCAGCTGGAAGATTTGGGAGGCGTTGACGGCGTGAAGCGCCAGCTCATGAACATGCTTACTCTGCCATTGATCCGCCCACAGCTCTATACTAGCTGCCATATCCCCATCCCCCGCGGCGTCCTTCTTCACGGTCCTCCAGGTTGTGGAAAGTCAATGTTAGCAAGAGCGAGCGCTGCCAAACTCGGCGTACCATTCATCGAGATCCTTGGCCCGTCAGTCGTTTCTGGCATGTCTGGTGAATCCGAAAAGCAGATCCGTGATCGTTTCGACGAGGCCCGGAAGTTGGCTCCTTGCCTGATTTTTATTGATGAGATCGATGTGATTGCGCCCAAGCGAGAGAGCTCCCAGAGTCAGATGGAAAAGAGAATAGTCGCACAATTGCTCATCAGCATCGACAGCTTGGCTCTCGACAGCCAGGAAAGCAACGGAAAGCCCGTCATTGTGCTTGCAGCAACCAATCGACCAGATGCAATCGACACTGCGTTGCGGAGAGGCGGGCGATTCGACACGGAAATCAACATGGGCGTACCGAACGAGCCAATGCGTGAAGCCATCCTGCGAACACAGATGAGAAACACCCCAGTCGCCGACGACGTGGATTTTGCAGTACTGGCCAAAATGACTGCGGGATACGTCGGTGCCGATCTCAGGGATTTGGTAGGAAAGGCTGCAATCTGGACCATGGACAAATACCAAGACGCTCTTATCCAGCAGGTTACCACAGTGACAGCCAACGACACCACAGATGGTAGCATGGATGTCGACCGGGAAACAGTCGAGCTTGGAGTCGATCAACTATGGGATCGACTGGTCAAAAGAGCCAGAGACACCGAGATGGCCGAGCCCGAAGGCTTTGAGAAGATGGTTCTCCCGATGGAAGCATTCTTGACCGTCCTTCCCGAAATCACTCCATCTTCTAAACGAGAAGGCTTCGCAACCATCCCCGATACTACATGGGAAGACATCGGTGCTCTGCGCACAGTCCGAGAGGAGCTGCAGACCGCCATCGTCGAGCCCATCAAATATCCAGATCTTTACGCCACCGTCGGTATTTCCGCCCCTACCGGCGTGCTTCTATGGGGACCACCCGGCTGCGGAAAGACGTT